>NC_044324.1:129651959-130256601 GCF_007399415.2 Gopherus evgoodei
ACAATAACGGGAGAATCTCTCCCATTGGCACAATAACATCTTCACTGAAGCGCTATACTGTTGCAGCATTGTAAGTGTAGACCTACCCATAGTCTCTACCAGGCAAACAAGTACTTCAGGTGTAGAGATTCTTGCATCCCTGCAGACGCACACGCACACACACGCACGCACACAGTTTCTGTTTGCAAATGTTGAGGCTGAAAAGCAAATCTGACTTTGTTTTACCTTTGTTCCTTCATTTTAACTGTACATTTGTACTTGTTGAAAGGTGCTTGACTGAGTCTGGGGAAGTAGGAGACATGAATTTATCCGCAGAATAGATTCAGGACAGGCAACAGTGATGCAAGCCTCTCCATGCTACCCCTGCATATCTCTAAACCCTGACCTGGAAGGACCCATCTCCAGGGATGAGAGGGCTGCTAATTTTCAAGTCTCTCAATTCTTAGCCTTTTTACTGATGTTGCCAACAAGGGTTTCAGTTGTAGTAATGGCTTTTATGTGATGGACACTTGTTTTCTGGGAAATGGACTGAGATCGCTACGTTTATTTCGACCTAGGCTGACTCAAACTGTTGTCGGGGTGTAAAGTTCATGATCATACCCTTAAGCCATCCAGTCCTCCACACCAAAAAGAATCCTTGTGGGTGTGGGTGTTTTTAATATACATACAACTCATAGCACCAGCTGGAAATATTTCAAAGAAAATGTATGTCCTGCCTCAGGGAGACTATTGTGGAGAGAATGATGGTCAGATCTTTAGAGGATAAATGGACAATCAACACAATTTTCTAACTTGCAGAGGAGGTAGTTTGAGAACAGTGCAAGACCACTCTTTCATCTTGCGAAATGTATTACTTTAGTATTTCTTATAGGCCTGAGACTTTGTGTATTTGTGGCCCAGACTTGTATTACCTATACAGCGATGTGTTATGTTGCCACCAGAGTGGTGAACTCACCAATAATATGGGTTTTTAAAATCGTCACTGTGTATGTGCAAGTTTTAAAAGGTCATTTAAAAAAAAAGAAGCCAATACATGAAATGGAATTCAGAGAGAGGGTTGAACTTCCATCTACTCCATTACGTTCAAGATTTTGCAGGGAGCTCCAAACAGTGGCTCATTTTTGAGAACCTACTCTATGTACTGTACAACTGGGCTCATTAATGATTATAAGAGGACCAGAAATTTAATCTCACCTCTAATTTCTTAGTTTTGGAATTTAAGTTGGGCTCTTGTTACTTTTAGCCACATTTGAAAAAAAAATTACAGATACACTGGTAAGTTTCTGTTTAGTTTTTGACAAAAGATTAAAATTACTCGTGTTAAATTGTGTCTTTGGAATAGATACTGTGCTGCATATTTTGGTTACCACATATTGTATCTCTCTAAAGGACTATAGAGCTGAAACCATTTGTTAATAAATTATGGCAAAGCAACTGCTTGGCTAGAAATGAAGGTAATCTTCAAATTCTGAAGAAAAACTCTGTTGTGGAGTCAAAAACAGCTTGAGAAGTTTTATATTCAGCTAAAATTTGCTTTGAGAGAGAAGTGTGCTTCAGATGGAAATTGCAACCTGTGTTTGATGCATCTGGGACATAAATAGCATTTGCCAAGTTATTCATTAAAATTGATTCTCTACCTGCATCTCAGGACTTAGAAGGAAACATCAGGCATGAATGTATAAACATGCAATATTTTTATCTGCTCAGGGTTCTTTTAAGTTGCTATTTTTTAATAACTGCATTAAAAAAAAATCTAAACTAAATGTCAGTATTCATTGCATGGGAAAGAAAAATCTACTTGCATGAGACCAAAACCCATTTCACCAATTTTTATTAACATGTCCTATCTCCTAGAATGTTTAGTGCTTTCACCTTCCTGTAAATTAATTTTGCACATGCGTGTGACTGATATTTGAACTGTGTGTTTGTAATATCTGGCTTTTTTAAAAGCCAAGTCCTGGATCTCCCAACATGAATATATTACGAAGGTGCTCTAGTGGGTCCATAGTTCAGGTGAGTTGAGTTTTCCACTTAAAACAGGATATAAATCCCTTAATTAAACATGAAAATTCATACAAATCATTCTCAAACAAGAACTGTTTCAATAAAGAGGATAAACTAATTTCCTAGGTACTCACTGCACTTCTTAGAGCTGTATTTGCAGAATTCTAAGCAACGTAAAATCATTCCTTCCTGAAATTTTCTCGGAGGTCACACTGTTTTCTGGTTCTCTAATCACTAAAGTCTTTTGGCCAGATCTTCAGCTGCTGTGACAGTTTACACCAGCTAGGGATGAGCCTGAACAACTTCAGATTTCACCCACAGCTTCTGCCTATACCAATGCCAGTACAGGTGGAGAGTGCATGTGTTGGAGGACAGGGGAAGGAAGTGGAAACAAAACTAAATATGCACAAATTTATTTAGCTTAATCATATTATTTTTGCTATTGAGGCCAGCAAAACATGGGTTTTTAGTGACTGACTTCAGTAATGACACTGCCTACCTAAAATGAAAAGAAAAGACAAGAAAGCCAATAGAAAAGAATACAGAACAAGGAAGAGCATCCAGATGGTGTGTCCATCCATAAGCCACACTCAGCACTAAGGCCTTGTCTGTATTGGGGTTTAGCCCCAGTTTCAGCAGTCTAAACCTAGCAACTATTACAGCCACAGACTAGTTTACATCCCTATTGTAAAGAATGAAAGCTGCAGTGTGCACTAGTGAACCTTACCTTTGCTTGAAACCGGAGTGAACTCCACTCGTGCAAATCATGGCTTTTTTTAATCTATACTAGGGCTTTGTCCCACTGCAGTTATGCTGGTTGCTGGTTCCTGAAACTAAAGGCTAATCCTTAATACAGAGAAGGCCTAATATATTGTTTTTATAAAGGCAGACACAGCCTGCTTTATAAAAACAGAAAAGTACGCAAAAGGGGGCACACTTGCATTAGCAGGCACCAGACATACATATGCAGGAAAATTTTAAAATAGCAATCTAAGAAAATAAAGAACGTGAGGAATCTATGAATATTAGGAACACACAACTTCAGATAATGCCTTTATATGCAGAAGGCTCTTTTAAGTTGATTTATTTAAGTTTTAGGAAGAATTCACAACAATAAAATATAACACATAAAACATGAGGAAGTCCTGCTTTATTAAAAACACATGGACATATGAACAACCTTGTACAGACCTCTGTAATTAAAACAGACATATTATCATTAAAAATATTTACACAATTAATAAAGTTATTTAAAATAGTATCTAGTTTCCTCCTTCAACAGCCTATGGTGCCCACTAATCTTTCCAAATTACTTTGCAAACCATTCTCCGTATTTTCTTTGCCAACTTCATCTTGCTGAGATACTTCATGGTCAGGGCCATTCATCTGCTTCCTGTCTCAATATTCTCAGTACTTTTCTCCATAACTTTCACTGAGAGCTTTTTCTCAACTTTTTACTATCCTTTCTCTTTCCTCCTTTAGGGCCTGATCCAAAGCCTGTTAGAATCAATTGAGAATCTTTCCATTGATTCAATCAGTTTTGGATTAGCCCTCCCCCTGACCTCAATTCCTCTATTCTTTCTTGCCAATCATCCTGTTCCTCCATGTTCTCATAGATGTCAGTGTTCTTTTTGAGTAGTGCAGTCTCACCAGCTACATTATATTTTGAACAGTATGCACTATTTCTAGTGATCAAGACATCTAAAAATCCCTGTTAGTTACTACCTTCAAAGTCTTCATGATCATCTGCATTGAAACTGCTAGGCCTCAACCACTTTCTCTAGCACAGGGTCGGCAACCTATGGCACGAGTGCCAAAGACAGCACGCGAGCTGATTTTTAATGGCACACTGCTGCCTGCGAGAGTCCCGGCAGACAGCAGCGTGCCATTAAAAATCCTGTCCGGCCCTGCCCGACCCGCTCTTCTCCTGCCTCCCCACCCCCTCCTGCGGGGGAAAGGGGCAGGGGCAGAAGTTTGGTCCTGCCGGCTTCCCTGCCTCTTCCCGCAGTGTGCTGGGTTCCTGCCCTTCCTCCTCCTCTCCATCCCTCCCTCCCTGCTGGCCGATCAGCTGATGGCCCTTGCGAAGAAGGGGGTTGGGGAATGGAGTCAGTGTGCTCGCTGCTCCTGGTAGAGGCAGAGAAGAAGCGGAGGCAGGGCCTTGGAGAAGGGTGGTGGTGGAATAGGGGCATATCCCTTGCAGCCCCCTGCCATGAGCACCCCATGATCCCAGCCCACACCCCAGCCCTCTGCCCTGATCCCCCTTCACACACACCCAGCCCTCTGCCCTGAGCCTCCTCCCTCATTCTAGCTCCTGGCCAGACCCTACACCCCAACCCCCAGCTGCTCCTTGACCCCCAGCCTTGTGCTCAGTGCACTCCCTCCTTCAGTTCAGTGCAGAGAGAGAGGAAGAGAATGGGACAGAACCAGGGAGAAGGTAGGTACCCACTGTATGTGAGCAGGGCCGAGGCCCCAGACCGTCAGCAGGCTGACAGGTCTGGCAGCCGAGATCCCGGCTAGCAGGAGCCGGCGATGGAACCCCTGAGTGGCAGCGGGCTGAGCCACTCAGCCCACTACCGGTCTGGGGTCTCGGCTGCTGGCCCTGCACAGGCTGCTGCCAGTCTGGTGTTCTGGCTCCCGGCCCCTTGCCAGCCAGGGTCCTGGCCGCAGGCCCCGTTCAGCCTGCTGCGAGCCTAGGTGAACAGAACCCTATACCAGCAGTGGGCTGAGCGGGCCGGTGGTGTAAGATCAACATTTTAATTTAATTTTAAATGAAGCTTCTTAAACATTTTGAAAATCTTGTTTATTTTACAACAATAGTTTAATTATATAATATATAGACTTATAGAGAGAGACCTTCTAAAAACATTAAAGTATATTACTGGCATGTGAATCCTTAAATTAAAGTGAATAAATGAAGACTCGGCACACCACTTCTGAAAGGTTTCCATCCCCTGCTCTAGCACATATGGATGTTTCATTTGAAATAAAGTGTGTGTGTGTGTGTGTGTGTGTGTGTGTGTGTGTGTGTGTGTGTGTGTGTGTGTGTGTGTGTGTAAAAGTAAAATTAGGAAAAATGGCTTTTGAAGAATCAAGTTGTATAATACTGATATCTGAATTTATATACATACTTAACTATATATTTTTGGGATCTATATTCAAGCTCATTAACTTCCAGCCAGTGCTCTGACGACTGTCTGGAAGAATGACTCCCATTAGACCATCTAAACTTATGTTCTGTGTGAAACTTCTTGTTTAAATATTGCAGTTTAAGATCTGCAATGTCCCATTGTTTTCATTGTGTTTTCAGTTGACAGCTCTTATACTACATGGGTCCAGACTTGACCATTAGCACAGGTTGTGTTGGCTGTTAAAATACTTAAGTCTACTCTTTTAATTATTTCCAAAATAATCTCCATTACCAGTAGGAAAAAACTAAAAACCAAAACCCCCAGAATCTACCACCCTCATTTCACTTATTTGAGAAAGCATTAATAGAAAAAAAAATTGAATAACTTATGCTTGGAAAATACAAATTCAGGTATATCTTTATATCATGTACCATTAAAAAAAGTCACAATTTCTTATTACTTTAAACATATTAATGTGTAGGATGAAAAATTAAATTCTCACAATTCCTTTTACTTCTAGCATACAAAGAGGCCCAATGCCCACATCCAATGCAAGTGTTTATATTTTGGAAGTGAAAGGAAATGTTTTGTATGGGTGAATGCCTTGTGAGTATTAAAATGCTGACATGGTATAAGTTATATGAATTGAGGTTAGTGAGGATTTAAATGTTGCCTGTAGTGCTGATTTCCATGATTTTTAGTGATTGCATTGGTAGTACACTTGAGCTATATGCATTGTGTGTTTTTGCGGATCTATTGTGGAGTCAATTGATACCCCTTAAGATCAGTTGAGTGTAAAGACTTACAGGCAACTTGGAGTAAGTGGGAAGAAGTGAGAAATATGCCTAGTAAAATGTGGTTGAGATTTTAATTTTATGTTTTAATTCTTTGGCAAGATGTATTGGTGATTATTCTCTCTCTTATTAGCACTTTGGTAGTCAAGTGCACAAATACCTCCTGTGTCTTTATGGGGAGAAACCATAAATGTAATCTAGGTACAGTTTAGGTACACCTGATCACAAGGAGTTAATAGATGTATAATTATGTTTTCATCAAAACTACTCTGCAGTCACCAAGACAGTAACAATTTTACAGAACTAAAAAAAAAAAAAGGAAAAAAGAAAAGGTCAAATCCAAGTATTCTTTTAGGATTTTCTCATGTTTGTTTTCTTTTGTGGGTTATTATACTCTCCACTGGTAGAAAAAGAAGAATTAATTATTGCCTTTTGGTCTGTCTTATTCACAATGTAAACTTGATCTCTTTGCTTTATGTTAGTGGCAGAAGGTGAATTTATGGATTTACTTTCTGAAGGAGTTCTGAGCTGCCCTGGTCCTTGCTCTAGCCCTGTCTATCGCTTTGTCTTTTGTCATTGCAGAAAGTACATTGCAGCCCCATGAAAATGAGTACCTCTAAGGGTATGGCTACACTTGAAATTTCAAAGCGCTGCTGCGGCAGCGCTTTGAAGTGTGAGTGTAGTTGGAGCCCCAGCGCTGGGAGAGAGCTCTCCCAGCGCTGCACGTAAACCATATCCCTTACGGGTGTAGCTTGCAGCCCTGGGAGCCGCACTCCCAGCGCTGCAGCACTGATTACACTAAGGCTTTACAGCGCTGTATCTTGCAGTGCTCAGGGGGGTGTTTTTTCACACCCCTGAGCGCGAAAGTTGCAGCGCTGTAAAGTGCCAGTGTAGCCATGGCCTAAGTAAATACTGTCTTGCAACTAGGGTTTACCCATCTTTCTTGTTCGAGAGGATTTGAGTTTCCACTCAATGCATCTCCACGAGATAGAGTTGCTTCCTCACCATTCATTTAGAAGAATGATTAGAAATTGAAATTGTTATATTCACTATTTCAAATTCACTTCTTGGTACTAGGTTAGTTTTCCTTACAAACAACTAACCAGCTCAGGGAGAAACTTAAAACTTTTGCAACTTTGAGGTGGTCCCATTTTGTGTCACAAGTACAGTAGGAGGGGGCGGAGTACTTTGGAACTATTACAGTAGCAGAGCAGAAGACCACTTGAAATTGGATGAGGCATTTTTTAATTTAATTATCCATTTCAATATCGCTCTATTTCCACCCCTCCTGGCTGCTAGCTGGGGTGCCAGCTCAGTGAGTCAGTACCTGTGCTACCTATTCTGCTCTCTGAATTAAAACAGAATTCTCAACTATACTCTAGATTTTGAAAATATTTTATATAGTAAATTTATTTCCAGTAAGACAATAGTAAAACATGTCTGTGATACTTTTTGTATGAAGTGCTGCAATATCCTGGCATTTTAAAAATATTCCTTTTGTCATTCTTATAAAGTACTTCTTATGTTATTCTCTCTCTTGGTTTAACATGAATGTGATTCAGCTTCTCTCCCGTCCCCCACCCACCGCGTGACCCACCGTCCCCCTGTCTTTCTTCACTTTTAAGGATCACTGACTTATCCATTGTTGGCTGCAGCAGGCTCATTTGAGTGTCTGTTGGTGGTTAGGAGAGTGGGCTTAAAGATTTAATGGTACATGTTGGTGCAGTTTCTCACAGTAAGGAGATTCTCAGTAAAAACTTTAGTAGTCCAATCAGTAGTTTATGAGGGTCTTTTGAAAGTGCAGCATTAGTAAGCAGTCTATAGAAAGGATGGATAAATGTTTCCTCCTGTCCTTGTAAAGTGCCAATTTAAAGTTATTGATTTATTTCCTAAAGCAAAATAAAAGTTAACTTTCACCTCACTCCTGCTTTCTCTCTCTCGTCATTGCTTTTTCATTTTCTTTTGTTGTTTTTGTTGTTTAGTTTAATCATGCACAATTGTGAGAGGATTGCTACAAGCAGGAAAATAATTTGATTAATGTATTTCTTGAGAATTCTGGCCTTTAAAGGTTTTGTTTCTGGTGAAGTTGAGCTATGGTAAGGACTTAACAGCGAGACGAAAGGACAGTTGTGAGTAATACTTTTCTGCTTGTGATAGCTCTTTGTTGATCTAAGAGAGAGCACTTAAAGAGAGCTAGGTCATTTATGTGATTATGAAGAGCACTTGGTTCTCTCCTATTCAGGAAGGAAAAATAAGAGTTTTTGAATAAGAGTTCACTGTCAAGATGACATTGAATGTGACTTCCTTTTCTCCTCTCCTCTCTTCATTCCCTCCCCCTTTGTATGATAAAGCAATGCAACTGTACAGGGCTTGATTTTTCCAATTTCAGGTGACATTTTTTATTGTCCTTTGTCATTGTGTTTCTTGGCAGTTCCTTAGGCCTTGGCTACACTGGCGCTTTACGGCGCTGCAACTTTCTCGCTCAGGGGTGTGAAAAAACCCACACCTCTGAGCGCAGCAAGTTACAGCGCTGCAAAGTGCCAGTGTAAACACTGTCCCAGCACTGGGATCCCGGCTCCCAGCGCTGCAAGCTAATCCCCATGGGGAGATGGACCACACTCCCGCGGCAGCGCTTTGGAGTTTTGAGTGTAGCCAAGCCCTTAGTGTGTAATGCTTTACATCTGTCATGGTATCTGGATATTATTGGTAACTAAAAGTTTAAAAATACATGTAGTGCACTTTTGGTTTTACTTGTTTTGATTCCTTTTTTCCACTTGGAGAATTGGGCTATGAATGTGTGATGTGGTATTTGTTTGGGTGACAGATGTCCATTCCTGAATGCCACTGTGTTCTCCTGTGCTTTATTTATGGAATGATTGCTCCGAAAATAAACTGCTAATTTTTTTGCAAGCTAAATTTATTTATTTATATATATATATATATATATATATATATATATATATATATATATATATATATATATATATATATATATATATATAATAAATTTGCACAAGCAAAACTGAAGTTACGCCCAAAACATATGTGGTTTCTAAAATTACTGATTATAATGATCCATTATTACTGGGTTATTCGGTGCTTATTTTAACAAATAAGTTTAGTCTTGCATCTGTTTTTCTTTAAAGTGTTAATTGCCATGGTAGTGTTGTAGTAAACTGATGTAGCCTTTATTTGATAAGGTGCAGGAAATTACACTACCAACTTTTCTTTCTTTCAAATTTGAATTGGTTTTAGGTATTAAAAAAAAAAGCAGCTGTCACTAGGTAAAGAGCTTTCAACAGGGTCTAGTGCATAGTAATTTTTAATTAAGCTAGGTTACTTTATTATTCAGTTAACTTACCTAAACTGATACTGAACTTGAGTGTTTTACTGTGTTACATTATGGATATCACTTCAGGAAAGCTTCACAAAGCTCAGTTTTGACTTAGGGAGTGATTGTGTAGTTGATACCAATGGAATAAATCCAGACTTCATGAAGAACCTTTATATTTTCTCATCTGAAGCTTAAAACTAAAACGAGTTGCTTGAGGGTTGCACTTTCTTCATACTGTTGTGTTGAAAAGGACTTGTTTGGGATTTTGAAATTCTGGTCTTGAGAAAATTAATTAAAAGATTGATCAAACAGGGGTTATGAAAAATGAGGGGGGAACACTTATATTGGTTTTAGTGTGTTTCTTCAAGGAATGTCCATATGGGTGCCCCACTCAGATACCTTGAGCCCTTGATTGGAGATTTTCTGTTAGTACTGTGTTTGGTCTGTGTATGTGCTCTTTAGAACCTCATATCGCACTTTGAGAGTATGTAGGGCTACATGGGGAAACCACCCTCAGTTTCTTCTCTACCATGTTGGCCTGAGATGGACCTCTTGTGTACATGCATACCTCAGAGTGTTTTGTTTTGTTTAGTTAGTTTAATGTTTCTAGTTAGTGCTTGTTGTTAGTATAGAATGTTAGATAGCTGTGAGAGGTCTGAATTTTTCTTCTCTCTCTTTTTTCTCCCCTATTTTTTCCCAAGGAGCTTGCTTGGCCTGGCTGGGCAAGCCTGCTTGCCAGGTTTCAAATGCTGCCTCTCTTGCCAGGAGACTATCCTGATCAGTGACAACCACTGTACATGTATCTGTTGCTTGAGAGAGTACCATATCTCCCAGAAGTGTAACCTTTGCCTGGCTCTAAAATCTAGAACTTGGAAGAATCGAGAAAACAAACTGAAGCTGCAGATGGTGGAGTGCTCCCTTTGATCTGCTTCCGAGTCATGTTAGGAGATCCCCCTGTACATCTGTCTACAGAAAGATCCAGTGTCTCTTTGAATTTGGCTAAGGTCTCACCTAAGAAGGGGAAGATCATAGAGGACTCAAGGAAAGCTCCAAAGAAGAGGAGCTTGGTCTCTCACCACAAGGAGCCAACTCCCAAGAAGTCCTGATCTCCTGTTAGGTCTACAATGTCAAAGGTGTCGACCTCTGACTTGATACTATGGAGGGGAGAGACTTTTCCTCTGGTACCAGGAACACTTGGGAGAAACACAGTGCCGGCACTGCCGACCTCTGCACTGTCTGCCTCCAGATTGGCACTATCTATTACAGATTTACCAACAGTGCTTTCCCGCTCTGCCCCATCAGTACCAACGGAATTAAAGCACACCCCTTTGGGCTCAATAACATGCTCCAAAGGTACCGCCCAAGTCAACAGCTGCATTCGTACTGACCCACTTGATCCCACAGGGACCTGTCAGTGTTAGACGAGCTGGACTCCCCTCTGCTTTATGGGTACTAAACTTCATAGTGGGACCCTGGTCTCCAGATTACCAATGCTTCCCACTAGGATTCTCCACACTTTTTTACTGCCCTCCCTCCCACATTGAGAAGGATGAAGGAGACAGTCAGTCTCCTCCTTATCAGTGCAGGGCTCCCCTCAGCATTATTACAGGAATATAATAGTTTGACAAAGACCCTCTCCCACATCAAGAATAGTGGGATCAGTCCTGGATTCCACCTCCTCTCCCACATGGGCCTTCCCAGTGGGTGTAATATCAGCAGCAATTTGCTAGACCTCCATCTCTACTGCACCAGGAAGCTAGGGTTACACAGTCTCTTCCACCAAACCCCCAACTCAAAGACACCTCTGAGGAACAAAGAAGCTACCCTTCAAACTCCTATTTCATCGTCATCTCCGGAGAAGGGAGTCATGCCTCCACCACCATCAATGGCCTACGATTTTCATCAATTCCAGAACCTTGTGAAGAGGATGGTGGACACCCTATAGATATCTCTTGAGGAGGTTAAAGACTAACATCACAAGCACTTGGACATTTTTCAGTTGGCAAAACTCATCTGGATTGCACTACCCATTAGTGAAGCACTCCTGGATCCAACTTATAAATGGGTGGATAAAAAACATCATAGCCCCTGCAGGGACTCAATTTTTTTTCTCACCTTCCACATAATTCTCTGTTGGTGTATGCTGTAAATGAGTGGGGTAGACATCATTACTCTGGGTCTAATCCTTATGACAAGGACCAGAAAAGATTAGACCTTTCTGGACGGAAGGTCTACTCATCCATAATCTCAGACTATTAGGCGATCATGGTTAAGTGTGACTATTCGAATTATGATAAGTTTGCATCCTTTATTGAGCATCTTCCACAGGAGCATAGAGAACACTTCCAGACCATCATTAAGGAAGGTCATTCATTAGCAGAACCTCTCCCAAGCATCTTTGGATGCCATGGCCACTTTTGTTAGATCCATCTCCACAACAGTTGTCAAGTGCAGGAGATCTTGGCTCCAGTTGGGATTCCCAAGAGGGGGTTCAGAATATGATTGGGGACCTCCCATTTGGTGGTCAGAAGCTCTTCTCAGGAAATATGGACAAGTCCCTGCATATGCTGAAGGATTCCAGGGCCATATGGAGGTCTCTTAATATATACACCCAACAAACAAGAGGAGATTTAGCAGGTCTCACACTATCCAGAGATTGCACTTGGCTCAGTTCTCTTATTTTCACAGAACCACCAAACCTGCTAGTAAAAGACAGAGATTCCAGAGGAAAAGAGCTTCCCACCCTTTTTCGGCTTGTACCCAGTCATCAATGAAACAGCGATTTTTTTGGGTTGGTCACAAGCTTGACTCCTCCCTCATCTGTCTTGCAAACTGCAGCTTTTTGCCCACCTTCCCACTTCAGGAGACTGCCTTGTCCATTTCCAAAAGCCTGGTGGTGTATTACAACAGACAGGTGGGTCATGAAGGTTAAATCATGTGGCTATACCATCCCCACCCCACTTCCCAATCCCTTTTCAGGGGCTCCTCTTGTGACTATATTGAGTCAAAAAGTACACTCTCTCCTTTGTTTAGGAGCAATAAGTCCCCTTCCCTCACATGGAGAAAGGGTTTTATGCAAAGTATTTTCACATGCCAAAGAAGGATGGAGGGTGGAGACCAATTTTAGAGCTAACACAACTGAACATATCTCATAAGTTCTGGATGTTTACTCTGGTAGCTGTAATCCTTACTCTAGAGGTAGGAGATTGGTTTTCAGCCCTCAACCTACAAGACATCTGTTTCCAGATACATCCCCCACACAGGAGAGACGTGTGCTTTGCCATGGGCCAGGACTATTTTCAATACCGAGTACTTCCTTTCAGCCCCAATGGTGTTCTCGAAGGTTTTAGTGGTAGTGGCTGCTCACCTTCAACACAAAGCAATTTTAGTCTTCCCATATCTCGACAACTGGCTACTCAAGGGCCCATCTGTTGAAGCAGTGCTAACGTCCACTCAGACTGCTCTCTCTCTCTCTCTCTCTCTCTTCCAGGATTAGGGTCTCCAGCTAAACATAATGAAATCCATTAGTCCCTGTACAGAGAATACAACTAATAGGGGCATATTTGAATTCATTGGCAGCCAGGGCCTTCCTTCCCACAGACATATTGATAATTTTGTTGATTCTGGTTAGGACAATTCAAGGAAGCCCCATTACTACATTAAGGAACTTTTTACATCTCATAAACCATATGGCATGTTGCACCTTTGTGACCAAGCATACAAGATTGTGCCTCTGATGCTTTCAGGGTTGGTTCAGGAGGACCTATTCCTCAACCAGAGACAGTTTGGACGAACAAGTTATGGTTCCCCTCCAGGTGAAGAACACCCTGGATTGGTGGAAAGATCAACGCAATGTCTGTGCGGTGTACCTTTTGTCTACACAGCTCCAACAATAACTGTGACAAGGAACACATCACTGTTGCATTGGGGAGTACACCTCAGCAGACTCATAACTCAGGACAGATGGTCAGCTTAGGAAACTTGTCTCTCTATTGACTAGTTGGAACTCAGGGCAGTCAGGAACACCTGCCTTCAGTTCCTGCCCCTCATCAAGGGCAAATCAGTCACAATTATGTGGCTTGCATGTTCTATATCAACAAACAGGGAGGAATAAGATCCTCCTCCCTGTATGCTGAAGCCATAAAGTTATGGAATTGGTGTACAGCCCATCAAATTCAGATTTCAGCTGATTACCTTCCTGGAGTCCAGCATGTCACAGCCAGATGTTTAGCAGGCATTTCTCCCAGGACTGTGAATGGAAGTTGGACTCCCAAATCCTTCAAGGGATATTCCAGAGATGGGGACTTATACAGGTGGACCTCTCCACATCCAGCAACAGGAATTGCCCTTTATACTGCTCAAGAGGAGACCCAAATCACCTCTTTTGGGAAGATGCTTTTCTCTTTCCTTGGAAAAATGGCCCGTTCTATGCATTCCCTCCAACACCACTAATTCTGAGAGTGAAGAAAAAGACAGGCAGGACAAATCAGAGTTATCCTCAGAGTACCAACCTGGTCAAGGCAAGTTAGGTATCCTTACATGCCTCATCTGTGTGTCCACTTGATGCTTAAGCGTCTGACTATCCCCCATCCCCTCTCTTAAGAGAACGGGTCATGTGCTTCACCCTAATCTAGGGGTCCTTTATCTCTGAGCATGACTCCTAGATGGTTCACAGGATTAGAATCCACTTGCTCAATTGGAGTACAAGTATTACTAAACAGTAGAAGGGAGTCAATGCAAATTACTTACCTTAAGAAATGGAAAAAGTTCAACCACTGATGTCATCATCATCACCTTGTGTCTGAATTTTTTCTGCTTTCAGCCATCTTGGATTACCTGATGGTGTTAAAAAAAATTCAGATCAATTAGCTCTATTAAAGTTTGTATCATCACAGTATCAGCATTTCATTCCCTGATAGAGAAGTATTCTATTTTGCTCACCCTGTGTCTTCGGGATTTATTGAGGGTCTGGGGAATTGTTACCCCCAGGTTAAGGATCCTACAGGGATCTCAACCTGGTACTTAAATACCTTATGGGACCTCCATTTGAACCTGTGGCATCCTGCTCCTTGCTTCACTTAACCTGTGAAGACAGCCTTTCTGGTAGCTATTATGTCAGCCCCCCCCCCCATTTATGATATTTTTCAAGGACAAGGTCTCCCTTGATTGCACCCAAAGTTCTTACCTAAATTGCTGTTGGATTTCCATCTTATTCCATCTATTCGTCTACTGGTATTTTTTCCTATACACATAAATCTCAGCAGGAAACTTCCCTTCATGTGTTAAGTGTACGACAGGCATTGGCCTTTTATCTGGGTAGCACCAAGGAGTTTCAGAAATCACCTAGATTCCTTGTCTCCATCACAGAAAGATCAAAGGGATCCACGATCTCTTCATAGAGACAGTCAAAATGGATCTCTGGGGGTATTACTGCTTGCTGTGATACAGCTGGTCCTTGGCTTCCCCAAAGGATTATACCAGATTTTGATACTACCAGATCAAAATCAACTTTCAGAGCTTTACTCCCAAAATATTCCAGAGTCTGAGATGTGCAGAGCTTCTTCGTGGGCTTCAGTGCATACCTTTTCTAAACACTATGCCTTTATTCACACCGTCAGATCTGGTGTGTTGCTTGGGTCTGCTGTTCTGTCTTCAGTTTTGGATTTGATTCCGAAGCCCCTTCCTCCCTGTGAGGATACTGCTGATTAGTCACCTGAAGTGGAGCACCCAGGGAGACATTACTCAAAGAAGAAGAAAAGGTTATTCACTTTTCACAGTAACTGTGATTCTTCAAGATGTGTGTGTCCCAATGGGTGCTTCATTATCTGACCTCCTTCCCTTCTGCTTCAGACTGTTCTTGCTGGACATTTGGGTAGAGAAGGAACTGAGGGTGGTTTGCCCAGGCAGTTTTGTATGCCCTTGGAGAACAGCATGAAGTTATGTAGAGCACATGTGCTGGCCAAATGGACACTGCTACTTGAAAATCTCTGATCAAGGGCTTGAGATGTGCATGCGCACCTGAAGTGGAGAACTCACAGAGACACACATCTTGAAGAACCATAGTTACTGCACACGATGAGTAACTTCTTCTTATCTTTTCTTCCTGTTTGAACTTCTGTGTCTCTCAGGTATTTATATAAAGTCTGCTCAAAAGATTTTAAGTCTTAGAAATGGACTCTAATTTCAATCTATGAATGAAAAAATATTTTAAAAAGTTAGAAGGGAAACAATGAGAATATCAAAGTTCCTGTTGAGACTATTAAGAAACCATAAGAAAATTACAGAACTGTTCAGAAGACTGAAGGGGAATGAGAGGAGTCACTTGTGATTGGAAAGTGGGGTATGGCTTGTGGGGGTAATGAATTGGAGACGGAGAAGGGGTGAAGTAAATACAGTTTAATTTGCTAGAGTTGAGAAACTTCTGGAGATTGGGCAGGGCCTCTGATGGAAAGCTGTTCATTTTCAGTTTTGAATTCATTGGGCGGTGGTGTCTCATTTTTATTGTATTAAATGTGAAAGCTATGGATCAATACTGCATATGGGTGAAGAGTGTTAAGTGATCACTGTTGAGCTACATACTGCTTTGCAGATACCAGAAGCAATACTGCCCTGATTCAGACCGTTTACTTCCTAGGAGCTCTTGCTGCGGTGCAGCCCCTTTGAAATCAGTGGGAACTGTTACATACTCAGCGCTTTTGAAAATCAGATCATTTATTTAGAGGATCAAATGAGGATTTAGGAGGCTTGCTTTAGGCAGCACCCATTTTTGAAAATCTTGGCCAGGGTCTTACAATGAGGGGTTGAATTATCCACTCTCCTGTTTTGGGTTGTTGGTTTCCAATTAAAGATTTTGCTTTGTTGTACCAGACTAATTCACATTTACTTTTCTTACTAAAGGGCCTGATCCAAAGCCCACAGAAGTCAGGTGAAAGACTCCCATTGACATCACTGGACTTTGGATCAGAAAAAGGGGCATTCAGAGACTGTGTTACATAGTGAGAATCTTTCACTTTTTGTAGAACCAAGTTCAAATTCTGTATAAGGTCTCCAGTGAAAGTGACTTTCTTCACCATTCCTTTTGTTCACGTCACAAAAATGTTACAAAATTAATAATCATTTCTGAAGTGAGTTCCAGAACTAGAATTGATGGAGGAGTTGCTTGTCATAACTGAAGTGCATTCGTGAGCTGTTAAACATGGAGGAAATTTGCACGGTGCTAATGTAAGCAGATCAGTGTTACAAGTCCCTCACTTTGTTGAATGCTAACTTCATTCACAATTAAAATGTGAAAACGTGGGAAAGAAAGGGAGAAATGAATCGTAGGTCTCTTTTTGTGAATATAATTTTAATTGACTCCGAACAACAATAAGTCAGAAAACCATCTCTAGCTAAAAAAAGCACGGGTAAAAATTAAGTTGGAAAAAAGGAGATTTCACTATCTTACTATTTTAAGTGAATAAAAAAACAAAAATTACCAACTCTTCCTATTTCCCTACCTCTGTATTGCTCCTTACTGAACCTCTATCTTTTATAGAAAAATTGCTCAAATCAATTCAGATGGCTCTATTTTGTCATGTTTCCTTGAATTATATTTATTTTTAATTATTAGATATAGCTATATAAACTCTCTGTGTATATTATTTTTATTGTTTATTTTAGATAGTACAAAGACATTAAATTAGATCAATATCCAAAACAATTTTCTTACCATTTTTTCCTTTCAACTCCAGCCGTTTGGCTGTACAAGATTAATCTATTTCTTAAATTAGTCCTGATTTCTTCAGTTTACCCTTTGGATAGTTTTACCTACTTATTTTTGAGTTACTCAATATAGTATGTTCAGATTACCTCTAATCATAAGGTCCACAGTATTATTAATAATGACCTGATTCTTTGGTCAAAACTGACACACACTCTGCCATTTATTTATTTTCTTAAATATATAGGGTCAGATCCTCAGATGGGGTAAACTGGCATAGCTCCATTGACATAATGAAGCTAAGCCTTGTTTCTCTATGTATTATTAGAACTGTTTAATGTTGCAGCTTATTATTTTTACCTGTATGCATTCTAGGGTATGGAAGAGTTCCTTTGAAGTTGCATTTTACTTTAGAGTTAATCATTCTAGTAGGACTGATTCATGACTGCATCAGGTTTATTCTACCTCTACATAACTGCTCTGAAATCAAGGTAATTATGCCTGTTTAAAGCTGGAAGAATGGAGTGATGGTGAATCAGGACCAGTGTTTTCACCTGTGCTTTGTAAACTGCCTAAAATACTCTGCTCATCTAGGTGAAGATGAAACATACTAGAATGTGAGACATAGTATTGATTGTGATCATGCTGCTTATCTGTTAGTTCTGCAGTTCTGAAAAACTATATTTAACATGGCTATTTTATTTCTGTGTCTCTTGGAAATGCAAAAGAATGTTATCATCTGAGAGGTTAAGCTACGCCAAACTACCTTGTTTTTTCAGTATGTAAATGATAGATGGAAGAACAAAGTCGTTCTCGCACTGGTTTCTAAGTACAAGCCATTACCTACTCCTTCATCTTCAAGTGCAGCTCTATAAAGCAGTTTTAATAAAACATAACAAAAAGTGACCTTCTTTGAACTGTTTTCATGTTTCCACTGACATTTTTCTTGTGCTTGAAGTACTGAGTGATCTGCCTAAAAGGAAAGCCCTGGATGGGTATAATTATGAGATGGACGGTGTTGTGAAGAACTGGTGGCACTCATAATAAATATCTGTTTAGAGGATATGCATGTGCTTTATGTCTTTATTATTAGTTTTCAGTCTCATCTTCTAAATACAGACCCTGCAAATTATGAAAGGAGACTCGCTGATAGCCCTGGAATAACCTAACCCTCCATACCCCTCCTTTGTTTCATTTTCAAAAACTCCTCTATCAGAGGGAAACAGTCACAGAGATTCTGCACGCTGTCTTGTGGATGTGTGAAATATTGTTTGATACCCAAGCCTTGTGTTGCCATGGTCTCAGCTGCATGGCTTATTAACTCATCTTGTGACCTTTGACTTCCAGTGCTATGAGTTATCAAGGCCCTGTATGACATCAGGAGTGTGTATGACTCAAATGGATGCTGTACATCCGCTGAATCAGCTTTTTTTCTCCTCCCTTCAAGATTAGAAAAGCAGGTGTTAAGTCTCATTTTGAGAATTTATTGTTATCTGTTGGTGACGCTTTAGAGACCGCTCTGCTTACCCGCCTAATAGCCAAATGCAAGCTAATAGTCTGTTCAGGCCATTGAAGCCTAAAATCCTGCTAATTCCTTCCTCTAATGAATAATCCCTGATCTCTGTATGTGCCTAGACTACAGATAGGCTAATTATGAGATTCAGCATAAGGAAAATTTAGAACAGACTGTTTCAAACACTGTGGGATTTATAGATATATATAATACATATTTATATTCATACAATAAAATGTGTATTTTTGTATGTAAGTATGTAAAGGTAAATATTCTTGGAGATATTGATTAGCTCGGATTAATGAAATTGTAAAATATCTCTTTGCTTGATGGGTTAATCTCTGATAGTTGGGGGATAGAATATCGGTTCTGCATGAGAAAGTCACTTATCTTAAACCTTTAAAGATAGATGTCGTGGTTTGTGTTGTGCTGTCCAGTAAATTGTTTTGAGTAACTAAAGTAAAGCTGCCTTACACTGTAAAATCAGCAACAACCGGACATTCTTTTGTTGAAATAAGCCCATTTTAAATAATGCTTTAATTACTTTGGTCCCAATTCTGCCTCCATTACTCTCCCTATTACTCTGGACTATTAATGGAGAAAGATACTACTCATGACAATAATGGTGGTAGAATCCGGTCCTTCCGACTGGGGAATAGTTCGGAGAAGAATCGATCTTGATTCTTTTTCAGTTAAGCCTTAAGAGAAAGGAAAATATATAAGCAATCCAAGTATCAGCATGAATGAGATGTTACATAAATTGTAACGAACACCAGAGGACACAGAATGTGTTAATCTCCAAGCTGCATGATTATTTTGTGTTGTGAAAGGTTAGCTTTTCAATTGCAGGGCTTAATTACTTTTCAAATGAATATTTCATAACAGTTATTTTTTCATTGAATATAAAACTGCATGCTTATTTTGTTCCTTGTGTGGTAGACATTAGTTTTCAGCAGCTTTAAATTCATTTAAGGCTAATACCGTGGGTAGGGCATTATAAAATCCCAGAAGTTTTATGGATGTGTCACAAAATTTTTAAACATCAAAGTTTAATTTTACGGGAACTGAACTCAGCTTGCGCAACTGATGTTAAAAATATTTTAAGGTTAATTTAAAAATGAAAATTATGAAAACAGGGCTGCTTAGTGACTTTTGCCCCTTCTAGGGGAATGCTTCTTAATGTTGGGACAAAATGTCTCTTCCTGCACATCTGTCTTTGTTGCATCCCTCCATAATCACCCTTTTCTTAGAGGTGGATATGGGTTCCACTAATTGTTTGCTTTTTTCTTAGGCCCTGATCCTGCTTTGAGATTTGCTGTCAGAGACTTTAATTCAACCCCCATAAGCCCAAATTCTATAGAGCAATCCACAAGTATAAACACTTGCGGGCATGGGAACATGTAATGCATTTCATGGTGCCAAATTATGTCACTGTTATAATCTAAGGAGTTAGAAGCAAGATAAGGAAATGATTTGTTAAAATACATTTTTCCACCTAGAAAATACATAATTCAGTTACCATAGCCTCTGGCTCCTGCTTAAGGATCTGCACATGCTCCAAAAGGTTCATATCTATAAAAATTGACTTTCCACCCAAGAAGTTCCCTTTTAAGATCCCAGACCTGTCTTGGCAATTACAAGTGAGGAACTCTGTACCCCTGTGGAATCCCACTGCATGTCTCTTGAAGACAATGGGACTCCACATAGGTGCAGAAGTTCTGGTTTTCTCATACTGTTTCTGGTCCTGGATGGTGAAAATATCCTAAAAAGACAAAGGGCTCAATTATTCATTGTGATACAGCCCTTTTCGTTGTGATACAGCCCCTTTGCCCTGGGAGAGTGGCACAAAAGGGCTGTAAAGTCAGTGTATGCATCTGCTGAGGAATTCTCCTGGCTTAGGGTAAATTCCTTGTTGGCAAAGAGGTGGTTTAATTGCCCCACCACACTCCTTGCAGCCCTGCTGAAGGTGGCATTGCTAGAGCCGTTGCTGTGCTCTGGCTGTTGATTGCCAGACCAGCCCTTATGGGCTGTTGGCACATGAGCAAAAGTTAGATCTACCCTGAAGCTTCAGCTTGCACCCTGGGCCCATGCTGCACCCCGACTCGTTCTAGAATAAGAGAAGCTCGAAGGGGACAGAAAGCCATCTTTAATTTCCCTTTTTGTCCTTGCCCCAAGCAGTTGCTTTGGAACCCAACTGTATAGCCTGTCATTCAATATTAAAAATGTGCATCCATTTGAAATATGTGGAGTAGGACATGCTTTTTAAAGAGCAACAAGTGTTATTCTGACTAGACAGGCTGCTTACCTTTCCTGTCCTGCTAGTAAAGTCTCTCTCTCTCTTCCCCCCACCTCCCTTTTGTGTGGTGCATTTGTGTCTCTGTATGCTCACAGCAACATAGACATACAGCTTTTGTGTTTGCTTTGAAGCCAGAGTGAATCTCAGAGGTGGAGAAATTTAAAACTCATTTTATCATTTCAGTAAGGGATTAACCAGTTTTGAAGTAAGGATGCTTGAAATATGTATATTATATAAAAACTGTGTGTGCAGGCTGAATTAATGGTCTGAATATTATATTAAATTTCCCCGAGGCTATTCTTTACTGACATTGTCTCAAGACATATGGGGAATCCCCAAGCATTCTGGTCTATATGGAACAATAACGTTCAAAATTGAAGCAACTTCTCTACTCCCTCTTTAAATCATAGACAAGCCACTTAACTGCAGTATACCTCTGAGAATGTCTGTCTTTCCCACACTTTTTGCTACCTTTTGTCCTTCTATATGTGACATGTTCAAGAGATGTCACGTGTGCCAAGATGGGATAACAACATCATTTGTTTACATCAGTTCAGGGACTATAAACTCCCAATGGTACAGTTGCTATTGGCTTGCTTTCCAGTAAACATGAGTCACTTTCTTCTGACCCGTGCTATTCTTTTGTCATTTAGCTTGATTGACTTTTTTAATCAGGTGTCATAGTCACTTATTTCCTGTTGTTTAATTTCAGGCTTATATAGAAGCTTCAGAGTTAGATACTGTAATGCAGTAGTGCTATTCGACCAGCATAATAAAGACATAGTATTAAATCTTGGTAATTTGAAATATACATGCTTAGAAGCAGTTACTTCTCTCTTTTGTTTTTTTAAGTGATCTGCAAAACAGTTGAAGAATATTTTAATAGGCCTCTTTTATTGTTTGCCTATACATTTTGATAAGAGTGAAGTGTAAGGAAGTCTAGTAAGTTGTGATCTGGTGTTTGCTTTTGCATGTTGCCCTCTAATTATTTTGTTGGCTTTGGTTAATTTTTTAGCTTTTCAATTATATTTGACTTATGCAAGTATGTAAATATTTACACATGTGCTGCACATGAAATAAATGTTTTTCAGATGCCTCAGACGCAAACACATTTATATTGAAGCACACAGGTATCTGATATAGACTTATAAATTACTTTCTGTTTCAGCCTCCTATTTTACAGTGAGTGGCCATATGCTGTAACTACACAGTATATCATTATGCGATATTTTTGCTCTAAGAAGTCAGTTTAGAAGAATTTCAGTTTCTTTGCTATAGCAAACAGTCTACAAAAGTAGTCAGGCTTGCTGTTCTGAGGAACTAGAGTGTTGTTTATAGTAGATATTAGAGTTTTTGTCGCTGATACCCAAATATTATAAACAAACGACGTATAAACCATTCATAGTGCGGCTGTATGCTTATATGACCCATCAAGGAGGTAGCTGAGCACTTCACAAACATTAATGAATGTATCGTCACAATATCCCTGTGAGGTGAAAAGTATTATTATTACTATCGCTGCTGGATAAGTGTGTCACAGAGATTAAATTATTTGTCCGTGATTGGGTTGCCACCTTTCTAATTACTGGTAACCAGACCTGCGAGGCCCCACCCCTGCTCTGGCTCTCCCCCTCAAGGCCCTGCCCTGTCACTTGCTGGATGGTCTCCACCTCTCCCCCACCCATCCCTGTCAGCTGAGTTCCCTCTGCTCTAGGACTGGAACGGGAGCTGCTGTAGCCTGACAAGGAGCCTGCCTGCAGGTACGAAGTGGCCCCGCCTGAGCAGGGGCTGGTGTGGGTTAATGATCTGATGCCTCCCCCGGCCCCATGGTAACTTTAGGTGTTTGGTCAGTACATCTGATTGGACACTGCCAGGTCCCCTTTTAAACTGGACTTTCCCTAAATGGCACCTGGACAGTGAAGCCAAAAAACGGATTGTCCTGGTAAAACCTAGACAGGTGACAACCTTAGCCCATGATAAGGCAAGTGGTCTCTTGCAGAGCTGAAACTCAGTCTTGGTCTCCTGAGTCCCACTCCAGTGTCCTAATCACACTTCTCTTGCTGTTTTTTTATTCCTTCCACCCATTTATCTATCCATCCTTCCTGGTGGGCCATATCTTAAAGTCCTTAATTTATTTTTACAGTCATTGCTCAGGCATAGCTCCATTAGTCAATGAGTATTTATCAGTAATAGAAACTAAAAAAGAACTTCAAGATTTGTCTCTTAATCTCATAGTTAAGTGTAGCGTCTGTCTATACGTGTGCATGTCTGTGCGTGCATATAATGTGTGTGTGTATAAATATCCATATTCTTCCGTTATAGATAGTTGTACTCCATTAACTCTGTTGGGTAAGCTGAAATTTAAAAAATGTAATGTAAACAAATGGATATAGGCATTCTTAATGAACACATCTTCCCCCAACATAGGATCATCATTATCTTTTGGAATAAATGATTATAAGTCAGCTGACAGACTAATATTAGTTATCTGTGGTTGGTTGATTCATTGGATGCTTTCCTGTGTTTGGGGTCATTTGTTCCACATTGGGAAGGAGATGTGGTTATTCAGGGGGAATACAGCAAAGTCCATTAGCAGTCCATCAAAAGAGAAGGGCGAAGGATAGGCAAAAAAGGAGTCTCCATAAATGATGTCATCTAATAAGTGTTTTATCAAAGCAAAGGAAGCTTCATACTTGTTAATTTGGGAGCTGAAAATATCTGTAAAGTCAAGAAGTGTTAAGTAATTTGACTGTAGGTCTAGTGTCTTCTGTCCAGAGATTAGAGTTGTTGTTTTTTTGTGTTTTTTTTTCGCTATGGGGAAACCTGTATTAAGCCTTTGCAGCTCATGGGCAAAGTTGATTTAAATCACTAATCTAAGGCTTGCACTTAATATATGGAAAGCCTTGATGTGGTGCCCTGCTTTGCCACAGAAGCTTTTGAACCTCAAAGAAATTTCCTGACTCTAGATGTTAAAGAACAATAATGTTGAATGATTCTTCTTCATTCAGTATTTATATGCAGTTTCTTTTTATACTAAAAAGAAAGTGTTGAAAAGTTACATGAAGTGAATTCTAGTCAAAGGTGTTTAACGTATGTGAAGGAAATGAAGCTTAGAATTCAAGCAGTGATCAGTGAAGTATAGTGTTGTGTGATCATTACTGAGCAATAAAGCAGGGAAGGAATTATCACAAGGATGTATATGCCATTCATCATGCCTTTTTTTATACTACTGTTTCTTGCTTGCTTTCTTTTTATTGTCTCCTGTGTTTTATGTTCTTTGATCCTATATATGGGAACTAGGTTCCCTCCTCCTTTCTCTGACACTTTCTCCCGTCGTTATACAACGCTGGCTTCAAGCAGAATTCCAGGAGGGAAATTTATGTACCAAGCACTTTAAAACTTTGAATAGCCTTAAAATATCTTGTGCTTCAGGTTTTGTTTTTGACAGAAATAGTGCTGTGGTGCATTCATTCAGAGTGTTATCCGAAAGTTGGCAGCTTTCCTTGCTGAGAAACAAATGGATTGAAAATTGTATTAAAACCTCAGAATTGCATTGTTTTCTCTAGCTGTATTTATTTTATATATAAAATTGTGTGTGTTATAAGTTAAAATTTCTGTAAGTGGAAAGCTATTGCAGCTTAGTTTTGTCCCAGCTTTGTCACTGACTTCCTATGTGAATTAGCGCATGACAAAGATTAATTAACCGCTCCATGCCTCAGTTTCCCTGTTTGTTAAAAGTTTTCCCTTGCAGTGTGTGAGACACCTTGAGAGCCTTAGATGAAAGACAGTATTGTAAGTGCGTAGTATAAATAATACCCTTTGAGGGCATGTCAAGGAAATGGCCAGTATTCCTGTCTGTCCTTGTTTGCTTTAGTATGTAAAGGTGGGGAGGGAATCCCAGAATATGACAGGTCATACTTTTTCTTCGAGCAGGTTCTTCCAAAATGTGTTGTTGGTTGATGTTGAAATTTGTGACGTCTGCCAGTCTCTCCCTAAGCAATCTTTCTGTGGTATCAATTTGATAAAGATTGCTTTGGGGATGCATGGCATATAATATCATTTAAAACAACAAAAAAATTAAGAAAAGTGTTTAGTATGTTGCTTCACGCGTATTGATTGTTACTTTAGGAAGTAGAAAGTCCCAGCTTTGCCTTTCTGGGTCATTTCAGTCATGTGATCCAACAGTGCAGTTCCTGCAGTAATGCATCATACATCAGTGACATCCTGACATTTGACAGCAGGTCCTTCTCTGAGGAACCCTTAAGAAGAAAAAGATCCACAAAATCTCTAATACTTAAATTCCTGAAAAAAACATTATTTTAAAGAAGAAAACATGGGGAAAAAGCGTGGAATTTTAATGTAATGTAATTTGATGTATTTTCAAGATTGTTCCCTAAAAATTTACCATTTTCTCTTATGGAAATAATCATTTAAAAGAAGGTATTTGCAGAGAGTCATTCAAACAGCCAACACTAAGGAAATTCTTGAAATGCACAAACAACAATGGTCCAAAGAGTCCACCTGAATTCATTAAGTACATCTCTACCCTGATATAACCCCCCCAAAATCTTACCACATTATAAGTGAAACCGTGTCATATCGAACTTGCTTTGATCCTCCGGAGTGCGCAGCCCCTCCACCCCCAGCGCTGCTTTGCCATGTTATATCCAAATTCATGTTATAGCGGGCCATGTTATATTAGGGTAGAGGTGTATGTATTAATCAGCATAGGTGTAAAAAAGGGAATTTACATGACTGGTGATAGCTTTCCAGATTTAGAGGTAAAATACTATGTAAAATTAAACATTATTAAACCCGCCCTCATCCCCAAACAATATGCCACACAGTTTCAACTCTGTAATTATCAGGTCTAAATTGTTAATTTCAAGGGGGAACACATCAACCCATAAAGGCACACCGTACTCATTTGAAAAGAACAATGTACTCATTTGAAAAGAGCAATGTGGTATAATTAAAATGATCAAGTGGATCTAATTCTAAGATTCTGGGCTTGTTTTCTTCCCTTGCAAGGTCGCTTCAAAGTGAACAAAAATGGAAATTGTCATTTATGACCTCTAATGAGCGACATCCCCAGATAAAAAACAACTTATAGTATCAGGCTATTGCAGGAGAGAGTATTATCTGGTGTTCAAGTCAATCTGAGAGCTATTCACGGCCTTGCCCTTGGCTTTCTGGGTGATTTTGGGAAAGTCATTTGATCTTTCCTGTCCGTCTTTCCATCTGTGCGATCAGTCCATCGATACTTCTAATGCACCCATCACTGTGGTATTTAAGTTTACAGGGCATTAAATGGAGATAATGTCACTTCCCTGGTTTGTAAGGTTGTTCTGAGGTTGAAATAAATTACAGGCCTGATTCTCTACTCTGTTGCTTAGGCACTTATGCCTGTACATAGTTTGATGTAGAACGCTATCATTCTGACTTGGTAACTGTTTTACACCCACTCTGCATTAACTTTGCACTGCTGTAAATGACTACACACATTGCAAAGCAATGGAGAATCAGGGCCCATGTTTGCAAGGTGTTTTGAGATCGTCTGATGTAAGGGTGTATAAATGTCTACAGCCTTACTATTAGTCAATATCCCTAAAACTTCCTTGTTGAACTTTTGTGAATTCTGTATTTTTAACACACTGTAGGCACTTAATTCTGTATGGGGAAAACATCAAGACGGGGCAGGAGATTGGTTTTGTTGTTGTATTTAATACCACTTGCCTAGACTGATTTGTTGTGGCATGACCAGAGCAAAGCTCCAGTTTGATTTTTGAACAGAATTTCCTCATGGTACATTTTTCTGCCATGTTTTGCAGGGCTAATTTAGACATGATTTCCCAGAGGACACCCATCTTGTAAAAATTTATTGTTCATTTAGGAGCTGATAATACTTAGGGTTTTTCTTTTATTTCTTTCTTTTTTTTTTTTTGGTAGGTAGCTGATGGGGGAAGTATTGGAGCTGGGGTGAAGCATATAATACAGTTCCATGTTTTAAACTCCACTATGAACACAATTACTGTACACATTTAAAAAACAAAAAATGAATCATGAATCAGACTGACTACAGGTTTTTTTTAATCTTCTGGGAGCTTTATCGTATAAAGCCCTGTAATAACAAAGCCATATGAGTCCTCAGATTATTATTCATACTCCTTAGTGCCTCACAAGGGAGGCATTATGCACTCTTCTCTTTTACAGAATGTCTTATTTTAAAACACATGAACTTAAGGCTATCATATAGTTTTTTCTAGTAAATAGTCCGTATGATTAATGTACATAGAAGGCTAGAGGGGAGTGGGAATGACTACATTCTATATAAACCTAGAGAGCGGAGTGATTAAACTGTGCTTTAGTATTTCTAAAATAGTCCTTAAAAACCACACCAAAAATCCTAACAATGCTCAGCCCTGTTCCTGATGGTAGGCTGTAGTTTCATTGTCCTTTGAATACTGTATTGACAGAGCAAAATGTCCGACAGGTGCTTCCATCCATCGTTGTTCTGTCTGGAAAGACTGTATTAATTCTGTAGCCAGTTGGCATCACCTGGGAGAGCAGAGGTTAATGTTAATGCTTCAGAGCAGGAGGAAAGGCTGTTTGTATGCAAGTGATATTGAAAGAAGATATGAATATTTTAATACCCATGGTCAACGCCATTGAGTTATACTACACACGTGTTCTATTTTGGCTGGACCCCTTCTGAGCACCAGTTGTCCATACTAAGGAAATGTAGCAGAGATCTGCATTAACAAGTACAGTACAGTTATATTCCTCTCCCCTTTCCCTTTTCTCTCACAAACAGTACAGTTTTTCTGAAATTAGGGCCTAGAAAGGATTTGTTCCCTTAGTACCCTAAAGAGCATCTTACCATGTCCTTCTTATTCAGCAATTCCTGCGCATTGTTTCTGTGGAACTACCAGCATAAGTAAGGGTTGAAGATTGGAGTCTGTCTTAAATTTCTGATGACCTGTTGGTTTCAAACAAACAATGTTAGAAAAGCCACTTACTGTGGGGAAAATCCAACTTTAGCACAAGTGGTATTTATCAGAAAAGGAACATTCATTCTATACATATATTATTCTTTCTTGACTTGTTTTTATTGTACTGTGCAGAGAAAGAGACACAATTACAGAAGCACCGATTCCATTTCCTCTATACGTAAGTCATCATTTTCCGACTGTTCAGTGAACAGCCGAAGTAAGTAGCCATTATAAAATAAGAGTAAGTGTGGAGACTATTAGTAAACATTGTGAAATACAAAGGAATGCTTTGTTAGTGCATCCAGTAACGATTTTCGGAAGACTTTAGTGTCTGATGTTGTCCGGAGTGTTTGTTAGAATGATTTGAAAAAGAAAAAAAGTGGACCGATAGGACAGAGAGGAAGAATCAGACGTCAACAAGTTTACATTGTATTATATTTTCTTTTTAGTTTAATTATTTTAATTTTCTGGAGCCTTTGTTGCATTTCTTTTGTGCAATTGAATAGTAAGTAATCACAAAAGTAATGTCTAATTCTTAAAGGCTTAAAGCCAAGAGTTACCTTTTTTTAGGGATGAGAAACATTCTAAAACTGGTGGATTACAGTAACATTTAAATTTATTTTTCTTTTTTGCTCTTTTAATACGTCCAGCCAACTGCTGAGCCAACCAGGCAGAAATCTTTACCCTTCCTAGGTCAGATTCCAACAAAGTCTTGTTGCCATTACAGAATAATGCCATACGGCAAACTGACTCAGCTTTAAGCACTGCATATGGTCCCAAGGGGAGAAATTACCCATCCAAATGATGGGTGGATGGCAGCCAGGCAGCAGGGTTGGATGAAGCTGCAGCGTGCTTATATTCTGTTTCACTAGGGCTCCAGACATTCAAACCAGCTACTTGGTGTATTTAAATTTGATCTCTGTAATGGTTAGGAGCATAAGGGGATTGGAAACAAAATAAAAACACCTTATGGTGTTTCTGTTAAGTAATAACAATATGCTAAGGAGAATTAAAATCTTTGGTATGGTTTTACTTCATTATTTTTTTCAGAGGAGATTTGGCAGTTGAACTGGTATCATGTAATTTTAGTAGCCCATTTCCGTTGCCTAAATAAAGTTTGGTATGTTTCTCTCCTTATTAACTCACATGTCAGAAGATTCTCGGTTAGCATCAGTAAATGACAGATACAATAGCCAAGAACTCAGAATATGACTTTATTATTTTTATGCATTTATTTTGTAGTGCTCAGAGGTTTGCTATAGAAGCCCTACAGATGACAAAGACACAGTCCTACCCCCGAGAATGTAGTGTACCTTAAAACGATTACAATAATGATGAGCAAATCTACTTAGTTTACATGTTACTTTTAACAAAAATTCACTCATTTGATATCTGAAAAATTCCAGCAGCAGATTTCACAATTTTTTAGATCATGCAAAAAGTATGTGAGCTCCAGCTGACTTTACAGCATAACAAAAACTCATTCCAAAAGCTCTGCTGACATTCTAGACTATGGCACAAGAGATGATTTCGATTGAAGATTTTCTATAAGTTAAAGCTGTAATAAAAACAGCAATGACAATTTCAGCTCTGTTCTGCAGATGGTTAGAGTGGGTTCAGGAGTCATGGTTGGCAAAAAAGAAGGGTCAGTATCTGTAGGGAAAACTCTTTTTATTTTCAAGTGACTGTAAGGGGCATTCCAAGAGTTTTTAAAATAAATAAATAAAACTCTCCTTTTTTTGCTTGAGTGGGTCCTTTTAACATATAGCCTTAACTACCCTGAAGACTTAAATAAAATCAGTAATGTTGCTCACTAATTTCATTAGCTAAAATGCATTTGAAAGTAGTTTCCCTGCAGTCTAAGAACACTGAAACAATATTAGTCATCCTATTTTTTTTTATAGCTACTGAACCCATTTACTGATGCTTCTGATTTTGGGACAGTTTAAAAAAAAGGAAACTAGTAGCTATTTCGGTCAGTTCTCACAACACAACAACGCTGTCTAGTCAAGTGATAGGTATAATGGATGTACTGAAAGACTCAGGGCTGAATCCTAACTACAGGAGTGCTTAGTGGATGGTGGGGTTAAAGAATCATCCATTCCAGACTGTAAAGTGGTGATTAAATTGATCCAAGCTGGCTACTGAAGTTTCCAGGCTGCGGAAGCCCTGTAGCGCCCGTCTCTGTGTGGTAGGAATGATTGGTGGATCTGTTTTTTTCATCAGCTGACCCTCAAAGCCCACCTGTATGCTGGGAGAGTCTGTTCCGTAGTGAGATCCTAGAATCTTTGCTGCTATATGTATTTCTGTGGATTGGTTCCCCCCAGCACAGGATGAATAGGCAGTTTCTCTTTCGCATCTTCGGAGGCTGGGTGTCAATCAATGAAAACTTCTGATTTTGGTTCCTGGTAGCCAATCAGGGCACCATCTTTATTAAGAATTTTAAGTAGTTTGCTTTATCTGTTTCTTCCTATCTCAGGGTCTGAGAACATTACATACAATTAAAATTACAAACTTTTAAAGAAAATACAGAAATACTTCCACATACTTCTCTAAGGAAAGAACTGGGAAATGTTGTCATTCTGAGTTATCCTTTCCCTTCCACCCCCTTCATCACCAGTGGAAGTTGAGGGGAGGCACTAGTGTCTCTCTATTATGGAAACTTCAAGTTTCAGTCCTTTCACCCTCTTTTCAGATTTATTATATAATTTCTTCTAGCAAAAATTGTTTTCTTCATGCAAGCTTGAAATGTTAAACTTGTTCATAAAATGTCTTGGTTCAAGATGGAAACCTGCATTTGACTCTTCCAGCAATATTCCCATGTAACTTTCTGGCATGGATCAACGTACAGAGGTGTATCTATACATATCAGTTGCTGTCCTCTGACGAGGTACCTGTGATTCATGTGGATCAGCCCCATTTGTAGTACAGGATCCATGTTTTCAGAGTGGTTACTTTCTCAAGATGTTACGCAAACTTGGGATATTGTGGCAGCAGATCTCTGGAGGTAGGAGGTTTGTTATTGGTTTAGATCAGCAGTTCTCAAACTGTGGGTCACAACCCTGTTTTAATGGGTCACTAGGACTGGCTCATACTTGCTGGGGCCTGAGGCCAAAGCTCAAGCCCCACCTCTTGGAGCCAAAGACAAAGTCCAAGGACTTCAGCCCTGGGCAGCGGGGCTCAGGTTACAGGCCCCCTGATTGGGGCTGAAGCCCTTGGCTTCTGCTTTGGTCCTCCTGCACAGGGTGGTGGGGCTTGTGCTTGGGCTTTGGCCCCCCTCCTCCTGGGTGGCAGGGCTCAGGTGGGCTCAGGCTTCAGCCCTTCATCATGGGATCATGTAGTAATTTTTGTTTTCAGAAGGGGGTTGTGATGCAATGGAGTTTGAATACCCCTGGTTAGATGATAGACTCTCTGGGGCAAGCACCTTTGTGCAGATTGTTGTTGTCAAGAAAATTAGGAACCTTTATTGTCTAGATATGGTGTTAAATGCAGAAAAGAGGTGTTTTGTTGCCTGTCAATGGATAACTCATGTGATACCAATCCTAGTGTTTCAATCCCTGAACAGAAGCTATAGCTGTTCATTGTATTCAAGTATTCACAGGAATACTTTTCTGTTCACTTCTAGGTGTGCTTCCTGAGGTTAATGTTATCTTGCCAAGACTTGGTACTTTGATCTCAGCATCACCTTAGGAACAGGCTGCAATTCCTATTACTTCAGGAAAGAAGTTCTTTGAGACATCTTTTTAACAAGTCCCATTGACTAGAGCATGTAGAATGCTTCCTCAGTTGGTGAAGAGCAAGAGAATGCCTTGAAACCCATACTTCTAGAGTGTCTGATTTATGTTTAGCTGACAGTATATTCCGTTCTTTTGGGTTGAGGAGCTAATTCAGGCCAAAGAATTGTAGAAGGTGTTCGGAACTCATCAGATAACTGCACATCAGTGTGCTCAAAGTGCTGTTTAATGTACTCTCCTCACCTTGACCGCTGGATATCATTATCATGTATTGCTCATATCTTGTAACATGGCTGTGGTAGCCTACGTTAACCAACTGGGTTTTTTTTTTAATGTGTTGCTTCTTCTGTTTCACTGGACAAATTTGAACCTCTGTTTTGTCAGGCCCCACATTTCTAGGAAAGAAGTATTTGGAAGCAAATTAGATAGTGGTCTTTAAAGGCAAAGTATTGTTCAGATGATGGAACTCTGGGGAGAGCCAGAAGGAGACTTCTCCCAAGGACCAAGAGGAAAGAAAAATAGCCACATAGTTATTTAAACATTGGCAGCTTGAAGAACTCAGCCTATAGGCCTTGTTTATGAATGGAGACTGCTGAAAAATCCAGGAATTTCCAATTAAGTCCTTTTCATACTGCTGGTCCCTTGAAAAAAAGGAACATCAGAAGTCTACTGTAGGATGCTTCCTCTTTTCATTTAAAACAGGAGATAGTCCTTCCTAGCTGTTTCCTTACTCCCGAAGCAGTAAAAGAGAAGCTTTGACTCAATTATGATGTTTGTAGGGCCCTTAAGACCTACTTATTTAGAGTAACTGAATTTAGAAAATCCGGATCCTTATTCATTCTCTTTGAGGGTCTAGATTTGTGTTATTTAAATAGATAAAACTCTCTATATCAGAAGCATACAAGCTGATGGGCCTTCCTTGTCCTCTGAACATAAAAGACCAGTCAACTGCATCTTCTTCACCTCCCTCAAACTGAAAAAGGGAGAGGCTTTTGCTAAAAACTCTGCAAAGCTGCCAGTTGCTGATCCCTCCATGCATTTTCTAAGCACTATTTAGCTGTGACATGCTTTCCTCAGTGGATGTTTTTTGTCGGCATCATGTTCTGTAGCCAGGACTTGAGTGAGTAGCTTTGTGGGCCTCTCCCTCTTTATTTTTGTCAGCTGTGCCAGGGAAGTTACTACTGTTTTTTAACCAAGCTCTTTATTTGATAGTTGATTTAAATACTTTGAATGGAATCTACTTAGCTTGCGCCTTTGTCTCTTCTCAGCTTCTGTATTATTAGTCTGTTGGGTCCAGGGCTTTCTTCGTAGAGCCCATTCAGCCTGTACCAGTGGGAGCTGGAATATTTCTTATCAAACAATTTCTTTCTGGGGCCCAGTTCTATCAGTGTGAGAATCTGTCCTTCTAGTCAGTGAAAAGTTTTGAATTTGCACTTCTTGCTTGTTGCATCTTGTGATGCTACCAAGACTTTTAAGTTTTGGAAGTCCTCAAATTGGAGAAAAGGAGGAGGGAGTTGTGTCCTGTTTGGCTAGTAGGGGAGACAACTTGAGATTCTCATTAATTGCTGACTTGCCAGTCAAGAAGCAGTAGATGGAACTGATGGATCCAGGGCATGTAAAAGTGTTCTGAAAAGTAGCAAGAAACTCCTCTTTTGCTGCTAGTTATTATCCAAAATTCTTGACTCCTTAATGACAATTTAAATAAAGAAGCTGAAGTTTCAAAATGGAAGGACACACACCTTGCAAAGATAATATAAAAATTTGGAAGAGACAAAACTGTAATTGCAATGTGTCTACTCCCAAAGTTTAAACATTGGCAGCAGTGGATTGTTTGCCTTTTAGCCAACAATAACAACTTCGGTTGTGTTTTTGGTGGGGGGGGGTTAATATATTGTTTATTTTATATTAATATCACTTTAGTGATTGGATCCTCATATAATAACATTTTTTCTTTTCAGAGACATAAACATCTAACATCCTAAATCTCTGTTTTAATATTAAAACTTTTATGCACATCTTGGGCATAATTGTTTATACATTTTATAGCACAAAAAAGAGAACCATATTGATTGTAAATCCTAAACATCTGCACTGCATATAGATGCAAAGCCTAATCCTATAACAGCACGTGTGTGCCTTGTTCTTTCCTAACAAGTTTTTGTTTAAATTCTGAAGAGCGATTGAGTCATATGAATTTTCTGATGCAATGTATCACATTTTCATAAAATAATTGACACTGTAATTTTGGATTTGTTCCATACTTTCCTTTAATCTTCCCTTTGTTTAACCTCCTCCATTCTTTCTACTGATTACATTTTTGGAGTAAACAAACCCAAAATCTGACTTTTCAGTGAAATTCTGTATTAAAATTCTGTAATTACAGTCAACAGAGTGCATCGCTAAAATTTGTTCTGATGTGGCTGAACATTTTTTTTTAACTCCTACTCACTTGCCCCTAAATTTCCAAAACTGTATGTGGGAATTTAGCCAGGTACCTCCCATTCACCTTTCAAGTGCTTCTGAATGGGCAAAGTAAAAAGTTCCTGCTGTGCTGACTGTGAATATACCACATGCTTTCCAACACTCCATTAATGTCGATGAAATGTTAATACAACTGCAGCTGTATTGTAGCTGCAGTGGAGGACTGGCAACAAAAGTTTTAATGCCAGTGTGAGACAGTCTGCTAATTGGGTTTTTTTGTGAGGAAGTCAGATTGCTTGCTTTTCCTGGCTCTGGCGAGTCTTGAGATTGTATTTTAATCAGTTAAGAAAATGTCCATAGGATTGGAAGTGATTGCACTGTAAGGTTTTTCTTTTTCCATGGCATATTAACTACGCTGACCGCGTAGTTACCTAGTACTTCAGCTTACAATCAGCATATGGAGCTGGTACTGCTAAGTATCAAATTCAGTAGGAATGGGTGTTCAAAAGACTGCATTTTTTTCTGTGTTGTCTATATTGCCAAGCAGAAAAAGCTAAACATGACCTAACATCTTCCTTCTCTTGTCCAGACTTTGTCTTTTCTACTGGTTGAGTAGATCCACCAAGAGCCTCAGTACTGAATGTACTTAATTTTTCATAAATTCATAGCTTCCTATGCCATTTTTCCCAGCTGTTCTTCAGCTGCTGGTTTTGTCTTAGTGACCATGGTCATAGCAATAGTAGAGAATAACTACATTATACAGTTTATTTTGTGCCTAATAACAAATATGCATGTTTATAGCTGTACTGACAAGAAGTAGTGACTTACGATGAGAGATGGTGCATCAGTCAGTGTGCTGTCACTGTCCGGTTTGAATTGAGTTGGGAGATCTGATGCTGTTGCCACGTAATAGAGATACCCAGAAGAAATTCTCATATCTGACTTTCCTCTTCTTTTATGTTCAGTAATGTGAGCATTCACAAGCATTGTAATTTGTCTGTTACTTAATACAACACAAATGTCACATCTTTGATTCCAGGAGACATTCAAGCATGAGAGAGTCACTGTTCTAGCATGTTCCGACATGCTGAACCAGCTGATGTGGAGGAAGATTTCATGCCAGTTTGCTTTTCTGCCTATACATTTAAACCCTGGATATTGTCCTTAAAGTAGACTATCAGATATCTACAGGCTTTAAGAGTGTGAGATATACTGTCAAACTTCACTTAGGACCCTTGTAAGGTGACAGCAGTACAGTGTGTGCTGTGTTTGGAAGACTGAGTAATACAACTCTGTTGATCAAGTCTTTGCATGTTTGAAGTGTTTATGGATAGCAGCTACTACTTGTTTCACTCTCTGACCCATGTGTCCCAATGAAAAACTTGTATGTTGTTTCTCTATTTCAGTTGTTGCCAGAATTTGTTATTGTCTTTACCCTCAGACTTCACTAATTTAATACACTACACACAAAAGGTTAGAAGGCCTGTGCTCTGGATGTCCAGCCATCAGTCTCCAACACTTGAAAAGGCCACTTTTTAAAAAGTCCTTTGCCTGCCAACATTGATAAACTCCAGCAAACTCTGAGTCAGACTTCTTCAGAAGATGCCATGCAAATGGATATGGCTTCCAGCTGGTTCCAGTTATAGCCTTGCAGGTCATAAGTGTGATCCTGAAGTAAGGGGGTTCAGGACATGAATTGATGATGACACAATAGCATCCCTAAAAGTACAAATGTAAAATCCTAAACTGTTACTTGCTTGCTTTTCTGAAGGCTGGTCCTTGTTGGCTCTTAACAATTGCTTCCTCATCCAAATTAGACTTTTAAAACACAGATGACTTCTTATTCCTTGACTGGATAATGTAAGTGAAGGCTCCTTGACAGCTTCCATGTTGCCATTCCTCGATATGGGACAGCACCTCACAATTGCACATATTTTATAGTTAATAGGTTTGGGGTATGCATGCGAGGGGCAGGGGGGATGAAGATGTTGTGGGTTTTATGGGTTTTTTTTTCAACAAATATTTTGTTATGTAAAAGATCTGTAGGTCATGGGACTTCTGTAGTTAAAATATTTTAAAATTTTATTATTTTCTTACCATTTAAACTTTCTTGTTTGTACCCTAAGCAATGCATGGTGGCATGGGATGGATTCAGATATAAATTTCACAAACTTTAAGCACAATGAAACAGCATTCTTAAATAAAAATTTTTGTGTTTTACCACAGGTTTCCCTTGTCTTAAAGTGTTGCTTTTGTACATAATGAACAATGCATAAGGAATCTGTGTGTGTCTAGGTTGAGGTGCTTTAAAATTTTAATAACTTCTATACTATTTTATCCTGATGTTGTTATTAATTATAATCCACTGTCAAAAATCACTTTCATGATTATGCAGGAGTTCGCAGCCAGGTTATTCATTAGGATATTGTGATAAATCTCATTAGTATGATAGAGCAATGTAGGAATCAGTTCTTGTTTTGAAGGCATAAAACAATAGCTGAGATGCTTGAAAAAGTTTGGCTTTGAGGGTAGGGACTTGTCTAACTTCTTAAACAAATACGCAGCACACTACAGTTTTTTTCACTAAATTAAAGAAAATGATTTAATTTAATACAGAAGAATGTGTGGTAAGAAACATGACCAGGTAAAGTATTTCCATCAGTTTAGATCATAAATTTCATTGTGTAAGAGTAAATAAAATAGTTTGGCTTAAGTTGGATGAATGATCCAACTATTCTAAACAACTTGAGTCAGTAAAAGTTCATCCAGATTTAGGTGTTGTATTTATTAAACAACGTCTTTGTCTGGAATGTTATGTTGTTTTGATTTCATTTTTTATAATACATATATTTTCTAGTTCTAAGCCAAGAAAGAGTTGTCAAATTAATTAACCTTAAATGCAGTAGGTAGAAAGAGTTATGTTAGTGGACCTGGAAATACAATTCAAAGATAATTTTTTGGCAAAAATAAACAGGAGCGTTGCAAAGAATTGAAACTTGTTACAAGGAGTTATCTCAAATTGTAATAGCAATTTATATCTTTAAAAACAAAGTTGACCTCTAGGCAGTGTGCTAATGTAACTTGTGTAAATAAGACTCAGCCTGCTTAGTTTGCGTGCAGGTAGGCAACTTTGCTGAGCCTTGACTTTGTATCGTCCAAAGTGAAAATACTATGAATTTAGATTGGAACATGCTTTTATGTGAAACCTGTATCAAGGAATGAGAGAGGAGGAAATATGAGGCTATGATGGAGAGGTTGTCAGACTGTACTGTTTCATTTGAATCTTATTCACATTGGTGCCCATGAAGAAAGAAGTGACATGTAGGTTTGGGTAAGTTATACTGTGAACTTAATTACATGTATTTTTGTGGTCAGAACCCATTGACATCAATGGAAATACTCTATTTGGCTTTGGATCATTCCCATACAACAATCTGGGTAAAATATTTTCATCTGTTAAATAGATGTAAGCTTAACTGCTTTCTTGTATTTTTCATGGCTTAGTGGACAGAAAATTTTCTGGACCATAATCATGTGTTATTTTTTTTAATTGTCATAATTTTCTATTTCTGTGACATTTTGTGGGTTTTGTTTTAATTTTCTTTTTAATTTGGCTCAATCAGAAATTTCATGAATAAAAAATAGTCTAATACACATATGTTTTTATTACAAGAAGTTGTTTCAAATAACAGACCAAATTTATCCTGGGGGCAGCCCTGAATCCCACACTTCTTAAGTAAACAAACACACTAGAGCTGTACTTCCCAAAGTACAGAAGCCCATCCCCTAATTTCAGTAGGATGGGGAGCAGCAATTTTCAACATCTATGCTTTATATATGTGTAGATGACCCAGTGTCTATCATGCAGTAAATCAAAAAGAAAACAAATTAGTTTAAATTTATCTGTTATTTACAGTGTCTTCTACCTTTTTTATACCTTATTACTCATACTGAGTCTCCTAGAGAGATGAATGTTATTTCAGATTTAAAGAAAATAACAGTAGCATCTTTTTGAAAATCTTAAATATAAACCCAGAGAATGATTGAAAATTCAGCAAAGTCTAGTATTTTTAAACTGATATGCTTCAGAACGGATAAACAAAGTATTGTCCTAAAAGTGTGTGTGTATTTTTAAATGTATATATGCCCCTTAGTGTATTTTTTGTCTGCTTTCCTGTCAAAAAGAATCCTAGTGAACAGAAGGCCATCACCAGGGCCTTGCTTACTGTAGCAGGAGGCTTTTAGAATGAGCTCCCATCTGTTAGGCCTGTGTACTGATAAAGCTTGCAACAGCTGGCTTGGCTCTTTGCTAATCCATTCATTCCATCTACAGATCAGAAGGTGGCCTGTTTCTTCTCAGAGGCCGTTGGGCCTTGGAGACTTGCCTTAGCCCCAAAGCATTCCCACTAGACCTACAAGCAAGTATAATGATATGGGATGAGGGCTGGCAACTTGAGCATGGGGTGGGTAGCAACTGTAAAGTATTGTTCAGAACATCAAACTAGTATCTCTTATTGCAATCAACCAGTTGTATTTCAGTGATGCTAGCTATGGATAAAGCAAAATCAGTAGTATCTGACCTGGAAGTATTTTTTTAAAAAGGGAAACTTTTGCCTGGTTCCAAATAACTTCTGAATATAGTGTATTCTGCACCACTCAAACTTAACCATTATGAATCCCAAGTGGCACTGAAAATGTAATGAGACCAACACCAAAGATGATTATTCTTTATGGCACTGAGTTTGCCCTTGCTTATTTTACAGGGAAATGACATACTTTCTTTCATTATGTGAAACAGAAAGTATTAAAAGTATTATGAAAATCATCACTTCTTTAGTATTCAGCAAAGTTTTTGAGCAGTTGCTTTTTTGGTGTAAATTTTTTTATTGCTGTTAATATCATTTGTGTAGCATCGTGGTTATAGAGGTTGTTTGCAAATGCAGATTAAGACACTATTCCTGCTCTAAAGAGTTTATAGTCTATGAAACAAAAAGAAAAGACAATGGACAACAGCTCAGGCAAAGGAAGGTTGGGGATTATTGCTGATTAGAAGGAGGAAGAACGGGTTATTTTAAATAAGTGAGTTTGAAGGAGGTGGAAGGAGGAAGGCAGTTAGTGGATGAGGATGGTGCAGAAGGCACAAAAATGAGAACAGGAAAAGGATCAGTAGGTTGAAGACTTGTTAAGAATGTACAGAGTGGCAGGAACAAAATGAGAGCTAAGGTGTAGGTGTAGGCCAGATGACATAAGATATTTTATGTGAGGATGTGGAGCTTGACTTATTTGTGGTAGGAGTGATGAAAACAGTGAAAAGATTCAAGAATGGGGTGATATGGACAGCACTGAGGAAACTGGAGGATTGCTTTTGTAGCAGTGTTTTGAATAGACTTGGAGGAAACAGACATGGTAGTCAGGGAGACCAGACAGGAAAACATACAGTAAGAAGGTTTCAGTAATCAAGACAAGCAATGACCAGGGACATGAAGAAGGATTTTAGCAGTGGAGATAGTGAGCAAAGGACCAATTTGTTTTAACTATTTTCATAGATGAACAAAGTAATCCTTGGATGACTTTTGTTGTTGTTAAATCTCAAAAGAAGACTGGCATTTTCTAGAATGCCTGTTAAACTAGCAGTTGAAGTTTGCACTTATTTAACACAATTTATCTCATGATCTCAAGGCACTTTACCAATTAGAATTAGTAAACTAAGGAACAGATACAGTAACTGACTTGTCCAATGTTATGCAGCAAGTCAGAGGCAGAATTAGACTAAAAGAGGAGTGAATTCCTGACTCTTACTTTATTTCTCTCACCATTAGAACACAAGCAGATGTTTAGGTCTTATATTTACATATCCTCCAACCCCAAAAAGTTAAGTCTTTGAGGTCACAACATAGTGAATCTTTTCGGAAAGGATTGCCTTCACCCCAAAAAATATAGCCTGTAAGTTGAACAGAACCTTATTTGAGTGACTGGCATTGGTTGTCACCAATATCTTTGGGGTGAGCCTGAAGCAGAATGGACACACAGCTTCTTGATTCTGTTTCCCTGTGATGGATGGCATTGCCATCAGTGCATGTGATTTGTCAAAAAATGCAATCATAGCAATTTAAACTGACATGAAGGATGCAGATATAAACAAAATGAACATACAGCAAAAAGCTGAAAGCTGTGTTACAAGTAACACATGTTCAAAAATATTGTTGTCTGAACTGAAAGTTTCTTCACAGATTAATTGTTTTTTAAAGAAAATGTAGATGCGTGCATGTGGTATATGCAGTAACTGTGGGGATATGGACATTCTTTTTCTTTTAAAAGTTTATTTTAACTTAATTGATGTGTAGAAATCATCACCTAGGGAGAAACATTTGCACAGAAAATGTAGCAAATGGAACAAACTGACTGAGATCTCAGTTTGATAATTCATATAGAAGTATGGAATAGGAAAGCCACATTAACTAAACTTAGCTGATTGTACTCTTATTTGTATACTTTGTCCACAGTGGGCAAAACTCTAGTCTGACCTAAACCTGTGTAAATCTGGAATAAGTTAATCAAAGTCAAAATTTACATAAAGCCCTTGCATGTCATGGTGCTTGAGTACCTAGGAACCTAGGTGGATAAAACTGAAAGTTAGTTAAAATTGACTTTTGGCCAATGACTGCACATAGACTTTTTAGGAGTATACTAGATCCACAATGCTTTGTTGTGCTGCCATTAATCTAATTTTAATTTGGAGATCTAAATTGATTCCCTTTCTTAGGCCAATGTATACTTGTACACTCAATCTTTTAAAAAAGTGGTTTTTGTTATGTTAACTCTGTTTACCATAACACCATGATGGTAATGCTGTGGTTCAGATTGGGGCATGTTATAAGCTTTGCCTTCAGTCACAAATAATTTTCCCACTAAAAGTATCCCTGTTGTTAAAGGTCCTAATTTCTACCAAAAGGTTAATTTAAAAAAAATGTGTGGTGGGGGTGGGGGTATCATACAAATGGCAGCTGTTTTAACTCAAAGGATATAGAATATTTAACTTCAAACTTAGCATGAAAACCAGCATACCTACTTTCCAAATGTTGCTAAACACTGGTTAAAAATAAAGAGGTTTTGACCAACTGAAAATAGCGTCCTACTTGTACATGGTACCCTGTTTCCCTTTAGTGATTTAATTGCTCACAGAGTATGTCTGTTCAGATATGCGCATGCAGATAGATCTTCATCTTCAGGACTCTGCCTGCACCCATTCATTCATTCCTTCTTGTCACTCCCTTCTGTCTTTAAGATGAGATTGGAGGGGGACCAGCAGAACTGCCAGTGTTTTTTGCTGGGCTTCTAAGCCAGGAATTTCAAATTTCATGTGCTTTGTAGAGTCCCTACTCTGGCACACACGTCCCCAGAAAATGCAAGACTTGAACAGAATATACAGTTCAACAATTGCGTATTCCTCTACATATAATGTTTGTCTCCTTGTTATTTCTTTCCTCTGTTTCCCCACCCTCCTCTGATTTTCTCCATGTTCAGGGTTCTCCTCCTTAAAGTTTCTAGCTGCTCTTTTCAAACTCATAAATTGTAGTTATCTAGATTTTTATATGGCTCCCTTCCAAAACCTGCTCTAGCCCTGTCTGCACTAGTATTTTTTTTTTAATCTTTCATTTTTCATCATTGGAAGTAGACCTGTTCTGAATAATGTGGTGGCAAAAAAAAAATAATCATAAGCATTATCTTCACCAACACTCCCACCAAACCTAGTGCAATAGTGGGAAATTTCACAAAAAAGGTTGTGCGGATGCAGTCTGTGTCTGACAAGAAGATTCACTTGGCTGTGCATCTAATGCCTTCTAGTCATATTTTTTGAATGTAGCTTGTTGATTATACCTTTGGCTGGGTCATCTTTACACTTGTGTTTGAATTGATTTTTATCATATTGCCTAATAAACTTGTACAACTTTGTGGGATGCTTTTATTGTGTCAATAATAGAGTCCCTTCTTGACCTCACAGTCACCTCTCCCCCAACAGGATAGGAAAAATTCTAAGCCCCAGCCTCGAATAACCAAAACATTGGTGCAAAGAAGTGAAACATTAATTGCATTTTGCTTGCTTTGATGGTGAGGCTGTGACCTGTTCTTAGAGACCTGAACACGTTGATTGACTAATACATCTGACCTGAAGATGAAAAGGAAAACTAGTCTCTTGTCTTGGTTTCTTTCTAAAAGCCCCTGAATGAAAATTCTAAGCCATAAATCTGCATAATTAGCTAGCTATACTTCTTCTGAAGTACAGTATGGAGCATAACTGAATGAACAGAGGCAGAAATAGTGAGCTATACAAGCAAATTACCCAGGACATTTGTTGTTTGGTGGCCTCTAAAATGAAAAGGAGATATTGCAGGAAGACAGTTGTCAGTTTCCAGTTGGAAACACCAGTCATTTCATGAATTTAAGGTTTTGTGTGTGGATTCAGTCAGATCTCTGGCTTGTCTTTGAAGGCATTTGGAGAATAAATAACCATTTAACATAATTTAATGTTTAAAAGCTTTGATTATTTTGGCTGTAGAAATATGGGGCAACCATATTTTCTTGTGGAGACAAAGATTTGGATTCAATCAAGTTAACTTAAAATATTTTTTTAGCCTGTCTTTCCCTGTTCAGCCCAAATGATAACAGAATTTACTAAAGTTTGTACAACGTTAAAACATAAATCACTACACGAATGACTAAATATTATACTAATTACATCTAACATATGTTGCAAAGAATCTGGCCCCTATGATGAGCTCTCAGCACAGTTCAGGTGGGAGAGTGCAAAGGTGGCCTTCGCTCTCCTCCTCTTCTTGCCAGCTGTGTGTCAGGCCATTTCCCTGGCAGAGTTTAGAGTAGGCTTCAGGAAGCCCTGGCCATGTCCCTGTCCCCTTGGGTATGCCTCTGTACCAGAAACGTGGGTGGCATAGAAGTGGATATACTGCTTCCGTGCCTCTGGAGGATTCCGCTACAACTGGATTATCCTTTGGCTATTTTAGATGTAGGCCTGCTTTGTGTTGGCATTGCAATGCAAAGGGGCAGCCCAGCGGCAGAGGATCTGGGCCAGGACTTTCAACATGTAGATCTTTAAATGGGAGAAAAGAAGGAACATTAGCACAGCAGAGGCTTTTACCACAATTGCTGGTCTCCCCATCAAACATATATACTTTTATCTGAATGGGCCATTTGCAACCGATTTTAACAGATTGATCAGTGGTAGTATAGGGCTCAAGTCTCAACTGTGCCCAGTAAGCACTGAATGCAGGAGAGGGGGAAGCAGCTACAAAGGAGCTCTTCACCAGTCTGAGGGTATGTCTACACTACAGGATTATTCCAATTTTACAGAAACCAGTTTTTTAAAACAGATTGTATAAAGTCGAGTGCACGCGGCCACACTAAGCATATTAATTCGGCGGTGTGCGTCCATGTACCGAGGCTAGCGTCAATTTCCGGAGCGTTGCACTGTGGGTAGCTGTCACGTAGCTATCCCATAGTTCTTCTTCGAGTGATTGCTCATATCCATTCCAGTTAGGTGTGCGCGCCGTGCGTGCACATTCGTTGGAAGACATTTTACCCTAGCAACTCTAGTGGGCCAGCAGGTCGCCCCCTAGAGTGGCGCCGGCATGGCACTTGATATATACCCGTGCCGTCCCACCCGCTCCTCAGTTCCTTCTTACGGTCGTTGGAACTGTGGAGCGCGGCATAGCTGTCCTCCACGTCCCTAGCTCTCCTTTGTTCTCATAGTTGTAGATAGTTGTAAATTGTAGTTGGACTTTTAGTTATTGTTAATTTTAGTATAGCTGTATATACTTAGTTAGCGGGCTTGGGCTGTAGCCCTTCCCCACACCCGGCACCGGGCCCATGCCTGGTTCGTCGGGGTTCAAACAGTGTTCGGCCTGCAAAAAGCCGATGCCAACAAGCGATCCCCACGATGCTTGTCTGAAGTGCCTGGGGGAATCGCACATTTCAGATAAGTGCTGCATCTGTAAGGCTTTTAAGCCTCGGACAAAGAAGGAGAGGGACTAGAGGTTAAGGACTCTCCTGATGGAAGCGGCACTTAACCCTGTGGCCCCGACACAGAGCACTGGCTCCGCGCCGGCACCGGAAAGACGCCCCGGCACTGACCTTCCCCGGCACCGGGACTCGATGCAAGGCCCTCGAAGTCTGCCACTCCATCCTCGCAGACTCGAGCGGAGCGCCCGGCACCTACCTCTGCTGCGGCACCACCAGCAGGGATTCCGTCGACTCCGGGCCCCGAAGGTCCGTTGAGTCCGGTCCCGCCTAGCTCCCCTATAAGATTTGGGGTTGAGCTGTTGGTCCCTTCGACGCCAGAGACATTCACTTCAGCGTGGGACCTAATTGCTCTCATGGAGCCCACCCAGCTTCAACCCCCGGTGCCCCCGGTGTGGGTTTTATCCAGAGGCAAGCCTGCGACAATGAGAGCGCCGTCTCCGGACTCACCCAGCCGGCACCGATCCCCTTAGAGGTCCCGGCACCGTGGATGTTCTTGCTCCAGGCGCCGCTCGCAGTCCCGGCACCGCTCCCCCTGGCGGTATCGGTCATACTCGCGGCGGCGGTCATCTTCCAGATGGTCTCGCTACTCCCAGCACCGGTCTGGATCGAGTCGACGCTACCGGCACCGAGACTCCAGGAGCTGTTCTCGTTGGCGGTCAGCACCCCGGTCGACCTCCCGGCACCGTGCTGGTGGCAGGTCCCGGTCCCGGTCGACCTCCCGGCACCGCGCCGGCGGCAGGTCTCGGTCGACCTCCTGGCACCGCACCGGTGGCAGGTCCCGGTCCCGATCTCAGCACCGGTACGATTCCTGGTACCGGTCCCTGGCACCGAGGAGGTCGTCGACGTCGAGACCGAGGGAGCCCTATCAGCCACGTTCGGCCCCACCGTGGCCTTCCCGGCAGCCGTCTGTCTCATCGCAGGCAGACAGCATGTACGCCCTGGACGCAGACAGACCCGTAGCCCTCTTCCATGACCCTCCTCCGCAGGATCTGGGACCGCAACAGTGGGGCTTCTGGACACCCTGGGCGTATCATCAAGCCCAGGGCCCTTAGTACATTCCACCTCAACCAGCGACATCTGAGCGCAGGGCTCCGGAGGCCTCGTTGTCTCGCCCTCCCCCTTCTCCGACGGGGGAAGACCGATCTAACCAGCAGGACCCTGAGCTCCCTCCAGGATCAGAGGCACTGGTACAGATGGAGCCCTCCGTGGACCCGCTCCTACCGGGGGTCTCCTCATCGTCCTCCCCCAATGAGGCAGTGGCGGGAACGTCATCCTCCAGTCCCCCCCCACTCGACCTCAGGGCACGCCAGGACCTCCTCAGGCGTGTAGCGCAAAACTTGAACTTGCAGGCTGAGGAGGTCTCAGAAATCGAAGATCCTGTGGTTAGCATTCTCTCAGCGGATGCTCCCGCCAGAGTCTCCCTTCCCTTCATCAGAACTTTTCAAGCCAATGCTAATACCATCTGGCAGTCACCGGCCTCCATCCCTACTGCTGCATGCGGGGTGGAGTGCAAGTATATGGCACCCTCCAAATGGTATGAGTACCTGCATATACACCCGCCCCCGTGCTCCCTCGTCGTACAGTCTGTGAACGAGAGGGAGCGCCACGGGCAGCAGGCCGCAGCACCGAAGTCCAAGGAAGCGAGGCGCATGGACCTGCTAGGCCGGAAGATCTACTCAGCGGGCACCCTCCAACTCAGGGTCTCTAACCAACTGGCACTCCTTAGCCGCTATGCCTATAACTCCTGGGTAGCGGCGGATAAGTTCAAGGAGTTGTTGCCTCAGGATGCGCGTCAAGAATTCGCAGCAATTCTTGATGAAGGCAAGAAGGTTGCAAGAACTTCATTGCAGGCATCCTTGGACGCGGCGGACTTGGCCGCCAGAACTCTGGCTTCGGGGGTTACCATGCGCCACATCTCCTGGTTACAGGTTTCTGGACTTCCTCCGGAGCTCCAACATACCATCCAGGACCTCCCGTTTGAAGGTCAGGGCCTGTTTTCAGAGAAGACTGATCCCAGGCTGAAAAGCCTGAAAGACAATAGGGTCATCATGCACTCACTAGGGATGCACATGCCCGGGACGCAGCGCAGACCCTTCTGGCCTCAGCAGCAGCAGCAGCGCCGGCCCTATCCCCAGTACCGCCAGCGTCGACTTTAGTAGGCGCCGAAGCAGGAATGGCCGGCGCAGACAATCGGGCAACCCCCACCTGGCCCAAAACCTTCTTTTTGAAGGTGCGCCCGAGGACGCTGTACCAGTTTCCTCCATGGATCCGTCCCCTCCATTTTCCAACCGCCTTTCGTTCTTCCTCCCGGCGTGGACCCAAATAACTTCCGACCATTGGGTCTTACGCACAGTGCAAACGGGATACCGTCTGCAATTTATTTCACACCCTCCCTCCCGCCCCCCACCCTCATCCCTCTTCAGGGACCCCTCTCACATGCAATTCCTCCTTCAGGAGGTGCGGACACTCCTCGACAAAGGAGCCATAGAGGCAGTTCCGGAGAACGAAAAGGGCAAGGGGTTTTATTCCCGCTACTTTCTGATCCCCAAGGCCAAGGGAGGCCTCAGACCCATCCTCGACCTGCGGGAGCTCAACAAATATATGGTGAAGTTGAAGTTCCGCATGGTATCCTTGGGGACCATTATCCCATCTCTAGATCCTGGAGACTGGTACGTTGCCCTCGACATGCAGGACACTTATTTTCATATAGCCATTTTCCCACAACACAGACGTTTCCTTCGGTTCGTGATCGACCGCCACCATTATCAATTGAAGTCCTCCCGTTTGGCCTCTCCACGGCCCCGGGGGTATTCACCAAATGCATGGCTGTCGTCGTCGCCTATCTTTGACGCAGTCGCATACACGTATTTCCCTACCTCAACGACTGGCTGATTCGAGGCACGTCAGAGTCACAGGTCCTCAACCACGTCCGCAAGATCAGCAGACTCTTCGGAGATTGGGGCCTCATCATCAACATAGACAAGTCCACTCTGCTTCCCACGCAGAGGATAGAGTTCATCGGAGCCATTCTGGACTCCGCCTTGGCCAGGGCCGTTCTGCCGCTGTCCAGGTTCCAGACGCTCTCGGCCATCATTCGGCGTCTACAGGTGGCTCCCTTGACCTCTATAAGGACATGCCTAACCCTCTTAGGCCACATGGCGGCCTGCACCTTCGTTACGGGTTATGCGCGGCTTCGCATGAGGCCCCTCCAGTCCTGGCTTATCAGCCAATACCATCCGGCCAGGCATCTGCTGGACGCGGTTATCACCGTCCCCCAGGAGGTATTGGATTCCCTCCGGTGGTGGTTAGACAAGTCCATAGTGTGTGCGGGGCTCCCGTTTCATCCGCCCCAACCCTCGGTATCCCTAACAACGGATGCCTCCGACCTGGGTTGGGGGGCCCACCTCGGAACCCTGCGGTCACAGGGCCAGTGGTCTCCTCAGGAAGTGGCCCTCCACATCAACATACGGGAGTTGAGAGCGGTCCGCCTTGCTTGCCAAGCGTTCTCCCATCAGCTTCACGGTCGCTGTGTCTCGGTATTCACCGACAACACGACGACCATGTACTATATCAACAAGCAGGGCGGCTCGAGATCCTCTTTCCTATGTCAAGAGGCGATGCGGCTCTGGGACTTTTGTATAGCCCACTCCATTCACCTCATGGCATCCTTTCTCCCCGGAGTACGGAACACGCTGGCAGACCGTCTGAGCAGATCCTTCCTTTCGCACGAATTGTCCCTTCACCCGGACGTCGCCCTCTCACTCTTCCAGAGGTGAGGGTGTCCCCAGATGGACCTCTTCACGTCCAGAGGGAACAGGAAATGCCAGATGTTCTGCTCTTTTCAAGGCCGGGAACCAGGGTCGGTAGCGGATGCCTTCCTTATTCCGTGGACGACGCACCTGTTCTATGCATTCCCTCCGTTCCCGCTTATCCACAAGGTCCTTCTGAAGGTGCGCAGGGACAGGGCCCTCTTGATTATGATAGCTCCAGCGTGGCCCAGGCAATATTGGTATCCGATGTTGCTGGACCTGTCTCTAGCCAACCCGGTCCCCCTGCCCCTTCACCTGGACCTGATCACCCAGGACCACGGCAGGCTCCGTCACCCGGACCTACAGTCTCTGCACCTCACGGCGTGGCTCCTGAGTGGCTGACTAGGTCGGAACTGCGGTACTCTACCCCGGTACGTCAAGTACTCCTGGGCAGCAGGAAACCTTCCACTAGAGCGACGTATTCGGCCAAGTGGAAGCGCTTCTCCTGTTGGTGCACGGAGAGGGGTTCCCTCCCTATGGAGGTTTCTATCGCCAGTATTCTAGATTACATCTGGTCCCTTAAGCAGCAGGGCCTGGCGATATCGTCCCTTCGGGTTCACCTGGCAGCTATCTCTACCTTTCATTCGGGGGGAGATGGCCGTTCGGTTTTCTCTCACCCTATGGTGACCAGATTCCTGAAAGGATTAGAACATCTCTACCCCCAGGTTCGATCCCCTGCCCCTACCTGGGATCTCAGCCTGGTTCTGACTCAGCTCATGGGCCCTCCATTTGAGCCGTTAGCGACTTGCTCCCTGCTCTATCTCTCCTGGAAGACTGCTTTCCTGGTGGCCATCACCTCAGCCAGACGGGTGTCAGAACTCCTGGCCCTCACGGTAGATCCCCCTATACGGTCTTCCATAAAGACAAGGTGCAGCTGAGGCCACACCCTGCCTTTCTCCCCAAGGTGGTCTCAGCCTTTCATGTCAACCAGGAGATCTTTCTCCCCGTCTTTTTCCCAAAGCCCCATTCGTCCCGCAGGGAGCAACAACTCCACTCACTTGATGTCTGCCGGGCACTCGCGTTTTATGTGGAGAGGACCAAACCGTTCCGCAAATCCCCCCAGCTCTTCGTGGCAGTAGTGGACCGAATCAAAGGACTACCCATTTCCTCACAGAGTATCTCCTCGTGGGTGACGTCCTGTATCAGGACCTGTTATAACTTGGCTCACACCCCTACAGGCCATGTGACTGCGCACTCCACCAGGGCACAAGCATCATCGATGGCTTTCCTTGCCCGCGTGCCCATCCAGGAGATTTGTAGGGCTGCAACCTGGTCCTCCGTCCACACCTTCACTTCCCATTATGCCCTGGTCCAGCAGTCCAGAGATGACGCGGCCTTCGGCTCTGCAGTGCTCCATGCCGCGACTTCTCACTCCGACCCCACCGCCTAGGTAAGGCTTGGGATTCACCTAACTGGAATGGATATGAGCAATCACTCGAAGAAGAAAAGACGGTTACTCACCTTTGTAACTATTGTTCTTCGAGATGTGTTGCTCATATCCATTCCACACTCGCCCTCCTTCCCCACTATCGGAGTAGCCGGCAAGAAGGAACTGAGGAGCGCGTGCACGTTCACGTTCGTCGGAAGACTTTTTACCCTAGCAACTCCAGTGGGCCGGCAGGGGTATATATCGAGCGCCATGCCGGCGCCACTCTAGGGGGCGACCTGCCAGCCCACTGGAGTTGCTAGGGTAAAAAGTCTTCCGACAAACGTGACCGTGCACGCGCAGCGCGCACACCTAACTGGAATGGATATGAGCAACACATCTCGAAGAACAACAGTTACAAAGGTGAGCAGCCGTCTTTTCCTGCAGTCTCCCCCACCCCTTGGAATTCTGGGTTGAGATCCGAGTGCCTGATGGGGCAAAAAATATTGTCGCGGGTGGTTCTGGGTACAGCCTCACCTCTTCCTCCATGAAAGCAGCAGACAACCGTTTCGCGCCTCTTTTCCTGGGTGAACTGGGCAAATGCCATAGCACAGCAAGCATGGACCCTGCTCGGATCAAGACCGCAATCGTGGACATTGTAAACACCTTGCGCATTCTCGTGCAGTCTATGCTGAATCAGGACCTGCAAAACCATGCGAGGAGGAGGCAGCTACGGCAGCGCCGCGACGAGAGTGATGAGGACATGGACACAGAATTCTCTCAAACCGCGGGCCCCTGCGCTTTGGAGATCCTGCTGGTAATGGGGCAGGTTCTAGCCATTGAATGCCAATTTTGGGCCCAGGATACAAGCACAGACTGGTGGGACCGTATAGTTTTGCAGGTTTGGGATGATTCCCAGTGGCTGCGAGACTTTCGCATGCATAGGGGCACTTTCATGGAACTTTGTGACTTGCTTTCCCCTGTCCTGAAACACCAGAATACCAAGATGAGAGCAGCCCTCACAGTTGAGAAGGAAGTGGCGATAGCCCTCTGGAAGCTTTCAAAGCCAGACAGCTACTGGTCAGTCGGGAATCAATTTGGAGTGGGAAAATCTACTGTGGGGGCTGCTGTGATGCAAGTAGCCAAAGCAATCATTAAGTTGCTGCTACGAAAGGTAGTGATTCTGGGAAATGTGCAGGTCATAGTGGATGGCTTTGCTGCAATGGGATTCCCTAACTGTGGTGGAGTGATAGATGGAACCCATATCCCTATCTTGGCACCGGAGCACAAGGGCACCTAGTACATAAACCGCAAGGGGTACTTTTCAGTGGTGCTTCAAGCATTGGTGGATCACAAGGAACATTTCACGAACATCCACGTGGAATGGCTGGGAAGAGTTCATGACGCTCGCGTCTTCAGGAACACTACTCTGTTTAAATGGCTCCAGCAAGGGAATTACTTCCCAGACCAGAAAATAAGAGTTGGGGATGTTGAAATGCCTATAGTTATCCTGGGGACCCAGACTACCCTTGATGCCATGGCTCATGAAGCCATACACAGGCAGCCTGGACAGTAGTCAGGAGTTGTTCAACTACAGGCTTAGCAAGTGCAGAATGGTGGTAGAATGTGCATTTGGCCGTTTAAAGGTGCGCTGACTCACATTACTGACTTGCTCTGACTTCAGCCAAATCAGTGTCCCCATTGTTATTGCTGCTTGCTCTGTGCTCCACAATCTCTGTGAGAGTAAGAGGGAGATGTTTATGGCGGGGTGGGAGGCTGAGGCAAATCACCTAGCCGCTGATTATGCGCAGCCAGACACAAGGGCGATTAGAAGAGCACACCACGAAGTGGTGCGCGTCAGAGAAGCTTTGAAAACAAGTTTCATCATGGGCCAGGGTATGGTGTGACTGTTGTATTTGTTTCCCTTTGATGAACCCCCCCCTTGATTGACTCATTCCCTGTAAACAACCCACCTTCCCGCTTCGATTCCAGCTTGCTTTCTAAGGAAATAAAGTCACTATCGTTTAAAAATCATGTATTCTTTATTAATTCATTATAAAAAGAGGGAGAGAACTGACAAGGTAGCCCAGGTGTGGTTTGGGAGGAGGATAGGAGGGAAGGAAAAGGCCACTAAAAAAAGTTCAAAGTAATGACAGCCTTTTGATTGGGCTGTCCATGGGGGTGGAGTGGGCGGGTGCACGAAGCTTTCCCCCACGCGTTCTTGCATGTCTGGGTGAGGAGGATATGGAACATGGTGAGGGGTGAGGGTGGTTACACCGGCTGCAGTGGCACTCTGTGACCCAGCTGCTGTTCCTGAAGCTCCACCAGACGTCGGAGGATGTCAGTTTGATCACGCAGCAGCCCCAGCGTTGCATCCCGCCACCACTGATCTTCCTGCTGCCACCTCTGATCTTTCTGCCGCCACCTCTCATCTCGAGCGTCCCTCCTGTCCTCACGTTCACTGGCATCTTTCCTGTAATTTGCTACCACATCCTTCCACTCATTCAGATGAGATCTTTCATTGCGGGTCACTTCCATGATTTCCAAGAACATTTCGTCTTGTGTGTTTTTTTTTCCGCCACCTTATCTGAGATAGCCTTCAGGATGGAGTAGAGAGGCTTGAAAAATTTGCAGCTGCATGAGGGAGGGAAAAAAGGGAGAGAAGTATTTAAAAAGATACATTTTACAGAACAATGCTTATACTCTTTCACGGTGAAGAACACTATTCACCTTACATAGCACATGTGATTTCACTACAAGGTCACATTTTGCATCTTAATATTGAGTGCCTGCAGCTCTGGTGTTAGAGATCTCACAGACACAGGTCCGGGCAGCAGAATTCAGCTTGCATGCATCCATGGTAAGCCATTGTCCTTTGGCTTCTGCAGGCTTCATATGCACAGTGCCCTCCTTTCTCAAATACCAAGCAAATCCCGTTCAGTGCTGCTTCTTTCCTGTTAACATGCAGCAGCAGAAACCACCACCCCCATCCAATTCTCTGAGATGATCGCTTTACCCTTCCTCCCACTGCGTGGCTGGTATCACAGAAGATCACTGCTAGCCAAACGCGAAAAAGCTCAACGCCAATCCCCGCCCTCCTCCCCCGCTTGGCTACCTGGAAGGAAGGATTTCTTTTAAGCAACAGGCAAACAGCCCAGTAGCAATGGCCATCTCTGTCCCCTTAATTAAATTCCTGAATTTCAACTAGTTACCATGAACGATATCACTCTCCTGAGGATAACACAGAGAGATAAAGAACGGATGTTGCTTGAATGCCAGCAATCACCGGGACCATACGCAGCTAGGTTTTGTCATGCAATGATACCAGATTACTTGCTATATGTATGGCTTGGTCAAGTGTCCTACCATGGAGGATGGAATAAGGCTGCTCTGCCCAGAAACCTTCTGCACAGGCTTTTGGAGTACCTCCAGGAGAGCTTCATGGAGATGTCCCTGGAGGATTTCCGCTCCATCCCCAGACATGTTAACAGACTTTTCCAATAACTGTACTAGCCGTGAATGCATCCAAAGTCCTCAGGGCAAATTAATCATTAAAAAACACTTACTTTTAAACCATATTTTATGTTTACAAAGGTACACTCACCAGAGGTCCCTTCCATGGCTTCATTGTCTGGGCTAGTGGCTTGGGAGGGCTGGGAGGGTAATTCCGTCTGGATGAGAAAAAGCTCCTGGCTGTTGGGGAGAACGGAGTGCTGTGTGCTCCCTGCAAGCTCGTCCTCCTCTTCCTCCTCCTCATCTTCCCCATCCGCAGAATCCTCAGCCGTGGCTGAGATTACCACCCCCACCTCGGAATCCACGGACAGGGGTGGGGTAGTAGTGGTGGACCCCCCTAGAATTGCATGCAGCTCAGCGTAGAAGCAGCATGTTTTCGGCCCTGCCCCGGACTTTCGGTTTGCTTCTTTGGTTTTCTGGTAGGCTTATCTGAGCTCCTTAACTTTCACACGGCACTGTACTGAGTCCCTGGCCTCTCTGCATCATGGCCTTGGAAATTTTTTCAAATATTTTTTCATTTTGTCTTTTGGAACGGAGTTCTGTTACCACGGAATCCTCTCCCCATATAGTGATCAGATCCAGTACCTCCCGTGTGGTCCATGCTGGAGCTCTTTTTCGATTCTCAGGAGACTGTATTGTTACCTGTGCTGATGAGCTCTCCCCGCTGGCCAAACAGGAAATGCAATTCAAAAGTTCGCGGGGCTTTTCCTGTCTACCTGGCCAGTGCATCCAAGTTCAGATGGCCTTCCAGAGCGGTCACAATGGTGCACTGTGGGATACCGCCCGGAAGCCAATACCGTCGATTTGCAGCCACACTAACCTTAATCCGAGATGGCAATACCGATTTCAGCGCTACTCCTTTCGTCGGGGAGGAGTACAGAAACCAGTTTAAAGAGCCCTTTATATCAATGTAAAGGGCCTCGTTGTGTGGATGGGTGCAGGGTTAAATCGGTTTAACGCTGCTAAATTTGGTTTAAACGTGTAGTGTAGACCAGGTCTGAGATTCTGAGGTCAGTTATCCAGGACTCAATGCCACTTTAAACTGCAGCAGTTGGCTATGGCCCTCAGGGAACAGAGTAGAAGCTGAGGATTGCTGGAGTTCAGTGGCCTTAACCCTTTCCAGGCATGTGCTGCTACACCCACCATGAAGTTGTGTAGGAGCCAGCCTTTTGGCTTCCTTGCACCACTAGAAGGGCAAAAAGGGGCCAAAATGGAGCTGAAGATCTGGCTTATAATCTAACTTCTCATTATTTTCATAATAGTCACAGGATTTCTCTCCAGAGGAAGTGAACATAATTTTCATGTGGACAGCTTATTTTCCTATACATTTGTCCAATGGGTATGCATCCTAACCCTAACCCAGTGAAGTTAATTATGTACATAAAATATATGAGACTGGTTTTGGTACTGATTTAGGGAAAGTCCTATGTACAGTAACAGTGATGAGACTTACTCAGAAAACAATATACAGTATTTTAAAAGTGATCCCTTCTTGCCAGCCAGAGCAAACCTTGTCGATTGTACTCTTTTTGTCTAGAGTGTCTGAATTTCTCTGTCTTACAAATGACTGTCCCCTTCTGGGGGACAGTCGTGGATTACATTTCAGTAAATATTTTTCCTTTTGAAATCTCTTTATTCATCAGAAGTGTTGCCTGTGTTCAGATTATAACTTTAAGTGAATCTGTCATCAGCTGTTAAAATTCTACTGACAATTTTTAAAAATAAGTTCCTTTCCCCTTCAGATATACATAGTCCTATTTATTTTAATTCTTCCTGCCATGTTTTTAAGCTTTGTTCATGTTCCTCAAAATGAAAACGTCACACTTCCTTCTTGAGTGAACTTGCAAAACTGGTCAAACTAGAGTGACACATCGGTGTAAGATTACACTCACTACTCCTTTGGCTTTGTAGACAAAATGCAGCCTTAATGATGCCTGTGACTGGCTCAGGGTAGATTAAAGCATGTACTTTCTTGTAGGATAAATGATGTGGAAATCTAATTCACCTTGATGTGTCCTTTCTGTCTTTTTTCTCCTCTCTCTTTCCCTCCCTCTCTCCTTTTTTCCCCCCTCCTCCTCCTTTGAAAGTAGTGGAGAAAAGTTCAAAGAGATGAGGTCTCTCTTGTAGCGTGTGGAATGAATAAGGAATGATAGCTGGAGGAATGAAGGGGGAAAACCACAGCTACAACGCTGATGTTGAGTTTGGCATGAAACTGCTATAGGTGATGGCTTTCTTCTCTTGCTTTCAGAGAGAATGGACACCATGTTCCAGAAAGAAGTACTTACGTAAAGCCGGACTTATTCCAAAATACTTTGGGATTTTCAACTTTGTTATGTTCTTGCTAGTGGTATTTGTTCAGTTTTACTTTTGGACTACTTAACCCAGGAGGGTAAAGGTCATCAGTACAGAGAAGTGAATATCGTCTGCTGCATCCTCTTCAGTCCCCATTTGTGTGATAAAGCAGAGCAGTTGCATGCATTTGCTGCCAGATTTCAAAAGCTAAGGCTAAAACCCTACCCCCCAACAACGTATATTGGGTTCCTTGATTCTGCTGTCTGCCTTCTGCCCTCTCTAACATACTTGTTTACTGTGCGTCCCCCTCCCCCAACTCCCAGTTCCACGCACACACACTTGTATACCTCTGTGTATTTTTGAACTAAGTGTTAGAGGTACATTGATAAACTGAGATCAGACGAGTAATATGGCCTATCTAAATACAAAGATCCATTGCAGTGTTATTTGGACTTTCAAAAATTGCCTGGTTAAGGTGACATGCGTGAGTTTAGGGAATAGTGTTTACCATACTGAAACAATGTGAAAAAGAAATGCAACTTTTTGAGGATGGAATAAGTAGCAGGGTAAGTTATCAAAACAAAACAGTAGTTGTATTGTGTGTGTGATGGTGATGATGATGGCAGTGATACCTCTTACTGACATTCACTGATTTGCAAATTAGAGGCTGATCAAGGAAAGATTGTATAGGTCCACTAGGGCAGGGATTTCCTTAGTTTTCCTCTTCTGTACACAGAAAAAATGCATAAGCTTCCCCTAACGTCCGCTCTTTAAAAAGAAAAAATCAAGGCATATGAGAGGGTTAGAAGTGGGTTGAAAAACCAGTACATTGGTATATCTTAAGTATATGGATAGGGAAGTCTGTATCTTTTTTTCCTCTTCATTCCTCTTTATTTTGAAGGGGTGCAGAGTTCTACCCTGTGTTTTGCTTTTGTTAAGACTTACAGAAAGTAAATACTAGTCCTTTTTGTTTGTTTCATGTTGCTCGGGTTGACTTGTTTCTCCCCAGGAAGAGGTGGGAGTATCCCCGGGAGGCCAGCCCCGCAGTCAGAGTATGGGAACAATTTCATCCAGCACAGCACTCCAAAATTACAAAAAGTAGCTGAAAAACTGTGAATGTTGGTGGCTATGGAAACTGATTCCTCCTGAAGAACAGGAGTACTTGTGGCACCTTAGAGACTAACAAATTTAAGGTGCCACAAGTACTCCTGTTCTTTTTGCGGCTACAGACTAATACGGCTGCTACTCTGATTCCTCTTGGACATTTTAATGGGTGCCCTTTTAACATGTATGAGTGAAGACATGACAGAATCTAAATTCTCTTTGGAGATGGATTGTAGATGGGGCTCTTAATGCCTCCTATTATTAAGGTTGCCCAACACTTCCTATTGGAAGTCCCTGTTTTCAGGGGCTTATAATGATATTTTTTTAATTTTATTTCAGCCAAAATGGTTCAGCCATTTCCGAGATCAAGGCTGGTGAAAAATAGTTGTTTTTCTAGTGTTAAAACAGCTTTTCGAACAGCTCTAGTGCCCCCATGCTTTGGAGCAAGGTCTTGAAATTTGGCAGTTTGCGGTAGCCTTTGTGTCAGGGATGGGCCTCAGATTATAGCAGCAAAATTCTATCCACACTGGGCATGTTTCAGTCTAAGGCTAAACAGGATTTTCCTCACAACTGTAGGTCTGGGTACCTGAACTGAGAGCCAGGAGACTGTTTCTACTCTGCTGTCTGTGTTCCCTCTGCTAGGCCCAGGCAGCTTGGAGGAGGATTTGAATTGTGGCAGGAATAGGAAAGATATGGATCCTTGGGAATGAGGGTTAAAGATTGGGGCTGGATGCTAGCAGGGGATGAAGAGGAAATGTGGGACTGGGAGTTAGTGTAGGAGGAGACTGAGACTGGGAGCTAGGGAGGGAAACTGATGGGGAGGAGACTGGGACCGCATAGGTAGTGGGAAACTGAGATAGGATGAGGAGCCTGGGAGGAGTGTGGGATTGGCTGGACAAGGAGGCTGGGACTGAAAACTAATGGGCAGGAGGTTAGTGGCAGGGAAGGTAGATTTGATGAAGAATGAGGGTGTGGGGGAGAGCTAGTAGTGACTGGGCAAAGAGACCGGAACAAGGAGTACGGGGGTGGGCAGAGATCGGATGAGGAGCCTGGGGAAGGAGATTGGTAGTAAGAACCGATGGGGATCATGGACAGTGAGGATGGGGGGAACAACTAGATGCCAGAATCAGGGAGAGAGGCAGATGAGCTAAGGAACTGGGAGGGGAAGAACCAGGACTGACTGGGATTGGAATTCTTGAGGGGTGAAACTAAGACTTGCTGGGCAAGGATTTTGGAACTAGGGATGAGAAGCCTGAAGAGTGGACTCTGGAACTGGCTAGCTGAGGAGAATGGGACTGGGATGAGGAGCCCAGAGTGGCTGAGAGACAGGATTTGAACAAGTACAGATTGGAGGGGACAGGGCAGAAGGCATCAAGTTTGCGGGGAATAGGCACAGGAGTTTGTGCCCATTACAGCATGCTCCCCTCCACAGCCCAGAATGGAATCCAAGATTCCTGAGTCTCTCCATTCTTCTGAAGTCAGCAAAGATCTGTGAAACCTACTAGCAAAGTGTCTTATCCCTCTCTCGTGCTGGTCCACATATAGGATAACAGTTTATTACTTCTGTCAGTTACTCCAGTAGTTGAAGTAGGAGAGGTCTGTGGGGTGGATCTAAAGGTTCCAACCTTACTGGTGACCCATGTGAATGTCAATGTGATGCCACATTATGGAATGGTTTTTTCCCCAGTTCACTTCTTTTAAAAAACCTAGGAAATTATGCACACAAAAAGCTGTGTTAGAAGAACATTATAAGTCAAGTTAGGAAATGCCAGAATTAAGGTACCTGTGCAACCTGATTCATGCCCCTCCTTCCCCCTGATTTACGTGCATTGTGATAACAACCTTTAATTATATGATCACATACTGTTTTTTCCTCAGACCCCCTGTCTCATTCAGTGCACAGGCTGCCCTGGGGTTTGTAGGACCTCTGCCTCATTTGTTGCAGAAGCTGGAATGTGTGTAGTGAATGAGGCAAGGATTTGCAGAATGAGAATGGGAGATCTCACAGTTAAAGCAGTGGAATGCTGCCTTGGAGAACTGAATTCTGTCCCTGCCTGTGCCAGACTTCCTTTGTAAAGCTATGCAAGTCACTTAGACCAAACATTTCACAGGGGGTCATTCACTGTGTTCATTTTCTGGGTGCCTGATGTGAGACCCTGGAGTCTGATTTGCAGAAGTGTTGAGGACTCACAGCTGCAACTGAAATCGATCAGAGCTGTGTTTTGAACATATAAAGTGCTAAATAATACTAGGTACACTGAAAAATCAGAGTGTCTCAGATTGGGCACCCAAAATTAGAAGATACTGTTGACCTTAATCTTTCTGTGTCTAAGTTTCTTATCAGTAAAATTGAATATTATCCCCTTGTGTAACAGGGGTGTTATGAAATAAATTAATTAAATGTTATAAAGTATTCAGATACTATAGTCATGAATGCCATAAAAAAATCCATGAGGAAATGAATAATTCTGTCTTCAAATCAAGGCTTGAATAGTGTGCAGTAAGTAATGTGTGGGGCCACAATTAAACAAGGAGTATAAAACAAAATGTTGAATAAGTGAGCACTGTCCATTCTGTGCATTGAATGAGGCCAGGATGCTGTGAAAACAATTGTGTATGATCATGATATTAAAGATTGTATCATAATGCATACCCACAAGGGCTTCGAATTAGGGGTTGTATAGGCAACCTTTATTCTGGCACTTCCTAACTTTTGAGTGTTTGACTTTGCAAACGTTAAGATCTTTTAAATGTATGTGTGTCCATGCATATACTTGAAACCACAGGTTAACACACAAATGCATATTTGAACATCCATGGCCTTCCTCATCATTATTTGCATATTATAATGAAATATCTCGTTCATAATATTTTATTACGTATTGGTATGATACTATAAATATTCTGTGTTGTTTGGTCAATTGTATTATGGTACACAGTAGTTGTAAACTTCCTTAGGTGCTTAAATCGTAAAGGTAAATATGATTAACTGAAAGACTGTGTTGGAAGGTCAGAACTCTGTGAATTAAGCATGGAATTATTAGAATTATTGGTAATGTTTTCAAAGCTGCATATGCATTATTATTATTATTATTATTATTATTATTATTATATGGTGCGTACAATAGCCTTCTTTATATGCATAAGAGGTGGGATTTCTTGAAAGATTTTTCTTTTCTCCAAATATTAATATAGCATTCTCAGTTTAAAAATACTTTTAGCATCTTTTATATTCTGTTGATAGGCTAAAACCTAAAACTCACAGTGGGAGTCAAATTCATCTGTGCCATTGGAAATCTATTGAATTAAATACTACACCAGGAATGAATTTAGGCTGAAGGTTTGAATACTATCTCTGTTAATATCTCTTATATGTAACAAAAGGAGAAAAATTTGATCAGTTTCGACTTCAGCAAGAAACTCTTTACCTTTTTGCAGATCCCTTTACCTTTAAAGTACCAGACTTTAAAGGGGGTAGCTGAATATCTCTGTGTGGAGACTTAAAGCGGTCTTTGTGGAAGTACTTTGAACAGTGATAATAACAATGGTTTCTGGCAACTGCAAAATGGGATCTGACCAATTTTAGTAAAATAGTGACACTACTAGACCCACTGAGCTCACTTTTGAAAGAGTATTTCAGTTTGAACTGAGTGAAAGTGATGTTTTAAGAAACAGTTTTGCACCTCTGTAAATGATAGACAGCTGCTAGACAAGGTAATGATCTGTCTTCATGTTTGATGCCTCCTTTTATCAGTACAAGGCTTTTCACTTAGTCAGATCTATTGATTAGCATTAGTCTACTTCCCAGGAAGCCTGCTTTACATTGAAATGTCACGGGCTTGGGATACTAAATGTATGCCAGGAAAGAGCTTGAACTCTGTCAAATGCTGCCTGGTAAATTATATGTTTGCTGAGTGTTTAGCAAGTGTAATAGCTTTGCAGCCCCAAAAATGTTAAATGAGGTCATCTTTATCTCCTTTGAACAAATATTGTGGGAGAAAATGATGGAGTCAAATGGAAGATATCCTACACTGTCCGGTGCTTTATGGAATACCAGCTGATGGAGTGAACAGAATGTAATTCCAAGACGTTGTAGTGAAGTAAAATCTCCACTTCAGACTAGCTCTTGTGTATTTATTCAAAATAGCAGCAATAGGGGTTAAAAAATAGCAAGATCCTACATCATTAACAAAAATACAATTATATAACAAAATAGTGTTGTTTTGTGCAGAAACATAGGAAGACAGGAATCTGGTTGCGTGTGTGTTTTCCTTTTCTTAGCTAATTTTGGTTTTCTGTAGTGCTTCAGGAGGTCCAGGTGCAACCCTTTAAATATAAATGGTCACTTCTAAAGCAGAAGCTTAAATATAATACTGCTCAGTAACTATGGTAATTGCATCGATGGAGGTTAGCAAGAAGCTAATTGTAACCTTGGGGATGAATAAAACAAACTGGACTTATTAAGCATGTTTTAAAACACCTTTTCATTCAGATTTATTTTAACATTACTTTTTTACCTATATTAAAATGTAAATGTTTTAAAAAACATTTGTTTTCAATACAAAAAGAATTAAAGTTGTAAAACAATCCAATGAATGACAGGAAGTGTTAAGTTAAGTTGGTGTTCCATCCTTCACTCCATTGAGACTATTTCATTCGTTCCCACCCCATAGCCCTCCGCGTCACGCCAGACTTGGTATTTCGCTAGGCTGGATCAGTTGTTGCTGACTTTGGAAGATAAATTCTGCCAAAGCTCTGTAGCTGAATGGACAAAAACCTAACCTTTCTGGCTGCTGTGGTGGCGTATTTCCACTGTTTGATCTTCTCTTGTAACCTCAGCCTCTATTTTGCTTTGCTGCGAAAAGATTCCCAGGTTAGGCTGTCAAGATGTATAGTCAGTCATACTAATTTTGCAGATATGTATTCTGTGATATCTTTTTTCTTCATGTTTACACTTAAAAAAAGTTTCCCCCAAAAAATAATGCATATTGGATTAAAAATATTTATAGTAAAGGGATTCTTTTAAATAAACTACAATTTTGTATGTGTGTGCAATCTCTCTTTGTCTCTCTCTCTCTCTCAAGTGTGTGTATGTGTTTGTATTTTTTAAAGCAGTTTACAAAAAAGCAATTTATTGCAGTCTAACATTAGGGAAAAGCAGTTCCAGCACAAATGTGCAATTCTTGCCTGCAGAAAAAGCAACCCAATTTCAACTAGTAGAAGACTGTAAATAATAGAAGCTGTAATATAATTTAGCTCAGAGAGATAACATCTCCATCCCAGGAAAAGTCCTTCAGTATCTAGGGGAAGATGTAATCAAATAGCAGTTTTTGCACAAAAGAACCATCTCATGAAGATACTTGGAGAAGAGATCTGCACCTAGTTCTATATAATCCTAGGGGGAAATGAGCAGCAAACACTGAAATTTGTTAATCTACAGATTTAAAGTATAATCAGACTGTGGGAAGGACTGGCAAACTGTATCTTGCAATTTTTTCTCATTCCCTGAGGCATGTGCCTTGCTCGCATAACTAATCACAAAGCCACTTGGGTTCAATATTCTGCTGTGCCATGGAGGCTGTACAGATGAATCCCTAATATTAACAGAACACCCCCAATATTATTAGAATTGCAAATTGAGCTAAAAAAACTAGGATAGTAAGGACACACTTTTATATATATATAACACCCTAAATGTCTTAACACCCTAAATGGTTGTTAGTCTGGCCAGGATATTAAAGGCCATATGGTCCAATAACATTTTGCTAATACTCTTCCACATCTTGGTAAAAGCCTCTCTTTCTAGCAATGCCAGTGTCTTTTCTGAATAAAATTAAAATTTAGTTTCTTGAAATAGAATGTTTTCAGCTTTCCTGGCAGCTGTGAGGATTGTGTTATACTGATTATATGTGACACATAGAAGGATGTCTCTTGAAAGTGGTATTCACAATTCAATAGGTGACCTTTTCTCTAAAAACGAGGAGTCTGGTGGCAACTTAAAGACCAACAGATTTATTTGGGCATAAGCTTTTGTGAGTAAAAAACCCACTTCTTCAGATGCATTCTTTTCTCTGAGCTGGTGCTGAATCAATGTCCCAGCATGGTTTCAGGGGAGATTGTCCTCTTAGCGGTGCCGTCTTTCAGATGAAATGTAAAATGGAGGTCCTGTCTACTTGTGATCATGATAGTTTCATGGTAAATTAACAAAAGAGATAGGGTATTACCCCAGCATCCTGATTAAATGGTAAACTGGGTAAATGTGAAGGGAATTTAGGGGACAGAGTTTGAGTTGGGGACAATATTTTTCATTTCCTATGCTAGCCCATACTGTGTAAAGTGTTCTGCACTATTAAACTCTTGAGTTAGCCATCTTCATGAGTCATGGGAGCAAGCAACTGCCTGTGGTAATCAGGAGAGTTGGATTCTTTTCTAGACTTGACAGTTGACTTGCTGTGTGGTCTGTGAAAGTCTGTGTCTTTGTTTCCCTATCTGTAGAAGACTTTGGAAAGGACTTTTGAGATTGTAGGGTGAAGGTTTCTATCAGAGTGCTAAATATTAATAATAATATGACACCTATACAAAGATAAAGGGCCTAATCTTGAAAATCCTTTCTCACTTACGGATTCCCATTGAAGTCAAGGACTGTGCAAACACACAGGAGTTTTCAGGACTGAAACTATAATCTGTGAAGCACTTTGGAATTCTCTGGACTAGGAAGTGCTATATAAATGTCCAATACTATTAGTTTAAGATATTCAAAACAGAAATATTTTCTGATGTACAATACAATAGGTTTGTATTTTTAAGTGTTAGTAATACACTCTAAGTGGTTTCTGGACACAATTTGCATGAGACAACTGAACTATATCCTTTCTTAAAGTGCAATAAGAATATATATTTTAAATGAAGCACATTTACACAGCATCTGTTAAATGGGGAAGGTCAGAAATATAGAACAATGAACAGTTTCGAATGGATGTGATAGCTAAAGGGTTCAGTGTTCTTACAGGCACATAATGCAGCATTTCTTCTCATACTGGATCTTTCTGACAAAGGTGTATGCTTATTTGCAATGTGCAAGACAATGCATACACCACATATAAAGCAACAAGATCAACCTACTAAAGTTTCCTTTGAAATGCAGTTTCCCCCTGTCCTGAAGAGGTCATCAGAGCTGAACTTGGATCCTCAAAGATTCTCTTTCTCTCTCTCTCCCAATGCTTGATGTCATTGGAACCTTTCCACAAACAGAGGAGAACTGGACTCAGTTTCTGCTGGAGCCCCTCAGAGCTATTCTTGGAGGTGACATGAAGCACTCTTGCTCTGCTAGGCTACAGTTGGAGGACTGAGCATGGATCCGCCTTCTCCTTATGACAACATTACAGAAATGTATTTATAAGGTTGAAACTAATTTCTAAAAACAAATCGATCACTGCAGAAACTTAACTACATTTAGTAATGAAAAATTAAGTATTAAAAGCAAAGTGAGCCATGGTGAGTGAAATAATCTACCCATGAGCTCTAGTTTCACAGTAATATAGTATTTTTCAGTCATAATTCACAGGGAACTTCCGAAAAGATGTCATAATAAAATCTAACTGTTCTGATTTTTGGCAGCTCTGATTAAAAGGGAAATCGGGGAAGGGTGGAACAGAAGATAAATTGTGCTTTAGCCTGAAGTGAAATATAAGAGCTATATGAGCAGATCTCCTTAAAATGTCCAATACCCACTCTAGGATTTAAATGGTTTGCATTGGCTAGAACACAGAGGATATGCAGAATCAAACCATCTCCTTTTTCCTCTTCCACACATACGTACCTATGCATTATATTTTATTACCTCAGTCACAATATTTGTTTGATTATTGAAAGTGATGAATAACGACAAGGCTACTGTTCCCTGATCAATGTAAAGTCCTAAACTGCTGTCTAATTCTGAACAACAACATATCACCCTCTTGTCTGTGAGAATAACCATGTATTTCAGATGCAGCCAGGCTTCCCGTCAGTTTAGTCAAAGCAGCTTGTGCAAATTTATCTAAACCAAGCGTGTGTGTAAGCGTGTGCATGTGTGAAAATGAAAAATCTTTTCTCTGAACAGCTAATCCTCAGAGGTGGAGGACTAAGCACGGTTTCTTTTGTTTTTTTTTTTCTATGAAAAATAATCAGTACAGTTTTCCCATAGGCCATGGGGAAAAAAGCAATCATTCATATTCCTTCCCCCACATCCCACTCTCTTTCTGCATGTTAAAAAATAATTTTAATATTTTGTTGGTTCAGGAAATCTATAGATTATGATCTATAATATCCCACCACACACAATTGAGAGCGAACATGTTAGCTGTTAATTGTTCTCTGTTTTTTCCACAGCCTGAAGAAGGCCCCAAGGCTAAAATGCCATTTATGATCTGCCTTTCTCTTTATATGTATTTTTATAAGCTTGCCTTTCCAGTCCTTTCATTTTCTTGTCTATATGCTGATACAGCACAACTATAGAACTTGTTTGGTTGGGGTATTTTGCTGGGTGGAGGAGGAGAGGTAACGTTAGTTTTTTTTCTTATAGTGTTTTAAATTATAGTGAAAATTATCCTATTGTGGAACAAAATTTCTTGCGCAAAAAGATTGTGACTAAGGACAGTTGGACTTTCTTTTGTGATTTTAGGGAAAGGTGACAGATAAACCATAATATGGTTTCAAGTGTACCTGTCTACATAGGAGATATGTGGAATTTTTTAAATAGATATTCCTCACAAGGGCTCAATCCTGCAAACACTTGCTGCTGATCATAGTGCTTATTCCAGTGATTAGTTCCACTGAAATCAATGCAACTACTCATGATACTAATCACTACTATCTGTAGTCAATATTTGTAGAAATTAGACCTAAATAATTGATTTTGTTGTTACTTTAAGCTAAAAAGTAGGTGATCAGGGAGGTTTTCAGACATATGGTGGATAGAAGATTCAGGTATTTTGGGGACACTGTTAATTAGGACGTTGGGAGGAAGGTACCATTGATGTATGAAATTCAGAATGGTGATATTAGAAATTCCACAGAGAGACAAAATTATTCAATTATTTGCAATAGCTGGGTGACTGTTGTCTCCAGTTTTCTTGCCAGCCGGCCAGGTCCTCTTGTGTAAAATATCTACACTATGCAAACAAGTTCCTGCTAAAGGGAACCTAAGTAAACTGTCCATATCCTCAAATTATAACATTTGCTGTTTTGCTATATACCCCACAGAGTGTCTGGACTCTCACAAATTCTGAAAAGCAGACATCTCTATTTAGCGCTGTCTTTTTAATATATACTGCAAGTTTTAACCTTGTTCCCTCAACAGGAGCAGGGGGGGAAGAAGGCGGGGAGGCGATTGGTTAGATAGAAAACATTTACAGAAATACATATTTTTATTTTTGTCTTAAATGACCAGGCATAAAACTTTTAGCCTAGTTCTGCTTATGGGAGTACTTTTTCTCCCAAATGCTATTGATTAGGATGTGATGGAGCTGTTTTTCATTATTTTTGTTTCCTCATATTAGTGAAGTATCTGATTAGGTGCTGCCTGCTTGTAGCTTGAGTGCACCAGCTCGAATATATGTATTAAATGAAAATTGAGATGCTGATGATTTGAAGCAGATCGGATCAGTGTTTCATCTGCAAAACTATAGATCTCTTTTTCTTCCCTGTTTTTCCTTTACATCTGAAGCCCAGTGTTCAAGCTGAAGGGTAAAGATGGCATCTTCTGTGGGCCTGGCCTGCTGGACTGCCTGTGGAAAATATCAGCCTACAGGCAGGGGTGCATGCGTGGGTGGAGAGTTGAGGAGAACTGGTTGAATTCAGTTTTGTCATATTTTATAAAACTACATTTCATAAATTTAATATATACCAAAAATATAGTAGCAATCAAAGTCTTAAAGGATTTAACGACATCTCATAAATTGTGTCTTGTTTTAAAAATCCACATAACTTTAAGCATAACAGCTTTGCTTTCCTGAATAGTCATTGGAAATTACTTTTCGTAACTCTAAAATATGTTGGTTCCTGGTATAAGGAATAGATTAATTAGAAATGCATCTTCATGTATTTTTGCAACAAGAATTGTTTTTACAAATATTTAGGTTAAGACCGGGACAAATAAATTTTGCCAAACTCAGAACCGTGTTGGCTGTTTACCGTGACCTCAATGCATGCATCAAGTTTTTATAAAATGGAGCAGATTGCTGAAGCCATCACATCTTTAATACATGGAGGTGCAGCCCACTTAGGTCAGGATGGAGCATTGTCCACTGGTTGCAATTCATTAATAAAGAGTCAGTGGTTGCGTTGTAGAACTTCATGGGCCTCATTCTGGCCATTTGAGGTTTTGTGCCTGTGGCACAGTGGTCCAGGTGTTTTTTGCAGTACCACAGTTGTTACTGAGGGGCTGAAATATATAGAACATCAGTTCAATATTAGTTCCATAGAAGAGGGGTTTTGTACATCGAATTAACCAAAGGGTAGGTGTAGGAACAAGAAATTTTCATTTAAATGAAGAGAAGCCATATTTATTAGCCATTATTTTAAGAATGTAAACATTCATTATGATGTGCGTTCAGAGTGAGCTCAGATTTGGGATTACAAAAACTTGGTGTCCAAAGATGTGTGTTGGTCAGACCCATTTTGTGAAAATAGATAAATTACAATACCTTATGGAACAGAGGTAATTTTCCACTTAAGGATACAGTATTCAGGATCAGAAGCAGGGCAATTAAGTATCTCATATAACAAGGTCTCTCTCTCTCTCTCTCTCCCCCTCCCTTCTTCCCTGCCACCCTCTAACCAGCCGCTTTAAACAGCGGTGTCTGTTAAAGCATTGCACCAAAAAATGTAAGAAATATACCCATCCAATCTGAATAGGCATGGAAACAGCAGCCTGATAGTCCCGGGTTACCAAACTTGGACTAACAGTTTCCAGAGGAGAGCTGACCTGTATTTGGCTCCTGTGTCAAAGAGCTTGTTGAATAGAATTCATGTTAACCAAGGAAGTCTATCTGAACAGTCCAATTGTTAGTTTACACCTTTGTAAGGAGATTAGTTTAAACTCATTGTCTTAATTCTTAGCAAGCATCCTAAACTGAAACAGATCTCAGAGAGCTAGGGAAACCCTTTTGTCCTGTCTGTTTTACAGTTGAGTTGTTAGGTTATGTCACTATTATAGCTCCCCTTGATTAAAAAGAAGTTTTACAATATATTTTTGTTTGCAAAAGATTGTGTTTGGGGAGGGAGAAAGGCAATAGCAACCTTTCTTAACCTCTAATAGCAATTTCACCATTGATATCATATCAAGTATCAGAGGGATAGCCAGGTTAGACTGGATCTGTAAAAATTGACAAAGAGTCCTGTGGCATCTTATAGACTAACAGATGTATTGGCGCATAAGCTTTTGTGGGTGAATACCCACTTCATCAGATGCATGACCTGACGAAGTGGGTAGTCACCCATGAAAGCTTATGCTCCAATATGTCTGTTAGTCTATAAGGTACCACAGGACTCTTTGTCGCTTGTTATTGATATAATGAACTCTCTCAAAGGGTAGGATTGAGAAACCCATTTATTTTTCTCTCTCAAAATTCTGAGATTGCCAGAAAACAATTTTTTTTTGAAAGGGGATAAAATGTTGTCAGTCATTCAGATGTTTTGGTGATATATTACCTTAAAAGGAGACCTACACATCTTACTAAGAAAGTTCAGTAGAAATCTTGGAAATCTGATGGTTTAAGATGAGATTTTTGTACGTCATGGACTAAACTAGTTAAATAGTTGTGTGTCTTTGAATGCATGGTACAGCTGCTCTGAATAGACCAACCACCATAATATTATGGCAAATGCTCCCTCCTAAGTTTACAGTGGTTGACTTTCCTTTTACCCTCATGCCTTTGAAAGGAAAGAAGTATGGCATTCAAAATGCTATGGTTTGCAGCCTTTAAAATACTGGATTTCAAATGTGAATAAAGTGTTTTGCTTACTGTAAAATGTTTGACTCATGACATTGGTTCTGGTACTATTTGAATTGTTTAGTTACAGATGCTCTGAAGCAACAATTAATTCAGGTACATCTTCACACTAAATACCGTAATTACACAAAATGTGCTTGTGATATTTTGTATTACGTATGCAATAATGTAGCCTTAATATTTTTTTTTAAATAAGAGCCAAATAGTGACACAGTGATATAGGAACAGGATTGAGTGTATTCTGCAGTTTTGTATCTGCAAAACATGCTGCAGAATTCACTTTTTCCTTCTTAATTGTATTTCAGAATCTCAGCTTTGGTTTAAAAAAAAAAATCTTTCTGGCCATCCTTCTGGCCAAGGATCTGTACTGGGACCAGTGCTGTTCAACGTGTTCCTAAATGATCTGGAAAAGGGGTAAACAGTGAGGTGGCAAAATTTGCAGATGATACAAAATTACTCTAGGTAGTTAAGTCCGAAGCAGACTGAAAAGAGGTACAAAGGGATCTCACTAAACTGGGTGATCGAGGGCAAAATGGCAGATGAAATTCAATGTTGATTAATGCCTATTGGAAAACATAACCCCAACTGTACATTGACAATAATGGGTTTTAAATTAGCTATTACCATTCAAGAAGAGATCTTAGAGTCATAGTGGATAGTTCTCTGAAAACATCAGCTTAATGTGCAGCAGCAGTCCAAAAAAAAAAGGGGGGGGGCAAATAGAATGTTAGGAACTATTAGGAAATAAGACAGTAAATATCATAATTCCACTGTATAAATCCATGGTACACTCACACCTTGAACACTGTGGTTCTGGTCACCCCATCGCAAAAAAGATATATTAGAAATGGTATAGGAATAGAGAAGAGCAATAAAAATAATTAAGGATATGGAACAGCTTCAATAGGAGATGTTAAAAGAGTGGGACTGTTCAGCTTGGAAAAGAGACGACTATCAGGAGATATGATAGTGGTCTAAAATTCATGAATGTTGAGAAAGTGAACAAGGAAGTGTTATTTACTCCTCCACATAACACAAGATCCAGGGATCACTCAATTAAATTAGTAGGTGGCAGGTTGAAAGCAAACAAAAGAAACTACTTCTTCATACAACCCAATGTCAACTTGTGGAACTCATTACCAGAGAATATTGTGAAGGCTAAAAAGTATAACTGGATTCAAAAACAAATTAGGTAAGGTCATGGAGAACAAGTTCATCAGTGGCTACTGACCAAGATGGTGAGGGACTCAAACCCATGCTCTGGGTGTCCCTATGCCTCTGACTGGCAGATGTTGGGATTGAACAACAGGGGATTGATCACTTAATAATTGCCCTGTTCTGTTCATTCTCTTTGAAGCATCTGGCATTGGCCACTGTTGGAAGACAAGATACTGAGCTAGATAGACCATAGATCTGACCCAGTATTGCCATTCTTATGTTCTTAGCATAATAGCCCAAGCTCAGGGAGTAGAGTCACACCACCTAAAGAGTATAGTGGAAAAATCCATTCTCCAAAACTGTTGAGTCAAAAATCATAACTGAAGAGTTTTTTGTTTTGATGATTTTCAGTTATAAACCGTAGTGTGTGTGTGAGGGTGGAGTAACAATCAAAGATATTCCATTGTAATAGAGTATATTAACATTGCCATGGAATTTAAGGGTTCTTGCTGTAGAAACTGGCCCTATTGTGCAGAGATGCACACAGAGCCCTACTTATAAATGGCTTGATCCACTAGTAGAAAATGAGAGTTTTTGGAGGTTTTTTTAGCCACTAAGCTGCAACTTTTCTGACTTTCCCTGTCACTATTCTGGTTTGCAGCTTCTGTGCTGTATTGGAAAATCTCCATTTTTCAGAACTGTGCCCACTGGAGCAAACACAGCTTCCTGAGATGTTTTTGAATTCTCATTTTTTGACTGGACCTGGTAGTACTGTTTTCAGGGTTACAAATAGAAAATTAGCCAACTTGTCAGCCAATTTAGGTAACCAGTTTCAGAGGAAATCAAGTCTCTTCTCTGTCCTCATCTAAAGGTTCCCAAAAGTTATGGGGATTTTTCTTGCATACAAGAAGTTCTTCAAATGAAACTTTTTAAACAGAGGTTCTTACTTCCCAGCACTTGTGATGGTACTAGTGCAAATTAAAGATACCAAGGCACTTCTTGAAAAAAGTAGTAGATTGTCTTGGCTACCATTACTCATCTCATTTTAATTTGTCCAAGTGCTGAAGACTGCAAGAGTAGTGTTTTGAGATATTTTGCACATACAGTTAATCATATATCTCATTTCTATTCTTTTGCTTTTTCATTTGTAACCCATGCTTACTTTGGTTGTCTGTCTTCCCTTCTGACAACTTGAACACCTAGAGGTTTATGGATTTGCTACAGCCCTTGAGTTAACAGAGCTAGGTTTTTTCACCCACGTGGTAGAGACTCAGGGTTCTTCTTCGAGTGATTGCTCATATCCATTCCAGTTAGGTGTGTGCGCGCCGCGTGCACGTTCGTCGGAGAAACTTTTACCCTAGCAACACTTGGCGGGTCGGCTGGGCGCCCCCTGGAGTGGCGCCGCTATGGTGCCGGATATATACCCCAGCCAACCCGGCCACCCTTCAGTTCCTTCTTACCGCCCGTGTCAGTCATTGGAACAGTGGAGTGCGGCTTAGCTGACCTCCACCTTCCCTAGCTACTCGTAGTCTCTTCTAGTTGTTATATCCATAGTTGTAGTTAACTGTTATTATATATATATAGTTCATTAGATTTAGTTATAGTTCATAGTTATAGTTGTTAGTTAGTAATTGTTGCAGGGTTCGGGGGGTAGCCCCTTCCCCGCACCCGGTGCCGGAGCTCATGCCTGGCTCACCGGGTTTCAAGCAATGCTCGGCCTGTCATAGGCCGATGCCAACAGGAGATCCCCACGACTCCTGTTTGAAGTGCCTAGGTGAATTGCACTTATCGGCTAAGTGCCCAATTTGCAAGGCTTTTAAGCCGAGAACTAAGAAGAAGCGGGACATCAGATTAAAGCAGCTCCTCATGGAAGTGGCTCTGACACCTTCGCCTTCGGCACCGAGCACGAGCCAGTTGGTGAGCAGAGGCACCTCTACAGCACCGGGCATTGCCGGTACGCCTAAGGACTCCCGGCACCGGCCACCGCCGGCACCGAAATCGACTACGCGCCGCTCCCTCTCCCCGAGGTCAAAGATGGCGAAGGATCAGACGGCCCCGACAACACCCGCGTCGCAGCCAGAGACTGCGCCTAGGTCAGACCGCCCGGCACCAATACCTGCTGCGGCGCCGCCGAAAACGGTACCGTCGACTCCAGCCCCACGAGGGCTGTTGAGTCTGGCACCTGACAGCTCCCCGGCACCTGCCGTGGTAGAGCTCACTTTGCCGTCTGCTCCGGAGACGTTTTCTGCGGCGAGAGACTTGATCGCCATCACAGAGGCGGCACCGCCCCTACCCCCGGCACCGCCTGTGCGGGTATTACAATCCATGGGCAAGCCGACCCTGACCAGACCGCCGTCTGTCAACGTAGCGGACCGGCACTGCTCAAGGTCACGATCCCGCAGGCGCTCTGGGTCGAGACGTCGCTCCCACTCTCGACGTTGCTCCCAGTCCCGGCACCGTTCCTCACCACGGCACCGGTCGGACTCTCGGAACCGGTCAGTCTCTCGCTCCCCGACCCCGCTACTCGCGGTACCGCTCCAGTTCGCGGTACCGCTCCAGTTCCCGGCACCGACCCAGGCACCGTACCTCCCAGAGCAGATCAAGGCGTAGAGACTCGAGATCCCGGTCGACCTCCCGGCACCGGTCCGGTCGCAGGTCCCGGTCTCGTTCTCGGTACCACTCTGTGTACCGGCACCGGTCCCCACGGTTGAAGGGTGCGAGATCTGTCGGGACTTCGGCTCCAGGCTTCTCTGCTCCTCCATGGCCGTCCAGACAGACGTCCGTATCCTCCCAGGCAGACAGCTATTATGACCGGGACCGTGATATGGAGGTACCTACGGGAGTTTTCCAGGACTCTCGGCCTCAGGACGTAGGACTTCAACAGTGGTCCTTTTGGACACTCTGGGCATACCACCAAGCCCAGGGTGCTCCCCTAGCCTAGACCCGCTCTGCTGCCTCAGAACATCGGGCACCAGAGGCCACCATTTCCCGCCCCCCCGCGGCTGAGTTGGAGGAGCACGCGACATATCCTCCGGACTCCCCGGGACAGCTGGAGCAGGAACCGTTCCAGGAGCAAGAGGCCATCCAGGACCCTCTCATTCTTGGGGTATCATCCTCCTCCTCACCGGATGAGGCTGTGGCAGGGACCTCATCATCAGAGCCCCCACCGATAGACCTCAGGGCCCATCAGGACCTCCTTCGCAGGGTGGCTCTCAATATCAACCTCCCAGTGAAGGAAGTCCCGGAAGTCAAAGACCCCGTAGTGAGCATCATCACCGCTGATGCTCCCACCTGGGTGGCACTGCCGTTTATTAAGACTATCCAGGCCACTGCCGACACTCTCTGGCAGTCTCCAGCCTCCATTCCACCGACGGCAAAGGGAGTTGAGAGAAAGTACATGGTACCCTCTCGGAGGTATCAGTACTTGTACTTTCATCCTCCTCCCTTCTCCTTAGTTGTCCAGTCGGTCAACAAAAGGGAACGCCATGGCCAGCAGGCGCCTGCCCCAAAGTCCAAGGAGGCCAGGCGGATGGATCTCCTGGGTCGTAAGGTGTACTCAGCGTGGGCCCTACAGCTCCAAGTGGCCAACCAGCAGGTTCTACTGAGCCGTTATAACTATAACACCTGGGCAGAAGTGGGTAGGTTCACTGAGCTGCTACCCCTGGACTCACGCCAGGAATTTAGCGTGTTCCTGGAGGAAGGGAAGAAAGTGGCCAGGACCTCTCACCAGGCCTCCCTAGATGCGGCCGACTCAGCGGCCGGAACTTTGGCCTCGGGCATCACCATGAGGCGTATCTCCTGACTCCAGATCTCTAACCTGCCTCTTGAGCTGCAGTACGCCATTCAGGACTTACCCTTTGATGGCAAGGGTTTGTTCTTGGAGAAGACTGATCCCAGGTTGCAGAGCCTGAAGGATAATAGGGTCATCATGCGTTCGTTGGGAATGCATACCCCCGTAACCCAACGTACACCCTTCAGACCCCAAACACACCGCCCATACTTTACGCCTCGGCACAGGCAGGACCTCACTAGAAGGCGTGGGCAGGGTGGCCACAGACGCCAGTCCGGTCCCCAGGGGGGGCCAAAACCACGGGCCCTCTAAGGCACCACCGGGGCCTAAGTCCAACTTTTGAAGGTGCGCCCGGGGATGGCGTACCAGTCTCAAGACAGGATCCTTCCCCTCCCTTCTCCAACCGTCTCTCCTACTTCCTCCCGGCGTGGTCCCAAAGTCATATTGACTTCGGATCTTTGGGTTCTACGCACGGTGAAGCAAGGATACCACCTCCAATTTGCTTCATCCCCGCCCTCCCGCCCCCCATCCCGGTCCCTCTTCAGGAATCCCTCTCACGAGCAAGTCCTCTTACAAGAGGTCCAGTCTCTCCTCGCTGCGGGAGCTATAGAGGAGGTACCTTTAGATGAGAGAGGGAAGGGGTTTTACTCCCGCTATTTTCTGATTCTCAAGTCCAGGGGAGGCCTCAGACCTATCCTAGACCTGCGAGGACTCAACAAATGGATGCTCAAGTTGAAGTTCCGCATGGTCTCCCTGGGAACGATTATCCCATCCTTGGATCCTGGAGACTGGTATGCCGCTCTTGACATGAAGAATGCGTACTTCCACATTGCCATCTTTCCACCACACAGGAAGTATCTTCGCTTTATGGCCAACCACCAGCACTTTCAATTCAGTCCTCCCCTTCGGTCTCTCCACGGCCCCGAGGGTGTTCACGAAGTGCATGGCCGTCGTCGCCGCCCACCTCCACCGGCAACAGATACATGTGTTCCCGTATCTGGACGACTGGCTCATCAAGGGGGCTTCTCAGACTCAGGTCTGGCAGTATGTCAGCATAATCACGGACATATTCTCCCGGTTGGGCCTACTCCTCAACACTTAGAAATAAACCCTGGTCCCCACACAAAGGCTGGACTTCATAGGGGCAATGCTAGATTCCACTCAAGCCAGGGCCTACTTGCCTCAGCCCCGCTTCCAAGCAATCGTATCGATCACCCGAGGTTTGCAGGCCTCCCCGATCACCTCAGCTCACACCTGCCTTGGCCTCCTGGGGCATATGGCCGCATGTACTTATGTGACCAAGTATGCCAGACTCCACATGCGACTCTTTCAAACGTGGCTCCATTCGGTCTTCCGCCCGGGCAGGGACCCTATAGACGTCCTGGTGACAGTTACCCCAAGCTTCCTCCGCTCCCTCGGTTGGTGGCTAACTCCATCCCTGGTAAGCGCAGGGATGCCGTTCCATCCACAGCCGCTGTCGCTGGCCTTAACGACGGATGCGTCATCCCTTGGTTGGGGGGCCCATCTAGGTCATCTGCATACCCAGGGCCTTGGGTCGTCCCAGGAGCTGACGCTCCACATGAACGTTGGGGAGTTGAGAGCAGTCTGCCTCACGTGCCAGGCCTTCCAGCAACATCTTCACGGCCGTTGTGTTTCGGTATTCACGGACAACACAACAGCCATGTACTATGTCAACAAACGGGGGGACCCACTCGTCTCCCCTGTGTCAAGAGGCCATTCCACTCTGGGACTTCTGTATAGCCCACTCGATAGACCTGGTGGCGTCCTTTCTCCCGGGGATCCGGAACACTCTGGCGGACTGGCTCAGCCGGTCCTTCCTGTGTCACAAATGGTCAATAAGACCGGACGTCATCCATTCGATCTTCCACAGGTGGGGATTTCCCCTCATAGACCTGTTCGCCTCCCACTCGAACAGGAAGTGCCAGGAGTTCTGCTCCTTTCAGGGTCTCTCTCCGGGGTCAATCACAGACGCATTCCTCCTGTCATGGAGGCACCACCTACTGTATGCCTTCCCTCCGTTTCCTCTGGTGCACAAGGTCCTGTTAAAGCTCCGCAGGGACAAAGCGCATCTGATCCTGATCGCGCCTGCGTGGCCCAGACAGCACTGGTACACCACCCTGCTAGATCTGTCCATGGTCACCCCAGTTCCCCTCCCTCTCCTTCCAGACCTGATCACGCAAGACCACGGCAGGCTTCGCCACCCAGACCTGCGAGCCCTCCACCTCACAGCATGGCTCCTGCATGGCTAAACACAGCGGAGTTACTCTGTTCCGCTCTGGTTCAGCATATTCTCCTCAGTAGCAGGAAGCCTTCCACCCACTCCACGTATTTGGCGAAGTGGAAACGCTTCTCTTGCTGGTGCGCAACATAGGGCGTTACTCTCTCGGAGGCCTCGATTCCCATGGTCCTAGACTACCTCTGGTACCTTAAGTAGCAGGGCCTGGCGACATCCTCTCTGAAGGTGCACTTAGCGGCTACATTCACTTTCCAGCCTGGCGAGGGTGGTCACTCTGTGTTCTCCCACCCCTTGGTCTCTAGGTTCATTAAGGGCGTAGAGTGCCTCTATCCCCCCGTACGTCGCCCTGCCCCTACCTGGGATCTCAGTTTGGTCCTAAACAGACTAATGCACCCACCCTTTGAGCCACTAGCAACTTGCTCGCTCCTGTACCTATCGTGGAAAACAGTCTTCCTGGTGGCCATTACATCGGCCAGGCGGGTCTCCGAGCTGAGAGCAATCACTGTGGACCCGCCGTACATTGTCTTTCATAAGGACAAGGTACAAATGTGACCCCATCCGGCGTTCCTCCCTAAGGTTGTGTCTGCCTTCCATACCAACCAGGACATCTTCCTCCCGGGCTTCTTTCCGAAGCCCCACTCTTCTCGGCGGGAGCAGCAGCTACACTCCTTAGATGTGCACAGAGCACTCGCTTTCTATATTGAGCAGACAAAGCCCTTCCGGAAGTCTTCCCAGCTGTTCGTGGCGATCGCGGAACGGATGAAAGGTCTGCCAGTCTCCTCCCAGAGAATCTCCTCCTGAGTGACTGCATGCATCCGCACATGCTATGACCTAGCTCATATCCCTTCGGGCCACCTCACAGCGCACTCTACCAGAGCTCAAGCGTCATCAGCCGCCTTCCTGGCGCGCGTGCCTATCCAGGAGATATGCCGTGCAGCGACCTGGTCATCGGTCCATACCTTCACCTCGCACTACGCGCTGGTCCAGTAATCTAGAGATGATGCAGCCTTTGGCGCAGCGGTTCTGCATGCTGCTACATCTCACTCCAACCCCTCCGCCTAGGTAAGGCTTGGGAATCACCTAACTGAAATGGATATGAGCAATCACTCAAAGAAGAAAAGATGGTTACTCACCTTTGTAACTGTTGTTCTTCGAGATGTGTTGCTCATATCCATTCCAAACCCACCCTCCTTCCCAACTGTAGGAGTAGCCGGCAAGAAGGAACTGAAGGGTGGCCGGATGGGCTGGGGTATATAGCGGCGCCATTCCAGGGGGTGCCCAGCTGACCCGCCGAATGTTGCTAGGGTAAAAGTTTCTCCGAAGAACGTGCACGCGGCGCGCACACACCTAACTGGAATGGATATGAGCAACACATCTCAAAGAACAACAGTTACAAAGGTGAGTAACCGTCTTTTTTGGATTCAGAGGACTCAAGTTTGATCCCTGCTGCTGCTGTCCCTTCCAGAGGTGTTTACATTTCATAAACGTTTCAAACTTCCTGCACAGGGAAGCAAAGAGCCTCCTTTCCTTTTTAAATAATTGTTCTCCAATCTATTAGCAACCACCATATCTGTCAAACTGTTTCCTTCCAGCATGGGTTCCACCTACGGGACTGCATTACCTTGATTTGTCTCCTGACTAAACCTGGCAATTAATACATTGATGATATTGGGACTGACATTCTGCTAATGACAGTTTCACTCAGTGGTGAAAGGAGGAGGATGGATGGCAGTGCTCAACTAATCACAGTGAGCATTTGTCAAGGTGGCAGTTTGTCCAGGCTGGCTTCTTTAATGTGTTCCACTGATTCTTTTTCATAAGCTTTGATCCACTGGTCTTAATGTGCCAAATATACCATGTTTTTTCTATCCAGTTGTTCCTCCCTTAAAATATAGAGCCGTTAAAGACTCCTGTGAAGCTGTATGGTATCCTTCAAAATTGGTTCTCTTCAGTGTAGCATATTCCAGGGTGTTGAGGAGAATGTGTTAAACTTTATCATTAGATTTTGGAAGATACGCTGGCAAGGGCCTGGTTACAGACTAGGGAATTTTTGTGCCCTTCTAGGTGTTTGGAAAGGTGATTTTCAAGAAAGGGACACTGAAAAGCTTATATTTTTGCTTTATGTTCGCAGTTGTAGTCCAGTAGGTAGCTGAAGAAGCATCATGTACATGAAGAACGTGTGTTGTCATGCAAACAGACAAATGAATCGGCTAATATACTTCTATGCAATATATTAGACTTATGTCTTTCAAGTACACATTGTACACATATGTTTTATGCTGGAGCTTTATTTATATTATTTACATGTGTTGTTGCTTTTTCAGCTATAGTTTGTGTGGATAATATTTTCTCCCATTATAGTTAAAGCCACATCTGCTGCGCAGAGTCATTATATCTAAATGTATACTCATTATATTAAATTATATACATAGTTATAAAGTGAAAGTGACATTCTTCTACACACTTAAAAATAGTGACAATTTATTTTTCCCCATACCATCGAAAGGGTCCTTGGGTTTTGTTCCATCTCCCTTGACTACTAATAGGCTCCTTACTTTTTTTTAGGTTTCACCATTGACTGCTCAATTGTGGTACGCATACAGAGCCTAGAGTAGGGTGTGGGATGAATGCTCACCACTCCTGTGGAAGCTCCTGATGTAATTGTACCATAGGCCAACACAATGGGTGAGATTCTGTGTTGTAACTTGTATTCAGTTGTGTTCTTATCAAGTTAACTAATACAAGTTAAGAGCCTAGTGAAGCAGAGGCAAGTTGTAGTTTTCACACAAGTTAGCAGATCAAGGCAAATCCTGTGCTCCTTCATAGTCTTAACTCAACATGTTATCTCATGTGAAAATTACAGATTGCCTTGTCTTCACTAAGATTTTACCTGGCAACCTTGGTGGCCACTAAATTATGGCAGACTGCCCTATATGCTGCAATGCTTCCCAGAATCTCCTCAGTAGTACATGCTGTATCCCCACACTTAGCATGCCTCTCCTCCCACTAGTCTTGCTGGAGTTTTTTATAACTCCAGCTCCTGGAGCCATGTGATTAAAAGAGACTATCTCTTTTCATTAAGAAGTACTTTTTTTAGTCCCAACTGTTGGGGGTTGGGGGAGAGGGCTTGAAAATGTGACTGGAGTGTACGCTAAAGGCTCAAAAAAACAGAATGCGAATAACAAGACCCAAAAATAATTATTTAAAAGAAAACTCATGAGTTTAACCCATTTTTGAATGTTTGCAGTTGACAATACTGATTCTAGTGTCAGCAGTAGTACTGAGAAGCTAGTAGTCTTTACACTGGGAATTGAAGGGAGATGATTGTTCCTGGACCCTGGGGAGGGTGGGTCTTCCCCGTCTCATGGGCCAGACACAGTGTGGCCATAAACATTTAGAAAAGCCAAATGAAGTGCGTGTCTTACAAGTGAATAATTTTAAATGGTGGAGAAAATAGCATTTAATTGCTTGTAAAGTTAGAAATAATACTTAAGTGAAATTTTCTGTGTGTATGTGTATATTTGTATATGTAGAGTCCTGGCTGGCTCTCCTTTTCTTTTTTTAATCAAAGACAATTCTTTCCTTTAATGTAGTCTTTCTACTGGAAACCAGTGCAGTCTGATTCATGCAGAAAGATGTGATGGGTCAAACCTGACAATCTGCAAAAAAATTTTTATTTTTTTTTACACTAAATACTTCCAGTGCAATAAGTGGTACCAGCATGAGTAACAGATGTCAAATATGTATGGATTGTTTTCTATCAGTTAGCTGCAATGGCAGTAGATTTCCTCATCCAATAAATATATTCTGACCCTTCATACCGTTTTCATATTTAATCAATAATTTTGAAGTTATTTGGATGGAACCTTCATTGTAAAGGTATTTGGCTAAAATTTTCAAATCTAGCTGATTAAAATTAGACATAAAAATCTATATTTAGGTGCCTAAATAAGTGGCCTGATTCTCTGAGGTGTTGAAGCTAATTTGGTATGTGAGTGCTCAACACCTCAAGAAATCAGGTCACTTTTAAAGTGCTTAAATATGAATTTAGGTGCTTAATTTTAGGCAGTCAAGGTTGAAAATGTTTATTATTGCCTTTTATGTTTCCAAGTTGTTTCTTGCTTTCTGCTATATTTTTGAATCATAAACATCAGACCAATTAATTTATCTTGCAATATTGGCACAGAAGAATGTTTCAATATTTAAAAAATACTCCTTAAGTTTTAAAGTGTTGACATTTTCAGCATAAGACCAGCTACAAAGAGCAAATCTGTGTTACCCCTTATCCCATCCACCCCCAAATACCCACTAATGCACACCTTAGAATTAAGTAATGAGTAATTTTTAGTTTCTGTGTTTGTTTGGTTTTAATTTAAGGGTATCAGCAAAGAGTTGTCCCTGTTCATGCTACTTGGTTCCTCCCTCTTTGTCTCTCCTTTCCCCCTTGCCAGAAAACACTATCCCCCCCCCCCCCCCCAAAAAAATCAAGGTTTTTGGGGGTTTTTTGAAAGCGCTAAGCTAATTTTTACACACACACACACACACACACACACACAAAAAACATGCTTCAGAAATGAAAACTGCATTAGTTTGTTGTTGAACTGGAGCCTCCCTGATAGGGCCCCTTTTCTCTCCCTGTGCATGTGGATCTGTGTATGTCTCTCTGTCTTGCTCTCTCTCCTCCCCCTTCTCCTCTTTCCATGCTGGCCTGTATGTTAGCTTCAGAGTTAATCATTCATCAGCATGAGAATTTATCTATTTTTATTGGATGCCGGGGACTGGTTTTGAGAAAGGACTCTGGAAATATGAAGCAGGGAAAGAGAACAGCCACCTCCCCAAAGGCGCTCATCCCTTGCAAAATGGTTTCATGTACCAAACCTGCTAGTGTATTAAACTAATTGGAATGTATTAAATTAACCATTCACCTTTCAAGTGACTGACCCAGTCACAAAGTGATTGAGAAACATCAGGGGAAATTCACAGGAAAAATGTGAAAATCCATTTAAAGGAGCAAAAAAGTGAATCGACTAGACAGTAAGCTTTTTTTTTTTTAAACTTGGCAGGATTGAGAGGGTTTTTTGGCATGTGACGTGAGACACCCCCTTGCAGTTATGAACCCCAACTGCAGCAGTCACGCACACAAACGCAGCAGCAGCAACCAAACTACAAAGGTTAATTAAAAAAAAAACTTAAAGTAAAGATTGCAACACAGAAAAGATATGTTGAGAAAGAAAGCACAAGAAAATTCCCAGCAGGCTCTTCTTCTACTCTTCCCCTCCCCCTTCTGAGCTCTGGAGGTTTTTATTGCTGCTCTTTCTCCCTCCCCTCCCTTTTCTTTCCCTTCTTCCCCTCCCCCGCACGTAGGCTCTTGGAAAAAAAAATCTTCCAGCCTGACTAGAAAATCAGCCTTGTTTCCTCAGAAACCGCAGCTGCTGCTAGCAGAAAACACGTCAGGCTGGCCCTGCAACACGCACAGATGTGCCTTTGTAAACCCATATAAATGCTGCGAAGGATTGCGTGCTGAGGGCAAACACCCTCCCCTCAGAGGACGGGGCCAATGCAAATGGCAGGCCATATCTCCTTTCTTCAAGGCCTGCCTTTGCCCCCCCCCTTCACTTTTCTTTCTTAATTATTATTGTTGCTTATTGGATTAGAGTGAGTTCATCACCCCTGCCAAACCGGCAGCCAACCAAATATGAAAACTTCCCTTCGGGAGACTAGCCCACCCCAGACAGCCGAGCCATGTGCCAGCCTGACACTGGGCACCAGGGAGTGGCAGCTTTGGGAGTTCTGCTCATTGTTGGGAAGATCTTTGATAGTGCATTGTGGGTGCAGGCACTAAAGTTGTTTCATTTTCTGCCCCTGCTTGGAAAAAGAGAGAGAGAGGCGCAGAGGTCAAAGAAAAAAGTTTCAGCTGGCCTAAAATAAAACATTGCATTAAAACCTAGTGCAAGGCAAGGAGGCACAGCTCCACCCTCCACTGCTTTTCTCTCTCCTGCCATCTCTCTCTGTCCGCCTCCCCCCCCCCCCCGCCATTTTTTAATATAACTTCCAGGCTGGATGAGTTGCAACTCGTTCTGCGTAATTAAAATGAGTGGATGATGGTTGAAAAGGGATGGAAAATAAGGCTGAGGGGGGTGGGGGCTGAGGGAGGAAGCTAAGAGGGTTGGAGCGCTACTGCTGAAGCAGACAAAAACAGGTCTGGTTGATCTGCTGTGGGGGATGGGCACACTTCCTGCCATTGGCTCTTTTCTAGGCTCCAGAGCAGCTGTGGGAGCAGAGCGCAGGATGGCAGTTACTGCACAGGCACTTTGGTTCCATTTGTTTAATAGCTGCTAGTCAGAGCCAAATGCAGGCTCGTCAACCTTGACTGGCGGGAAAACCGACGCAGGGCATTTTTTTGTGTTTAAAGCAGAGTACAGGCTAAGCCTGCAAAGTTTATTTTTTCTCTCTTTTTACCCAGTGCTGTTTATATCCCTCTCTTAGCAATAGGATTGTTTAATGTTGTTTTAATATTTCCTGCACTTCTGCCCACAACCATTTAAACACAGAAGGATATCCCCCCCCTTTTTTTTAATACTGTGCATTCTAGATACCATAAGGTGTTTCAAAAGGATCAAATACAGTCCAATACTTAGTTACAATTTAGTTATAAAGGATGTTGATTGTCTTTTTCACTTTTATAGTACAGTTCAGTTGTTCATTGCTCCAGCTAGAACTGCTTATCACCTAGTATTTAGCTGTGCTCTGGATTGGGAGACTTTCATGGCACCTAGCTGTAATTTTATTTCCATTAATAACAGATCAGAGTGTATAGGCGTGTAATATTTTGTTGTAATATGGATTTGCGCCAGCTTATTACAGAGGACTGGAAGTTGAGAAGCAATAGAGCAAGAAATGTGTCCACATATACAAATTTGTTACATGCTTGGGGAGAAGCAGTGAATGTGTATGAGATTGTTAATCTTGTCTTTTTTATGTTCTAATAAAATCTGGAAAGACCAAAGTTACATATGTAAAACTTCAAACACATATCTTTTATGCATTTAATTACACAGAGTTGAAACTGGGGTAGATGTTTTTATGCTTGTTTATTTTTATCGTAAGTAAAAGTAAAGGATTTTATCACTTTGACAGCGGGATTCGATAGATGTGCAAGTATTTCTTGTTTTCAGAAAGCCATTGCTTTCTGCTAAGGAAGCCCAGAAGTTTCATTTTAAGCTGAAAGCAACCTAAAATTACATCTTTTGTTTTCTTTTCCAGAAGAGATGAGCACAAAACAAATTACAGAACATCCATCTATATATATATATATATATATATATATATATATATATAATGTTTTTTTACTTAGCTTGTAATTTTTACTTAGCTTGTAAAGAGTAGGAGGCACATGTTGTGACAGGGCAGCTACTGATTAGGTGCTGTCAGTCTGCAAAGATTAGCCTCTATTTTTAGATTTCTGAACCTCTTGGGTAATACTAGTTAAAATGGCACAGGTTAATAAGTTGGGGTCCGCAGAGCCTGTTAACTCCTCACTATGAAATCTGAATTAAAGAGAAATTAAATTTGAAACCAGATCCTCTGGACATAATAACACAAATATGTGTGTTAGATTAAAAGATGCTTCAACAACTTTTCAGAGCATGTTGACAATGGATTAGAGTGCTGCTGAAAAGAAACACATTTCTATCTTCAATTTATATGTGCATGTTGAATCTAAAAAATTAGATTTCATCTGTGGATTTTTTACTCTTTTCTCCTCCCTCATATCATTCTACAGTTACACTGACACCCACTGGTAACAGTTGGTCTGAAATGACTGTTGTACACTGAACTTATTGAAGAAGGCACATCTATTGTTCACAGAATACAAATAAATAAAATAAGTAACATAAAAAACAACTTGCCACTCAAACAAATAAAGAGAAACCTACTATTTAAAAACCCATAAGGCATGGAGTTGACTGGCATAAAACCATCTTCCATAGACGTTTATAGGTTTGGAGATACAGACAGCAGGCTAGGACTCAGGAGCACAGGGATGAATACAGAGGATGTTAATAGCAGCTGTACTTGACCCTGTTTCTCAAATAAAACAATTTTAAGGAAAACTAAAATAATGGTCATTTTAGAAATATATTTGTGTGGGCACTGACCTGAATGTACCAAAGCAGAGATGAATACCTTTGCTGCATAAGACATTTTAGTCTGTTTACTATTTAATGCAAAGTTGTCACTGATCTTGAAAGCCTCTTATATACGAGAAGCAAGGCTAATTTTATTGTAATTCACCACAGCACCAAAATCTGGTTTGTGAGCCTTATCATTCCATAGCCCTGCCTAGCACAAGAACAATACCATGCAATTAGACTGTTTCAGGCTTTGAAGTAGGCTTGCTTCCAAAACACCCTCACTTTATATTATTAGATGTGTTCCTATTAATGAAATGATTGATTTAAAATCTTCCTGTGTTTATGTTGTTTGGGCAGCAGTAGTTTGGATTTCCCCTGTCTAGACTAAAATTGCATCCAGTGGAGATGCATTGGGACATCTGTTTGTAAACCCTTAGCAAGACATAACAAATGAACTACAGCAAAAACTGTCAACGACTGGCTTCCTTTTAGGTTTAACCATACATACTTCATTTGAAAGAAACACCTTTTGTGAAAACGTGTGCAGAAATGAAATGGACTCCACAAAACACAACAGTGTTGAAAGGATCTGCCAGAGCTGGGTGGTTTAAAGATTAAAGCTCTAGCCTTTCACCTTTGAGATTGCTGTTCCGAGTCTTCCCTTACATTCCATGTAAAACAAGCTTCATGATGTAAGCTGTCTCCAGTGTTCCCAGCCCACTGTGTATAATTGATGCTGCCTTCCTAATTAGAAAACAGAGCCAGTTCTGGGGTTTGTTCGCTAAAGAAAAGTTATGGAAAGAATTTTAACTCACATTTTTTTAATCTACATATGTTTTATCTATGCAAAGTATGTATGCATTATGTGTGTGTGTGCTTTTACACATATGTGGAAATTAGATGATGAAGACCGATGAAGAAATCTCTACTGAAATAGTCCCCAGAGCTTTAGTTTGAGTTTATGTAGGTTCTCATGCCTGAATGTGAATTTTGGGGTTTTATTTTACCTAGTGTACTTCTAGAGTTCTTATTTGCTTGAGGCCTTGCTAAGGTTTTTGGTGGGAGCTTGAAGAGACATCAAGTAATGTTACTTTTAAAAAACCAAATTACATGAGACAGTAAATGATTAGTGGTTGGGTTTTTTTTTGCTGATTTCCTCTGACCTGGAATAATAAAAATACATGAAGAAGGAGTTACTTTAAAGATCACATACTGTAGCTTGAGAAAAATACTAATGTGTACCCTGTATTTGTCTGGGAGTTCCTCTATATATCTGGAACAAAACTCAAAAGACAGTCATAAAACACAATGAAGAACAAAAAATTTTATGACAGTGGAATTACAGCAAGCTGCTTCATCCTTTCTGTTTTCCATGTCTCCATGAGTATTATTCTTTTCCTGTTTGTGGAAAGAAATTTCAATTTTATGATAAAAGAGAATTTACATTTTGTAATATGGCATTCAAATATTAGAAATGCCACAAACATTTTTATAGTGATTGTTTGCTTTATGAACTCCAGATATCTTCATATTTAGTGTATCACTGAAGTATGTAGGCAAAATTCTGAACTCAGTCACACTGGTAGAAGTGAGGAATATCTCCACTGAAATAACTGATAGCAAAATTTGCCTCTGAATTTTCCTGTTTTTAAGGATGTACTGTTAAAGCTAAATTTTCAAGTGTGGCCTGCAGAACCGCATACTCCCACCTTGGTGTGCAAAAACCCATATTTGTGTAAGCAAATTAGACATCTGAGTATCTGTCTGATTAGCGTATGCCAATTCAGGTTTTGTGTGGTAAATCGCGGAATATACATTTTTGGAGGCCACTTTTGTATTGTTTTAATTCTGCTCCCGTTAAGAACTGTTGAGTGAAACGAAGGCACAAATTATTCCTTATTCCTTTATTTTTTTATCCAGACGTTCAACATTATGGAGCCTGTTTAGAATGTGAAGTGACTACCAGTTTTAAATATGTAGTACGGGTGATGGTGGCTGTGGCTTGCGTGGTGGTTATGGTGACAGTGGCTCAGCACTAAGCTTGATTGGGCTGCAGAGACCTTTTTTCTCCCTTCAGATCCACGATTCTCTTGGCGCTGCCAGCTAAAAATGTGTGGAGGAGTTATGGTAGTGAGCAGTGCACTTGTTCCCTCCCACAAAACCTTTAAATCCTGGTATCAGATGGGTCAAAAACTGGCTTCCTGTTACATCTCACTAATTTTTTAGGGAAGTTTATCCAATCAGAGTATTAATCAATCTTTGTACCCTGGCAAAAAGAAAAAACCCAACTGTTAACAAAGGAAAATAATTTAGTTTAGTGAAGATGCACTCCACTAATTTACCCTTTCAAGTTTTGATGTACAGAACATCACTCAGAAGTTTCTCCTATACAGTAGCTAAGAGGTGTAATTCCAAGTATGGATTGTACTCAGGCAGCTGGCCTGAGCCACCGCCTGTGCCGTCATGGCTACGCTTTTAGGCACTAGCTGAAGCAGAGCTAGCACATGTATGTCTAACCATGCAGGAAATTATCGTATCTTTCATGACTATTTAACGTATGTGTTATTTTGTCATGGAAACTGTCTCTTCCACCCCTGTACCGTCATCTGACAATCCTGGGTAATGTCCAGCTGTGTTTCCCAAATATTGTCATTAGTAGCCCTGTTTTTGTGTGTGGTATGATATTGGTATAGGAAAGGAGGATGACGGGGTCTTTAACTTTTTCATACTGCGTTGGCCATATTGTAATAAAGATACTATGAAGTCTCTCTGTATAATTGCATAGACCACTTCCTCACTTGCGATCACCTAATTTCCCTGTGCAGCTACAGCTCTTGCTTGCATTAAAATATAATATAAGGCATGTGTTTAATAGTTTTAACTGTCATTAGAGCGATACATATAGTGACCTTTTGGGGGAAAAAACAACCAAAGTTGTTGATGATCAAAAGTAGAGGATGTCATTTCATCTCTTCTTCTGTCTGGTCAGTTTCTCTCCTTTGGAAACGAGGAGAATCTGCAGCACGTGACCAACCAGCTCTCCGCCAATTATGCTTTAGAAACTTCTGACCTAGGGGATTCCACAGGACTGGGAAGGAAGAGGTAGGAGGGAAGGGTAGAGATGGCATGCTATAATGAAGAGACAGTTTTGTCTCCTGAATCAGAATTAGATTGTGGGGAACAAAGACCTATGTAATCTTAGAAAGAATTCTTAAGTTATTAAGCCTTATGTAAGGCAGATCTTATGATAGGAAATTTGTCTCTTTGTCTCCAGTTTTGCTTATTGGTGTTTACTCATGAAGCACTGAGGTTCTCCAGAGGCAGACTAACTGTAAAATAAAACTTTTATAGCAAAAGGGGAAACTACTCTAGAGTTTGTCCTAAATTTCCAAAAGACATATATGCTCCCTCTTTCTCTTTCTCTTCAATCTCCTTCCATCCATAAGGATGCAAAGTACCCATTCCAAAATGATATGATTTAAAACTAGGAATAAAGAGTGTCATTTATAATTTGAAGATATTAAGAGATACCTTATGATAAAGGTTCTAAAATTAAAAATATGTCTGTGAAGCAGATTTCAAAAAGAGATTCTCATAAGAGAGGGAGGGGGAAGGAAGGAAGGAATGCCCTACACACATACACAACTTCCTTCAAACTTTTTTTTTAAGCTCTCATACTCAAAATAATGAGATTTAACTAAGTGTTGTCTGAGAAGCAGGAAGCTTTTTCTTCCCAGCACAATAGGGATTTGTTGAATCTTTTGAAAACAATTTCTGCTTTTGAGACACCTTTTCTTTCTCGGCATAAGTAATTAACGCCTTCTTCACAGTGCTTCATGCCCTTGATACATCTGTTACCTTTGACAGATCCTTTCTGTGTTTGCCACCTCTGCCTAATATGCCTATAATATCTTCAGCACAAAGTAACTCAGCATCTTTGATGTTGGCTGTATCTTGGCTCAATTAAACAAAATGGCATAAAAAGTTGCTGAGAGCATGGCATAAAGCTGAAATGTAAACATGTTTCTATGCAGGTTTGTCCTTGGTCATTTATCTTTAAGTTTTGCTGTAAATTGTCTGACTACATTTAATTTTAGGTTGTTAGGTTGTTTGAGAAGTACAGTTTTAGCTAGGATTGTCTTGCCTCTTTCATTCCTAAGAGTTACCTGTAAAATAATTAAAAGTAAGGAAGGGTGGGAAAGTGGCGGGAGGGGGAGGAGGGAGAGAATATTTAGCAATTAAAGTACTTTTTTTTCGCCCTTTGCATTGGGCGGAAGTAAATGAGAGGCTGGCAAGCTTGTAAAAATGTGCATTTGAGGTGTGGGGATATTTGTGTTGTAAATGTGGTTGATGGGCCCTAGATTCCCAGTGTGAAGAGTTCAGTAGACCAGATGTTAGGACGTACAGGTGCAGGGACACTGAATTAAGAGGAAAATACCATGTCTGCCAAGCAAGAGGAATAATGAGTATAAATGGACAAGAAAAAAATGTATGTGCACTACCTAGAGTAAGTAAAGCCTTTTCATCAAGTAATTGCCACCGTATGTGTGGCAGGATCGAACAGCACCTCTTCAAGAGAACCCACATGTCAGAATGTCTGAGTATGAAAGGCTTGGATATTGTACTTATAGTATTCTCCACTCTCCGCATAAGGGATGTTTATAAGGTAAATAGAATAGCTGCTATTCTAGGTTCTGGCTCAGTACACCAGTCATTTTGATCTCTACACCACCAAACAAATAAATACCAAAAGGCCAGACTTCAGGGGAGTTACACCAATTTACACCAGCAGAGAGAGGTTCCGTCCCCCCAAATGGAGAGAAAACAAAGTGAAAAACTAATCAGAATCCACAAGTCTCTGTGTATGTGTATATAGTGTAAACAGGACTGGCTTCCTACAGTGCCAGTCAGGAAGCAGTGAGGTAGAATTTGAACCCCAGTGTGTGTGTTACAGTAAAAGAATAACATGCTTATATATAATGTTTCTTGTATTTCATCTTCCAGTAAAATGCTGGAGCTATTCACCTTAGGTAGAAATTAACAGAAATCTCAAATGTCCGTTTAGTCAGAATTCCTGATAGCTATACCTTGATAACTGATCTAAATAGATCTGTCTGTCCTTCTGAGTGGGGGAACTCTCACATTGCTTCATAACCTAAAACTCTCTATCCTTTCCTTGAGTCGTTCCCACTATATGTTATTCTGCAATAGCTATGGTATCCCACCAGGTTGATGATTACCACTTTTACTTAGTCAATATCCAGAGTCTAATCTCTTTTTGCTTCTTAGGGATTGGCCTTGTTCCTAGCATTTTCAAAATGTTTGCAGTGGGAGACTAAAACAGTGGGTTAGTCAAAATCATGTCCAAGAGCATGTATTATGAACATCATTAAAGCTCTGAGTGCATTTTTTCCTGTAAATTAGATTCCCAAAGTTGTTGTGATATTTTTAAAGTTGTTTTTAAATATGAACTGGGCAGGTCTATTCTACTAAATAGCATTTAACAATATGAGGCGTCATCATGTTTTTTCTGTAATTCTGGCTAACCAAGTACAGAGCTATTTCAGCAAGCTATGTCCTTGAGCTGCTGTGTTGTCTGTACATGCTAATAAGGAGAATGAGTAGAATTAATAAGCAAGTGTGAGATGCAGACATGATTTCTTGAAAATATTTCCAATCCCTTTTAACATAAAAAGAACACCAAGCTACTGTATTATTTTAAAATAAGTTAATTTTATTATTTAGCTTAGTATTTTGGGGGCATCTGTTGTTAAACATCTGTCATGCTGCACAAATTTGAACACTAATTTTAATTATTGTTGAACCCCGTGACCTGTGGGGTGCGGAAATGGCTCCGACATAGCAAAGAAATAGGCAGAAGTAAGGTCTGAGAAAAAGTGGAGGACAAAATCAAAGCTGTACTGACCTGAATGGAAAGCCCTTACAACAAGCTTTCTATCCAGCTACAAAGAGACATCATAATTAAGGGGGTATGGGAGTTCCATAGATGGCATTCCCTGAACCAAAGAGGCCTTGACTAACGCAATCTGAGTAAAATCCTGGGATGGAGAGCAGGGAAATCCCAGGTGATCTCAGCTGCCTTTGTGGGGTATATGGTAATTGATGGTCACTCCAGTCTCTCAGTTGTAGATTATTAAGAGCTTTAGATACCATCAGTAAGTCCTTGAAGGTTCACCAAAAGGTAGTGCAGATCATAGAGGGTACTCACTAATCCACTGTCCCTGTACCAAGAAGCAAATAGGCAGTCATATCCTACAACTGTTGAAGTTTCTGGGTCAATTTCAAGGGAAGCTCAAGTAAGAGGGAATTACAAATAACTAGCGTGTGCTTCTGAAAGGTATGAATGACCATAGCAACATTCATGTTTAACAGAAAATGGGAGACTTTCTAGAGAAGCCAGACATGGTAATAGCTACTTTGGAGTACCTGCTTTAACATGGCCTTCCATGCTAAATAATCAATCCAGAGTATATCCCCTCTATTAGCAGCAAACCCAGCATCTTCTAATTGGCCAGAACTAGCACAAAATTATACTACTCAGCCTCATTTAGTTGGCTTGGTCCCACCAAACATGAGATGGACCTCAAAAAGGGGAAGACAGTCTGACAGTAATGCAGGACAGACTATGCATATTTCCCATTGTGTTCTGATATTGTTATCATGGAGGGGAACCAGAGGAGAAAGCAGCCCCTTTCTAATCTGATTGAACTTCTCAATGAAGACTGAAGACAAAAGCATCATAATAAATGATTATTAAAATGTTTCTTTAATTTTTGTTTTGTTTTTTTTTCGGACAAGTTTACAAGTCCCAGAAGCCAGCCTTTTTAATAAGTAGGCAAGTGGTAAAAATTAATACCTTCCAAGTTCCCTAGCACAGTTGTCCAACAGATGATAATAGAAAGAAAGAATATGCCGGGCAAATTTAACCCACAGAATTCTATCATGTGGCCCATAAAAACTGTAGGAGCCAGCATGGAGTGCTTCACCTTAATCAGAGTGGCAGCAGTCTACTCCATTTTATGCAAATAGACATAGCCTTCCACTCCTGCTTGTGGAGTTCCAGCAGATAATGTTTGGAGACCCCTTGGTCTGAGAATGATGTTCAGTTTATATATATTAGGAGTTTTCACCTGAGTAGTTAATTGTAGATAAAATAATCTTGCTAAGCATTAGCAATAACAGAATATTATTTTGGAATCTTAATGAACCAGGAAGGGACTATTATTGCTCATATTGGGCCTCCATGAGAGGAAGAGAAGTGCCACATCCATCTCTTTTGTATGACTAGGTTATTTTGTCTTTACATCTTAAATATTTTGCTACAGACACTTCATTCTGCTTTGTCTGGATAACACACCAGATGTAAAGTGGTGCTGGTTGTTGTTGGTTTTTCTTACCACATTCTTCGGTCCCTCTTAATGTAGGACTGATAAATGAAATTGTTGTGTGTGTGTATAAGAATTAAGATATTAGTTATTAGTCATAAATTGTTATAATAAATATGGCATCTTTGCCTTGTCCCCTTTAATAAGATCCTGCTGGGTTTTTTTACTGGTCTAATATAATTGGTACAACATTAAGTTTCAACCAATATTTTCTCATACATACTCCCGCTGAACCCAAGAGGAGTTAAGTAAACTCTGAGCAAGGACAAGGATTTGGCCAAATTGTAATAATTTCCTTATATCATCTAAATGTTTCCCTGTCCGCTTGAGAAAGGTATTATTCAGCATAACTCCTGATGATTTTGGTGTATGTTACAACTCTTGGCTCTTTGAACAGGAGCTGAAAATTATATACTCTTTCTGCATACTTTACAGTAAGTCTTTTGTTGTTTGTGATGCTATATTGTTTCTGGAGTTGGAATGTACTGTATGAATCTCTTATTTAGAAGCAAAACAAAAATATTTAAGTCTGACTCCCTGAGGTAGAAAGATCTGCTGGGCTACTCCATCATCCACTTGTGGGAGTGCCACATATTGTTCAACAGGGACTTCTCTGGCTGGCCTCAGAAGTTTCTGAATAGTCTTTAATTGAGAAAACAAACAAAAAACAAGCAATACTACAGTATTCTTCAGTTATGATTTAGAACACCATGTAAGCAATAGTGCTAATCTAATCTGATCTGGATATAGAATATAGTTCATTCAAATGCACACACACATACTATCAAATAAGGAAAGATTTAGGGCTTGTCTACACTTACTGGGAGATTGACACACAGGGATAGATGCATTGGCAGGTGATTTAGCAGGTCTAGTGAAGACCCGCTAAATCGACTGCAGATCGCTCTCTTGTCGACTCCTGTACTCCACCTGAATGAGAAGCACAAGGAGAGTCGATGGGAGGACGTCTCTCATTGACGTTGCATAGTGTGGACCCCACGGTAAATAGATCTACTTACGTCAATTTCAGCTACATTATTCACATAGTTGAAGTTGAGTAACTTAGATCGATCTCTTCTCCTCCCACCATCATAGTGTAGACAAGGCCATAGAAACTCTTCAGATCATTTGGAGGAGTCACTGTTGAACAATGGATGGCGTTTGTGTGTACATATATACATGTGTATATATGTGTTTTCATTTGTAATTTATTTATAATATGGGTGATGTAGTTACCTTTGACTATTTTGCACTGTGAGGAGTGAAAAAACGCAGGCAAAATGAGATGGAGGGGGTATTCAGCAAGGATTCAGTGGAACACCTGCAGGAGAGATACTATTAAGGACACATGAAACCAGCAGTGGTGCATTTGCGAACCAAGTCTGCTTTTCTTCAGTGAGGTACTGAATTATTCACAGCGAGCTTTTCCCTTTCTTTAAAACTAGAAAGGTAATATGTTAAAATCTGTAAATAACCAGAACAATCAACTAGAATTACAAATGGTTTAACTCTCACAAATAACTATTAATTAATGCCTAGATGCCTATTGGTAATAATGAACCCAGTTATCCACTTTTTGTTCAGTGAAAACCAGGTGATGTATTCTTAGAAGGTTACAAACAGAGGTGCCCTTTGCTTGATTCTTAAGAGAGAGAAATTCACTAATTTTTTACCTGAACAATGTGTATGGTGATTGAAGTACCCTCTCATCCCCACTAGAGGGGGGTTCCTCCCATGCTGGGCTGTAATGCTTTTTCAGAAAAGAAGCATGGGGAAATCTCACATAACTCTGTATCTTGCTTGAATATTGTACAGAATTTATCCTAAAGTGTTTGCAGTCCCTCATCTCTGATAGATCCTAAATAAATCTTTGTACAAAGTGGTGAAAAATAAACTGAATAGAGTGAAGCGTGCGTTTTAAAAATGCAATACTAACAAATAATTCAGATTGATATTTTATTGGACTGTCTTCAAGATGAAATAAAATATTATATCACAGAATTGGTTTAAAAGTCCAAGATCTAAGAGCTTGACAATGCCTCTTTGATCCTTGCTGGAAAAATAGAAGTGAAATTATCAGGGCTATTCCGTTAACATTTGTAATTAGAATCTCCAACCAGTGTGATAGCTACATTCTGGGGTTTTGAATTGTGTTTGTAAGAGTTTTATATAGGAAATATTTCCATTTTTAAAGAGAAAGTACAGTATAATGTCTTAAACTTGCTTTTATTGTTTGGGGTGTCACAATTTGTTGCCATGGAATCTTTGATACCATGATTCGTAGGGGAAAGTGAAACTGGAACTGAGGTTTTGTAAATGTATGTTTTGAAACTGTGACATCAAGAACATTCTCTTTTTCCCTTAAAGGGGAAGGGGAGAGGGGGAGAGAGAGAGAGAGGTTATACTTTAAATATCACTTTAGTGTTGAGCCATATGAATTGTAGGGGTCTGAGCGTGATGCTTAGTTCTAATCCTGCATCTAATACTTCGTCCTTATGTAGCCGTGGGCAAGTCAGTTAACCCTGTGTGTCAGTTTCTGCAAACTGTACTATGGATATTTAGCAACCCACTAGAATTGATTATTTAGTATTTATAAAGCCCTTTGAGTATTAAAAGCTCTTAATTATCATTATTAGATTGATTTTATTTATGTGGATTTTTCTTACTCTGTTCCCCGTCTGCTTCACATCCCTCTCATGATCCCGCTTGGGAGTCTGTCAGGGCCATTCCTTAATCAGCTGGACAGGTTACAATTGAGGAGCATGTGGCACGTGCTTTCTTCTCCATCCTAGGGTCCATTGGAGCGCCTCTTCCCCTTTTTATGTACAGAATGAATAGAGGTTCTTTGTTGTTAGATCATGACACAAATATGTTAAAGTGCTGCCATTGTTGTTAGTTTGTCAGCCTTTCCATTATAAAATGTCTTTTTCAGAGGTTTATAACTCAGGCATTCAAATTTGCTCCAGGCTGAAACTTGCCATTCATTTCTTTTCTTGATTTGCTTGAAATCCTTCTTTCCCTTTTTTACGTTAAACTGTAGATTAGATACATTAGTTCTAGTTATACTAGTTGTATAAATTATAATGCAGTATTAGCATTTTAAAATAAAATATAGATCAAAGGAAGGAAGTGTTTTCTAGTGTTTAAAGGAGGCAAGGACTAAGGGTCGGAATCATAAATTCTGTTCCTGGCTCTGCTACTGACTTGGTGCCTGAACATGGGCAAATCATTTAAACTTTCTTTGCCTCTTTTTCCTATATGTAAAATGGGATGAGGACTCTTCCCAACCTCAGAAGGATATTGTGGGCTTAATTAATTAGAATTTATAAGAGCACTTTGAGATTCTCAGTGTAAAAGTGCTGAAATGTGAAATATTTACAAGAAGCTGACATTTTCAATGGAAAATCAGGTACTGTGCCTGTTTTTCCATTCTCTCAGCTCTCTCAGTCCAGATTAATAGGTTCCCAACTCCTAGACCTGTAAGCTGCAAGGCAACCACTAAGTAATTTCACTTTTGGCACTTAACAAGCCTATGTCCCTTGAGCTCCCAAACCTTGCAGTCAGGCAGAAAACAGTCTTTGCCAGGAGAGATCTTATTCTCTCAATTCCAGAGTTTCAGAAGAATCTGCTCTGCCCAAGACAGGACAGGGGTCTATAAGTGAGATTTTATGCTGCCTACTTTCCAGTTGCAGTTTTTCCACTTTGCGATGATGCAAGAGTATTAGTCCTAGTGGGGAGGAGTGAAACGGGGTAGGAGTTTAGATCATTCTAATCTGCTGTGTCAGATAATTACACTGCCGGGTGATTCTGAATGTTCACAGGAAAATTCTTCCTGTGACACAACCTCCGTTGGAAAACATGGTTCCAGCTGTATTACAATAAAGTGTGTGGCACTGGAAAATTGTGGTCTGCCCTCCTCGCATGGCTTAGGCAGGTAACCTACTTGGTGTGTAGGTCTTAAAGAATGATTGTGGAGCTCCCTCTTTCTCCTCTGAGGATTTTTGTGATTGGTTGATAGTTTGGCATGGCCAATTCCTTATTTAGGTTTCCATGTGGTAGACTACACAAGGGCCCCCACTTCTGGATGTTCGTTTGGCCTGGATTCTGGTGCTGTGCTCAGGGAAGGTTTCTGATAGTGGCTAAATTTGAAATGATTTTTCTCCTTATAATTTCAGGTTGAAGTCTTGGCCTCGGAGGATGCTGCATTTGGACTGAAGGTGTGTGGTTTGATGCAGTTTTGTTATATAGGTCGCATCAATTTAGACTGGTGGATCCAGAGTCACAGAAGAGGGTAATTTCCTGCCTGAGATTTGGGAGTTCTGTGATTCAGATCCACCAGTTCAACAATTATCCCATATTTCTGAAACTCTGAGGATGGAACATGGGGCTGTTTGATAGTGTTACTTCCTTTTGTTTACTCAGGGAAATTTTATTTAGGGGAGCCAAGGAGGAAAAGCAGAAGGTAGTATTCTAGTGACTTTTAAAATTACAGTTGACTGAATGTTTGTTCATGATCACGTTCCATAAATTTGAAATTCACAGGTCTTAACAATTAAGTAGTGGTAGCCATTATCTGATTTGCAATCTGTTGGTTAACTCATTTGTTCATGGCCCTTATTCACAATGCACCCCAAGCAGAAAGCAGTTTATTCAACAGCTGTTTCACCCTGTGTTCAATTGTAAGTGTATCCGTGGCATACTGGATACATGTTCCAGAGAACACTCCAGAGCTATTCTGCAAACTGGTTGGGGAGCATCCTAGTGCTTATTGGTCGATGTACCTTATGGTGTTGATCACAGTTCTTAATTGAATGCTAGTAGCAGATGATTTTAGGCAAGGCAGATTGTGTGTAGGCTATAGCAAGCTAGCTGAGAAGAGAGAATAGATAAGGGAGGGGGAAGAGATTGTAGGAGCATTAGGGTAAATCGTGACAATGAAGAGTCCCCTGCTGCCGAAAACCCCACATGCTGTGATACCACTGCAGGTGAGAAAATAGCAGTGATATTACTACCAAAGTGAAACAATCAAGAGAGGATGAAATAACTTCTTACAAGTTTATAAGAAATACCATAAACAAAATTAGCCCAACCAAAAAAAAAAAATCCTAAATTTTAACACTTAAAAAGTATGTACATATTTATGATAATAAGACTTATGGTAATATCCTTGTTGCATATTTTTGTGTTGTGATAGCTGATAAAATTATTAAAAAATAAATAGTGCTACTCCAGTATTATTTGAAGTATTTAACATATGGGTAGTCAGCAGCATTTTCCATTTTTTATTTAATACCCAGCATGCATACAGACTATTCGTTGAATATTTAATAAACCTGGAGGGTCAACTCTTGCAAACTCATCTCCATAATCCTTCGTACTAGCTGGGTAAACAGAAGTATTACTGAAGATTATTGTAGCAATAGCTCTCACAGCCTAACCCACTGTGGAAAAGGCTATGTTATTGTTTTATGGCCTAACTTGCAGGTTGGTTTCATTCTTAAAATCAGCTTCATAGAGATCACAGTTTGAAGCTCCTTTTTACATCAGTAATTTTAATAATTTCTCATAATCTTTTGGATTTTATAAATCTGAATCCGTACAAGTGTCACTTCTAGTATCACCTACTAGAGACATGAGTGGGATCTTTCTATGAGATTTTATAAGCCCAAGATATTTTTTTTTCTTCCCTCAGAAAGTGTGTGTGTGTGTGTATTTTGGAGATTAATAGCCCTTGGTATCTATATTTATGTCTATATCTATATAAAATATCAAAGGCTATTTATTTATATGAGTGTATTCTGTGTGTGTATACACACACACACATACACACAAGGACACAGAGAGAAAAAAGATACACTCAAGTTTAGTGAATCCAACTTTCAGTTAATTGGCTTAACATTTTTTCTTACACATTTCCAAAGTCTATATAACTGTTTTCTTTCCCCTTAGAACTAAGTGCTTCCCCTTCCTTTTTTCTGAATGCAAAATAAATGTCTCCCAGAACAGTACTAATGAGCAACACTATGCTAACAAACTTGTATGTGTGCCCATGGTCAATGAAAATAAGGACAGTTTGTGAGAAACAATTTTAGATTCAAGATTCCCAACAATGATTCTGAATAGCAAATAAAAGTAATTCTTAAGTTATGAAAAACAGTTTGTGTGGATTTGATTAACTCGCAGATAGAGGATGACTGAGGGTATGTCTACATCTACAATTTTGCAGCGCTGGTTGTTACAGCTGTATTAGTACAGCTGTATAGGGCCAGCGCTGCAGAGTGGCCACACTTACAGCAACCAGCGCTGCAAGTGGTGTTAGATATGGCCACGCTGCAGCGCTGTTGCACACCGCGGGGAAGGAGACCTGCTTGGAGGGAGGGTCGGGGAACGCCAGAGCACACCGCGGGGCTGGATACCTGCTTGGAGGGGGGGTCGGGGAATGCCAGAGCACACCGCGGGGCTGGATACCTGCTTGGAGGGGGGGTCGGGGAACGCCAGAGCAAACCGCGGGGAAGGAGACCTGCTTGGAGGGGGGGTCGGAGAACGCCAGAGCAAACCGCGGGGAAGGAGACCTGCTTGGAGGGGGGGTCGGGGAACGCCAGAGCACACCGCGGGGAAGGAGACCTGCTTGGAGGGGGGGTCGGGGAACGCCAGAGCACACCGTGGGGAAGGAGACCTGCTTGGAGGGCAGTGGAGTTTGCTTAATTACCAGAGAGGCTTCCTCAGGTATGCTGGGATACCTGCTTATTCCACGGAGGTCAACAAAAACACTGGTGAGTGTCTACACCTGATGACCAGCGCTGGTGATCCAGCGCTGGATCCTCTACACCCGAGGCACGACCGGGTGTACGGCCAGCGCTGCAAACAGGGAGTTGCAGCGCTGGTAATGCCCTGCAGGTGTGTACACATCCTAAATTGCAGCGCTGTAACCCCCTCACCAGTGCTGCAACTTTGTAGCGTAGACAAGGCCTTAGATGAAAAGGCTTAAAATCAGAGCTTGCGTGATGGTATGAGCCTGGATTACCAGTTTTTAGGCCGCATTTCCTTATAGGTTTAAATCGGGCTTTCTAGGAGCTGGATTTTCAGCTGCAGATACAATAAGTGCTTCACATTTGGGGGCACCAACAGGCTTTTGCATGTATAAGTGTATGCGGGTGCAATGGGTGTATTTTTGTGGGGGTTCATCCGTTGCACCTGTTGCTGAAAGTTTGCTCGTCTTACTGTTATTGAAAGGCTTTTATAGTTGTATTTCCTTTAGATTTGGTGGAATAAAAAGGAGAAAACTAAATTACTAAAAGAAAGAGTTCATAGTGATATAGTCTTTTGTTTTTAATTCTGCCTAATTATTTCATTTAGTAAACACATAACCTGGCAATGTTGAGGAATGTGTAACTTTCCCAAGAAAACACATACTGGGGGAATTAGCAAAACACTATTTCTTTACAACATTTGTGCTCCGTCAGGTGAAGGTCTAGTGAGACCATTGTTAATTGGTGGATTTCTCCCCTCTCACTCCCCCAGTAAACCATAAAAAATTTGGGTCCTTGATGATGCTAGGTATGTTTTAGAAATCTTCAGGATATTTTTGGTGTAAAATCCGCACATGGTTTTGGAAAAAATAGTTAATATCTTTACATTTAAATTAAAAAAAAAGATTAATTAAAACATAGCTATTGGTCCACATTATCAACAAATTCCATTTTTTAAAAGTGCCTTTTTTGGTGGACAGAGGGCATTTTTTCCCATATAGATGTGGTTGGATGTGTGTTAAGTCCCATTAATGTTAATGGGAGGGAGATTTGCACATTGAAAGTACTGTTAGATTGAGGCCTTTAATATCACTTTGCCTTTAGTATACTTTTTTTCTTTTCCTCCCCGCTCTGCTCTAGTTCTGTGAACTCTTCCCTTTTAGGATCAAAAGCTTTTTCACTAGGGTTAATTTTAATGGAAGGGTCCAAGAAAATGTTGTGGTTTTTTTTGGTTCTGAGGCCTAGTCTACACTAAAAAGTTGGGTCGACTCAGCTGCATCACTTGAGGGTGTGAAAAATCCACACTCCTGAGCGACATAGTTAAGCTGACCTAGCCCCCTGTGTAGACTGCGGTAGGTCGACACTAGAACCTAGTTCGTGCCTCTCAAGGAGGTGAATTAGCTATGCCAACGGGAGAACCCCCTTGGGGGCTTTTAAAAAATAGTTGGGCTTTGCTGGTTAGATGGAAAGAGACCCCAAGCTTTATAACATGCTCTTTAAACCTCTCCTCTAAGTGGCTGGTAGAAAACAAAAATGATCAGCTGTATGTGCCAGCAGTCTTGTAGAATGGAGGAAACAACTCAGTGGCCTCGTCCAGACTAGGGGAGGAAAATCGATCTTAGATACACAACTTCAGCTATGTGAATAACGTAGCTGAAGTCGAATATCTAAGATCGAATTACTCACCCGTCCAGACGGCGCGGGATCGATGTCCGCGGCTCTCCGTGTCGATTCCGGAACTCCGTTCGGGTTGATGGAGTTCCGGAATCGATGTAAGCGCGCTCGGGGATCGATATATCGCGTCTAGACTAGACGCGATATATCGATCCCCGAGCAATCGATTTTAACCCGCCGATATGGCGGGTTAGTCTGGACGTGGGCAATGTGATGCAACTGCAGCTTCTGAACTTGTAGGAGTGGTATGCGGTTTAGTTTGGTTTCTTCTTTACAACAAATTGGGATGCCTTTTGATTAACTTTAGTATTTTAGGATTTAGCATGGCATTTGTGCGTGTGCATGTTCATGTACTAGGAGGGAATGGGAAAACAATGGATCAACATGTAGGTGCTCTGGGACAGTTTGACCATAGCTGGCATATAAGAACAACCTTACAGGGTTAGACCAATGGTCCATAAAGCCCAGGATCAGTCTTCCAATAGTGGCCAATGCCAGGTGCTTCAGGGGGAATGAACAGAACAGGCAGTCATTGAGTGCTCCAACCTCTGTCATTCACTCCCAGCTTCTGGCAAACAGAGGTTAGGGACACTCAGAGCAAGGGGCTGCATCCCTGCCCATCCTGGCTAATAGCCATTGATGGACCTATGCTGCATGAACTTATCTAATTCTTTTTTTAACCCTGTTATAGTCCTGGCATTCACAAGATCCTCTGGCAACAAGTTCCACAGGTTGACTGTGTGTTGTGTAAAGAAATACTTCCTTTTGTTTCTTTTAAACCTGCTGCCTATTAAAAAAGTATTAGTCTTCCCTCCACCATCCTGGCTTCCTAATCACGTGTGTCTGTGTGTGTGTGTCTGGCGGGGTTGTTAGGGTGCTATTTAAACTATTCCCAAAGGAGGGCAGTCATTATCTTCTTCACTTTTCTCTCAGAGCAATAATGTTAGGTTGCAACTAGGGCTTAGGAGCCCCAATAAAGGAGCCTGCTGAGAGGATGTGCCCAGTCAATGTGTCCAGAGATGCCCTGGCCCCTTCAGGGTCCATGAGTCAAAAAGTTTTTATTGTCAGGAGAGAGACCTTTGTGAGAATGGCTTCAGAGTTTTAGAATAATGGTGTCACATACCCAGTCTACATGCCATATACTGTGCTTGCTGTGTTCTGTATAGTACATTCAGATTCGGTAGAATCTAAACTTTCATATAATAAACAAACAAACAAGCCCCCTACGTTTTTCATAGTTGCCAAGAAAAGCTTTCAAATGTGGAGTGAGGGTAAAATGATACAGTGGTAGCTGCCTGAGTCTACAGACAACTCAAAACAAAGCTCTAAGAGGTGTATGCTCCTCCCTTCCATTAATCTTGTTGTACCCTAATGACAGCACTTTAAATACCAGCAGTAACTATTGCATTTCTCAGGATTTTAGTAGATACATTGGGGAAATGCATTTCAGCAGGTGGAAATAAGGACCACCGGGAATGAAATTGGAAGTTGCTGCAGGAAAGGAATAGCAAAGGGAAAAAAGTCAGAGAGATAAAAAGACAGGAAAGGGGGAGCACAGACAGAGGAGGGGGGAAGGAATAGAATAGAAAGCAGAAATAGTGGTAGTCCTGAAAGATAGCCATATTGAATGATGCTAAATTTGACAGTAAGACAGTTTCCAAATAATAACAACTAAGGCTGAGATTTTCAAAGCCTCCTAAGGGATTTAGATACCCAATTTTCAATAGGACAGCCAAAAATCTTAGCTTAAAAGGTTAGTTACTTACTACATAAGGGCCTTATCCTACCTCTGATCTTTGTACAAACCTTCAGTTGACATCAGTGAGTGTTCCGCTGTGGATTGTGGGTAATTTCTAACGTGGCTCACTGACCATAGTTACAAATGGAATTCAGCCCGCTCCCTAAAATGAATTTGATACTCCTGCTGTAGAAGACCATATCTTCGCTCAGTTCCTGCTCTCTTCTTTCCTTCTCTCTCGCTGGAGCCTTCAATATCAACAGTAAACTGACCCAAATAATATAGAGTAAAAGACTATGTACTCAGTGTCTTAGAGGAGAAGAGTGAGATCACCTCTTTCACGTCTCAGCTTGTGAAGTGCCATTAGTACTATTTGTAGAGGCAGCCACACAGCCTGCCTATTCTAGCTAATGCTGAGATGCAGTGATTCTAGTTTAATGTAGCATTAATTTAAATAAGTTTGTTAATGACAGTCCAGCAGCTACATGTCAGGTGGCACACAACTTTGTGCAACAGGAAAAGAGACACTTAGACTTGTACGGTGGGGGAGCTCCATCAAGAGCTAGGGCTCTCTGCTTTGGTTTTGAGCTCTAATCCTGCCATTGTGAATAGTTTTAAGATGTGTTGTGATGTAATTGGTTTAATCATTCCTATTATGTTGCTTTGTATGACATTAAGTTAGGATTATAATTTGACATATGAAATAAATGGTAACTGGATTAGTGATTTGCAGATGTCATTTAAAAACAACAACAACAAGGGCAGAAAAGAAAGCCTATCAGACTCTGTAAGTGGAATGTTTCCTAATGTTCAGAGGTAGAGCTATGCCGCTGCCTCCCAAGCAGCTATAAAGTAGGAGGTAGCTCCACTTGTTCATCTCTGGGCGGGAATGTATTGTTGCCTTTGGGGAGACAGAGCTGTTTATTTCCAATGAACACATTCATGATGGAAATGATTTACATTTTCCCCATTAGAAGAAAAACGTAGGAGAAGATGTTTGCCTTTGATCTAGAGTTCAGCAGAATAGAGAGATGGTTCTGTTAAAGAAATGTAATACGGCTGACATTTCTGATGTGCTTGTGTCAGTGCAGTGACGCTTTTGGCATTGGTGATGGAACCAGCCAATTTTATGGTTTAGTGACATAGCATAGATGGATGACCTCATCTTCATAATTTAGTAACTGCAAGGATTAAGAGATACTATATGTAACTCTTTTTAAATATGCTGCTTACATGCAGATTTTTTTAATGCTCTCATTTTTTGACATAAGATATCCAGTTTTGCAAGAACCAAGTGAAGTACATAAGCTAATCTTTTCGACCATTGCACTAAGGGGGACCATAACTTTTCACCCCAATATGCTATTTTTATTCCAGTTTACGTAGCTTCCTTCTTCCTCCTCCACCCTGCAAATGCTGTGTTACTGCAATAGCACAGCATGCCACAATGCATCTTCTATAGCACATTCCCTCTTGTAGTCTCAGATACCATGAGTTCAACTCCCTGGGGGGAATTTAGATGGACAGTGAATCTTAGACTACAGCTACCTGATCTGATGTATGGGATACCAAGGAGAGTATTTTCAGCGGCCAGCTATGAATTATTCCTATCATGAGTGGAGGATCCAGAAAGATATGTGTTGTTGTTGTAGCAACATTCATAGTAGAGAAGTCCAGAGATATGAGACAGAGCAGGAATGACATTTGAAAATATTATTAGTGTATCATCAAGATTTTAAAAAGTGTAGTAAGTTGATGGGCAAAAAAAGTAAATATTTCTTGGAAAGAAGGCAGAAAAGAGCAATGTAAGAAGAAGGAAAAGTAGCTGTTAATACTTCTGTCTTGCTTAAGATAGCTTGCTTTTGGTGAGGCCTCTAAGCAGCCTCTGCTTCTGCCATCTGCTGGTTACTAGTAATTCTTGCATTTTCAAAGTGCAGTAAAATTTAAAGCCAATTAATCCTTGTTAGAAGAGGATTAACTTTGTCTTGATATGTTGACACTTGATGTGTGTGTGTGTTTATATGTAAAAAAATATGGGGAAATGTGCTCCTAGTTACATCTTTGTAATTCGTGATTTTTTTTAGGAATCGGGGGGTTGTGAAAAGGACTGGTGGGCTCAGTCTAATTTAGAACTGACAGATGCTCACATTACCCTCCACTGACTTCAGCAGTTACACAGGTCTTACTGAGGATAGAATTTGGATTATACTTAATCTAGATTAGTAATTTTATCTGAGTCCTTGAGATGTAACAAATATGAAGTTTTATAGATACATACATTTTCTATATAGTTGCAATAAATACATCACTAAGACTTTCGTGCCCAGGTAAATTGCCTGCCTTGAACTAGTGGACATAAATATATGTTTTTGTTCGTTTTCTAAACTGTAGTTGAAAAATATCTCCAATAATAATAGTACTTATCACTTTATATTTTCAAAACACTGCCCAAATAATCCTCACAATTTTCTTGTGTGTTAGGTAAGTGAGTACTATCATCCTAATTTTACAGATGGGGAAACAGAGACAGATTAAGGCCAAAATGTTGAAAAGTGTGCATGACTGAAAATGACGGTTGTGGATTTTTTTTTTTTGCCCCCTGTTCATTTACTGCATTTTCAACACCCTGTTTTAGTATCACTCAAGTCCCCTGAAGGTCCTTGCCCTAAGAGTAGGGAATGGGATGAGGTTTGTTTGTAAGGGGCTCTGTGCAGTTTTGAAAATCTCACAAAAGTCTCCAAAAGGTGCACAAAGTATTTCTGAAATAGCTGTGACTAACCACAAAGCTGAAAGTTGACGCATCTCTGGCTGGGCCTGCTCTCCATCACTCCCAACCTTCCCACATTATTCAGGACAGGCTCAAGAATGCATGAGAGAAGATATTGTGTGGTCTAAGTTTAACCCTCTCTGGAGCCCATTTTCCCCAAGCACTCAGGACACAAGGATAACTGAAAGCAATTGCTTTATTTTTTATTTTTGCAAAATTCCAGGAGTTAGTCCTGGAAAATCAGGATTTTCTTATATATGCTTTCCTCTCAGCAAAACACTGATTGTAGTCCAGGGTATGCTGGATGTTAAGGCCTCAGGAGAAGCATCTCCAACCATGTGGAATATGGAAGAGGTAAGACAGATCAGAGACATTAGTGAAGAAAGAATATTGCCCCCCTTCTCAGTCCCCACCAAAGTGCACTACTTCCTTATAGTCCTCTAGCACTCAATAGTTGTCGCTCTCCTACCAGATGATTTGTAGAGCCCCACGGAGCTCCACCATAAGATAGGGAAGATGAGGAAACTGGCTGGGCTGGATCAAAAGGGGAAAAAATAAGGCTCTGTACAGAAGAGCTAAACAGGACATTGAGAGTTGGTTCTTCCCTCATCGATCTTTGTAATCAAAACTTGTTAGTGTTCACCATATTATGCTTCTGGGTGACAGTCCCAAAAATGATTAGGTGGGAGTTCAGGGAGGAACCATGATGCCCTTTTGAGTTGAGGGTTCAGCAAGGCAGGGCAGAGCATAGCTATTCTCACATGGCACAGGTGGGCATCCTACTTTTCTTTGCCCTAAGAGACCTCCTGGCAGAGCAGGTGGTTGTTGCCTTAGATGCCCATGATTATATGTATAGTCCTTACGCTGTGTGTGAGGTCTGAAATGCTTGATCATTTGATCCTAGCCCAGACTGGACAGCAGTTACCAGTGACTTTGTGCTACAGCTAGGCAATCTGCAAGGGTAAATGGTAATTTATTTTTTAAAACACAGCTCTGCTCATAATGAGCTTTGAAAACCTTGCAGAAAACAGTCTGGGCAAAACTGAGCAACTGCATGCCCATCTCAACATCTTTGAAAATTTCCCTCAAAGTGATTTTAGTGCCACAAAACAAGTGATTCACAGAGATGGTATTAGCACTAAAGGGTCCTAAACAATCAGCCTTTTCCTTAATTCCTTAGACCATGCTGTATCTCTGTTACATATCCATACAGAATAGAAGAACTATGCCCCTGCATAAACAAGCAAATATACACTACCTATCTCAATCTCTCATATTGTAGAATTAGCTCTTTACTTTAACATAGAAATAGTACCAAATTGTGCTCTCCAATACATGTGTACAACTCCCGCTAACTTTGGGATTGTTTGGAGACAGAATTTGGCATGTAATTTGATAAATAAAATACCTGTTGTGTCTTCAGTTCAAGACAGTTGTCTGGACATTGCTAAGATATCATCTATAGTAAACAGTGCTTGGTAAATATTTTTTTTTCTTTTCTGGTTGTTTTTGATAATATTTAATTTTCAGTGCTGGTAAAAGTTGCCAGGTGAACAACACTGGCTACTGAAATCTTTTATCCATATAACAGTTACATCAAAAGGAGAAGTTTATGCTTCCCCACATTGCTTTACTGATGTGCCTGAATTTTGACTTGAATGGAACATCTCAAGGGTGAGAGGGAAGTTCAGCTCTCTGGTGAGACACTGGAAAGGTTCAACGTCTGATATTTTTGTTTGTGATGGAGACATCTGTCCAGTGTGAATTGGACACATGTAGGCCACCACAATCCAATCATAAAAGAGTTACGACAAAAGAAAGCATATACCCATACTCACTGCTTTTACTGTCATTTGCATCTGTACCACATTTGTAATCTGTGAGACCTCATATGTTTTACAGTCTCTTGTTTCCAAACTCGTTGTTTACATTCAGTGTTCCGTTAATAGTGCCCTTATTTGTAGCTGAACTACAGGCTATGAAAATATAACCAATACAATTTACCTATGATACTGTGAGTCAGTTACAATTCTGTGTAGTCCATTTGATTTACATTTGATTCATGTTGATTTTATTTATTTTTTTGCGCTCTTGGTGAGTATCAAATTTATATTGAACCCATTTTATAATTGGAGTATAATGTTTGCTTTTTAAATACCTGGAATTTGTAAATAAATGTTGAGGCAGGTAGTCTTTCTGTTGTGTGGAGAGAGAACAGAATGTTTGTAAAGTAGGCCTTGTCTGGAGTAGAGCAGGTTAGACCAGATTTGTTTTTCTTCTGCAAATTGTACTGTATTGCATAACTGATGTGTCCAGAGCTGCTCACTGAGGCAACACACCCCACCTTGTTACAGAAAGCAGTTTCCCATTAATCTTAGGATTTAAGATATTTTTTTCAACTGGCATAATTTGTTTTGTTTAAAAGAAACCCAACAGAACAAAAATACTTAAAAGTGACAGAAACATACATGTACTACAGAGTACATGTATGTTTCTGTCACTTTTAAGTATTTTTGTTCTGTTGGGTTTCTTTTAAACAAAACAAACACTTAAGGATAAGATAGTAAAAGTGGGATGTTCAGCTTGAAAAATGCAGATTGCAAAGAGCAAAGTGAAAACCTTTTTTAGGCATGATTTAGGATTTTCAGTTTGCCATTTTCTGAGTTGAGTCAGGTGTGCAGTGGCTTAGCTTTGTGTGACATTAGAGAATCTTTTTCTAAAGTATTGCTGACTTAGTATAGTGAACTTCAAGGACGAAAAACAACAATAATAAAATGATTGTTTAATAATATTAATAGTACATCCCTGTTGCAAAAATGACCTTCTGCAGTTTTCCTTACTGCATTGCTCATGTGATACGAGGTGGTTCTTGTAAAGCAAGAATTTTGTATTTATCTTCTGAATTGGGATTTGGATGGAGAATTTTATTGGGGTAGAGTTGCATTGGGATGTCTTGTTATTAGCAATTCAGTTCCTTAGCTTCTTTAATTACATTTTCCTTATGAACAGTTAATTCTACTAGATTTAAAAAAAAAAATTATTTTCATGTTTTTCTCTTTATTTAATGAGTGACCAAAATCAGAGATTGTTTTGATGTGATTTTCATATTGTTTTGATGTTTAAAACTGTCCAATATTATGAGTTCAGTATACAAGAGCCAGTATTTGTCAATTCGAAAAAATATTAGACTGTTCAACTATTAATTGCATGGTTTTACTACGATGTCTGTGATACTACCTCAAGCAGAAAGCTGGAAGTCCAGAGGCTACTGTAGTGAAAACAGCCTTAGGTAATATTGGAATTTGAAAAACAAAACTCAGCACTATATTTATAGGTAGGTGGGTGTTTTGCATGTGTGTCTTTCTCTTTCCATCCCCTTGCTGCATTTTTCTGTATCAAGACCTATCTGAGTCTCCTATTTGAAGCCCTTGTGAACTCACTCATGGTAATGTCTTGAGTTTCATAGCAGACATGCTGGTTATATTATAATGTAAACAGTATAATCTGTATGTTTTTAATCTTTGTGTAAAGACTGTCCATTGATAGAGTTGTACCTTAGAAAACATGCCTATGAAAGAGAGAGAGCTAGAATACATGTGTATTTCAAAAAATCAGTATTTCATTGTTATGTTTTGAGAATGTTCCAGCTGCTGTTTAGGGAAGAAAAAATTAAACCGCTCTTCCAGAATTAGGTTTCATAATGGCTGAATGGTTTGTTTGCTATAGTATATAATATATGCTTACAAGCAACAACTTTACGTATTGTAAATGTATGTATGTATGTGAAGTTGTGATAACGTGCTTGGTGCTGTGCAGGACAAAGATATCAGGACATTGCTGCAAAGAGCACAAAAGAACCGAAAGGAAGGAGTTACTTTAGATAAAGCTTTTTTAGTTTTTAAAAATATTTTTTCTATAGTTGGCCTTGCAGAAAGGGGGCTTTAAGGAGGGATTTGAAAGCATTGCTGGGATTGGGAGGTCATTCCCTGGATCAGGAGCAGCATGGAAGAATGAGTGAAGACAGGAGTGGGAGAAGGAAATTAAAGAGGCAATGAAGCTGTCATCACTGACAGAGTGAAGGGGGCTAAGGGGAGCACGATACAGTGAGATTCTGCCTGTAGCTTGGGTGTTGGTGAAAACTAGAAGTTTAAACTTGATACAGTGGGCAAGCGGAAGCTAATGGTGTGTATATATATATATATATATATATATATATAAACATTCAAAATGGCCTGTGTACTCTGTTGGATGGTAACTGTGGTGTACAGTTTTGTATGGTATGTTGCAGTGGTTGGAATACTAGATAGAATCAAAAAGTATAAACCCACAGAGGAAATTTCAATATCAGGCTGAAATTCCAGTCTCATCCCACTCCTCTGTACTTAGATCATTTACTTCATGTGTTAAGAAGAATCTCTAACTTTATAGAAACTGCTACTATTTAGAGCCTGTCCATGTTATTGTGAAAATAGATATTCAGTAGATGTATAGTTTGTGTTAAAAATGCACACTAAAAATCCTTCTGAAAAATGGTAACTCTTTATGCTCAATAGGCGCATGTAAGCCAACACATCTATTGGTTGTTCTCTCCTACCCAAAATACACAGATAGATGCACAGACATAGGCAATATAAGAAAAATTATACTATTTTAAGGGCTTATTGCTTAGGGCCAGATTCTGAAATCCTCACTCACTATGCCATTGTGGTAAAATAAAAAAGCACTGTCTACACAAGGAAATTAGTTTGGTATAACTACATTACTCAGGGTATGAAAACCTACACACCTGAGTAACGCCATTAAAACAACCTAATCCTCGGTGTAGACAGCGCTAGGTTGATGGGAGAATTCTATGCTGGGGTTGAGAGTATGCCCAGTTTCAGCTTGGAGTGAATCTATAAGCTTACTTATAAACAACTAAAAATAGGAGTTTGTAAAGGAAGTGCTGACCTTCCCCTGTGGCCTTCCCCAGCCTCCACTAGAATTGTGTGAATGCACTGCTATGGTGTGATACAGTGTGGTGTAGTCTAATAGGTATAAAGGGCTGGTTGATTTAAGATGGATTTTTTTCTAGGGTTTTAAGTTATAAAGTGTTTTTCAGATGGTACAATAATAATAAAAAAAGGCTGGCGTGTACCTGTGATATATTTGATTCCTCCCTGCAGTGACTCATTGTGGATCTCTCTCAGCTAAGTGCTTGTTCCTTGTGATCAGAGAAAAATGCTACACACCTTCTGCTTCGTGTCTATTAAATTCAAGTTTCTACTGTAGGCAGTGTTACACAGCTATATTTGAATTTAGAAAAATTCAAGCACAGTAGCTGAAGTGGAAATTTAAAAAGCCACTTTTCTCTCCCATAGACCTACAGTAGGTTTTTTTTATAGATTTGTTTCAATGCTCCCCTCCCTCCATCCCCACACATTTTCCTTACTTGCCATTCAGAGTGCCACCCTCTGGTGCCCTATTTAAGTTGGTGAGCCATAATGCCAACTGCGTTTTCCCTTCCAGTACAGCCTAACTAGTGTCAACCAGCCTTTTAAATATATTGCATAGGTTCAATCATTTGAAACTCTAGGTTCTCTGTGTCTGTTTCTTTCTCTAATTCCCCTATAGGGAAATGGCCCAGAGAACAGACCATGTGTCTTGTGTGCCCTGAGACATGAAAAGAGTATGATTCTCCAGACACAATACAGCAATCCCTTCCCATTCAGCAACACACTTAAGCACAAGCATAATTTTAGGGTTCTCAAACTGGGGGTCGGGACCTCTCAAGGGGTTGTGAGGTTATTACATGGGGGTTGTGAGCTGTCAGCCTCCACCCCAAACAATGCTTTGCCTCCAGCATTTACAATGGTGTTAAATATATTAAAAAGTGTTTTTAATTTATAAGGGGGGGAGGTCGCACTCAGAGGTTTGCTATGTGAAAGGGGTCACCAGTATAAAAGGTACACGATTAAATCTCATTGACTTTGGTGGGACTTAAGCATGTATTTAAATGCTTTGCTGAATTAGTGCTTCTGTTCCCAACTGTACCATTGCTTTCCTCACAGTCAGCTTTTTATTTGAACTAGTTTTTTAGTTGTGTTTTTCCTAAATAAATAAATAAGAGACCAAAAATTAAACATTTTGTTTAGTAAAACAGTCATGAGTGAAGCCAATGGGAAAAACCAACAGAACCAAGGTTTGTCTCAGGGTATGTCTACACTATGGGGTTATTCCGATTTTACATAAACCGGTTTTGTAAAACAGATTGTATAAAGTCGAGTGCACGCAGCCACACTAAGCACATTAATTCGGGGGTATGCGTCCATGGTCCAAGGCTAGCGTCGATTTCTGGAGCGTTGCATTGTAAGTAGCTATCCCGTAGCTATCCCATAGTTCCCGCAGTCTCCCCCACTCCTTGGAATTCTGGGTTGAAATCCCAGTGCATGATGGTGCAAAAACAATGTTGCGGGTGATTCTGGGTAAATGTCATCACTCATTCCTTCTTTCATGAAAGCAACGGCAGACAATCATTTCATGCCCTTTTTCCCTGAATTGCCCTGGCAGACGCCATAGCATGGCAACCATGGAGCCCGTTTTGCCTTTTGTCACTGTCATCGTATGTGTACTGGATACCGCTAACAGAGGCGGTACTGCAGCGCTACACAGCAGCATTCATTTGTCTTTGCAAGACAGCAGAGATGGTTACCAGTCGTTCTGTACCGTCTGCTGTGCCATTGTAAATTGGTGATGAGATGACGGTTATCAGTCGTTCTATACCATCTGCTGCTGTCATGGGTGCCCCTGGCTGAGGTCGGCCGGGGGCGCAAAGACAAAAATGGGAATGACTCCCCGGGTCATTCCCTCCTTTATGGTATCTAAAAATAGAGTCAGTCCTGCCTAGAATATGGGGCAAGTGTGCTAGAGAACCAGTGTACCAGAGAGCACAACCGCTCCATGTCAGATCCCGCAGAAATGATGAGCTACATGCCATTCTAGGGAGTGCCCCTGCAACAACCCCACCCATTGCTTCCCTGCTCCCCTAACCCTCCTGGGCTACTGTTGCAGTGTCCCCCCCATTTGTGTGATGAAGTAATAAAGAATGCAGGAATAAGAAACACTGACTTTTTAGTGAGATAAAATGAGGAGGAGGCAGCCGCCAGCTGCTATGATAGTCCAGGTAGGATGTTGAACGGTGCAGGGGAGAGGAGCCCAGCATCCCGCTGCTATGATAGTCCAGGCAGTACAGAATCTTTTCTTTAGACATGAAAAGGGGGGAGTGGGCTGATGGAGCTCAGCCCCCAGTTACCAGCCGTTCTGTACCATCTACCGGGAATGACCGAGAGTCATTCCTATTTTTACCCAGGCGCCCCCGGCCGACCTCACCTGAGGCCAGCCAGGAACACTCACAGGATGATGACAAGGACGGCTATCAGTCCTTTTGTACGGTACCGTCTGTCACAGGGGAAGGGAGGGGAGAGGATGCTGCTGTTCACTGCCACTGCACCGTGTCTACCAGCAGCATGCAGTAGACATAGGGTGACATATAAAAAAGTCAAGAAATGATTTTTTTCTCTTGGAGGGGGATAAATTGACGAGATATACCCTGAAACACCCCCCCCCCGGACAATATGTTTGACCCTACAGGCATTGGGAGCTCAGCCAAGAATGCAAATGATTTTCGGAGACTGCGGGGACTGTGGGATAGCTGGAGTCCTCGGTACCCCGTCCCTCCCTCCTTGAGCCATCCATTTGATTCTTTGGCTTTTCGTTACGCTTGTCACACAGCACTGTGCTGTGGACTCTGATTCATAGCCTGGAGATTTTTTTCGAATGCTTTGGCATTTTGTCTTCTGTAACGGAGCTCTGATAGAACAGATTCGTTTCCCCATACAGCGATCAGATCCAGTATCTGCCGCACGGTCCATGCTGGAACTCTTTTTGGATTTGGGACTGCATCACCACCCGTGCTAATCAGAGCTCCACACTGGGCAAACAGGAAATGAAATTCAAAAGTTCGCGGGACTTTTCCTGTCTACCTGGCCACTGCATCCAAGTTCGGATTGCTGTCCAGAGCGGTCACAGTGGTGCACTGTGGGATACCGCCCAGAGGCCAATACCGTCGATTTGCGGCCACGCTAAACCTAATCCGATATGGTAATACCGATTTCAGCGCTACTCCTCTCGTTGGGGAGGAGTACAGAAACCGGTTTAAAGAGCCCTTTATATCGATATAAAGGGCATTGTTGTGTGGATGGGTGCAGCATTAAATCGGTTTAATGCTGCTAAAATTGGTTTAAACGCATAGCGTAGACCAGGCCTCAGTGTATGCAACCTTGTTAAGTGATCCCCAAGCCTGAAGTGGAAACAGTAAAATTTAATTAACTTGAAAATTTCATGTGAAATCTTGTTGGGTGTAAATTGAAAGAGTATTGTGCTTGGAAGCAGGCTGTATTGAATAGGAATTGGAAGACTTTTCTGCCCATCTTTTCTCCATTCCTCTGCCTCTTCATCCTTTTCCTTCCCCCGCACCCCCACTGTATTATGAGTTGACTATCACTTTGAGGAAACAGTTTATGTTCTTCATGTTTAATGAAGGCCATAGCTTGGCTCAGCCCAGCCCTTGCCTTTACTCTAACAGAATTTTCATAAAGTAGACCTCAGAATGGGCATTGAGGATAAGAGGTCAGGCATCAAATCAGCAGGGGTGAGGGTATGCAAATTACAGCCTTTTTAAAAACAGAACAAAAGGTCTCCTCATGATCAGCCATCCTCATAATGCTGGGTACATTTTTGTTCTTTGGAAGATATAAAATATAACAACAGAGAGTGAAAAATTCGGGGGTGGGGTGGAAAAGGGAGGATAATAATTATTAATTCACACATTACTTTCTACTAACTACCTATATGGCCTTAATTGCCATAGAATGCTGTCTGAGCACCACAATTTAATAAACTTGTTGTTTTTTCTGATTCATATATAGAAATATGCTGTTGCTTTATTTCATATCCTGCACTGGTCTAAACTGTGAGAATTCTGTATTGCATGCCCCACTCATATTATTGATTGTTGTAGAATAGCAAAGGCAGCTGCTTCCATAGATGAAAAGTAACTGTTAGAAGATACGGCCAGAACCTGCTGTGGTATGGTGTATGACTGCAGTCATTTGTACCTCCTCTAGTCCTAGTCTAATTTTGTGATGCTGCTCAGATGTAGTTCTTGCCATCATTCTTTCAGTCATACTGCTTAGTGCAGATCTGGCTTGCTCAATAAGTAATGTTCACAGAATGGATCACTGTGTAATTCAAAAAATCTGTTAGTGCGCTTCCATGTGCCAGTGCAGTATCAGATTGTTCACATAAAGTAGAATTCTACGTTTGAGATTATAATCTTATGCAAATGATAGATCTAGAACTACAGAAGTTTCATTTCTTTATTTAACATGGCCTAAAAGTTCCTGGAGTTGTAGTGGAGTAGAAATGAACCCTTTTTACTAGAGGGATGAAAAAATAGGGCAGTTGATGTGCTTATGACGATAAATAAATAATAAAAGTAATTATTGTATTAGGTCTTCAGCATTTTCAGAGACAAATTTTAACCAGTTCTTGCTTGCTTATGTGAAAATACCTGATTAAATATTTATACAGGTACTATTTTAATATTTAGTTTGCCTTTTCTGCTTAATTTAGTCACAGTTTTGAAACTGGGTGTTAGTTGCATACCTTATAATGTTTAGCTAAAGAGGTCCTTTTCAGGTCTGTGTACTACATCCACTCTTAATGCTTACAAAGTTTTCATATGCACTCACTTTTTTCTCCTCATAATGCCACTCCAGTCCTGTGTTGGCTTCCATTTGTGTACATGTGCAAGTTTGCAACTAAAAATATATTCTGCTTTGGATTTAAAATCCATTACAAATTCTCTCTCAATTTTTTAGACCTTTTTTGTTATTTATTAACATGTAATTAATAATATCTAATTACTTGCAAAACAAAGAAAATCCTAATTAGAATTAATGCAACCTTTGAATTGCACAGTCAGTGATTCAACAGTGGGTTCCAACAGTAATCGTATCTGGAGCATGTTGCACATCCTGTGTGTTTTATTATATATCTTTCAAGTGAATTCAGACCTCTCCATCACCTGTACAAAGCTGTTACTCAGGCTTTGTGTGGGAAACACAGTGGGAATTGGGTGGGGAACAGATAGAATTCACTGCCACTCTAGCCGCAGTCAGGCAATCCAGCTCCTTCACAGCATCTAATCAAGCCATGCACTGTCCTCTGTCCACTGCTCTAATCTGGGGCAGAGGGTGTTAGGGAAGGACTTCAGAGAGGCCCCTCTCCCTGTGTGACTGCTCCATACCCTCTCCCCCCAACTTGCTACAAAGGGACAATGCAGGTCTTAATTGCCCTAGATCTGTGCCTGGTTGAATTTCACCATTTATGACACAAACCGTAGCAACAAATTTAAAAATGAAACACAGGAATACAAAACTGTACCTAGATTCAACAGAGCCAAGTTTCTGTTGCTGTTGGAAGCTGAATTGTCCAGTTCCAAACTTCTTTTAATTTTTTTAGCTGTGTGACCGTAGTGCTTTCTGACAACATATTTTGCATTCCATTCCTAATTATTTGCTTTGTTTTAAGAAAGAAAATGGAAAGAGGGTAACAAAAGAAAGGGGGGGTGGAAGAGAAAAAAACCTGCAAAGCTATTTGATCTGTTAACTGTTTGTTTCCTAACTATTCCATCAGTGTTGCAAGGAACACATCAGAGTTCCTTGAATTATCTAGTGAGCACTTAGAGAATATCTACACTGCAGCTGGGAGGAAGCCCCCCAGCCTGGGTGAACCGATTCGTGCTAGCAGAGTTTACGCTAGCACGCTAAAAATAGTAATGCAGACATTGCTGCTCCAGCAAAGACTTGGGCTAGCCAGCAGAGCTCAGACCCAGGGCTTGGGTGGGCCTGAGACCCTAAGCTGCTGCTTGAGCTGCGACATCGACACTGCTATTTTCAGTGAACTGGCTCCAGCCCCATTAGTACACGTATGTCTGCCAAAGCTGGGAGGTAGTGTAAACATATCCTTCTGATTCTACCTCCTTTGTCTTACACTGAGTAGTAGCTATGGGAACTGCCCCTTTGAGTTGGTGGGACTACTCACGAGAATAAGATACTCAGCGTGAGTTAAGGTGGCAGAATTGGATCTTATTTAGCAGTTTGTGCAGCCGCAGTTCATCTGCCTGATCCTGCAACCGTTGAAGTTAATGATATAATATTCCATTACCATACCATATAAATGACTTAAGTGAGATTGGGAGCAGGTCCTTGGTGTGCACTAAGACACTAAAATAAATTAAGTGTTTTAAGTTCTTCAGGACAGATACTGTGCCTTCCTTTGTTTGACCAGTGTCATAGCTGAATGCAAGGTGGGACAGATTGTTAAGCATAAAAGCTTAACTTTTCATTTTAAGTGGTTTCTTGCAACATGTGTTATGCACAACAATCTTCCTCACCTTTTATTTAGCTGTGACACACTGGTTACCTTTTCCACACCTGAAGAATTGCTCTGTGAAGCTTGAAAGCTTGTCTCTTCCACCAACCAAGATGGTCCAATAAAAAGATCTTACCTCACCCACTTTGTCTCAAATACATCCATTGTATGTTTCAAATTTTGAACCCTTTCTGTTTTGTTGTAGAGCAGGGGCCAGCAACCTTTCAGAAGTGGTGTGCCGAGTAATCATTTATTCACTCTAATTTAAGTTTCGCATGCCAGTAATATATTTTAACATTTTATAAGATCTCTTTCTGTAAATCTATAATATATAACTAAACTATTATTGTATGTAAAGTAAATAAATTTTTTAAAATGTTTAAGAAGCTTCATTTAAAATTAAATTAAAATGCAGAGCCCACCCCAGACCGGTGGCAAGGACCCAGGCAGTGTGAGTGCCACTGAAAATCAGCTCGCGTGCTGCCTTCGGCACCCATGCCAGAGGTTGCCTACCCCTGTTGTAGAGTGTCTGTAGGAGGGGAAAAAATGTGGTTAGATATTTTTTTAAAATGGAATAAGGGCATTTTTTTTACTCTCCTATAATTCAAAAAGACCAAATGTAGTTTTGCTCCAGCTTTCTGGAAAGGGAGAGGGGAAGCATCTTCAGAGACCAAAAGTAGAAAACACAACCCAAAAGGTAAATATTTCAGAAAACTGTTACAGGAACTATTTTGAAACTTTAATGGTCACTTGATAAGAACTGCTATAGTTAAAGTCAATACAGTACAATCTGTCTATATTTTTTTTATGACATCCATTTCTGTAGTATCTATGCACTTGCATAAAATAAAAATGCACTTCTGATTGGGATACAGATTTGTTTATGAATTGTGTTTACCTTATTTATATTAGGCTAATGCATTCTAAACATACCTTTTCAATTAATCATAGCTTTTTCAAAAATATTTCTTTTGGATTCAGATTTCTCAGGTTTGCCCTTGGCCTAATGGTGACTTCTTAAAAAGTTTCAATAAAATACATTTAGCCATATTTATTATGTGAGCATGGAAGAAAAATAGTATTTTCTGACTTTTTTAAATAAAAACTAGACTTTTTTGCATGCTAATAACTTGCAAAATACTTTGTTTTAAAGCTCAACTTACCATAGCATTCTAGGGATTGCCATAGTTAAATCTGACAAACCTTTTTGTAATTTGATATAACAGAGTTAAAAACATATAAAATGAATGTGTTTAGTATACCCAGTGCACCATTTTTGTAACTACCCGGCAGAGCTTACTGTTTAAAACTAAGAAGTGGTTTGCCCAGTTGGTCTCTCTTAGCCTGGATTTTTCCTACATCCTTGGCTGTCCTTTCATACATTATTTCCTATCTCTACCAGTCCTATTTCATTGGAATGTGTAATCAGTAGATAGTGACTCAGTTCATATTGTCTGTGCTCTGGGACTCCATGTTCCTCCTTTAGACAGTGATCCTGAAAACACTTATGCACATGCTTAACTTTAAGCACAGTAGAAGTCCCAGTAGTCAACAAGACTTCTCTGATTCATGAAATTAAACTTTTGCTTAAGTCTTTGTAGGACCAGGGCCATAGCGTATCAAATACATCACATCAAAGGTAGTTTCCCCTTCCACTGTATTAAATACCCTTATTAAAAGCCTTTAGACCAGAGGCATTGATGGCTACCTCATGGGGAAAACACCTTCTTAAGAGTGTTTTTGAAAGTTTGTTTTGTATTTTAAAATGGTATTTAGAACATAGTGCCTAAGTTTAAAAAGAGTATTTTTATTTGGAAAAATATCTTATTTATACTCCTCCAGTAAGCTGCCCTCTAGGAAGTAACATTAAAGGGATTGCATTGAGTTTGGATATATGAAGGCATATGTGCATATTGTATGTGTTTTGTACATAACTGAGAGAAAGTGAATTTTTTAAACCAAAACAAAAAGTTGTTTCTATTAACATTTTTGGTCTGCGAATTCAGATAATCTGTAGTGGCTAGTGTTATTGCTAATAATTGGATTTAGTTTGCAAGCAACTAGAAAGGAGGCATATGTGATTAAAAAGCACTTAATCTAAGACGATCATTCTAAACCTGTGGAGTTATGGTATGCCTTGTAATGCTGTTTTTGAGATTGTCATAAATAGCATCTAATAGTTACATTTACACAGTTTTTCCATGATTATCTCTTGGATTCGGCTACTATGTAACCACTATTGTCTCATTCCCTTAAAATGCCTTGAGACTGCAAACCAAAATGTTAGACCCTGTGTTTAATCTAGCTTTGTTCAAGAAAATGTGTATTATTTAAATCACTTTCATTTTGCAGGTGCTAGATTACCAGAGGGTATCAGATTTCCTCTTTTTTATATACTCAGAACTAGAATAACCATACATATGCTCATTCACACACAGAGAATGAGAATAGATGAGTTTAGCATTGAGGAAGAGTGGAGTAAAAGGATACTACTTATTTCCATGGCTTTAGAATGATGGTATAATTTTCCTTCGAATGACTGCATGTCAATTCCACTGTAGGGTTGTGCACATGTGTCAGAGATTTTTTCCCTCAGCGGTACCTGTTAGTAGAGCTGGCTCCAGTCACCAGCCCAGCAAGCAGGTGCTTGGGGCGGCCAAGGGGAAGGTGCGGCACGTCCGGCTCTTTGGTGGCAATTCGGCAGCGGGTCCCGCCACCGAATTGCTGCCAAAGAAGAAAGCGGCACAGTGGAGCTGCTGCTGATCGCAATCACATTAATTTTTTTTTTCCGCCACTTCGGGTGGCAAAAACCCTGGAGCTGGCCCTGCCTGTTAGGATGGCTCATGTGCCCTCTGTCGCTGCATGCTGCTATAAAAGAGCAGAGTCGCCCCTCTCCCCCCTCAGTTCCTTCTTACTGCCAGTGATGGTTGTCAGAGCGACTTCAGGCTCGATTAATTTAAGTACTTCCTTTCTCCTCATAGAACCAGTCAAAGCTCTTTGACAGACACCCTTGTCCCTGCCCCCCAACAGGAAGATGAGCCTAGAGGTACTTTGTCCCCTCTAAGTGGTGTGAACAATTTTATTCTAACCAACAGCCCAAAATTTCTTACAAAAGTAGTCTCTAATTTTCATGTTAGCCTAGCAATCTGTTAGCCCATTTCTTCTCCCCTCTTCCCCCCCACCCAACCACATACGCATGGGGATGAGGAAAAGCTTCATTTGGACGTCAGAAGGGCTTTAGCTTTCTATCTGGAGTGTACTAAATATTTCAGATCCTCTACACAACTGTTTGTAGTGGTTGTAGACCAGAGAATCTCTTCCTGTATCTTTATGCGTTTGTTTATGCTACCAACTGGCTAATACAATCCTGCCCGCTAGAGTGTTAGCATATTCTACTAGAGCGCCAGCAGCTTTTGCAGCTTTCCTGGCATGACTGCAAATTGTAGATATCTGTAAAGCAGCAACTTGGTCATCACTCCACACTTTCACTTCTCATTATGCCATTTCCCATCAGTCCAGAGACCAAGTCAGTTTCAGGTAGCTTGTCTTACAATCACTGTTCAGCTAGACTCCGAGCCCACCTCCATGGGTGTTTGCTTGTGAGTCAACTACAATAGAATGGATATACAGTCGCTCAAAGAAGAAAAAACAGCTACCTACCTTTTTGTAACTGTTCTTCTTCTACATCTGTTACACATGTCCATTTCATGACCCACTCACCTTTCCCTCTCTGTCAGAGTCTGCCTGGTATAAAGGAAGTCAGGAGGGCTGGGGACAGCTCCGCTCTCTTATACCAGCATGCAGTAGCACGCAGCAATGGAGGGCATTCAAGCCACTCTATGGGTACTGCTGAGGGAAAAAAGCTCCAACATCTGGGCCTTGGGTGCATGCCCACCTACAGAGGAATGGCCATGTGCAGCACATCTCAAAGAACAACAGTTGTGGAAAGGCAGGTAACTGTTCTTTCTCATGTGGCAAAGGGAAGCAGAACTGTACTCCCTTTTTAGGCAATGAATGTTATTCTTACTGCTCCTACTAGAAATAACTGAAGTGCGTTATGTTTTACTTTCTTCTGAGGTCTCAGATCTGCTATATTCTGACTTGGAAGGAAAATTCTTTTACTTTTGAGAAATTTTTATCCCCACTTCATTGGTGTGGGTGTGCTAAAATGTCACAGAATCAATGAGCTAGTTCTGGTAGGCTAGTTGTAGAATTAAACCAGAGTATAAATCTTCTAGACCACATGGACCAGAAGTTCCTAGTCTTAATATGATGGGGGCAAAAAATATCAATATGATGGGGGCAAAAAATAGTGAAGATATTTTTTTAATTCTCAATACAGGAACTATTAATTTATGGGATTTATAATGGATGCCAGGATTTAAATAGAGGGATTTTAATCTACATCCCTATCTCCTTAATCTCATTTCAGCCCAAGGTAGTAGTGACTGAGTGTTGTTACTATGTTACATCTGTGCTATCAAACATTGAGGGGTTTCTATTTGAGGTTATAGACACCCATTCAATTATAGCCATTCATGTGAACTCTGATCATTATAGCGTAATAATTATAAGTTTCTCTGAAAAGGAGAGAAAAAGAAGATTAAAGAAAGAGTAGGACAACTTGGATCTGAAAAGATAGCCAGCCAAGAAACAGCTTGAATAACAATGAGAAAGTATTTTAATAAAAATAGCAATAATTTAACATGTAAAATAGTTTTACAGAAATGAACATGTACCTCAAGTATAAAGTACAGTAATTATAACAGTATACAAATAGTGCAAAGAAACTCATAAATTGTAAAACTTATAGTAAATGTCAATTTTGGAAAAATATTTCTGTCGGGTCAGCTGAGCAAATATGTCCTGCATGTAGTCCTTCAATCCCAATTTGGATAATAGGTTGTAGTTCTCTTCCAGTGAGTTGCCTCTGGTTCCTACTGGGAATCCAAAATCCAAATTTAATTTAATTTCTTTGGCCCTGTCCTTGATGTGTCTTTTTAGTAGAGAGTAGTGACTTAAGTTTCCTTTGCAGCTTCCTGTAGACCATTCTTTTTGTTCTTTAATCACATAATGTTAACTCCCAGAAGAGTTTAGTCCTTAGCAAAAAAAAATTGTCTGATTTACATAATTCTTCATCCTTGCTGCAGAGATGAGGTTTGTGATCTACTACCCCCTTTTTTTTTAGCAGCTGCTTTTGCTAAAATGTCATTTCATTTTTTGTACCTCTTTATTCTTACATTCTGGATGGATGGGCATTATCCAAGAATATGGGAACATGTTTCATAATGTGCAGTGCAGCCTGCAATATTATTCGTTAGCATCTTAGAAATTCCCTGGTTGGTTGCGCGCTGAATGCACACAGATCAATCTGTCACTGACAATTTCTGGGATCTTATTCTCAGACCTACCTGAGCTTTTTTGTATTCCTTCTGTAGGTTCTCTAGGTTGCATATTTCTGCAAGATTTCTTGTGTTACCAGATGAGTTGGTAATCCTTTGCAAATGGCGAGCTTGGAGGGATGGTATCAGACTAGCCTATTTTGTTAGCCCAAGGCTGCCATCCTTTCCCATGGAGTATAGCATGTTGTTGCATGTGCTAGTGGGTAGATAGAGCCATTCTTTGGTGGATTTTTTGATGATATAATCCACCATGATGAGCCTGAGTTTTGTGCAGTCCGTGTGGTCCACTAGATAGATCAGTCTTGGTATAGCATACTGTTGGAGAATATGAGTTTTTTTGTGACAATTTCAAGGGGGACTAATGGATCCTGTCCGTAAAAGTTGTTATGTTCCCTACTCTGTCTGGCTTAGCGAGGGTTGTCTAGGGATCCATCTTGATCCCAAGATATTTTTCTGCTTTTCCAGGGTGAATCATATTCTGATTAACCAGGGTTTGTAGTTGTTCATTGTGTATGAATCATGGGTCATAGTATTTCGAGGTTGATAGATTACAAAAGGCTCTCAGCATTCCAGTATTTCTCTTTGTGCTCGTGAGTCATTGATCAATACCAGATCGTCAGCAAAGGCCAGAGCTGCGAAATTTCCAAATAAACTAATAGAAAAGCTACTTCCTTCAGATTGTAGCACTTAGAGGAGTAGGTCTAGAATTAGATTGAAAAATGGAGGAGAGATTGGATCCCTTTGTTTAACCCTAGATGTAATAATGTAATATGGGAGGAGTTAGCTGATCTCCAACATCTCCATATTTTGTTAGCTGGTTGAATGAGTTTTTAATTATGTTAATTACAGGCTGGTCCAGACCTCTGTCTGGTTATAGCCCCAAGATGTAGATGTGAGACATGTGACATGTGATTCCCAATGAAAGCTTTGCCTTTTTAGTATGTTCCATCACATGTTGTAGATTTTTTAAGTTTTCAGAGCAACTAGAATATAAAAATATAAAGCCCCTTTGCCTGATGTTGAGACAGCAGGCTTTGCAAAGTGAGCAGAAATATAGCTTCTGCACTATAAAACCTGAGGTATCTTCTCACCTCTAAAGATCATTTTCCCCAGAACAGGCTTGAAGAATATTGGCAGGGCAACAAGGGGGAAGCTTGCAGTGCTAGTGCCTATGCTATGTTGTGTCTTTTGTGTAGATAAATGGAGAATTCAGTTTATTCTCCAGAGCTATCAGTCAGACTTCTTTCATGAGCAATAAATTCACTGTAGAAAGAAAACGTCTGTGGGCTTTATAGGTTTCTGTGGCAGCATTTAGTATACCTGTTTCCTCAACACAAGCTGCTCTGATGCAATTAACCAGACTTACTGCAATTTGCTGGGGTTGATACAGGAGAGGAGGAATGAAACTAGTCTTCACAGGAGGTGAGGAAAAAACTGCTGCCTTTTTTTAAAAAAGTATTTTTATCTGTTCAAATCCAAGATTTAAAGCCAATTTTTTAATGGCTTTTTTTCCTCTTGTTGACTGGCTTCTCCCCAAGCCACATCAGTTTCAGTTAATGTGTTGAGAGTATGAGAGTGTCTGGCATTGGAAGAGCCAGAAAGTTGGAGGCTGCTGTGGGTCTTCAATGCATTTGCATGAATTAAGTAGAGTGGGGGAAATAATGCCCTGTTTTTAAAACATATTTTTCGTAAAGCTGAACTTTTTTAACAATAAATGAGGGAAGTGGAATAACTCAGTCTGAAGTGGTGGGAGCTGGAGAGAGAGACTCTGTAAGCATTTCCCAAACTCTTCCTCCAGCACTCATCCTGAATAGCATGCTGGACATTGGGGAGTTCCCCAGTGGCAAAAGGAGGACGCTTGGCCTCATGCTGCAAACAATTGATAATTCATGGCTGCTACTGTGTCCCAAAGGCTTGAATAGCCTTCTGAGCCATTTGTACAGTCCCATGCCTGGAGGTGGAAATGACACAGGGATCCTCTATCCCACCCCCTGTCCACTTCCATCTTTTTGGGATCCCGTTATCTTTCATTCTTTTCCCTCTGTACAGTAAAACTGCAATAGATGTGCTGCCTTGGGTCTCACCACACCTGGAGAGAAAAGGGATGATTTGGACCTTATTGAAAACATAGTGAAAGTAAAGCTTACATCTTTACATCGCACAAAAATGTGGGCTTTTGTGTTCCTTCTTCAGGCTGCGTGTAGCAGCAATCTAGGAGCAAATTTTACAGAGCTTTGCTAATATGCTCAATGATACTGGCATGCAAAGATGTCTGACAAGAAATTATGTAACATGAAGTTATTGAACAAAAACAGACATGACGTTTTCAGCTCTGCTCTGAAAATCAAGAGGGGCGAATCACGATGGATCAGATTGATCTGGTGTAGCTCTAGTACCTTCATCAATGATAAATTTGGCAAGTGACTCAGGGGAAACAATCATTAGAAAAAATGAAAAAAGTTAAGAATAAGGTGAAAACTTAAAAGCTATTTTAAAACAATGATTTTATGTCCTTATTAAAATAATGTGTAAGGGCCACAATTCTGTAGGGTCTCAAGCAGATAAAAAATGACCCTCTTGTGCCAAAGGCCAGCACAAAGCCCTCCACATCTCTTGCATCCTTTGGGCGAGTCCTTTAACTGTATGGCTGTGTATAGGGTGACAATGGAGTTATGACAGTGGAGCAGCTTCAGGTTCGTCATGTGTGTGATGGGTCCCTACCATGTTATCCAGATGGCAAAGAGGAGCTGCAGCTGGAGTAGTTGCCTCTGCAGGGGCTCACTATGACCTCAGATTGGAGTACATGCGCAACTTGCCTGAACCTCACTTTCATAAAACCTAGATAAAATTCACTCCAACCATAGTGGGTGGAACTTGTAGTTACATGTGCTGCTGAATAACTAGCAGGGGAGGTATGAGATTTATGGTGTTGGGTATGGTGACAAGATCCAGTTAAATTTTTTCATTTGGGTTTCTTTCGTTTTGTTTTTGTGATGGACTGGTAAATGGGGAAAGGTAAATATTTAGGACTAAAGTCTGCTGTCAGTGACAGCAGAATAAGTTTGGAGTAAATTCATGGACTTCAGTTAAGTTACTTTATATTTACATACCATAAGAAAGAAGAAAATTTGGTCCTTGGACTTAAGAAGACTTTCCCCACCAGTTTATAACATATCTGACATTTGCAAATGTGTGTCCTCCTAAGTATTTATTAAAAAGCCTAAAAATTATTTTTAAAACATGTCCTAGTTCCCTGATACGCTGTCATAGGCTCCATACCTACAAACAGCCTTGTGCAAGTACGGAATGGAGCCACAGTGATTAAGCAAAACTTTTAACAGCAGCATGGTCATTAAAAGGTGATTTCATCTTTCCCTAATACTCAGAGGGCCCCAGACATAGCAGAACTGCTGTGGTTCTGCTGTCCACGATGGGCAGGAGCCGAGGAGCCAACACAGGGCCTGTGGAGCCCCTGAACAATACACAGCAATGCTGTAAATAGGCTACTTGTGCCTCAGTGTTCAGAAAGGTTTTTTGTAATCAGGCCATAGGAGGGTTGGGGCTCCTATGACTGTTCCTCACACACTCATTTGGGGGACAAGGGAGAGGCACATGTCCTGCAGAGAGCACTGTACTCTGAGGCTGGAGTAATGGCTGTGGGGAGACATCACTGCCACTTCCCTTTACTCAGGTTGAGTGTAAGGGACAGAGGTTTGCTCTTAAATTACTTTTTCTTCTTTCTGGCTAGCAGTGGAAATTTTGATTGTGTTCTGTTTAATGTTCCAATATATATGCGGTTTTTAATAATTTTTTAATATAAGTTTGAAATAGACAAATAGTAAACAGGCACCTATGGGAATTGTTGGAAAGCAAAACTAAAAAGAAAAACAAACCCAGGAGCAATCAAACGAACCTTTCATTCAGGGAGGGAGGAAATTGGGGGTGGAGGGGAGAGGAAAAATTTCCAACCTCTGCACTACTATAAAATAAAATAAAATTGTATGAACTGCCCCTCAAGCAAAAACCCTTTCCCCAAAAGTTTGTCTAAAAAGTTGAGACTCGCAGTATCACTTGAAGGTCAAGAAATATACCTCATATATGTGTATACACTAGATAGCAAATAGTATATCTATATCAGTATGTGTTGACTTTTTTATTATTATTTTTAATCTGCTATGTGTTTATTGTGAAGTTTACCCCTGAAGAATAAGTTTTAGAAGGCAGAAGGAAATGGAGACCTGCTAGGCTTGTTGGCTAGAGTCATGGACAAGAGCAATGCCTGTCTGAACTGCCACTCAGTTTTTATTCTGCGAGTTTGCAGGGTTGGTGATTAGAGTGGCTTTCGCCCAATTATGCTGTGATTATTCCGCTGCACTGTAATTGACTGGGGAGATATGCTAATACCTGTCATTTGGGATGATAAAAGATGAGCGGAGGACGCAATGCATTATTTAGCTGGCTGTGTGATAGATGAGGGATGCGCAGAGTGCTTTAATTGCTGAGAAGAGAGGTTAAGCTGAACGAACGGATGAATTAGAAATGAGTTTTTTTATGGCTTGTGGAAAAGTGAAATAAAGGAAAATGTGCTTTAAAACTGAAGCAGCGGATAGAAGCGAACACAACAAGGCTAGATCTTTTAGGCGGCTTACTCTATTAATTTAACAGTATAAGACAAAAATGCAGTTTAGTGTTCAGTAAATAATAATAAAAATGTTCAGTAGGTTCACATTTCTGCCAAAAAAGTCTCTGTTAAAGGAATTGTTTTAATTTCAGATGATATTTGGTAATTTGGAACCTCTTCAGTGGCAATTCAAATTTACAGAAATGTTATTTCTAAAGATGAATGCACCATTGTTGAAGTCTGTGTTTTGTGTGTCTAGATCTGAGGTGGTTTTATTTTTTTTTCCTGAATACATGTGTATCAATACAGTTAATAAGTGCATAGAGAGAGGTGAGATAAAATGAATATTCATAGTAATTGGGGTAGAGTAACAATAAAATTAGCAGGAGTATACAAATAACTCACAAATGACAAAGCTCTTAACCTTTGGGTGGGAAGGTCATTATGTACTGTATCTCCTTTTAAAAACAAAATTACTTAGGAAAAATAATGGAGGCTACATAATAATTTTTTTCCCTTATGTCATTCTTTCTGTTTGTGCTGTCAGTAGGTGAGCCTTTGCCCACTTTTTATAAAAGTACTTGAAGTTTTGCCATCGTACACATGTGTGATATGGGTTTGTGTGCAGGGTTTTCTTGTTAGCAAAGAGTTCCTCCCTTTAATTTAAAAATGCAGTCAAAACAGCAATTCTCTCTTAAGTCTTGTGAAGAAGTATCACACAAGTTGAAGCCTCATGCAGGTTGTGGGGATTTCTGGAAGCTTCCAGTGGCTGTTAGAACAGATATATGGGAAATGTTATCTCAAATTGTATTGAGCTTTAATGGAGGACATGGGGAAGAAGCAAGGTGGTTATTGGGGGTTGCATTTTTATGAAATGGGGAAAATGACCCTCTAGCATTGTTATCACCAGCTAGTCAATTGCTATGAGACTGTGACTTATATTTGTCCAGTGTAGTACTGTATATCAGGGAACAGATCTCAATCAGATTATTCAGTGGTAATGGATTTCTCGAGAAGAACATGCCTGTTCAAATGGATGTCAACTTTAGACGGATGCAATACTCTGTTACTAAAGTAGGTTCTGTTAGAGCTGATCACTTCCCCCAAATATACTAGCTATAATTGGCACCTTGCTTTCCACATTATTTTTGCAATGTGCTGAAGTTTCCTTAAGGCTTTTCATCACCATAGTCAGGGATTGGCAGCCTATTTTACAGCTGTGGGGCTCTTTGTTGACTTAATATTTATTTTTTGTTGTTATTTTTAAAAGAGCAATTTATAAGACTGTTTGCTACTTTTATAGAGTAATTTATTGTGCTATGTGCTGGTTAATATAATTTTTTGTAAAATGACTGCTCCATTCTCAAAAAGCAAGTTCTGCTAGTTGCACTTTGGCAACTTTCCATTGCTTCAATAGATGCAGCTTTCAAGCCTGTATATCTTTGAAGAAAGAAGTGGTGTAATATTCTAATGTGATTGTTTTATATAATTGGCAGGTTAAAGCTAACTTTTTAAAATCCCTAGTTAACTATCTTTTTAAGCTGCAATAAAAAAAAGTTGATTTAATATAACTTAATTGTAGTAATATATTTAATGCACATAGTGCTTTCATCCTGATAGACCCAAAACTGTGATGCAGTTACAGGTGTCTGACATCACTGAAATGCAGCCACCTCTCCTGAGGGTAGCAGACATTTGGCGCACACAGCAAACCACATAATAGTGCTGAGTTCAGGACACCATGCCAAATCCCTGTACCACAGGATCTTTAATGTCCATGTTGAGCTGACAGAAAAAAACATTCTTAAGGTCTTGTTCAAAGGACCCCAACGTGTTCCTAAACCTAATGACAGATAACAGTTATGGAAGGAGAAGAGCAAATAAGGATTTTTTTTATTCAAGGACTTTTTCAGTGTAGGCAGCACAGCAGAAATGTGTCTTTAAAAGGAACTTAAATGTGGATGGGGTAGAGACAGCAGGTATGGTTTTTATATACCTGAAATCTAGTAATTTTCAGAAAATGGGTTAAAATAGTGCCAGGTACTCTATTTTCCCCTAAATCCTCCTGCCAGTGTTTGTGATAAAAATGTTTACATGCTTAATTTCTCCCCAGTGCCTCTAAACCCAACTGCCCTAAAAAGCATCATGTCTGTCCTCCACATTGTGGCATGTGAAGCACCAGGCAACTGACTATGTGCTGCAGCAGTGAAATCAGCCTGCTACTTGAAAGATCCTGTATTCATTAAAAAGAATAAATCTTACCTAGAAAAATACAATTAAGATGTTCATTTTGATATGGCAGCATAGTGATGCTGTGCGTCACCCTTTTCTCAGCATTCACATTTATGCTTAAAAGATATGTTGTCAATGCCATTATTTTCTGTCTTAAAATATGCTGTGAAAGCCAACCTTTTCGAGAAATCTCATTTACACTACCCTCTATGCCCGAAAACCTACCTACAGTAACTGTAGGGTGAGAAGACTAATGTTACAAAATAGAAAAGCTCTAAAATCCTTGCCTTGGATCAGTGGGAAGGAGGAATAGAGAGAGGAATGCAACTTTAATTCACATCAATTAACCCTTCACTACTGTCTATACTTAATACATTGATAAGTCAAATAAAAAATGTTTATCCTCTATTGTTGTTTGGCTGAAAGCGTAAATTTCCCTCCCATAAATATAAATGTCTTTAGGTCTAGTCAAAAATAGCTTTATTTTGCGACTGATAAAAGAAGTAACATATTTGACTGACAATGTTGGAAATAAGCGATAAGAATCTTTAACGGATCTATCAATCAAAATAGCAGTTTTATTTCTTGTGTTATTAGCTCCTGAGGCTTTGCTGCAGTGTGTGAGAGGTAATTTCTTACTGTAGGCTTTTCTTACTGTGCACTTGATGTAATTCTGGGGTGGGTGGTGTTAACTGTACATTTTATTTTTGTTTTCAGTGTTTCAGTCATAAGGTTTTGATGATCTCAGCTTGTTCCTTCAATAGTTATGTCTGGCTATGATCTGAGGAATCTGCATAGCCCTCTAGGGTAATAGGAAAACAGTTAATGGTAGATCTGGTGAATTTTATAGACTTAAAAAAACACTAAAAGACAGGGGGACACTGATCTTATAATATTTTATAAAACCAAAAAAATAATCTTGACAATTTCAAAGCATCCTTTCCTTTTCATAGCTTCCCATCAGGGCTCTATATACATTTTATGGAACAGGCTCTAGGCTCAGTTTATGATGTTCATTTTGAATTTTCTGTGTTATGCTTGTGTTGCTTTGTAAACCCCAGATCAGTCCTGGTTATATTAGTTTATTAAAAGCTCTAGTGGTCAGAGCATAGAACAAAGAACCAGAAACTCCTGAGTTTTAAGTAATCCTGGCTCCTGATACTGAGTCCCAGTGTGTGGTACTAGATAACTGCTTTAGAAGCAGCAGTGGTAGCATCCAGAAACAACAATTTGGGAAACATTGAGTGCAATACCGAGAGCATTTTTCTTGACTCATGCAGTATAAACATGTAACTAATATTAATTTTCATATATAGAGAGAGTCCTCCCTCCCATCCTAAGATTTTGTATTTTATAGGAAGAAAGGAGATTTAGGCCCAAATCCTTCAATTTTTATGCTTATACTTAAATTTGCATAGTCCCATTAAAGCTAGGAGAACCGTTCATGTGCTTAAAGGCAGGCACATGTGTAAATGTTTTCAGAATGGAGTCCTGTAGAAAAACAGATTTTCATAGGAAGGACAGGTACTAATGAAAATGTAGTGTTATGAAATATGCATGCTGAACTTTTGATTTCAAATGAATATATGGAGAATACCTATCACATAGAGCTGGAGGGGACCCTGAAAGGTCACTGAGTCCAATCCCCTGCCTTCACTAACAGGACCAAGTACTGATTATGCCCCAGGTCCCTAAGTGGCCCCCTTAAGGATTGAACTTGCAACCCTGGGTTTAGTAGGCGAAGGTTTAAACCACCACTGAGCTATCCCTCCCACCTGATAAGTAGCCTGTTCTTTATGTGTTGACTATTTTAGATTTTTTATAATCACATGCACTAGATAGTGGAAATAACAAACTATAATGAAAGTAATTTCAGGAAATCAACATTTTTGACCTTACCTGATTTTTGAACAATACAGTATATGTAAATCTAGTTTTTAGACATATATGTATATATAATATTTTTTAAAATCTTCTTTTTAAATAACACAATAGACTATTAAAAGGGACAGTTTTAAAAATCCAATTTTCTTTGCATTATTAGTAGTAGTAGTTTACTTTTTGTTCTACATTCACCCTGAATGAAAATAAACTAATCAGGTTCACTTTATGCCTTTCATGAACTGGCATAGTGCTACAACATTTAGGTGGCAAACACTGGGATAGATTGTCCCCTCCTTCAGAAAAGCCATGGAAGAGCCAGTGGGAGATGAAAACTCTGCAAGATTCCCAGCACAGCATTCCCACCGGAATGTTCCATCAGGGTTTAGGGGGCAGAGTTTGTTCACCCAGTCTGTGGAACTGGCAGGAGGAGGCTGAATCCCACAATGCATGGATTCTCCCAAGATCTTCCGCGCAAAGAACTTCTTATTCACTTTGCCTCCTGGCTTCCTGTGGCTCTCCCTCATCCCTTGTCAGTATGGCACTGAAGGAGCTATGCTGACAGGCCATTCTAACAGAGGGGGTTCCACAGCATGGGGATGCTCTACGCAGAAGGTCATGCCACCTGAGGTTATATTATCCTTTGAATCATTTCTCAGCTTATTTCTTGGGGGGGGGGGGGCAGGGGAGGATGACAATCTGTAGTGCACCTACTGGCCCAGTCTGCCCTCTCCTCACAGGCAGATTGTGGTGAAAGCTGACATACCTGCAAGGGAAGAAGATCCATGCACAGAGAGAGAATTTTTGTTATCATTAACTTTATTACTGGACACTCTTGTTATTTGTATAAATATCCAGTTCCTCTTTGACTCTTGCTAACTTCTTATTAACATTATTGCAAATTCTGATATAGACTGGTGAACAGTGTTTGTTGCTTTCCTGAGACATTGAAATATTTGTGTAGTGTCCACTCTAGAATTTACTGTTGTGTTAGTTAACACATGATAAAACACAATTAAAAAGTCAAATGTAGACATACTGAAAAGGGGAAAGAATTGTCTTTTGCATTCTCAGAATCAGATGAGCAATATACAGCGTGTGGATATGACACCATCTGAATTTAGAAAGACCTGCCTTTTTATTTTGTTCTTTTGGAAGCAATGTGTTAAGAACAGATATGACATAGACGTAAATGTATGGGAATATTACAAATTAAAAGAAGAAAACAAGCAGTGTTTCTACTTGAAAATGTTTAATTTACTGGGGAATGTATTATCTGTATTTAGTTAGAACCCTGTGTTGTGGGTGGCTTTACTTTGTACTTTCTTGTCTGTATTCCTTGTTCTGTACTGAGGCTTGTTAAAAATCTTTCGAGGAATGCTAAGGAATTTGGGATTAAATGAATAATGTCTATAGGCAGCAGAAGCTGAGTCACTGATATGAGGATTAGCATTTTGGTAGAAGACCAAAGAGTTTTATTTTCAGTTTTTAGAAAAAGTTCTTGCTCTTCTTTGCTAGCCACACTAACTCTGAAACTGATGAGTACAAAATACTGTGAGTTTGGGTAATTGTGATTTTCTGTTCTTTTATTCATTTATTTATTTATCAATCAGTGTTTCATAGGTAATAAAACACATTATCCAGGAGCCTAAATGAGGTGTAATGAATTTGATTTTAAGGGGGATGGGAATTTATTTCTGTAGTTGTTGCTTAATCAACATCTACTCTGCCACTTCACATCAGCTTCTGTCCTTTCCAAGTGAATTAGTTCTTTGGGCAGCACGACAAGAGGAAGTGTATTGTTCTTGGCAGGGCACTTGAATTTCTAATTATCAGATTCCTGCCTTAATTGCAATTACCTGGACACCCAGGCAGGGTGAGCTTTTGGAAAAGAATATAATTAGTGCAAAAGAAACCTTGCTGCCAGCTGCTTGTCTGGATACCTATACTAAGCAAAACCCTGATAAGTTCACATCTATAATGACAATCTATCAGTCCATACAAAAAGCTGCTGAAAGCGCACGTCTGTGATGTAAATATATATCATTATGCTGCCACAGACGTGATGTTACAGTAAAAGAAAAACCGCTCACTATTTTATTTCCATCTCTCTTCGAGAGAGGAGGGGAGCATGCATGTGTTGGGGTTGGGAGCAGGATGGGTATGAGGAGAAATGACATCCAGCATCTTTCTGGATACGTGCTGTCCAGTAAGTAAGTTCATTAGATGTAGGATTTGTTCAGGTGAACTGCTCTAGTAGGTGATTCTCCATGTTACGCTAACAAGGACCATGTAAAATAATTTAATCCAACCAAAAAAGAGCAGATGTGTTTATTATTTGTTTTGAGTAGCGCCCACAGTGTGCTGTTCACTGAAAACCTGAGTGTTAACATACCCTTTGACTCAATAAAGACCATACCAAGGTGAGCAGTGGTATCAGTGTTAAAGCAGGGGTGAAGGTCTTTCCCGACAAAGGGTTACATAATGTTAAAGTAAAAGAAAAACCACTCACTGTTTTTTCCCCATCATTGATTTTAAGCTGACTTCCCTATTGAAAGGAGTTGGGACTCCTCTTAGTGCTGCATGGCCCATGGACAGCAGGGCTAACTGTCTCATGCATTCATCCAATGCCCTCTTATACTGCCTTATGAGGAAATTAAATGTAAATGCTAAATGTAGGAAAAGAAATTATTACCATTTAGGTTCTTAGCTGGCTGATAATGTGTCTCTACTTAACTCTGCTCTTAGATGCAGTATTGTTATTCTGGAAATGATGGCCTTTAGTGTTAAAACATTTTCTGTACACTGGCTAGTGTTTGAGGTTTAGGGTTATATTTTTAATTTCCCCTCCCCTCAAGGAAAGGCAGAAATAGTGATATGATTAACCCTCAGGAGGTCAAATGGACGGACTTTCTCTCCTTGGTGGCAGCCAGTTGCAGCATATCTGTATCACCTATTGGTGGACGGAAAATATCAGATAAAAGTGCTTTCTGTTATTTTATAGCAGGAGATATAAAATTGCTTTGTTCTTTAGAAAATCAAGTGATAGGCTTCCCAAGCACGGGTAATGGTGAAAGTGGAAGTGTTGTGATGGGAAGGGTGTTGTAATAAATTGTTCCAGCTGCTTGTAAACAAGGGGGGGTGGAGAAGACAGGGAAGTAAGCTGAAGTAGAAAAATACAACCCTGGTGAACAGTTGCATGGTTTAAATTCAATTAATTGGTTTTCGAGTCATCCACCAGTACATCAATTTGTCTTTTATTAACAAAACTTTTCCTGTCACGTAGCAAGTAGCTGGCAGCAGGAATACACTCTAGCCTAGCCTGGTCACATATACAAAACCAATTAAATTAGATTCAAGGGCTTGTTGCCCTCTTCTCAGCTTTGCCAAAATAGAAAAAGGTAACTGTAAACACATCATGAGGTAATTTATGAGAATATCAAGGCTACCCATCTTGAGAGACTTCACACTGGGATTTAAATTTGGTATTTGTAAGAGAAGAAGGTTTTAAAGGTCATTACATCAAACATTATTTTCATAGTTATTTTGTCTCCTTTTTCTCACCCAAATTTAGCAAATAATGGATTATATCATATTCTTGATGCAGTAGAAGGCATCACAACCTTGTTTTTGTTTACTTCTCTGCCTGTGCATCATCAATTATAATTTTATTTAGATTAGCTGCAGTCTGAGGAGTGACATACATATAGTATTTTAGTTTGACACATCAAAATGATTGCCTTCTTTCTTTTCACTTTTTGGCAACAGAGTGATAGCTTACGTTCTCTCTCTCTTCTCCCCATCCCACCTCATATATACACACACACACACAAATATATATATAGTATTTTAGTGGGAGTGTATATTTTAGACATATATAGATATATAACAATGATATCTATATAATCAATACGTCATACATGTACGTGCAAATCTGTACAAGAGAGAGTGCACACTCATATGGCCAAGATTTTCAAAAGTGACTTGTGATTTTTGCCTAACTTGAAACATCATAAAGAGGCCTAATTTTCAGATGTAAGGTACTCAGTACTTTCTGAAAATTAAGCGCTTTTAAGGTGTCTCAAGTTGAGCATCCGAAGTCGCTAATCTTTTTGGAAAATCTTGATCCGGGAAGATGATTAATAAACTGGAGATCATTTACTACCAGATAACCAGTTTGACAGTTTTCTTTTAAAATGAACAGGGCAGACACCTTAGAAATATAATTTCTTTATTAGTGTTGTAATAAGTAGAGGAAACTATGACACCATGCTATTTCTTCCAAGTTTTAATGTTGGTGTTACTTAGAATAGTAAAGACCAAAAGAGATTTTTAACTGGGGATATTTTGCCTTCTTTAGTTCGTTACTGTGTAACCTTAACTGAACTACATATATCAGAACACAGATGAAGCAAGCCAGGGCTTTGGGAAGCTATTCCAGAGACTTCTTTGGCTACCCTCAGTCTAAGGGTCGCTGTGGCCATACGGATACAAAACATCCATAGAACTGGACTCAGTGGTGTGATCTGATCCCTTATATAAGATTGCTACGTGTCGCTTTTCATCTAGTCAGCATCCCGTGAAACGTTACTGTATTACAGAGCTCATGTTTTTATAATTCTAACATACACAGATAATAGAGGGAATAATAATTTATTTTTCTTTCTTTAGGAAGCAAATAGCATGGTAGTATTCGTTTTCTTGATCTCTTTTGAAAATGTTCTGCCCACCTCCACCTTTCAAATGCTTCTACTCCAAGTTAAAATCATATAACTTAATTCATTGTTCAAAACTTCAGGAGAAAAAATAAATCAGAGGTTGCATATATTAAGGGTACTTAGTGAGAGGAGGTAAACAACACCATTCAGTGACATTTTTACCATTTATGGTAATGGTAAATTAATACATAAAATGAAAAAGTGAAAGTTAAGTATAATTTGGATCATCATTCCCTTCTCTCCCCATGTTTCTAGAGAGACTGTCTTAACCTTGCTGTTTTAAAATCATGATGTATGTAAGCTAAATTGGTTAGAAATAATGAAAACTTGTGAGTCCAATTTCCCAGTTATGAAAAGTGATGAAACAAAATTCTTTTTAAAAAGTGAACAAGGGATTGTTGGTTCTGGACTTGGCCTAGAATATCTCTTCTCTAACATGTCTGTGTTTGCTAGCGTAAATGCAGGATACTATATGATTTGCACTTTGCTTCCTTTTATTTTGAATTCAAAGGGCAGCTCTAATCCTTTATGATGCACTTATTTTCAAATACATCATGCACTGCTTGTGTCGCCTCTTGTCTTTGCAGATGTGTTGGTCTTTGACCCAAAACTGGTAAATGAACCCTGCAGGGAAATCATTAGAGAATTGGAACAGTTGTGGTGGGGTGATCAAGGGTCAAACCATTACCTCCCCATAGGAACTTCTACTTAAATTGGACTTCTTGATTTTCTGAAAGCAGGTCAAGTGTCAGGAAGGTTGAAGTGAGCAGGTACAAGGCAATATAGATCATGGACACAATACAGTTCTTTAACTTTGGTCTAAAAAAAAAAAACCCCAGACCAGTTGGGGTTGGTTACTTATATATATAAATTAATGTCCTGACAATTCTACAACAATCAACAGGGCTGACAATAATGTGCCAGTTTGGGGATCAAACAAACTTTGTGTTGTTTTCCTAGATTAGTTTGTACTCTTTCTTTTTAATCTTTCTCTGGTTGTTCTCTCTTGTAAAAAAGCGATGAATCAAATATTACAAAAGAAAAACATCTCAATCACTTTTTATGCTGGAAATTTACATCCCATTCTAACATTCTCCTTTCTTCAATTCCACCATCCACCTTACTCGAAACTGTATTTTTATACATGGTAGATAAAAATTGATTATTTGAAATAAGTAAATAAAAAAATCCATTTGTTTTTTTCTTTAAGTTAAATTGAATAAACCTATTTAAAATTAAATTTGAAATTGACAACCTGTGTTAAGACGTAAACTTAGTATAATTTTATTTAAACTTTTAAGTTGAATATACAAAATAATATTGAGCAATACATGTTTGGTGCCAAGATTTTAAAAAAGTCAAAGCAATATAGGGGTGGAAGTCACTGATTAAGCCTCTAAAATCAGAGTTTGTTGAAAGTCTACCAGCTTTTGACATAAGTAGCCCCTTCTGCAAGTGCAGAGAGAATATTTTCTTCGTTTCAGTTTATTTGGCTATTTCAGTTTAATGACTAGTTCATTCAAAGTTAAGAAGCCAGTTGGGAAGAGAAAAAAATCAGGAGTTTGTTTTTCCTTTCTAATCTGTGGAAAAAAAATGGGGTATGACTGTTATAAACAAATAGCTAAGGGTTAATGTCTCTTTCACCTAAAAAAAAAGTAACCTGAAGCACCTGACCAGAGGACCAATTAGGAAACCGGATTTTTTAAACTCTGGGTGGAGGGAAGTTTGTGTCTAAGTTCTTTGTCTTCTGCCTGAATCTTTCTCAGCTAGAGAAGATTTTTTTTATTTCCTGCTTTTCTAATCTTTTGTTTCCAAGTTGTAAGTACCAAAGATCAGATAGGGGACTTTTATGTTCTTTTGTATTTACATGTCTATAGTTGCTGGACTGCTTTGAATTGTATTTTTTTTTAATAAGGCTGTTTATTCATATTTTTTTTAAGCAATTGACCCTGTATTTGTCACCTTAATACAAAGAGACCATTTGTATGTATTTTTCTTTCTTTTTTATATAAAGCTTTCTTTTAAGACCTGTTGGAGTTTTTCTTTAGTGAGGAACTTCAGGGAAATTGAGTCTGTACTTACCAGGGAATTGGTGGGAGGAAGAAGTCAGAGGGAAATCTGTGTGTGTTAGATTTACTAGCCTGACTTTGCATTTTTGAAGTGCTTTTTGTTCCAGGACTGGAATTAGAGAGGGTGGACTCCCTCTGCTTAGATTCACGGAGGTTGCTTCTGTGTATCTCTCCAGGAGCACCTGGAGGGGAGAGGGGGAAGGGAAAAGGATTATTTCCCTTTGTTGTGAGACTCAAGGGATTTGGGTCTTGGTGTCCCCAGGGAAGGTTTTTGGGGGGACAAGAGTGCCCCAAAACACTCTAATTTTTTGGGTGGTGGCAGCAGTACCAGGCCCAAGCTGCTATAGAACGGCCTAATCTGTGAAAAAAAATGGGGTATGACAGGATGAGATCTGCTAGTTCTAAAATCTTCAAGGTCATGGTGACTAGAAACAGCTCAGTTCACTAACTACAAATAATACTTCCTTGAATGCAAACCATGTTTTGAGATACTCTTTGATGAATTTTGTTCCTTCTCTATCCAGCACATTTAAAATAACATTTTTTAAAAATCTGTTTTTGTACACTTCTAATTGGGCTTCAGTTTCCATCTGTCATGTGGTATGCACACTCCATCCTCCTTTGGAGTGGGGCAGGGTTGTGATGCCACCACAGTTACAGTCTGCCAGAGTGTCCTTAGGCTGAAAGCAGCATGGCCCAGAGGCCGGAGTCAATATGGCGACTCTTGGAGTCAGGGCAGTGCAGCCCAAACGCCAGAGTCAGTACTGCAGCTCTTGTGTTCAGGGCAGCATGGTCTAGTAGACAGTCAATTACAGCAGCCCTTGTGTCCAGAGTTAGTACAATGGCCCACAGATACAGGGCAGTGTGGCCTAGTGGCCAGAGTCAGTACAACAGCCCTCAGGCGCAGGGCAGTGCGGCCTGGCAGCCTAAGTAAATATAACAGTCCTGAGGCATAGCAGTGCAGCTTAGCGGCCAGTACCTGAGGGGCTGCCACGAGGGGCAGGGTGGCCTGGGTAGGTGACCCCAGGCTAACTTGACTCCAACAGGCCCCAACCCAGGGCTCTAACAGTGGTGGCATGGTCCACCACTGGGTCAGAGGGGAATCCCACCGAAACACACTGACCTACTATGGGTGGAAGATACCCAGGAGCGCCGCCAGCTTTTTTGGCACCCTAGGCAGCAGAAGGTTCTGCCCCCGAAATAACACCCCCGACAGAGGCGTCGAAAGGTCCCGCCCCCAAAATACTGCCAACGACCGGGGCAGCTGAAGATCCAACTGCCACGGTCGCCGACCCCCAAATGTTAGCACCCTAGGCAACCACCTAGGTTGCCTAATGGGTTGCGTCGGCCCTGGAGATACCACTCGCTCACCTTCCCTGGGTCACTTCCTACCACTCTTCTTGAAGCTGTAGTCCATGGGTCATCAGGCTGTCCAGGCTCCTCAGCACAGATAATTCCCTGGGTCTCTGTTGGCCACAGATTTCTGTTCCTAATCTCAGGATCTCCAGCTCCCGCAGGCAAGGGCTTTGGCAGCTCTTCAGCTGGAGTCTTGTCCAATGGTCCTTCCTCTCCAGCAGTCAACCAGTAATGACCTGGGCTGCTCCCTTTTATACTGAGGCAGAAGTTGGAGCATACCCAGCATGGTCTGAGGGGCAAGACTTCTGCACTCTATGGCATGGGGTTAACCCTGTCTTGCCCAGTGCATGGCATGCACACCATCCAAAAAGAGCTTGATACAAATCACAAGTAAAATAGTAAGCATTGAGCAAATAAGAAATGCATCATTTAACATTTACTGTAAAATAAATTACAAATCTGAATAAAGAGAAGTTAAGCTATATAATTGCTTAAGTGAATATGTATATATATAATGTATCCTCCTGGTTAGCAAAAGAAGCACCAAATATAGTGCAAAGGCTCTATTTAGTTGCAAATCAACATGTTTTAATGACACCAACCAGTGAGAATCAATTGTTCTTTAGAAAACAACTAAAAAATACAATTAAAATCTATGATTTAAATCAAGGTTTTTTGCTCGCTGATTTAACACATGATTAAAATTGTGATTTAAATCAATCCACCCTGTTTTATACTCTTAAAAACTGCTAAAAAAATGAAATGGCCTTGTACAAATTGTACAGAAATAATGTTTCCTAATTATGGAGAGACTCTCCAAAGCAGTGCACTGAGGGCAATAGAATCTGGTACAATATGTGCTTAGTATGTAGGATGAGGAGGAGTTCCATGTTTGGTTTATAAGTCATGTAACCATTAAAACAATGATTTTGCAACCAGTAAACATCCAAGTGAGAAAATGTAAAATATTTTAAGTGGTAGATATGAAAAACCCCAAAGCTATGAGTGGTGTAGTATTAAATATTGGAGAGGAAAAAAGTTTGTGCTAAAAGAAAATTAATTTATTCTTACAAATCTGGAATCTGTATTACTAATATCTATGTACCAAATTCACCAACATTCACATCTCTTTATATATACAACAGGCATATTCAGGACAACGTGTCAATTTGTATTCAGACATCTTTGCTTTTTTAATATGCTATAGTACACAAAGGAATAAATACAAATATGCACTGGAGAAAGTAGGCTGAAACCCAGTCCCGGCTTTGCAAATAACTGCTGAATAGCATTCCTGGAGAAGTAGACACATTTTGATCAGTGAAGATAACACATTGCAAAGTGACTGGTAAATATTACAAAAAAATTAAAATTAAAAGGGAAAATATAGGTTCTATTTTGCTTTTGGTATCCTTTTCTCAGAAATGCATATACTATATATTGAAAGCAAATCAAAAAGATATCAGGAGCTCAGAATTCAATGAGAAACTCTCATATTCAACTGCACAGGGACCCATCAGTTAACGAGAACTGTGCTAGATCACAGATGGTATACTTCATGGGTTATGATTTCACAAAACGGGCTGCCTTCACAATTTGGTTCTCTTATATCTCACTCTTGGGAATGTAAAGGTTAGTGCTTGATTCTATAAAATTGTTTATTATGGGCTCTTTGTTTTGTGGCTTCAACATTCATCTTTTATTTATGTGAGAGTTTTATTGTAATTATGTTTATCAATGAAGAAGAGAGAAAATTTGTGGTCATGGAGACAAAGTTAAAAACTCGATGCTGTAAAATAGAACCATGCTTTGGGTCTCCCAGTACATATTATGCTGTCTGATTTGATTGTAAGTTCCTCTGGGCAAGGATTAAGTCTTCTTTTGGGCCTGTACAGCACTGAGCACATTGTTGGCATATAACAAAATAATTTGTTGTTACAGCTATATGATATCTGCCCAAATTGAGGGTGTTACATTCTGCAGATAGCAGCAGTGTGTTTATACTATTTCAGTTAGAAATCCAGGTGCAGTAATTGTTAACTCACTATGAAGAAGCTGAGTGTCAGGACTGATGCAGTGCACAAGTTTAAGCTAATGCCAGAAATCAGAGAATTGAGAAAATATTATAAGAGACATTAAAGAGAGAACACTAGAAATAAAGTGATAGCTCAGTTTCAGCACTCCAAAGGAGGCATTGTGATGTGTCCTGTGATTAGATCATACCTAATCTGGTGATAGAGGAAGACAGAAAGGGACCAGCTGAAATCATTTATCTTTAATTCCTGCTTCATTGACTCCCAGCAGCTCTTTCCTGTAAAAACAACCTGGAGCCGAGAAGTAAACATTGCTGCTGTTGCAGAAAGAATTCTATTCCTGTAACACCTCTAGTTTCTTCGGTAATGGAAGTCTACCTAAGAGTCCAAGCAATTTTGAAATAGCCCCTTGTGTATCAGTTTCTGGAATAGAAAGTATGGCTTGCCTTGATTCTAACTGCTGTCCAGCATTTAATTTGTCCTTGTTTCAGGATATAGAGTATTCAGAACACATTTTCTGCACAGTCCAGGTGTGTTTTTACTAACGGACAATGTGTAGACTGATTTCACATACTTTAAAGAATTTTCACTCAGAAAATGCAGCTCCAGCTTCTGATACTGATAATAATGAATGGTGCTCAATGAAAGGATGCGACATTTCTAACTGAGAGAAGCAATTCTCTGAACATGATTCCCATCTTAACACATCAGTACTACCAGCCTAGCTTCCTTGTCTGGAAGATGACTGGCTAAAAAACAAGGGAAGACAGTAGTAGAAGGGAAATAAAGTTGGTTTTGTGTAGGCCCATCACAACCAGGTCTGTATTTTTTGTCTGAAATTTTTCTTGGAAGTCAATAAAATTTGTATTTTAAAAGACAAGAAATGTAGAAGAGGATGCCCAGATTATAGCAGTGATAATACAGGTTAAATTTTAGGCCTTTAAAGGTTGGCATGTCCTTTTAATAAGTCTGTCCAGAGAAAATAAAGCAATTCATTAGAGTGCTATATAACAGTCACAGGAGGGGGATGTGTATATCATTCTAAAAAGTAATTGTGTTCTTTACCTCTTCTCTTTTGTTAGAATGAGGTGTGATTGAGCAAAATCCTTCCTGTTGCCTCCCTGAAGTTCCTATGGTATAGTAGTAGGGAATATTAATTAACTGTGGCTATATCCCATCCCTTGAATCAGTGATGACTGATATCAAGTCTGTCTAGTTTCTTTTAAAAACATTATTTCAATGGAACTTTCCCTAAAGATGTGAGCTTGTGAAGTTTTTGTAAGTCCTTACAGTTCTACTCCAGCACAGTGAATAGGGCTAAATAAAATTATGTTGCTTGTCTCTGATTTGATCTAATTTTCTGGGAACTATCTCCACACACCCTGAAATCAATGCAAATGCATCACATTAAACTTACAAAATCACTGGTTTCTTTTGTGTGAGGAGGTCTACAGCCTTCCCTAAATCTCTCCTTTACTGCAAAAGGAAAGGCGTGTCCACTTAGGTTTTTCCTATCTCCTTCTGTCGCTCATTGCCTAGTACCTGAGGTTTCAAGAGCTTTCCCCCTTTTTTCTTCTACTGATATATCCCCAATACATTTGGTACCTTCCTCTCCCCTTTTTTTTTTTTTAACTCTGCAACAAAAGAAAGTTAACACTAAATGTCATTTTATAATTGCAGTAATGATCACACAGCTGTGCTTTCCTGGTATTATAATGCATGTCAGGATCAGTTTGGGAACTCAGCTTCATTTCCTGCCCAGATGTAATTCTGTTGACTGTTGTTATAGTAAGAAAGTACAGTTTCTTGTTCATTACGGTTGAAGTCTGACAGAGGCCTGTGAGAGATAATGAAGGCCTGGGTGAAAATGATGTTACAGTTCTGGGCTAGCTTTGCCTAAGGTTTCAATCAGTCGTGTGTGTGTGTGCGCGCGCGTGCCTGCGTGTATATATACAGGTTTTTTTACACGTGGTTTTCTTTCTTGAGTTAAGAAACATTTTCTTTATTTATGAGTATGTGAAATTCTGAGGAGGAGCTCTTACACTTAAATGAACCTGTGAGCAGCCCATAGAAAAGCAAGTGCCCACAGCGCTAATAATGAGAACTGACAAGGCAATCCTGCTGTGTTTATTTATGACCTTCTGCCTTTGTTAGCTCTTGTGAGAAATTCCTTTCTAACCATAACAATATTGCTAGAGTTTGGCACTGTGCTGAGAAATCCTATGGAGCCCTGAGGCCCATAACTGGCAATGGTTCAGCTCATAACAGATTGGCATGATTGTTACAGTTTTTACATATTTAGTTCTTTATTTACTCCTTTAGTTAATTCATAAGTCTGTTTGTTACCTTAATGTGCTTGTTTATTTTGAAAAAGCACCCTTCAGAATTTGAGGGGGAGGCATGGAGGAAGCCAGCTTCATTCTTGCTATTTTTTGTAATCGTATCCAGTGAATAACTCAGGGAAGTGTGATGGTGACAAAGTTTGGTTTGATGATTCCACAGTCAGAGCTTTTTGTAGTCACAAGGCAACTAGCATAAAAAGAGGGATGGACAACAATAGAGAAATTATGCCTTATTGGTACAGATCTACTCCCTTCAATCTTACTGACCATCAAGAGGTTAGTACAGACACACAGGCAACACCTTTATAAAACTACTGTGAATCAAATACTAACAGCTAGGTCATAAAATACAGTACAACTTTAATAGGATTGGCGGAATACAGTTTTTTCTTTTTCACTTGCAAATATTCTATACTGAGGCCATGGCTACACTTACAGTTCTGCAGCGCTGCTAGTTACAGCTGTGTTCGTACAGCTGTGTAGGGCCAGCGCTGCAGTGTGGCCACACTGACAGCTACCAGCGCTGCAGTGTGGCCGCATTTGCAGCGCTGTTGGGAGTGGTGCATTGTGGGCAGCTATCCCAGCATTCAAGTGGCTGCAATGTGCTTTTCAAAAGAGGGGGGTGGGGTGGAATGTGACAGGGAGCGTGGAGGAGACAGAGAGAATGGATTTTTGGAGTTGAGACTGTTCTCAGCTCCCTGCCTTGCAAGTTCTAAGGACTGGAAGACACTGAACAGTGCCTACCTTCAATCATTTTAAAAGTTCTGACCCCCTTCCCCCACCCCTCTCTCATTCATTAAATGCAAATTATGCACTCCTAAATAGCCACCAGATAAGCATCTGCTCAACACGGACTTCCCCCTCCCCCTCTGCCGTGTGAGCGCACTGTTTCTCTCTTCAAGCAAACAGCTGTGAACATTCCAAAGTAATTCCCCTGCCTGCCTCCGCTCGCTCAGCAAACAGGAGCTGAGTTTGTTTTTTAAATAAGCAGTTTGGCTGAACTCTGAGCTCTCCCTTTCTTCCGGTTTGTTGTGGACAGGAATTCTGGGATACCTCCTTATACCCCGGAGGTCAATAAAAGCACTGGTGGGGTCCACACTTGCTGACAGCGCTGGAATCGCTACACCCGAGGCTCGACCGAGTGTACAGCTAGCGCTGGAACCAGGGAGTTGCAGCGCTGGCCGTGCTTTGCAAGTGTGGCCACATCCTGAGTTGCAGCGCTGTAACCCCCTCACCAGCGCCGCAACTCTCTAGTGTAGCCATGGCCTGAAACACCTTCCGTTGTTTTCTCTCAGGGCACAATTATTATTCTTTCATTGTAATATAGTTGAATACCCTTTCCCTAGAACCCTCCCCAAACTCAAGATAATGTTTAGAGAGACAAGCTCATTGGAAACATTATCTGGAAGAGTTTGGGATTCTTTTTGTTCTTTATGATAAGAAGAAACAGCTGCAACTGTCAAGAGTCCCGTATCGCTAGGGCACTCAAAGACAAACAAAAGGTTGGTTTGCCTAGTCACCACTGAACATTTTTTCCTCATGGTTATTTATTTACTAAAATTCAGATCATCATTGTGAATGCTGTATTTTTACTTCTATGTATTGTATGTTTGGTTTAATGTGCTTCAACTATGAACCTGTATTTCTGCTTTCCTCTTTCTAATTGGGATCAAAGAGCACATGTAAACTTTCAAGCCCTCAGACAGAGAGGTTAGGTGAACATCCTCAGTGATGGGACAGACATAATTTCTGTTGTAACTCTGAATATTTCCGCCAGGCTGCTGCCATCGTTTTGTTTGGATAAAGTTTGTAAAATGTGGTTGAGAAGAGTACACTATGCAGTTTTAAGGTGGTCTTTTTGTGTCCATTACCTTTTTCAATTTTTTTGTAAAGGTGTAAGTGATTAAAGGCAGCGTCACAACACATCGCTTCTATTAGTCTAATCATGATGCTGTTTAAAATCTGAGCCCTCAGGTATTTTTATAGGATTTCAGAAACCATTTAAAACTTGCATGGGAAAGTCAAAGGCTTATGAATTTTACACAAATTCACTGTAAGTATGTTATATCAAAGTACCAAATTTTCCTGTAGCTAAATGATTTTATACAATATTATATCCCAAACAGTTCTGAAGAAGTAAATATTTGTTATATGGAGACATGTTTCAGGATTCTGGTTGATTAAGGTAGGTGGCACTATTTGCCATTTGAGAGAAGAGATCTGAACATTTATTTTCAGCTTTTTTTTATCGTTGTGTTTAATTTCACACTCGCTCTTTGTCCAGTTTACTTAATAATGAAAGGTTGGGAGGGTCTGAATGAGCAGCTTTCAAGCATAATACTTTGACTTTGCTGTTAGTGTCCCATAAACTCCTTTTAACATCAGAAAGTAGAAGTGTGTGTGTGTTTGTGTTTGAAGCAGAGCTTAATTTAAACTGTCTCAGCCCTTGATTGTTTGCGCTTTATCAGTCATTCAACTGCACAGTCAATTGGGATCACATGCTGGAATCACAAAAATGAAAGAAGAACAAAGAAGAGGTGGAAATCTTGCATGAAGATGAAAGCACAAAAGTTAATTGATGGTAGTCATTTGTTTAAGATTTAGGGTTGATAATTGTGACTATCAAGAAAGAATTGTGAACCGTGCGATGGTGTTGCAGCCGCCATCTATCCCTTGCCCCCTCTAGCACTCAGTATGTAAGGAGAATGACATTGTGCTAATTATTGCTGTTTTTATGTAATTCTCTGATACATTTTTGCTTATTCAGTTTCCTGGAAAACTGTCCACCTCCTGTTAGTTTTCCGGCATATTTTTCATCTAATGTCTCCATATAAATCAAGAGTTGAAGATGACAACTTTTAAAAAACCCCAATCAACAACAAAAGATGGGCCCATATTATGCCTTCTGATTCAGTTCATATTGAAATCAGTGATGTTTGTGTATTTATATTGCAAGATTAGTCCACGTTCTTTCTCAACATACTCCGTTAACTCGGGCCAAATTCACCTCTCTAATAAACAACCATGGCATCTTCACTGGCATTCACCCTGAATCTGACCTATCTCCTTAACATGGCCATGACTGACAACCCAATGGTGCGGTTGAGCAAATCATTGGAGCTGCTATCACTGTAAAGTATTCAGTGAATGTGTTGGGTTGATGACTTATTTTATCAAATTATAGAATAAGTGACACTGCATACGAGAGCAATACTAAGAAGAAGAGATCAATAGTATGATTCAATAGCAATGGATAGGCAGACTGCGAAGAACTACAAAGGCATCTCACAAAACTGCGTAACTGAGTGACAAAATGGCCAGTGAAATTCAGCAGTGATAAGTGCAAAGTAATGCTCATTGCAAAACATAATCCAAACTATACATACAAAATGTTGGGTTCTAAATTAGCTATTAGCACTCAGGAAAGAGATATTGGGGTCACTGTGGCTAGTTCTCTGAAAACATCCTCTCAGTGTGCAGCAGCAGTGAAAAAAAGCCAAGAGAACATTAAGAACTATTAGGAAAGGGATGGATAATAAAACAGAAAATATCATAATGCAACTATATAAATCTTTGGTATCCCCACACCTTGAATACTAAATGCAATTCTGGCCACCTCATCTCAAAAATGATAGAAATGGAAAAGGTACAGAGAAGGGCAGAGAAAATGATTTGGATGTATGGAACAGCTTCCATATAAGGGAAGATTAAGAAGGCTGGTACTGTTCATCTTAGATATACATGATATGATATGATTGATAGAGGTATATAAAATCATGAATGGTGTGAAGAAAATGAATAGGGAAGTGTTATTTACCCCTTTACATAATACAAGAACCAGGGGTCACTGATTAAATTAATAGGCAGCAGGTTTAAACCAAAGGAAAGGAAGTACTTCTTCACACAATGTACAGTCAACTTGGGGAACTTGTTGCCAGGGGATGTTGTGAAGGCAGGAAGTATAACTGAGTTCAATTAAGATTTGGGTAAGTTCATGGGGTTAGGTCCATCAATGGCTATTAGCCAAGATGATCAAGAATGCAACCCGTTGTTCCGAGTATCCCTAAACCTCCAACTGTCAGAAGCTATGATTGGATGACAAGAGACAAATCACTCAAAATTGCCTTGTTCTGTTCATTCTCTTTGAAGCAGCTGACACCGACTCCTGACAGAGACAGGATACTGGGCTGACCTAGTATGGCCATTCTTATGTTCTTATTGTATTTCATGGTTTTGTGATGCCAAGTTGCATGTACCCTCAAGGTAGAAATGAAAGCAGAAAAGAGAAGCATAGACTGGCCAGTAGCTGCTTGAGTCGTTATATGGGCATCTGACCTAAAAGTTTATTGCAAGAGGGAGGCAAGATGGAGGCCTATAAGATAATTGCATTAGGGGTTGAAAAGATGTAGATTTCTTCACCCACTCATCCCCTCTCCTGTGTGGCCCTTGTTGATTGGTCTACTTCTTCCTTGGGGAAGAATTGACCAACATGGACTAGAGAGACGGCTGCTATCCCAACTGGCTGCAAAGAAAGCTGCTCTTTAATTTCTTATACCCACCATTGTTCTTGGGAAGTTTGTGAAGTCCTTCTTCATTTCTTAAACAGGGCTCTCCCCACATCCTGAATTTCTTACCAAAATACTTCAATGAGAATAAGTCTTTCTTCCATATACCTGCATTGTGCAAAGTTATCTTCCCCTCTCTTTGGGTTCTCAAAAGATATGGATAATTCTTTCCCTCTGAAGAGCCTTTTCTTGTCTTGGGGCAGGTGATGAGCTCTCTCAGAAAAACTTCTGAAATGTTGAATGTCCACAGTGGATTTAGAAAAAATTACGTGATGCTAAACTTGTCTTTATTGGAAGGGATTTTATCTATTATAAATGGTCTTTGTTTGTGGAGAGAGAACAACTCTGAGAGAACTGTGAGTGAAAAATAGTGTCAGAACAATTAAGTTTAAGTAGATTTCGCTTGTACAACTTTTCTGTCTTCCCAGTGGATTTAGGGCAATTTGTTTTTTTTAAAAATGCTGCTAATTTATTTGCTGTTGCTACAGGACTTTCTGGTTGAGAATATTTCATTGCTGGAATACTAAAGAAACAAATGACTCTTAAGGGTTTGTGGCTTTTTGTTTTTAAATTTTATTTTCAAAATTTCTATGTGCTAAGCATTAATTTTGGAGATAAACTGGAAAGTTTGTACCTTGAGAGATGTTGTATTATTGTTTTCCTTCTCTAAAAATTTATTGTTTACTTTCAATATCAAAAAGTGCAGTTGGAAGACAAGCCTTAAATTGTACCAGTTTACAGTTCTTGTTAGACTTCATCAATTTGCTTTGAGAGCAGGAGATCATTAGTATTTATCATTTCATAAAACTAATGTTTGTAAAATATCAACTTTTTTCATGCCATTGAGAGGGTTTCTTGAATGTCCTGGAGACTTCAGGAGTCCCCTTCTCATTAACTATCAGAGAATTATGGATCACATTATGAGTGGTACTGAATACAATCACTGAGATGTACAGTTGACCATATTTCCATGTGGCTTTTTGAAACTATAATGTAATTTTAATAATTTTGATTGTCATAAAGCTCTCTTCTCTGTCATTCGCTTGCCAGCACAACCTTATAGGACTACCTTCTTGACCAGCAAAAATTGTTGAAATTACAAAATCATTACATTCATTCCCACAGCCTCTTGTTTTTCCCGACTTGTGGCTAGTGGACTAGATATCGGTGTATCAGACTTCATTTGGGTTGTTATGAAATTGGTCGGTTTTTTTCATATCTCTAAATTTGAAGAATTCACAGATATGTACAGCAGTAACATCTTACTCCATTTTAAAAAAGGTAATAAAAGGACAGCCTGTCAACAGATTTCAAATAGTCCTTATGACACTGAGGAATTTGCTAGGACTAAATCCTGGGAAATAAATGACTTCTTTAAATTGTAAAATCTAGAGCAGTGTTTCCCAAACTTGGACGCTGCTTGTGTAGGGAAAGCCTCTGGTGGGCCGGGCCGGTTTGTTTACCTGCCCCCATCCACAGGTTCGGCCAGTCGCGGCTCCCACTGGCCGCAGTTCACTGCTGCAGGCCACTAGGATCTGCTGGAAGTGTCTCAGCCTGCACCGCTTCCAGCAGCTCCCATTGGCCTGGAGCAGCAAACTGCAGCCAATGGGAGCTGCAATCGGCTGGACCTGCAGACGAGGCAGGTAAACAAACCGGCCCGGCTTGCCAGGGGCTTTCCCTACACAAGCAGCATCCCAAGTTTGGGAAACGGTGATCTAGAGGATTGAGCAGCTATGGTTCAGCTTTATCCACAAATAGGAATTACAGCGAACTTACTGCTACTGCAGACTTTTTTTTCCCATTCTCCTAAATATACTGAACCAGGATTATTAAAAATATTTATAAAATAAAAGCCATCTTAAAAACACTAAATCAGGAATTGGCCACTGCTCTAGGCAGGATGGGATAGTGAAATCTTATTTTCCTAAATAACCAAAATGTGGCCCCAATCTGTGTGGGCTTCCCATAGGGCTGTGCAGAATACTGTTGGTGTCATTAGGGCTCCACACAGGCAGTCTACCTTTGTGTATCAGATTGCAGGTTCGGGACCCATATTTGGAAACTAATATGTACACTGGTTTGTTATGAACCTTGCATTTGATCAGTTTAGAATCCCCTTATGTTTACTGTCTGGAAATGTTCCCATCAGGTGGGAAACTTGGATAAAATCCTGGCTCCATTTACGTCACTGGCAAACCTCACATGGACTTCAATGGTACCATGATTTTACCCTGAGTAAGGAGAATCCGTCTGTTCAAATGGAAGCTGAATCATGTGCAGGTATTTAGACTTTGCATAGGTTATAGCCACTGCTGACATCACAAAGCCTGGGGATTATCAATTCTAAACAAAAACAAGTCATAGCATTGATTATTTTTTTTAAAGAATTTGCTCACACGTTCCTGATTGCTAAAGTTAATACTGGACTGGCGGTGGGGCAGAGAGAATGATTCTGCATTTTTTGGAATCTGTTCGTCATAACTTTTCAAAAATAGTATTTGACCCTAGAACAACAAAGCAGGATGTCTGAGGGCACAGTTCATTGTTTGGGGTAGTTTAGAATAGTGGTTCGCAGCCGGGGGTGCATGTACACCTAGGGTACGCAGAGGTCTTCAAGGGGGTACATCAGCTCATCTAGATATTTACCTAGTTTTACAACAGGCTAGGTAAAAAGCACTAGAGAAGTCAGTACAAACTATAATTTCATAGAGACAATTTCTTGTTTATATTGCTCTAATATACTATATGCTGAAATGTAAGTACAATATTTATATTCTAATTGATTTATTGTATAAATATATAGCAAAAATGAGAAGTAAGCAATTTTTCAGTAATAGTGTGCTGTGTCACTTTTATATTTTTATGTCTGATTTTATAAGTAGGTAGTTTTTAAGTGCGGTGAAACTTGAGGAACACGAGACAAATCAGACTCCTGAAAGGGTTACAGTACTGTACTCTGGAAAGGTTGAGAGCCACTATTTTAGGAAACCCCTGAGATTTATAGACTGAAGGAAATGGGTTTCCCTAGCAAATGGCCCACATTTCACACCACTTTTATTTACTAAAATTAGTGCAAGAAGCTAAAATGTTGCACAAAGTGAGCTACTTTGGTTTAGAAGCTTTCTTGAATGGCTTAGGTCTTGGCTACACTGGCGCTTTACAGCGCTGCAACTTTTTCACTCAGGGGTGTGAAAAAACACCCCCCTGAGAACAGCAAGTGACAGTGCTGCAAAGCGCCAGTGTAAACAGTGCCCCAGCGCTGGCAGCGCGGCTCCCAGCGCTACAAGCTAATCCCCATGGGGAGGTGGAGTACCTGCAGCGCTGGGAGAGCTCTCCCAGGCGCTGCGACCACACTCGCACTTCAGAGCACTGCCGCAGGAGTGCTCCCACGGCAGCGCTGTATGGCTGCAAGTGTAGCCATACCCTTAGTGTGTACAGGTACAGTTTTGACAGTTAAAATGAGAATGAATGTGTAATAAATGGAATGAAATGAAAATGTCTGGAATACCATGACTAACTGTATGTGAAGAGTGTCTTTAACCAAACATTAATTTAGCAAAGCTCAGGTTTGTCCTGCACATGAATTTATTATATAGAACAGATTTCCTGTCATGGTAGAATTTTCTGAGACAGAAAGTTGGTGAATCAGGCTTACTACCAGAGACCAAGGACTTTCCCAAAGAAAGTATTTGTAATGGAAGTCATCGTGGCTGATTTGCCTCAAATGAACCTTGAATTAACAACATTTGTAGAAGGTTCCTTGTCTTTTGGCCATGAGTGTGTTACTTAGGCAAGGAGCCACACTGATAATGTTGAAAGCCACTTGTACAAAGAGATAATAACAACCTCACTTTTAAAAAAGGTTGGCTGATTTTGTTTCTCCGGTTATGATGAGTGGGGAGGTACGTGTGGGAGGTATTCTGTTGTCTTGTCAGATAAGATTTTAAGGGATGCACTTGTGGTATTTTTGACATGACTGGATAAGGATTACAACATATATATTTTGGAAGGAAGACACCTGCTTGAGGAACCAGCATTAGTACATGAAAGGTTTTTCCTCATGTTCTCCATCATTCCTGTGCCTGTGTATTTTTCCAGTTGCACAGGAAATCTGAGGCTGTTAGCTCACTTGCTGTCTAGACAATGTGACCAGTGGGGCCTTTGGAAGACTTCTTAAAACACAGTATTATAGGCTGCTTTGTGATGAAAAGAGGTCTTACAAATATCTTGAAATTTAAACAGAGCTATTGTAGCGTTTTTCTTTGTGTGTTTGTCACCCAAATCTTTGGCTCAAAGTTAATCTCAATTACAGAGCATATTGTTCGTAATCCCCTCTAGTTCCAAAACAATAGTGAAGTGTGTGCATCTACTTGTATTTGTTATATAAAATATGGTTTTACTTTTAAAATTGTTGAGGGGGGTATATTATGTAGCATTCTATCTTTTTTAGCAATGCCATCTTTAATACTGCTAAAAGACTGCAAGAAGGCCTGAATTTATTAACTGTGGCTTCAGTCTCAGTCCAGCCTGAGCCCAAAAATCTACACTGCAGTTTTGCAGGCTGAGCCTGAGTCAGTTGACATGGAGTAGCTTTAGGTGTTTAATTGCAGCAGAGTCATACCTTAAGTGATGTGTTTTTAATGTTGAGCTGAGAATGTCCTAATGCTGTCAAACTAATTGTGTTTAGAATGTTGCTTGCTTCCAAGATTATTATCAAGTTATTGCAGTCTCATTTTTGATGTTGGGTTTTTATATTTTTTGGCTCTAGGAATATTCCTTGAGCAAGAAGGGTCATTATATAATATATATGTATTTATGGACTGTGTTGTTTCCCCTGTGCTTCACTGGTGAGTAACCTTAGGTTTCCTGGCTCCATATGAGTAGTTTACTTCCTACACCTTTCCCTGCTGGCTATGTTACAATTGTGGATCGGATTCAAGAATGGCTTCCCTGTCAAAGTCTGATAAGATTGTACCACCAGGAAAACATATCATAATCCTAAACACAATGTGATCCTGTTCATTTTAGCTCTTGTACTTGTCACATGGACAAGAATAAAGATGGTACATAGGTGGAAAGTGAAGGGAAAAGGGAAGATAGTCATAGATAACACACTTACCTTAGAGGTATAAATTCTGCACAGTGACAGCTAGGTTTGTAATCAAGTTTTATCTATAAACTAGCTTTGAGAACTGGTTGGGATGTCCTGAATAATATAGATACACACATAGATAATGTAGCATTTTGGTATGATTTGGTAGCAGAAGATATAGGAAATTGCATTTCATCCTTTATTTTTCTTTAGACCTGGCACCACATTCTAAAACTAAAGTAAACTGTAGATAACACTAATAAGATTATGCTACAAGAATCAAACCTGTGTAGCAAAAGATTTTTGGCAAGAATAGCTTTGCTGTGCTTTATTCCAGGAAATCAGAGCCTTACAGATGAAGTCTCTGAAAAAGAGGTAGAATTTAAGGCGTGCCTTGGGGTATGGGGACCTCAGCCCCTTAAAAGAATCCCTGCAATTACCTAACCTGCCAGCTTTCCAACAAGATAAATGGAGCCACTGTAGCTTGAAGGTGCCTTGGTTTGAATGAGATGCAGTAAGGTCTCTCTGTTCTTTACCGGCATCATAGATCTGATAGTACTTATAAAAGAATAGAGTTGGTGCCCTGCTGACTAAATTGTCCTCTAGAGAAGTATTAGTTACAGAGCTTCTTTGTTAACTAGGCTGCATGCTTAAACCACTGTGGTACTTCTCTTATTAGCAGGTTTTTAAATAGCTTTGCATATGGTTAAGTTAAGTGAATGTGTGTATGTGTGTGTGTGTAAGTGTATTTATGTAATTTACATATAAAAATGTATGTGCACACATAATGTATATGCCTGTAAAATGGAAATTACATATTACTTTATTACCGCTCTGTTACTTGGAGGAACAGCAAACATTAAAATGCTGCTGACATGAGAACAATAAGAAGACCTCTGCTCTTACTATTTATATACTGCATGCATTTCTTCTCTATGTAATTTCCTCATGTACCTTATTTTTTAATAACAAGGCTGCACTTATTCTTGCATTGCATGTAATGGGTGATGGGAGGAGGAGGTCATAAGGTACATATAATTGCTGAATTATTGAATTAAAAGTAAAAAATCACATACAACTCCATGGCAATTTAGCGAAGTATGGATGGCTGACTTTGCCTACTCTAACCTGGACAGCCCTGTGGATAATATAAGTCTATTCACTCTTGTAAGAAAGCTTCCATGTTTATCTGTTTTCTTGCTTCGCAAGACACACATTGTTGCTATGATAACGTCCCTGACAGTGTGGCTAAATGAATTGCGAGGTGTGCATGTACAATATCCAGTGCTGTAAGGAAATCCTGCTGTTTGTTCAGTGTGTGTGAATCATGATGTACGGGAGTGGGGTCAGTCAGGTCAGGCTGAAGTAGTGTGCAGTGCCGTTGAAGCCTGTCTGTTGTTTGCACACTCGTGCTCTCTCTCTCTCTCTCTCTCTCTCTCTCTGGACATAGTTTAGGTCTTTAAGCAAAGTAGCATCACGTGAGCCTTCCCCCTGCCCTTTTGCTTTTATGAATGAGCTGCATCAGGTTTGTGAGGAAATCCCTTGAAGGCATGCACTTGAGGAAATGCCTGGGACTTGTCACTCACTCCTCCCCTGTGGGGGATTAACAGAATAAGTCGTAATGCAACCTGATGGAAAAAATGAACTTCACTCATGTCCTCCGCCTTCTTCCCCCTACACACACACACTGAGCAAGCCAAAGATAAATGGTAATATTATGGTGAACTCTCAAGTTTTGCGTTGATCCCTGAAGTACAAATCATTTTATCATGCACAGTATTACCCGCTTAATACTTTTTTTTTTTCTCCAAATTCTGGCTTCATGAAACAAGTGATCTTCAGTCCAAAAAATATTATTGAGTCTGAGCTGTAGTCTGGGCGAAATGGCCTCTCTAAACACAGAGTTGTGTGTGTATATATCTTGTACCCCTTGGGTACACAGGATCTGTATTCATTGTGAACTGCTTCTATTCTGCTAGATTCTGTTTTCAGTTTTTATTATGTATTTTTCAGCAGCATTTGTTTTATCAGCAGTTTCTGCTATATTTGTTACACATTATGGCAGTAATCATTTGCTTCTGTTTAAGGGTGCGCTATTTTATGCATGGAAAAGCAGTAATTACTTACCTATTTGTCAAATATACTCCTGTTTAAGAATCTCTATAATTATTCTATACTGTATGAAATATCTTCATTACTTGCTTACACTTTCTATAGACATTAATAGTTTTTAGAACAGACAAAACAAAAACAGTTTATTGCCAATTACAGTATTATGACACTATTTTCAGGGAGCTGCAACTTTACTGTAAAATCAGTGCAGTGTTGACATACAGGGTCAGATTATGAATATAGATTCCCATTTTTACATGCGCAATGAACTACACCTACGGTTTTGTGCTCAGAGGAAAAAGCATTAATATCACAGGTGCAAAGTTATGCCCACAGAAACAGAGGTCTTATTTGGATTTGAAAGAAGGTTCATGAAGTGTCATGTTGGGAGCAAATTTGGAGCAAAAATGGAGGGTCAGGCACAGAGAGTAGTCCTCATTATGCGCAAGGAAGGGTCAAGTCCAGCATGTTGGGTGTTTTCTGTACTGGTTGAGTTTTTAAGAAGATTATTTTGCACTTAAACTCATGCAACCTGGAAGTGAATTAAAGTTTTTTAAAAATTCTAGTTTTTTTAGAGGGTAAGTCTTTTGTAAGGGGGCCAGTAGGCGATGGCAAATGTGTTACATTTAAGGATACTCCTTTGCAATCTGGCCCAAAGTATTGAAAATTAAACAAAAATATTATTGAGATATCTTCCTTTGCTTATCAAAAATTTGGCTGATGTTTGTACATGAATAATTTGTCCCTTCATCAACTCTCCCCCAGACAGAGCAAGATTTTCCACACCTTACTCATGTGACCAATCATGTTAGCTTCAGTGGAACTACGTATGTGAGTAAGATTAGAACCATGTGAGCAAGATTAGAACCAAATGGATAAATGGTCTGTCATACCAGTTATTTAATCTGTTGAAGACTTTGAGGTCAGAAGATGACGCAGGAGATGACCTATTTTATGTGTGAAATGGCAATCTCTTTTTTATTTGCACCTTACTTAGCTAATAGAAGTATCAGCTTGCCTCCTTCCATATACCTTACAATCTTAAAGTATTTGTCATTGTTTAAAAAATCCACAACATTTTGCAAAATGTGGGTTTTCTCAGTATCTGTTAAGTATGAATGCTTACGCAAGAGCTTCCTCCAACAGAAGGTTACTGAACTTTTGGGAGCTCCCACTTCTGTTGAAAAATTATGGGATACACCTTTACCTTGTTGCTACATTTCTAGTTGTTTGACATTTACTAAAGTCCAATCCTGAAGAACCAACTAATTCCATACGGCTTGAGCTACAGTCAAAAGTCAAATTGGTATCTTAAGTACAAGTGATCATGACTTGATCGATTTTATAATGTGCAAACCGAGTAAAGTCCAGGCCAGTAATATATATACCTAGTGTGGTGAAAGGACCAATTTCACAGAGCTGAATACATTTATGAGCTATATTAGCTTGGAGAAGAATTTAATCAGAAAAATGTTAAAGATCATTGGGAATTGTTTACAAACACTTTATACTAGATGCCCAAAAAAAACCACAATTGAATAAGAAGGCTGTATTGGTTAAAAAACTGACCTGGTTAAAAGGGGGAAGTAAAGACAGCTATAAAAAGTAGTATATATAGAAGAAAGGGGAAGTTAATAGTAATGAATATAAATCAGAAGCTAGAAACTGTAGACAATTTATAAGGGAAGGAAAAGGACACAAGGATGAATCTAGGGCCAGCAGAGTTAAGGACAGTAAGAAGGAGTTTGTTAAGAATATTAGAAACAAAAAGAATCATAACAGTGATGTTGGTCAATTACTAAATGGAAGTGGTAGAATTATCAATAATAATGCAGAAAAGGCAGAAGTGGTCAATAAATATTTATGTTCTGTATTGGAGAGGGGAATATTATGTAGTCATATCATGTGATAACTCTTTGCATTCCACTAATATCTCAGGAGAATGTTAAACAGCAGCTACTATAGTTAGACATTTTTAAATCAGCAGGTCCACATAGATGCATCCAGGAGTTCTAAAAGAGCAGGGTGAGGAGCTTGCTGTATCTTGGAACACTGGAAGTTTCAGAAGACTGGAAGAAAGCTGATGTTGTGCCAATATTTTAAAAGTGTAAACAGGATAACCAGGTTATTATAAGTCTGTCAATCTGACATTGATCCCAGGCAAGATAATGGAGTTGCTGATCTGGAACTCAGTAAAGAATTAAAGGAGGCTAATCTAATTGATGCCAGTCGTATGGGTTTATGGAATATGGAACCTGTCAAACTAACTTGATTTTTTTGTATAAGATTGCAGGTTTGGTTGATAAAGGCAGTAGTGTTGATTTAATATACTTAGACTTCTGTAAGGCAGTTGACATGATGCCGCACAACATTTGATTAAAAATTATAATGATATAAAATTAACATGGAACACATTAAATGGATTAAAAGCTGGATAACAGATAGGTCTCAAAATGTAATTGTAAACGGGGAATCATCGAGCATATGCATTTCTAGTGGAGTCCTACAGGGACTGGCTCTTGGTCATATGCTATTTAACATTTTTATCCATGATCTGAAAGAAAGCACAAAATCATCCCTGATAAAGTTTGCAGATGACACAAAAATTTTGGGAATGGTAAATAATGAAGAGGACAGGTCATTGATACAGAGCAATCTGTATCGGTTGGTCAGCTGGGCACAAGCAAACAATATGTGTTTTAATATGGTCAAATGTAAGTGTGTAGGTCTAGAAACAAAGACTGTAAGCCATACTTACAGGATGGGGAACTTTTATATCCTGGGAAGCAGTGACTCTGAAAAAGATTTGGGGATTGTGGTGAAAGGTCAGCTGCACCTGGGCTCCCAGCTGTGGCCAAAAGTGCTAACGTGTTCTGTGGGTGCATAAACAGGGAAATCTGGAGTAGGAGTAGAGAGGTTATTTTGGCATTAGGGCAGCCTCTGCTAGAATACTGTGTCCAGTTCTGGTGTCCGCAATTCAAGAATAACGTTGATAAACTGAAGAGGGTTCAGAGGAGAGCCACAGGAATGATTAAAGGATTGGAAAACATGCCTTATAATGATAGATTCATGGAGTTCAATCTATTTAGCTCAATAAAGAGAATATTAAAGGTGACTTTATCACAGTCTATAAGTACCTACCTGAGGAACAAATATTTAATAATGGACTCTTTAGTGAAGTAGAGAACTTTATAACATGATCCAATGGCTGGAAGCTAAAGCTGGATAAATTCAGATGTAAAATAAAATAAAGCATAAATTCCTAACAGTGACGGTAATTAACCGTTGGAACAAATTACCAAGGGTTGTGGTAGAGTCTGCATCGCTGGACATTTTGAAATCAAGATTGGATATTTCTCTGTGTGATACACTCTAGAAATTTGGGGAAGGTCTATGGTCTGTGTTATATAGGAGAACAGACTAGATAATCACAGTGGTCCCTTCTGGCCTTGGAATCTAGGAATCTAAACTTTTTGGCATTGTAACCAGCCTTCAGGTGACTGAAATTTTTAGTTAACTAGCATTCAGATAAGCGAGGTTTGACGATATAGGGAACACTTTATGCAGCCATATCTGAAATGAAACACAGCAGCATCGTATACAATATTCCCTCTAATTTTTCCTACCCATTTGTGGAATGAATTTTGTTATGTGCACCAATTTAGAGGTGATGTGTGACACATCATCTTCATATTGGTGCACGTAACAAAATTCACGGGGTGGGGCTGAGGGGTTTGGAGTGTGGGAGGGAGGTTGGGATGTGAGGGGTCCGGCAAGGGGTGCAAACTCTGGGGTGGGGCCAGGTCTCAGGGCTGGGGCAGAGGGTTGGGTGCATGGATGAGGGCTCCGGCTGGGTGTGCGGGCTCTGGAGTGGGGCCAGGATGATGGTTTGGGGTGCAGGAGGGTGCTCCAGGGCTATGACAGGGAGAGAGGCTCCCCACAGCTTTCTCTCCCTGCAGCAGCACCTGGGCTGGTGGGGAGAGATGCCTCTCCCCGCAATGGCAGCTCTGGGGCTGAGGCTGCAGGATAGGCCCCCCAGCCCCAGCAGGTCTGGGCTGGGTCTGGGTGGGGGCGCACCAGCGGAGCCTGGAGCCAAGCTGCCCTGCCCCAGCTTTGCCTGGGTCTGTGCGCCCCAGCCATGGCAGGTCTGGGCTGCAGCACAGTTGGGGCTGGGGGCACACTAGGTCCCCGGGCAGGTTCCCTGAGCGCCTACCTGGCACTAAATAGACTGCTGCATGGCCACGCAGGTTGCAGGGAACTTAGATCATATAGTAGTTAAGAAAAACAAGTGAAGAACGGCACATCCAGCTAAAAGTAGAAGGGGATTTTAGATTGGTAGAATGTAGTTATATGAATTGGAATTTAACCAACAGACCAGAGCAAACTTCCTTACTATTGAAAAAATCACAGTTGGGTCTTTAATGAGACAAGGGGCCAGGGCCAGTCATCATCTTCTACATGAAATAACGTCTTAAAAATAATAATGGTTTCCACCCAAGCACAGAGAGTTCCTCACCACCCTTCTAGTGCTGTTCCTTGGGTGTTAGTTCTTACTCATACTCTATTTTTTTTCTTCTTCTCTCAGGATTTATCTGGCTCCATTGATGACCTGCCCACTGGAACTGAAGCAACACTGAGTTCAGCGGTTAGTGCATCAGGCTCTACAAGCAGCCAGGGAGAGCAGAGTAACCCTGCACAGTCACCTTTCTCCCCTCATGCCTCCCCACATCTCTCTGGAATCCCAGGGGGTCCATCACCTTCCCCTGTAGGCTCTCCTGTTGGAAGCAACCAATCAAGATCTGGGCCAATTTCTCCTGCAAGTATTCCAGGTAAATTTGATTTAAAAAATAAAATGAGTAGAAATATGATGTTTTATGTAATTTTAAAAATAATTACTTCTGTGGCTTAGGCATTTGAAATTCATTCATTTTATGGATATCTTGCATTTTTGTGGCCTTTTGTTGTTAAAATACCCACTTATCAGAAATTAGTTCAAACTAAAACTTCAGATCAAACACCCCTGAACTCCAGATTCTTTGAATCTTCTGGTCTAGATCCAAAATTGTGCTCAGTATGTGTCTTTATAACGGGCCGGTCAAAACCTTTGATCCAAACACTCTCAACTTTACAGCAGTACAGCTCAGACCTTTTCCCTTGGACCAAATCTTGGATCCATCTATCAAAAGTCTCACACTTCTTTGAATTGTTCTGGGTCCCTTTTTCATTCTACATATGGGGTTTTGTTGTCTTTGATCCCTGGAGTTATAAAGTACCATAAGCCCAGGAAGGGAAAATAATCCATAGGCTGTGTTATGAATGCATAGTGTGTGACATCAGTGCAAACTAGTAAAGATAGTATTTTCCACCCTACAGCTGGAAGGGACAAGAAATCACTAGAATTCCATCCCACCAATAATAATTAAACTGATAGAGAAATGTTTACTACTCATTTTCCAGTGCCATTTGGCATGTGATAAAAGGTGGTTCATGTAGACTAAGACATTTATAAAGATAGCTTAAACTGCCCAGAAGAAAAGTTATCTGCATTATTTCTAGACACATTCTAAGCTGGTCCCCACCTGTCTAGTATAGTAGAGGTAGGCTGAGGTCATACACTGAATCATGTGCTTTACAATGAGGGCTCAAATCAAATGGTGTTGCTGGAAGTCCCCCCAAATTTGGTTGAAAGAACCCAGCATTAAAATATGGGAAGTCAGTTCATTTATATTTGGTGTACATCCAAACAATCATGTCCAGCTAAATAAATCGGTGTTTTGTCTACCCAATTAATTTTTTACCAGGAAGTCGACATGGTTTTGAAAGTCAGCCATCCTGTTCTATGGAATGATTTGCCAGTCCTGGAAGTCCCATCTTTCCAAAGTAGCTTTTTTAGGAATGACATGAAAACAAGATTGGGTGCTCCAGGTTGCCTCCTGGCCTAAGCAGCCTCCAAAACCAAGTTTTTCTCACTCTTTTGGTAGATGAACTTTCAGATATGAACTAGAGCAACTGCTGTCTTCCTGAATCTACAGACTGCTGCAGTGCCTTTGCTGCTGTTTACATCTTTCCAAGTAACAGCTACAGAATGAAATTAACAAGACTGCAATTCAGAAGCCTTGAGTAGATGTGAAGTTGACTGGAATATTGACCTTTTGGTCTTCTGCTTCTTGGGAAAGCACTGAGAAGCACCAGAGGCAAGCTCTGTAGTGATTCATGGGAAAGGAGAGCAGTAGGAACCCTACGCTGCCAGCAGCCAAGTATAAAGTAATGGAGACAATCGCTCACTCCTTTTGCAGCTTTCTGGAGGCTGAGAGAAGCAGAGCAGTAGGCACCTACCACTAATAATATTAATTGGGTTCTTCCTTGAGTGATGTTTCTGTGGATGCTCCCCTGCAGATGTGGCAGCACCCCCTGTGCGTAGGATCTGAGATCTTCATCAGTAGTGCCTTTCGGACCACACAAGCGCATCTCTCCCATCTCACGCCAGGAGCAGGACATATATATAGTATTGTGCAGTCCAACCACCCTCCAGTTCCTTCTTAACCGTCTTTGGTCTGGGGGGAATCCACAGCAGAGCCCACTTTTGCCTTGTTAGATAGTGCCTTACCTGCTACCTTTTAGTGTAGTTTAGTAGTTACTTCGTCCCTTTTCGTTCTCTCTCTATGAAAAAAACCACTTTCATGCCTTCTGTTTCCCATTCTGTTGAGAAGAAACTGGCTCCCTCATCACCTTCTGAAACATCGCCTGCCAGAACGCCATCCCCAGTGAGGTCTGTTGCCTTGACACCCTCAGAGAGGGAACATATTTCCAGGGCCTGTCTGAATACCTCCGGTACCACAGCTAAGCAAAGGTCTAAAGACCCTAACTGGGCACACCTACAGACTGAGACACAAGACTTTGAAGAATAGTGCCAACTGTCCCAACCAGGCCAACTTTGGGTATTATGGCACTGGCAGCACTATCAGTGCTGATGTCCATTTCAGCATTGAGCAAGTCCTTGGCACCAAGCAAGTCTTCCACTCCATCTGCTGACTGCTCAGGAGAATGCATCTCTCTCTCAGCACCAATACACGCGCTGCTGATGATGACGCCCCTCCCTCCACCCCAAGAGTACAGATTCCCCAAGGACTGACTTGTCACTGATGTGCCTGAGTCACCACTACTCAGACATGACCTCCCGCTACTTCCATCCATTTCTCCAGACTCACACCATTCTTCCTTTTCCCCTCCAAGGACGGCAACACCCTTCCCCAGTGACATGGAGGAGGAGAAGGAATACTCCATCCCACACTCTTTCTCGAGATAGACTTTCTCTACTCATCCTCACTACTCACAATCCACAACCGGACTTGGACCCTGGTACGGACCGCTATGGATGCAATGTGCCACTCCTTCAACATTAGCCCAGCTGGGATCTTGGGGCCATGTACAGAGCATAGTTTGGGAAACCTCCCATGAAGCAAAGCCAGAGGCCTACACCTTCCCCTTTTCCATCGGTCTCTGGACCACCAGAGGCGGAGCATCTCCCTCTAGCAGATGAAAAGGAAGAACAGAAGGATGAAATTCTACCACCACTCCACTTCTCTTCTTCTTGCCTGATGATGCTATCATTAGAGCCCTGCAAATCTGCGGCTCTCCGCAGGCCATTTTTGCAGATAGTGGATCAGATGCCGATACAACCATGCAGGGCTCTATTCGCCAGTGGTGCCTGGCTCACGGCATCTGGCTCAGGCAGCCTGGGGGGCACAGCACGCTCGGTGCCGGCAGCAGCAACCAGTAGCTGGGGCTGGGCAGCAAGTTGGAGTTGGGGCTGTCCAGCATCCGCTCTCTGCACTGCTTCCTGTCCAACAGCTCCATGAGACGGGTGTCATGGCTCCACCTCGCCGAGCTTCCTAAGGAGATACAAACCACTAAGACCTATCCTTTGAGGACCTCCAATTGTTCACTGAGCATACAGATGAATCCCTACAATCCCTTAAGGATTCCCGAGCAACTCACTTCTCTGTTGGCACTTACACACCAGTGCCAAAGAGACGAAGAGACCAGTGCCCTGGGAAATACCAACTTCTCCCACAATCCTGGGAGTCCAAGAGGTCAAGCACCATGGGTTCCTCGAGGGGATACCTCCCAGGCACCATCAACCAAGCAACAATTTTGAAGGTGTGGTTGCGGTCCCAAAAAGCCTCCCCCTGTTCCAGTCACATCAGTCATTTCCAACATCCCACCGGTTTGGCAACCATTTAGCCCCATTCTTCCCATCATAGCAGCTGATTACCTCAGACAAGTCAGTGTCTATCCCTCTCCACCACCCTCCCTCCCTCCCCATTGCTATTCAATGACACTTCTCACCAACCCATCCCACGAGAAGAAATAAATCATCTGCTGCAACTGGCAGCCATAGAACTGGTCCCATCCCAACACAGAGGGAAGGGTTTTTACTCTCATTATTTTTTGGCCAAAAAGAAAACTGTCAGCTGGAGACCAATCCTGGACCTTCAAAACGTAAAGGTTCCTCAAACTGCAGTGCTTCAAGATGATTACTCCAACATTACTGGAGCAGGGGGACTGATTCTCAGCCCTGGACCTCCAAGATGTGTATTTTCTTATCGCAATATATCTTGCCATGTAGAAGAGTTTGGCCAGAGCTCATCCCTCCCCAGGATGGTGGGGAACCATACTGCCTCACTACATCAGTCCGGTTACGTCGGGGAACTAATCTGGCTGCAGGATCTCATGCTGCAGCAGTGGTAGAAGCAAAACAAATGCTTACTCATGCCGGGCTGGCAGGCAGTAGCGAGTCCCACGCTCCGGTCCTTGGACAGGGTGGAGCAAACCAGTAAACAATAAGCCCCAGTCCTGGGTCAGGGTGGGGAAGTACAAAGTCTGTGGCTCAGGCCCTCACTCAGGGGCTGAGCAAACGATTAAGTTCAGCCAGCCCAGGCCCTGGATCAGGGTGGGCAACAGAGAGTCTGTGGCTCAGGTCCTCAGGCAGGGGCTGAGCAGACAGGTAAGCAACAAGCCCAGGCCCTGGGTCAGGGCGGGGCAATACAGAGTCAGTGGCTGAGGCCCTCAGGAAGGGGCTGAGCAAACAGTTAAGCAGCAAGCCCAGGTCCTGGCTCCGAAGGGCCTGGGAGAGGGAGAGACTGCCACCTATGCATTGGGTGTCAGGGAGGACACAGGCCCACCCACTCCAATGTGTCCCAGCCCGGGGCCCTCGCAGCAGCAGAAGACCCACTGCTTTGTCAGTGGGGATCCTGGCCGCAACACACTGACATAGGCTCTGGCAGTGCTGCAGCCAGACTAGGGTCGGCTGCCTGTGGGCTACTTCCAGACTCTCCCTCTAGAGGTACCTGCATCCGGACAGTGTCCTCCAAGGGGTCAAGCACCCTGGGTTCCTCAGGGTAACTGGCGAGCAGTAGGCTTAGCAGCTCCTCTGGGTAACTTGTGAGGGGAAGGCTTGACTGCTTTTCCGGGCTCTGGTCGCCTCCGGCATTGGTTGGTCTGGCCAGTCCTGGGGTCGGCCATTGATTGACGGGGTCTCCCAACCAGGACTTCGGCCATAGGCGTCTAGCATCTCTATGATCTCTAATGATCTCTGGGGTTGGGCTTTTATACTTCCTGTCCTGCACCTTGACCTCTGCAGGGCGGACGCAGGGTTCACTGGCTCCATCCACTTTGGTGTCTGGAGAGGCTTGTCCCTCCCTGGGGTGGCGGGGAACCACACTGCCTCGTTACGTGCCCACTTGTGTTTTTTCCAGTTCATCAAGGGGACTGACCATTATCAGTATAAGGTAGTAGCCTTCAGACTGTCAACAGCCCCTCATGTGTTCTCCAAAGTCCTTGCGGTAGTCACTACCTACCTACGCAAGGACATACCTAGGGCGTCATCATCTTTCCATACTTGGATGACTATCTCCTCAGGACCCATCTGAAACCAATGCCCTTTGCACTGTCCAAATGGCAATGGACCTTTTCTCAAGCCTTGGCCTTTGTGTAAACTTAGAGAAAACTGCACTGACTCCAGTGCAACACCTGGAATTTTGAGGGCAAAATTAGATGCCATACAAGTCTGAGCCTTCCGCCCAGCTCAGAGATTTTCGACTATCATTGATCTTGTATCCATGGTGAGAACCTGTCCCCAAATCTCAGCCAGGACATGCCTCCAGCTAATTGGCCACGTGGCAGTGGCCACACTTATGGTAAAGTATTCATGGTTACGCATGTGACATCTTCAGGCATGGCTACATATAGTCTATGTACCTCACGGACACAGCCTACACAATCTCCTATCCATGCCTATGACAGTCAAGGACTTTCTACTCTGGTGGATATAGCCCCACAACATCTGTTTTGGGGTTCCTTTCCTTTCCTTCATCCAGCGCCGTCCATGATTCTAACAACCGACACCTTGATTAATTGAGGAGAGCACCTTCACACTCACATCAACCTTCTGGAGCTACAAGCAGTCCACAATGTCTGCCGATACATTCTCTCACTGATCGCACATTGCACCATCAGAGTCATGATGGACAATATCGCCTGCATGTTCTACGTCAACAGGCAGGGCGGAGCAAAGTCCCAATCTGTGCTCAGAGGCACTGAAGTTATGGAAATATTGAATACAATATGGCATTACCATCTCAACCGCATACCTCCCTGGACACCAGAACACCACTGTGGACTCTCTGAGCAGCAGATTCTCCCATGATCACGAGTGGGAACTAGATACGTGAGCCCTTCAGTACCATGTTCAACCTCTTTGTCATACCAGAGAACTCCTGCTGCCCTCAATTGGAGCCCTTATGGCATACCCACTTGTACACAACTTTTCCTGAGGACGAAGGATTCTATGTCCACATCCCAAATTTTTGCCCAAGGTACCAGCCTCTTTCCATCTCAATCGACCTATCCACCTTCCCTGGTTCTTTCAAAAGCCGCACAGCAACCAATAGGAGGCAACATTGCACACCCTGGACGTCAGACGACCATTCTTTTTCTGTCTACACAGAATTAAACCTTTCTGAAAATCTTATTGCTCTCAATGGCCGAAAGATCGAAAGGTGCATCTATCTCTAACAACTCTTTTCCAAGTGGATCTCGCAGTGTATGCATCTGTTCTACCAATTACACAATTGATAGCCTTCTCCTGGAACTAGAGCACATTCCACCTGCTCACTCTCCACCTCGATTGCCTTTCTCAATAATAATTGCTGACATTTGCAAAGTGGCCACATAGGCATCAGCAGACACTTTCAGTTATCACTACACCATTACTCAGCCTGCCTCAGGAGGACACTACTGCTCTACTAGGACACACTGTCCTGTCATCCGCAGTAAATACTGCTCTGAAGCCCCGGCCTTCCAATTAGGAACACTGCTTCCTAGTCACCTACACTGGAGCACCCATAAGGAAATGACTCAAAAAGAAGAGACGGTTACTCACCCTGTGCAATAATTGTGGTTCTTCAAGATATGTATCCCTCTGGATGCTTCACTACCTGCCCTCCTTCCCTCTGCTTCAGAGGTGAAACATAGGCTCTGCAGCAGAGAAGGAACTGCAGGGGCGATCGGACTTCACAGCGCTATATATGCATCCCGCTCATGGAGTGAGACGGGGGAAGTACACGTGTGCAATCTGACAGGCACTGCTGCAGAGGGCGCTGCCGCACTGACAGTGGAGCACCCATAGGGACACATATCTCAAAGAAGGTCAGTTAATGCACAGGATGAGTAACCTCTTATGTGTTGGAGTCCAGGAGTCAGGAGAAGACAGATGCTTTGCTTTTCCAGCAGCCAAGGAGGATAGCTGGTTGTAGGATTTGACTTATCAGTTACCTACTAACCAAAGGTTGCTATGGAATATGGATACCTGAGCTAGGGTCCAGAGACAGGATCCTAGTAGAAATCCAAATGCTCTCTGCTTTCCCAGTAGATTGGCGGTGGGTGGGTGTTTAATCCTCTGGCTAAGAGCTGTTAAGTCTTTTAAGCCATATAAATAACACTGTTCGTGTCATCTTCCCCTTTCATCCCACCTGGAATTTCCATCTGTGTGTGCCATTGCCAATTGTCTAATATCTTCCATTCAGCCCAATTACAGCCATGATGCTTTGGGAAAAAAGGAATAGGGAGCTTGTCTGTATTTCTGTGACCTGTGATGCTCAGGCTGCAGTGTTTTTGAAACAAATATTCTTCAGTGTGCTCCCTCTCTTTAATATTTTCTTTTTGTTGTTATTTTTCACTCCTTCCTCACCCTACCCTTGTTTGTTCTGACCTCTCTTCTCTTCTATTGCCTCCTGCGATGTCTTGCTGCAGCCTCTCCATGTGACATAGATTGGCTCTTTCAATCATTCTCTCTCCAGCAAGTCATTGTAAAAAGAGCAGCTGTTGTGTAGAGATAGCTATGAGGGCGAAAGCCAAAATGTTGCAGGGGGAGGGGGGGGCGGTCTTGCTGGGAAGGCCATTAAAAGAAAGGTGTTGCTTTCCCAGGGTTCGCTGGAAGAGAAGCTTCCTTTTCCCCATCCCTCCTTTGTTGAAATAAAATCAACAACTAATGAAACATCAAAAGGATAAACAAACAGCCCACTATTAAACCTCCCAAATGGCCGATTTTGTTCCATTGCCTGTTTAAACTGTTTCTCCACCTTTCTGAAAATTTGCCATCTCATATTGCTTACTGTCACACATTGCGAATTTCATGGGAATGAACCAGCACAGACAGCCCTGACATTGGCACATCCCTAAATCATTGGGCATTTCCTTTCTGTACTCTTTGAAAAGCTGGACAGATATTTCTTGTGGTAAGTGGCACACATATCTGCCGGCTTTGTTTCCATCCATACTATTAGAATATAGCAGGGAGATGACCCATTGAGGGCAGAAAAATCAACTTGGATTTCTTTTTTAAATCAAAAGTGCATGTTTTCCCCAAACCTATATCACTTCTCTCTCAGCTACACTTGCGTTACAGAGCCCATTTTTTGCTCTTCGGTGATTAAAAATAGGCCAATTTAAGATGCTGTTGTATATTTTATTTCTGTAATATAGACCATTATTTTACTTAATCAGAAATAAAGTTCTCTTTATTTTGTAGCTTTTCCAGAATTAGGTTACTGATTTAAAAGGAAAAAAAAAACATAAAATGTGATGCCCTGCGCTGTATTTAGGTCTTGTACTGTACCTAAGTCAACCCTCACCCAGTAGTGGAAGCTGACACAACATAACATCAAAATGTGCTGCCCTTGTCAGAAGATGTAGTGGATGTTAATTTCACTTTTCTTGCCTCCTGCGCCAGCTGTTTCAATTTACTAACAAAGCAAAAATGTAAATAAGCTAAACAGATTTGGTTTAGGGCTTTTTTTTTTTTTTTCAATTTTTTATTTCATTGGCCAAAGGCTTTGATCAGCTTTTTCTTCTCTGCAGCGTAAGCAGCAACAGTGTTTAAATATTAAGAAGGGCAAGAGTTCTGTGGGAGATTGCTGATAGGCCAGGAAGCTGTTAACTCTTTAGTGTCTGGGCAGATTTCATGAGTTAAGCAACATTATTTTTGAAACCCTCTGCAAAGAGGTTTACTCCTTAGACACACTTTGACATTTTTGACACTAATTCTTCATGTATTCTGAATGTTGTGTTTAGAAATACCTCAGGGCTTGTCCACCCTGAAGTTTAGTGTATGGCAAGCTGTGGTATAAATCTATAGTGCAGCAGCCTGCTGTGCGCTAAGGGCTGTGTGGACCCTGCTACTGCACACTAACTGTTCTGTAGTCCACTCTCGCCTGCTGTTGTTACACCCAGCCTTGTTGCTTATCAAGTCTCCATGCAGAAAAGTCTTAAAGGAAAACAGTGGCTTTTCACATCGTTGGGTGTTTTCATTTTTTCTCTCAACATTTTTTCCATATGAAGGAAAAACAGCTGTTTATCAATAGACACCAATGGTACACAGCAGGTTAGCATAGGAAGTGAAGAACAATATTATCTTTATGCAGCATTACAGAAGGATTGCTGCAAGCTAAATTGGAATTTGGTTGGGATATTGGGTTTAACGCTCCTAGGCTATGTCTTCATCACAAAAAAGGTGGTGGTGGTTTTTTATCAAGGAATATAGTGTTGACCTTGCCTAGTTGGTCATGGTAAAAGCTATAGTGCCTTGTCTATACATGGGGCTTTTCTACACATAGAGTTACTCAGGAGTAGCTATTCCTGAATAACACCAAGTAGGGACACACTTTTTCCAGAATAAGAGTACCTTGTTCTGGTTTAGCTTAATCCACTTTGAAAGATCTTTAATGGCCACAGATGGTCAGTATCTGAGATTACATCCCAGCTGTATAGCCATTCTTCTACTCACAGAGTACCCTAGTTCAAGAAAATGGGTATTTCCCACTGTGCCGTCAACGCCACTTACCGAGTTTTTACCTGACAGTCTTCCACACATGTACTGACCAGGCCCAAGTGTACTTAACTTCTAAGACCTGACAGAAATAATACAAGGTGATACAGCTGCAGGCATGAAGGAGGGAAGGGTGATAGGGTGTCTTTGAGGTGTTGTGGTTGGAAATCCAGCCAGCCTCCTAATTTGGTATACAAACTAGTTAGTATGTGGGCAGATTAGAAGGATTCATTAGCAGAGCAAGGAAAAAGTGAGTAAAGGTTGTCTATCATAGGCTAAAATGAGGTTTCAGAGTGAGAATCGGAGCAGAAATGGTAGTCTCTTTCATGTCTGGCAAAAATTAAGGCCTGTAAAATAAAGTATTTCTAGAAGCATGACTGGACAAGGAGAAGTTGATTGGAAATGTCATCTTTTAAACTACACTTTGGAAAATCTCAGACTTCCTTCCCCAATGAGCCAAACTCTGGTCCTTACCTAGGGGGAGAAAATAACTTGCTTTACTACCCACTGTTACTAGTGTATTAAAGCATTTGTTGTTTCAGCAAAATTATTTGAGATGATTACCATATGAGCTGAATTTGTGAACCTTCATTTTTTGCAATAAGTTTACAGGTGCCTAGTAGTACCTTTGCAAGACAAGATAGGGGATAATTTCCCTTTAAAATGGACATGGTCTTCCTGCATGGACAAAGATTATTTTAACACATCCATCAGTATTTCCCTCTTGGCTTCTCCGGAGGCAGAACTCCTGCAACAAGTGTTGCAAGGAAGATGCATGCTGTTCATTGGCAAGCAGACCAGAAAAAAAAACAGAACACAAAATGCCATTGACATAGCCATGTTTTTAATCACCAGCAGTGCACAAAACATCTATTCAGCAGTTTTACAAACCTACAGTGCCTGCAAGGCTGTGGATTTCCCTTACAAATGAAATATTAGAATGTTCCACATAGCAATAGTTTTAAATCCCTTTTCCAATGATTCTTAACAGCATTTAAAACTTCTATACTGCAGTCCACTTTCTTCTGAGAAGGGGAGAAGGAATAGGCAATTTTTAGATACTCTAGCTCTAGGGATTGGTTTTATTATATGGAGTATTTAACCTCTGTTACTCTGTTGCCCATTGTAGGAAGACAGGATGCTGTACTAGATGGACCATTGATCTGATCCAGTACGGCCATTCTTATGTTCCCTGTTAAAAATCAGATCAGTTCAGTAGTGATTATAAATTACCATCTGAAGACTGTTTGGCCTGTGTGAAATGAGTTGGTAATCTCAGTTCACTTCCTTTTGGACAATTGTCCATGTCACAAAAAAACTCTAACAGAACTGGCTCCTTGCTTGCAGTCTCATCAGAGGGGTCAAGGAACTAGCCTCATTTCAGAGGTGGTCTCTCCAGAACAGAGCTGAGGCACAGTGGCAAGGAAGAAGCATTAGGGAAACTTACACTGCCATAGCCCAAGTTGTGCTTTGTTGAGGACAGAGAGCGTCAGTTGCCTGGACTGTCAGTCTGGTACTTTTCAGCATCACTAAATTAGAAGAAACAACCAGCCAACCAGAAAAAATAATTATTTAAATCAATCTCTCTTACTGCTTTTTTAAAGTTTTCTTTGTTGCTTAGCATACCATATATGTCAGTCCACCTGAATCTTGGATGACAAGGGTGTGGAAAACCAATTCAAGTCTTTGCATAAGTATGTAGTACATGCATTTTGGTTCACATACAAAGTTCAAATATATCTACTGAAGCTACCAAAAATATGAAAATCGTTCTTGTCATGTCTTGCGGCTAGACATTGCATGCTGAGGTCGACCATAGGGAAGTACAGTTTGCTTCTAATTTTAGCATTTACTATTTGTGTTCCTGGATTTTTATATGATACTTCCAACCCACTGATGCCTTCACCAAGGAACTTATAGTGCCTGTGCTTACTTTATGGGAAATTGAATTTTTATATTCTTATGTGGTTAAATTTAGATCCTTTTTTTCCATTTCATGTATTGCCACAATAAAAAATAGGTGTGGATTCTATCATAAATAAAAAGGCTTCCTTCCCCTGTGCTTTGCATTATTGAGTAATGATTGATGGGTTTGCAGGGAAAGTCAGTCAGTCCACTCCCACTTTATCAATTTGTTGTTGTTGGCAGTCGCCCATATTACATTGATAAAGCATTCCATAAATCTAGTACAAGGTATATTTTATTTTCTGGAGTAGAGTGCTTTGTCAGTGCCTACTTTCCATGTAGGCTGGATAGCTCTACTCCTTCTTGAAATGGTCCAGTTTGGGGTTGCTCTGTAATTAGCATCAACTTCAGGAAGGTATTGTATGTCCTTAGTTGGAGCAAGATATCAGAACATAGGCCTGGAAGTCTTGCTGATTTAAATTTAGGCCAGATAATAAAATGAGATTTGTTCAGCAAGGAAATTGTTTCCACTATGCACACGCCCCTCCAATTTTAGTCATGGTTAGTATTTTTGAGACATGAATTTTAAATAAGAAATATCTTATTCTTCTTTGTAACAAAATGTGTGTGGACTGAACTGTTGCTTTGCAATATGTGTGTGGAGAGTTGACAGTTCTGTTCCATAGTCAGATATGGAACTCAGATATCAGACATGGTTTTTAAAAACTAAACAGACAAAAACCCACTCTCATGGTGAGTTTTTATGTTCATTTCCTCATCCCCAGATAACTCAAATTATTGTGATGTGTTGATTGATTACAGCAGTTAAGTTTCTTAGTAATCAGCTTCATCACTTATTCTCAATTCACATTTGCACCTTTGATTTCTCTTCCACAACACGGTGATGTGAGTTGTCGTTGACTAATGAAGAACAGAATTGGTTTCGGCATGAGACAAACGGAATGCCGACACCAATCCCAAAATGCATTAATCTTTAATAATCCACATCTGCATGTTTATAAATGATATAACCAGGGGTTGCTAATGTTGATACGTCCCCTTCCAAACAGAAACTGACATAGAAGTTCGTATTTGCAAACTACATTAAAGGCATATGGCTGAATGTTCTGTGTGTGACCTTGCAGAGCGTACTAAATTTATGGAAGTTTTAAAATGATTGAAAATATATGAAAATTTCTAGGCTCTAGCACTAGTCTTTTGGGTTTCCCATTGTTGGGCAAGTTTAAATATGGCATGATAGATCCTGTCTCACGGAAGGTCAGATTCGTAAAATGCTGTTTGGAACTTGCTTTGCCTTCGAAAGCTTTTATTCATAATATCCTAGATTTGTCTTTTTGCCTTCCTGGGGGCTTTCTTTTTTCCTGTTGAGCAGAAGTGTGTATTATGATGAGATGCTCATGTTATTCATGATAAACACTATTCTGGTGAAGCTTGTTCCTTGTGGGGGTGGGGTGGGATTAATTATTGGTCCTACCTTTTTTCTAACAAAGTATCTATTCATTACAGGCAGTGGAAGTTGCAAAGTTAGAGTAGAGCAAAGAACAGCAGCACACAAGTAAACTGCTTCAATGCTGCAGATTAGCACTGTTCCAATTTCCACCTGCTTGCCAGCACTTAAAAAAGGAGAGATGGTGAGAAAGAATGAGGGAAGAAAGAAGAGCCTGTGGAACAGTGGGAATATCTTAAATTAGCAAATGATGCTACTTCACTTATCGCTGGCCCCCAGTGCTGACCCCAAAGTGCAGACAAGAACATGATCTGGATAGTCTTCATCTATACTTAGGGATCAGCAACCTATGTTGTCAGCCGTTGATTTGGAGTTATTCCCAAGTGTAGATGGGTGCTGCAAAAAGAAATGTGGTGGGGAGTCTAAGAACATTTTTTATCCTATCTTTGGTGTCCCATGGATTTTCACATTGAAGATGTGAACTTCCAAAGATTGTCGGTGAACTACCAATATATATGCCTTCTGTTATGTTAAAATTGTGATGTAGGTCAGTTTTTATTGGGAAGCAAATCCAATGAATTTTATACCTACCTCTTTATAGACAGTGCGTTTCAAGCTCTTGAGTACAGTGGGCTCAACCAAGACCAGGTTAGAGAAAATTCTCCTTATAGATTATAAACTGTCTCTAAAGAATGATCATTAATAGTAAAAACACCTTCCCTTGGAACTTGTGTTAACTTGCTAAACTAAATTCTTAATATTTTATGACGTTTCATTTTAGAAAATAGAGAATTTGAATGTAATATAAGGAGGCAAGACAACTTCCCTATCTTTTGTTAAAAGCATTCAATTGCTTACAAATTGGATCAATTGCAAATTAATTTTTTTTAATTGAAATATAGAAAGTAATTAAAAACACATTTGTTTTCACTAGCTGGAACACATAGTTTACCACATTAAAAAAAGATATAAAGTAATACATCAACTATTCCTATCAGGCTAGCTCTTACTCTGCTTTGACTCATGCAAATCTCACTGAAATCACAGTGAACAGGACAGAGTAAGAGCTACAGTAAGGATTTGACTCATACATTAAACAGATGGGTACATGTTTTTTGCTGTATCACCTGTGAGGTTCCTGTTCATTATGCATTATTTTCTCTTATACGTTATTCAGGAAAATATAATTTAGCAAATATAATAATAATTTAAAATCACCGTAGAGGTGTGATAAAATGTTTTGGACAGGCTGTGTTTCTTTGTCCCATTTTCCCCTTCTTCCCCCTCCCCCAGATTTGCACAATTGTGTTGGATGTTTTTGGGGCACAGAGAGAAAAACGTATGAAGGGAGTTTTTGCTGGGGAGGCTCAAATGAGAGCTTTTTTAAAAAAGTCAGTGGCTTGGCTTTGAAAAGGCCTATCTAGTATAGAGCAGTGCTTGAGTGAAAAAAAGGGAGCAAGCGCCTCATCTAATCTTTCTCCTGGGGACCTAGGTGGACAAATTGGCAACCCTGTTCACAGCCTTTCTTTTCCCCCCTCCTCTTTGTACCATAAGAACTGCTAATCGGATCCATGCTGCTGCAACTGTGGTTAGTTATTAACAGAATAAAAGCAGATTTCTTCAAAAGAACGGATGGGGGGAACCGACTATACAAAATTGCAAGGTTGTTAGAATCTTAAATGCACAGCAGTCGATTCTTCCCCCTATTCTGAATTATACGATGAATACAGTCTTTCATCTGTCACTGTGCCCATTTCTTCAGAAGGCAGCCAATATTAAGCCTCTCACACAAAACAAAAAAAATTAAGATGTTAGAAAGAGAAAAGCATTGGGGAAGAGGAAGAATAAGAAAAGAAGAAATCAGGTTTTGTTTTTATTAATTTGGCCTGGTGAGAGAAATATGAGCTTCCCTGCTCAATTCAGTTCCTGCTCCTCCCGCCCCCAGCCACCATCTCTGAATGCAAGGATTAGAAAAGACTTAACTAGTTGTTCTCCTGAGCTGTAATATTCTGTACTGGCCTCCAGCAGAAATATTTCATGCTGTGTTAGCTCCCCAGTTTAATGTAGATTGTGCATCAAATGAGCAAAGGTGAAAATGGAAGGAAATAGACCCCCAAAATGAAACTTCTCTGTATCTAAATTACAAATCATAAGTAGGTGTTATGGGATTCCTAGGTTTAGATTAACTAATATTTTCTATATTTCTATAAAGAAACCTTGCGACCTTCTTTTGAATTGCTCTGGCACCTCCATGGTTTGCAACAGGACTTTGAAATTTGGCAGCGGGATAATCCTTGGGCAGAAAGATGCCTTTTAGTGGCCTCATGAAAATCCATTCAGATTTGGCCGAGTTGTAAGCTGTTGAAAGTTGCCATTGGCTAACTATATTTCACACGGCTCAGCTTGCTTAGGAGTTGCTGCCAAGAACTCTCAAAATTCCCTGAATCGTGCATTGCAGTGGTGCCTCATTTCAGCAATCCACACCCAGAGGAGGACCTCCGGATGGGACACAGACAAAATGAATCCTTCTGCCACTGCTTTCCCCCCATTGGCGTTCACTCTGGCCTAAGGGAACATCTGCTGCACTAGCATGCCTGCTTAGGAGTCTGTGAGTGCTTAGACTCCCTGTTTCTACTAAGAAGTGCTAATAATTCTTTGCCCTTTTCAAACCTGCATCTCCAATATGGCAGACCCAAGTTTCAGAAACACACTATGGTGATGAGCACCACAGAAAAATCCATGCAGCATTTAATAATTCCATAGGTAGGGCAGCATTTGTATGATGTGCAGTATATTAGAACTTGGGGCAACACACTGGGTGGTGAAGGATAAAAAGAAATATCGAGTAGCTCCCTCATTCATTGAGCACCACCCATTCTGTGCACTGAATGAGACGTGGGGTTCTGTGGAACAAACAGCATATGCTCATGAATTAGAGACGGTATCATAATGCTTATGCATGGAGGGGGGGGGCAGAATTAAGGTTACACAGTCTTAATTCTGATTTCCTAGCTTTTGAGTGCTTATCTACTCAACCTAAGGAAGATTCTTTTAACACAGAAGTGGTTTTGGTTGATTGGTGTGTGGTTTTGTTTGTTTTTGTAATATAATGTAGTGTTTATATTAAGTAGCATTCAGAGGCCCCAGTAAGGATCAGGGCCCCATTATTCTGGACACTGTTCTGCCTTGAAACTCCTACAATCTAAGAACTATATATTGTTATGAACAGTAAAAGAATTCTTACTAGTTGTTGTTTTTACATGATTTGTGAGAGTTAATATACATTAGAGAAACCTGCGGCTTTGAAGGATGATACAGTATTTAAAGGGCTAATATGGAAGATTCAGGGCCAGATCCACTGATATCCTTTGTCTGCTTTGCACTGCTCCTGTGACTCAAAATAGCTATAAACCTGGTTTAAACAGCTGGGTAAATTGAGTTTACAGCTATTTTGCTTTGCTAGAGCTGCACCGATTAGTCAGAAGTCAACCTGGCCCTCAGAATGCAAGTTAACCTGCAGTTAGAACATCAACAGGTGTGAGGACCCCGGCTTTATTCTTGTCAGACCGAGTGTGAGCTGGCAGCAGGAGCAAAGAACTGAGATGTGGAAAGTAGAAAAGTGATAATAATATTGCAGTGTCATTGATACAATCTTCTCTTCAGTCTTTTTTCAGTTTAAGTGGTATGTCCCAACTCTGTTCAGTCCAGAACAGAACAGAGAGAGAGCACCTCTCTGAAAGATACAATTTAACCCTTTCTGCCTCTGTTTCAAACCATCATACAAAATATTTAAGAGTTTAACATAACCAATTTTTATATGCAGAAAAATCATAATCTGTCATTATATTATTAACTATTTAAAATGATTTCTCCTTTTTCTCTCTCTCTCTACATTTTTCTAATAAAAGGTTGATTTTTAAAAATAATACAGTCTGATAGGCAATTATAACGTAATGTGGGCTACCACTTTTGGTATTTTAACAACAAAGTTGAAAAGATTGTTATCTAAATTTTAAAAACTTCTGTTGTGCATGCACCAGTAGTTGCATAAAGATTTTTATAGGCACTGCATTCCACACTACCTATAATACAGTATGGCTAGTACACAGTGCTACTGATTTGAATGGAACTCCTGCTACCAAGATTTGCATGTGACAGTGTGACTGTATGATGTCTATGGAAATGGAATAGCATGTCATTGCCAAGTATTTTAACACACATTACTCTATTTGCTGTGATTTTACATAATAAAAATGCTATGCAACATACACAGTAGTGTTTATCCTGCATACATTCTGGCAAATGGAATACCTCATCAGTGTAGCAGCAGTGCTACACAAAAACATGGGGAAAGTTCAGCTCTGTTAAAAGTTCCATTTGTATTGTACTGGGTCAAAATAGTTTGTCAGTGAAAAAAAATTGTTGTTCTTTCTCTTTCAAATAGCTACGGTAATGTACGAAAGCTACGGTAATGTACGAAATCACTTGTTTGCATTCTTTGCAATTTTCTTTCCAAAATTAAATAGAAAAATCAGTTAATATGGAATTAAAAGTAGCTTCTAACAGGGGAGTGGGGATGGAAGGTTTGTGCCCATTCTTGCTTCTTTTTGATATGTTGTCTGAAGGCCAGAAAGGGTGGCTGGGTTGGTAGGTTATTTTAATAGTACTTACTTCTTTCTTTTGATTGTTTTTTATCTTAGAAATATCTGGAATGTCTGGTCTTCCCTAGCTGTGCTGAAAATTTTTTTGGCATCTCCTAAAACTCCTATTATGCATTTTTAAGCTTCACATTGAAGATTTGGCGGGACTTGAATTCGTAACAAAGGCCCTGCTTCTGCCACACACAGTCCACACAGGTAGACCTCTGCAACTGCAAAGAGCCCCATTAAATGCAGCATTCGCCTACCCATCGGACATCGCACAATCAGGCCAATGAAATTTTTCTCCTTAGTGTTTTAGTGAAATGGGTATTAAATAAACAATAAACCCCAGAGTTTTAACTCTTTTGAATATAAATCAGTTCTCAATTAATTACGCTTTAATTCCTAGGGTATTTAGATTGTAAACTCTTTGCAGCAGGGACCATCTTTTTTTTTCTGTGTTTGTACACCCCCTAGCACAGTGGGGTCCCGCTCCATGACTGGGGCTCCTCGGTGCCACCACAACACAAATAATAAAAACAATGATCAAAGAAAGAAAATGGATAAACCTTTTTAAAGAAACAAACAGGTCATCTTTATATATCTGAAAGAAACCAAAAAAGCACCAACTCTTTTCCCCTTATGGGTCACCATTTAAGGGTTAAATGGCGATCTTAGCATTGTTCTCCTTTTGCTGCTTTTGGTCTAACTTACAATTTTATAGTCTGTTGAATTTGACCATGTGAATAATCTACAGTAGCACCAGTTGAGCTAATCTTTCTTCAGGTCTCGCAGTGTTGATCTGCTCGTTCTTTATAGAAATAATTTTCTCTTGTGACTTCACCAGATTTTGTTCTAAAGCTTTTATTAAATAAAGGGGAGATTTCTAAAGTACCCCTTTGTAAATAAATAAATACTTGAGCAAGTGGTTACAGGTGCCCATCATTTTATTTGAGAAACTCCCAACTTCACATTTCTAGAGGAGGCAGATGAAATTGATTTCTGTAGTGCCTAATTTACATACGCACAGTTCTAAAGTTTGATTTTGCCAGTGCTGTGCTTGCGTGACTGTATATGCAGGATAAGGTTCTTGCTCGACAATTGACATTATCAGTGTTAAAAATTAGAGTGTTAGAAAGATTTTACAAGCTCATCGTAAATGGATGCAAAATAAACTACACAGCATAGATCTTCTGTTTGATTTTTAACAGCTCCCAGAGGAATTTCTATCCCTGACACTAAAGGAATTCCCATCTTGGGGCTGTACAATGCAACCAGCAGTGCCCCTGCATCTTTTAGTAACTTATAAAGTCATAGATGGTTTTTACATGTTTTAGGTTTACTTGAAATATTCTGTCTGAGAGCAGTGCCTCAGGCATACACAGTATAAGTGGTAGCGTCCTGTGTTAACATGGAATTGCTGTCTATTTGCAGTCTTGAGTCACTGAATCATTTCAGTCTTGCAGAAGTGTTCATTATAATGTAGACGCTTAATGTCTTGCTACAGTCCTTTCCTGAGTGACATAAAAATAAGTCAGTATTTTGTTCTCGTATGCTTTAGAGTTCCTAAATGGGCTGAGGATCCAAGGCCCCAGGCACTGAATATTTCATAGTAGTGCCATGTTTGGTCTTTTGGAGAAGGAACTCTGCCTCTAGACTTCCATTTGCATACTCTTGCGAAGTGCAGAAATGAGGCAGTTGTCATATCCCATCATAATACTGCATACTATGAGTTTTAGTGCAGATACTTTCCGTTCAAATAGCTAGGCAACTTTTATATTTTACTTTAAAAATTCTAGTTTGTTTCTTTGTATTGCATATAAATCTAATGTATCTTTTAAAATCAGCTGTTGTAATTGTGGCTAGTTTCTCTGACACGGTGTAGATGGAGGATAAAGAATACAGAGCATTTCACTTGCCTTCTGTGGTTTGCCCATAGGGTGATCAGACAGCAAGTGTGAAAAATCGGGACGAGGGGTGGGGAGTAATAGGTTCCTATGTAAGAAAAGGACCCAAAAATCAGGATTGTCCCTATAAAATTGGGACATCTGGTCATCCTATTTGCCTTTAACATTTGGATAGTTCATAGCTCTGCAGAAAGAGCAATCCTTACTGGTACTCTTTGGGACAAATCCTTATGGCTACAGAAATCACCCCAGGATTTTCCCCTCAACCAGTAAAAATGGGTGGGAGCTAAGCAAGAGAAAATGGCGTTCTACATGCACAAATCTACTTGACATGTTCTTTATTCTTGCTGTTTTTTTAAAAAGGAAATCAGTCTGAAAATAATCTGTTCATTTTGATGAGGAGGCGTTTAAGTCTCTCTGCTACTGTTTATACCACACTCATCGCTGCAGTGTCTGACCACCTAAAATATATTTTTATTGCCTAATCTGAGCTGGTCTTCCAGCTGCTTTAGCTGTCAAGAGCAGCCAGATCTCAAAATCAGTGATGAATGAAAGTCCCAAGACGCATCTGAGACTTGCTGTCCTTTCTCCTTAGGCTGTGGCAATTTGATTGGTTGGTGTGAAACTGTCACCATTTTACAGCAGCACAAGAGTTGGTGCTTGATCCTATATGCTTAGCGCTGTGTTGAGGGTTGAGATGCATCCCAGGGAAGTGGCTCACTAGTGTTATTCATCAATAAAATAAGCAGGGGCAGAGGATGATGCTTCCACTGGGAGACGGGAACTGCCTGTCCCATCTCTTCCACCTGTGGCCCTACCCACACTCCACCTCCACTCTGCCCCAAACCCCATCCCATTCCTCACTACGCCCCCTTTCCGCTTAGCGCCGCCACACAGCGCGTCCCTCATCTTCTTCCCCTGTTCCCTGCAAGGTCCTCACAGCCCACTGTCCCTCCTCTCCTCCACCCCCTCCCTTGCAGGGGCATGGGGGTGAGGAGGGATGCTGCTGGGAGTGGACTGGAAGAGAGGAGGGACTCACCAAGTAGCAACAGGTGACAGGGGCATTGGGGAAGGGAATGGAGCAGGGAGGGGAAGAGGCAGAGCGCAGGCAGGGCCACCATGGCCCAGGCATCCAGCAGTGGGTTGGTGGCGGCTGCACCAGGGGAGATTTAGTCTCCCCTGGCCTGTTATACCCACCGCCCATGACAGTAAGTCCCTTCTTTGCTGCTGTGTAATAGTGTTGAAGGAGGAAAGCTCTAGTGCTCTAAGCCTCATTGGTTTGAAAGTCTGGTCTCCTTGGAATAACAGGTGAAAATGTTGATGGTGCTGTCTGTGCTCTTTAACCTTGCAGGATAGATAAACTGTGATCTATGCAGTTTACTGGTTGTGAGAGTGGTGGTGGTTTTTAACATGAACTTAAAATTGGGTCATATCTGCTCTTTGTGTATATGAAAGATACCATGCTATTTTTTTAATAAGAGTAAATGTTTGCCTTTGCTTTGAATAACAGTATACCCCATCTCTATCTGATCTCACACCACGCTTTCACAGCATGTGCATACTTACGTTTTTTATTTCTGTGTTACACTTGGACATTCAAGTATATTAAGTCCACCGATTAATTGAAATATTTTTTTAAACTGTTATTAGTCTTTTCTGTATTGACTGAATTTTTCTTTGGTTATATTGTTGGCAGCAGTCCATGTCTGCTTGGCTGGAGGCCAGTTTAAACTCGGCAGGGTGAGCCCTATTGTTCAGCAGACTTGAATTTTGTTAAATTCTCTAACAGAAATATGTGTCAGGAGATTTACAGCTGTAAATTGGATCATGTCAGTGAGGCTGGGAACTCGCTCAATACAAAATTGAACATTTCGGCATGCCTGTTGCTAAATATGCTTATGCACACTTCCTCCTTGGGTTACCAAAAAAAAAAAAAAAGTTGTGAAAAAAGCTAGACCTGCTGAGCTGTGTCTTTTAATGTATACAGTTGGTACATTCTTTGATGTTCAATGGCTTAAAAAAATGTAACGGGTTTTGGTCTGTTTTTTAAATTTTCTCTCTGTTTATTGCAGGTAGTCAAATGCCACCTCAGCCTCCTGGTAGTCAGTCAGAATCCAGCTCCCATCCTGCCTTGAGCCAGTCACCAATGCCACAAGATCGAGGTTTGTTAGAAGTTATTTATTTATTTATTTTTTAGTTTACGTCAGATATACCTTTTGTTCTCAGGAGTTCATCAGTGTGGTGGAATTTCTCCAAGTTCGTTTCTCTCAGTAGAATAATGACAACCTTCATTTAAATAGACTGTGTGGGGTTCTTAATTCTCTTGTGGGAAGAGTAAGTGAATAGGGGGATTTACCACAACACAGTCGGATGCAAGTCTTTTTCAAAATACTGTAAATAGCAGTAATTGTAAAAGGATTCTGCTGCAAAGTCTTAATGTTCTACAGAATTCAAATAAAATAAACTTGAATTATAAATATCTAACTTGGAATTTGATCTCTGTAGAATAGAAATATTATCTGGTTTATAGACCACAGTTTTCTCACTTTAGCAAAACTCTGATGTATCTATCCCACGTCTTTGGATGTAGGCCATGGCTGGTCTACAGCCTAATTCTAGAAAGAAATTTAAAATCCCTTTACATTGAAAAGAAGGAGGGGGAAACAAGCTGGTAAGGTTGAGTGGTTCAGGATCCCAACCCGTCCACCCCTTACTTTCAAAAAGTGTTGGATCCTATTCACAGTGTAGTGAAAAGTTGGCTAGCAACAACCCCATTCAAGCGGGGCTGTTGCTGGCTAGCACAGGTTCACACACCAATGTGGACAGGGTTTTTTCTCATTACAACTGTATTTTAACCCCGCCACCCCAGAATAATAGTATATCACAGTTTCATAAACCGATGATAGCAAAATAACTGTGGAACCAGAGGTGCTGTCCACACTATGATTGAATTGTGCTAGCAACAATTTTATAAAACCAACTTGCCATCTGAGATAACGACAGAATCATGTTAAATGCCACCACTACAATAGTCTTGGTACTGAAGATATCCCAGATCCCATTCTGTGGCTCCGCAAGTACTTCTAGAAGTCTGTTTGCAGCTAGTGAAACCCGTGGTATAAGTAAGGACAGAATGATGCATTCTGGGATATCGTCCAGGAAGTACTAAGAGGATTTCAGACAGAGGGGGAAACGGTTAATTGGAAAAAAAAAATTCTGTATTGAAGTGTGCCTCTTCCATGGGATGCTGGTTAGCAGAGAACATTTAGTATATAATTATAGGCTTAACTCAGTTGTTGTGTTTATTTTACAGGTCACCTTTAAACACAATCCATTGCTAGCACAGGTCCTCAGTTCCACCATAAAAATTGTTTAGAGTGATCTATATGGTGGAGAAAGAACTGTTTCACTAGCCAGTACTAATGCAGTATATTGCATGTGATGGACTGTCATAAAACAATGGGATTGCATCAGGCAGGGGCTTCAGAGGCCCAGGCATCTCAAAAGATATGTGCGTTTCTTGATTGTGTCTCAGCATAGCATGTGGCACTGCCCAACAAAATGTATCTTTACAGCGTGGATACATTCTGTTTGCCAGAAGCTGAGAATGGGTGTGATTACCTGTTCTGTTCATTTCCTCCGGGGCACCTGGCAGTGGCCATTGTCAGAAGACAGGACACGGGGCTATATGGACCTTTGGTCTGACCCAGTATGGCTGATCTTATGATATATTATTAGGCTTCAAAGAATGGGTTAATGACGCTAAGGCTGAGTGGGATGCTCTAACTTTGTTGTGTGGGTCAATCTCTTGATCACCTTTCTAGAGGGGAATTAGGTGGTACTCAGTGGTTGAAGTGCCTGGCCGGGGAAAGGTAGCATGGGGTGAATCAAAATTGAAACAAGGGAGAAGACAGCTGCCAAAACTAAAAAGCCAAATCGGTGAACAGCAGTGGGGAAACCAGAATGTATAAACAAGGTTGAGTTGGCCTAGGTTTCTTCCCAGTGCTGTCACACAAAAGGCTTTCACAGATGGAAGCTGAACCTAGTAGTATATTTTTAAAAAACATATTTTAAGCTGTAACTTTGGGATTTGTGCTTTAACAACTTTTGCATTGTGTTATATGCAATGTGCTTTGTTTCTGTTTGGTTATAAATTGAGACTTCTAGCATGCTACACACAATCCATGTGACCCACCTTGTATAAAATGTCCATTTGTTTCATGCAGCCGATATGAAATTTGTAACCAGCTAGGTTATATTGATTTTGCAGAACATGATCCCCAAAGCTTCTGTAAAGGCTATGCAGTACACACATAAACATGCATACATTCCCTTTTGTGTCCTATCATTGATTAGAGGCTCCTTTGAAATGGAAAACTTCACCTTTTAAAAAGGCTGTTACATTAGTTGATTCCTTTGCTTGCTTGAACTGATTTTCACTGACTTGGAGAGGGAAAGGAGGAGGGAAGGTGGGGCTCAAAGGGAATGTGCTTGTCAATTACTGATAAAAACTGAGCAGAAAATCGTTGCTGCTGAAGACACCTGATCCACAGGCATCTATTACAGTAATTTAAACACTTGGCTCACTGATATGAATGATTTCCAGCAAAAAACACCGAGTGACCCTCCAATTTAGGATAACGTGTTTTTGTTCCTTCTAGCACGTCACCTAACTTTTCTTTCCTTGTTTAGATAAATGACTGAATGAACAAAGGGTTTCTGATGGCTTACTGAATGGAATCCCATACCCTCAACACTTGAAAAAAATATTATTAGTCAGATATACTGCAGCTTGATTGACAGGGTAGAATTTGAGCTACAGCACTTCTAAAGCCCCACACTGAACCATTATGTTTACACTTAGTTATTTTATTTTGAAAGTGTTTGATAGTATTTTATCCTTCTTTCCATTGTTACTCAGCACCCAGATGGGATTGCTCATGTTTGCCAGTCTCAGGCTGTACATCCCATACTGTAGAAGTGCAGTATCAAGGAACCTGGTTTTTTTTATATGGTGTGTGTGTGTGTGTATGTTTGTAATCTATGTTCATGTGCACAGTAATCGGAATTTCTGTGGGTTTTGGATATGTCAAGCCCTTCAAATTACTTTTTATATCGTTTATTTCTTACTTTTTTTAGCAGTAATGTAAAACGTTATCTATATTTGCAAATGATTTTGAAAATCTTTCATATCATATCTGGTCCATAGTTCCTTTGACCTGGTATGATACCAGTGGAAACATTTGGCTCATGCTGCTCACTTCCATTCACATTTTGTGTCCTTTAGTTATTTGGATTTGATACACAGTCAATGGAACCTCTAAGGATTTTATCAAAATAAGTTGTTTTATATGTATGGTGCCACAAGAAATTACACAGAAGTGGTTGCTCCATATCTTTTTGATGCAAAGTTTGTAATATTTTTTCTTAGCTTGATGGAGCAAATTCAGTCTTCAGTCATACCACTGATTTTAGTAGAGTTACTCCAGATTATACCCTGGCGTCATTTTCTCTGCTTCCATACAATTAATTCAAAGTATTTTACAAACATTAATTATTTAAGCCTCACAATGCCTCCATGTGGTGGTGAAGTAAGTAATATTGAACCTGCTTTTACAAATAGATAAACTGAGGTACATGGCAGTTTTATAGTCAAAATTTTCAGAAGTAACCACTAATTCAGAGGTCCTCAATTTTTAGGTGCTTTAGTTTGAGACGTGCTGAGCATCCAATATTTCAGTAGAAGTCAGTAAGTATTGTGGATGTGCAGCACCTCTGAAAATCATGCCTTAGGTGTCTCGGATTGGACATACAAAAACGGACATATCCAAAATTAACAAACACTTTTTTAAAACTATGACCTAAGGGATAGATTTTTAAAGCTCTTTATGCTCCTAATGCCCTTTGAAATCAATGGAAGTTAGCTAGACATCTAAATACCTTTAACAATCTGTTTCTTGGTGACTTGTTCAAGGTCACAACATGAATTAAAGCCAGAGCTGGGAATAGAATCTAAAAATCCTAATTATTCCCTGGCCTAAACACTAGATTACACTCCTTCCCTTATTATAGTAGCCTGATCATTTTATTTGTTTGTTTTGCAAATGCAAAAGTATATTTTACAATAACGTCGAAATTTGACTTTTATTTACCTCAGAACAAACGAAAAGTTCTTTCCTGTATCCTAAAAAAGCTCACAAAACTCATCTTCTCCTATTTAAGTAAATTTATTTTTTAAAATTCTCATCTGGGTTCAAAAATTGCATGCCAAGTTTCAGTCTTATTTATACTAAAATAGTAAATTGGGAACTTCTCAGCACCACTGAATGTAATGGAAACAGTAAATGACCACATACTCCTACTCTAGCATATGCTGTCATAATGGGGATACTTAAAGGAGCCTTACTTATTAGGGCAAATGAATATGGGTCAGAATTAATTTATAAAAAATCTTTAATTGTTTTCCCCTTATAATTTTCACAGCAGTGTATAGTTAAATATTCATGATAATGCTGATGATATGCTAAAGGTCTTGAAATAGATCTGGAGTCTCAGAATCAACACAGGTTATTTAACCCTTTTCATCTAATGCACCATCAGAGACTTGCTCAGTGAAATCCCAGAGCACTGGAATAATTAGAAGATCGTAATGAGGATTTAATTAGTCCTTGAGATATGCTGAAATAGGACCACTGAGAACTTTTCTATTTGGACATGGATTGCAAGCAGAATTGATGCCAACGCAGTTGCTGTGATGTGCTGGAAAATGTATTCTGTTGCTGGAGGCAGTTTCATGGCACCATTCTGTGCCTGTCAGATCTGCATGGAGGATGCCCAGAGTGAGAGCTTCTGAAATTGTTGAACAGTAACCGTCCTCTTCTCTCCTCCTTCTCCCAATATCTTTCTTATCATCCTTCCCACTTCTAGCTTTATTTCTTTACTTTGTTTACCTGCTGCAGCTTGTCATGGGAGGGGGATAGTACTATAGTATATTTTGCTTAAAATCATATCAAAAAGGAGAAAATGGGTAACAAATAGGATCCAGTTGTGCTGAGCAAAATCTAGATCTGTTTAACACAGCTGCGTGTAAGCATTATCTCCAGATCTAGCCCTTATTTAGTATTAGATCTTCACAGAAGTGATATTTATCAGTAGCTGCAATGTAGTAAATTTAAATAGCTTTTGGCAGCGGAGATGTTATCCAGCAAGAGGTAGTAACAGATGGGATGTGATCAAGCATTTTGATGTTTTCTTTGTGCTTCCCTACAAAAAACTAAACAGCAATCTGAATTTCTGTAACTATAAACTGCAAATTTACTCATTAGATTTCATGAAGTTTTTGTTATCCCCTTTCAAGTTATTTTCTTTCCTCATATATTCTTTCCTCTTTCCTCATATTGTCACTATACAAACTTCACCATTATTTAATTTCTTTTAATAAAATATAAATATTTTTATTTGTTCAGATGGCATAAATTCCAATTTGGGAATTTGTCCCTAAATTTCCTCCACAAATCCTGATATGGTTTAATACTGACATTTGATGATAGAGACTCTTTTCCCTGAAATCTATTCCTCATCTTTAAAAAAAAAGAAAAGAAAGAAACAAGAAGAAAAAATAGATCAGAGAACCCTGATTACAACAAAAAAGATACGGTAGTTTGCTTTTAGATCTTAAAAAGCTCCCCCTTCCTCCTTACATTTTTGCTCTCATTTGGGGATTTGGGATCTACTCAGAGCACAGAGGAGCCAAAGAATTAAATGATTCCTGTCATTAAAATTCTTCTGCTTGCCATGTTAATGATTACAGCACTTAAGGTTAAATCAGACTTGGAAATAAGTTTGCTTGATGTAGGCTGAAGTGTTTCAGGCTCTTAAAAGGGAAGGTGCTCAAGGTGTGCACCAGAGTGCAAAGCCACAGGTATGTTTGGGTGCCTTCTGCTTTCACCCCTTTCTCCAAGTGGGTGAGTGCAGCAGAGCTAGCTCAGTCTGACATACATGAATAGCATGCCAACGTGGAACAAATCTTCATGCTCAGCAACCTGCTACTAGGTGAATTGTGTTCTGGACAACCAGAGGAGTGTTTCATATTAGACACAGAGCAGATTTTAGCTGAAGCTATTACAGATTTTTGGAAGCAGTTATTAGTTATAAGGATGCCCCATAAAACCAGTTTTTCTCAACTTGAATGGCATTACTGAACAGTCTCAATGCTCTTCCTCCTTCCCCTTCTTCCAAAAGGGAGACAAGCACATATAAAAGTGATCAAATAGTTGGCAGAATTGTGTTGGGGAAGCCTGTGCTGCACCTGGTTTCCTTGAGGACCAAATTCAGCCTGGGTGTAACTCCCGTTGAAGTGAACATAGGTTTTACCAGCTTGCACTAGAGAAGAATTTGGCTCTTTGTATGACTCTGGACAGCACTGTCACATTCCTGAGCACTTATTTCACACACAACATTTAAGAGGAGAAAGGTGTCATCAGTATGTCTGGTTGTTTTACCATTGCATTTTTTTCTGGAATGATGCAAGTAGGGTGACCAGATGTCCCGATTTTATAGGGACAGTCCCGATTTTGGGGTCTTTTTCTTATGTAGGCCTGTCCCGATTTTTCACATTTGCTCTCTGGTCACTTTAGATGCAAGTCATATGAATAATCAGGGGAGCTGGGTTGCAAAGTCTCTGCTTTGTCCTCTGCTTTGGGCCGTTAGAGTCTGAATGGCCTTTGGCCCATTGCATAGCAAATGTTGAAGGGAGACTGTTGCTTTGTTTGTTTTACAATATTTTAAGTGATACATGATGCCAAACCAAGTTAATTCTTAAAGAATCCAAATGCCAATTTCAGCAATTGATGGACGTGGGCTTCAGATTGGATTTGGATATCAGACATATTTCCCTTACCAGCCATCTTCAGCTTTGGAGTGAACTGATCAGTTGTGGCATGATGCTAAATATACAGCAGTATTGTCTTTTTGCAAGAAGAATTGAAAGGGGCTAGAGTATGTTTTAGGAGAGATAATAAGCCGCTTTAATAAACTTCATAACCACAGAAGTGAGGTTCAGATAAATAATGAGACTGGTACAATGAAAACCTGGAACCAGATCTCCAGATAAATTTTGTACACTACCATCTGGTCATTGCTCTTTTCTTGCTGATTTTAAATATAGCTATACTGAGAATGAATCTTTATTTAATCTTTTACGTTAAATTGGGAAGTCATTTTTTGAGGTTAGGGGAGGGGAATTGAATTAGTCTAAGGGAGTTTATACAGTTGCTAACACTGAGACTCCTCTACAGAAAAGTTTCACTGACTTCATTAGACAGCCTCTGAATTCTCTGCCGCTGTGGTCTGGGAGTGAACTAAGCCATAACCAGTCATCGATGAAGAACTTGACAAAGTGACAGTCGTCGTTCCTGTCACCAGGCTTACTGTAAAGTTACTGAGTCTTATCGCTATCCTTGGGACAGCTTCCTATCATGGTCTGTGACATCTGAGTTGCCTCTGGTCTGCCTATTGAGCAGCATTATAATTTCAAAGATATTTGATATTTACGTTACCTTAATTAACCTTTATACGAGGCCTACCTAAAAATAATGAATGGCTAATCTGAGCTCCCTATTTCTTTTTAAGTCAATACATAAGTTATCTGAGATCTAAATAATATATTTAACAACAGCTTATATTTATTTTGGTCTTTTCATTCTAAAGCAGTGGTTCCCAAACTTGTTCCACCGCTTGTGCAGGGAAAGCCCCTGGCGGGCCAGGCCGGTTTGTGTACCTGCTGCATCCGCAGGTTCAGCTGATCGCGGCTCCCAGTGGCTGCGGTTCGAGCCGTAATTGGCTGAACCTGTGGATGCGGTAGGTACACAAACCAGCCCAGCCCGCCAGGGGCTTTCCCTGCACAAGCAGCAGATCAAGTTTGGGAACCACTGTTCTAAAGGATCCCAAATGGCTTTGCAAACTGCAATATATACATTTATCACTGAGGAGCTGCTGCCAGAAACAACAGTGTGAGGACAGGGACATTTTGGGGCTGAAGACAACGAGCTAATTTTTCATTTATGAAAAATGTCACATAACATTTTATGTCCATGTAAGACAGACAGGACACACTACATATATTTATGGTTTTGTCCTCAAAACCTTGCATACTTCATGGAATTCGGTATATTTACCTCACAAGAGGGAAGTGCTATGAAATCCAGTGGAGATTTGAACCTGAGTCTCCAGCACACTAAATTTTTCATACCTGAAGTTCTGACCACAAAGCCTGCAGACCCTACAGATTAACACACTGAAAAATGCCCTTCCTTCCACTCTTTCATCTTTTATTTTCATAAGTATGCATGTTATGGGGGAAATAAACAAATGTCAGTTGTATAAAGCAGAAAGACTCCTTAGAATTTTTCACATTGATGGTCAGATTTGTTTCTTTCTGCTACCAGGTGAAATTACTGTGGATTTGTTTTCTAACTACAGTTTAGTGTTGTCCCAGTTTCCAAAGCACCATGGCAAAAGGCATCATGTACCATGTGTGCTGCAATAATACATTGTTTGCATGTGAAATAGTGTATTAAGGGGCACATGAACAGTCGTCTTTGCCTCTGTCAGTGTGTCGAGGACTCCACAAATGTTTTTGCTTCTCTTCCCTCAGTGCTGAACTTAAACTTTACATCAGTGAGCATTAGGCAAGAGCTGCATAAGGAAAGATTGGATTTTTCTTCCCAAGCTACCATCTGGGTAATCTGTCTGACCCTTCTCCTGATTCCAGTGTATCAGTGATAGATTATATGAATTTCAAGGCAAGGCAATAGCTGAGCAGGGCTAGGGGTGTGAAGAAATTTAAATATCATGCATGCCATATCTACACAGGGTTTTGTAATATCAGAGAAAGAACTGAGAGAGAGTCAGTCAGTTAACCTAAGAGCACAGCTGGTAGAACACTAGGGGGTCTGGGTTAAAGCCTTAGCTAGGTCATTAGTTTCCATCTTCCCCAAAGCTACTGGCATTGTCAAGAGTAACTGGCTGAAAAATAAACAATGAAGATATTGTAAGATATTAAAGCATAATACAAAATGTTTTTTTAAATAAATGCAACAGATCCAATATCCCTACCTCCCCCCCAAATAGAAACTTGGCCTCTTTGTGAAGAGGAGCAATAGCTCTCGCTGTCTTTGCAGTAGGAGATGATTTTGCTAAGGTAGTGTGTTGTGTGACTATTATTTCACACATGCAAAGAAACATCTTTTGTTGAACTGGTGCAAAGAAACAAGGCAATCAGTCTGCAAATAATAGCAGATGCCAAGATGAAAATAAATTGTCAAGGTGCCAAAGAGAAAACATGTTGTGTGTTATTGTGGCCCAAAGAACCTTGAATGTTTTTAGTGGCATCCTGATGCATTTGTAGAAGAGGTTCATGCTAGCTAATGAAACAGCTGAATGTAGAAATTTGATTTCTGCATAGTTGGTATGGCAGAAATAAAACATTTTTTCCCAAAACGCTTTAGAATTGGTTGTAGAATGAACGATGAGTCAGAGCTTACATCAACCCTGAGTATTTTTCCCCCATATAATTTTGAGATCCTCCAGCATTTTTTAGAATACAGGATTTGTTAGTTCATGTAGTGGAAGGAGATGTCTTTTTAGGGGCCATTAACTGAGCACCCTGGCTTCACCATTGCTCTTTTGATTCTGTTTATAAATTACTTTATAATATTGCTACCCTTCATTTCAGAGGAGGGTACCACTTCTCAAATGTTTGTATATAGTGTTCTGTTAATCGTTTATTAGATCAAATAGAAAAAAAGATTTTGTGCCTCCTCTCTCCCTTAGGAAAGCAGCTCTTTGAACCCTGCCCCCGACTTTTAACTTTTAATAAAAATCTCTGCTCCTGGGCAAGTAAGAAAAATAAACAAAATCATGTGCAAAATGTGATTCTAACTATGGTCTTTTATGTTGCTCAGGCTGTCACCCTGGGGCAGGAAGGGAGCTCCAGCTCCAGCCCAGCGGCCTCCCGGCTACCCTCTATGAGCAGGGCTTCTGCCCAGGCTCCCAGCTCCCTACTCAGAGCCTGACAGCTGCCCAGGTTCCACACACAAAGCTCTCCGTTGGGTGGCTGCCATGCTCCTGGTGGGGAGCAGGGAGCTGAGAGCCTGGGGAGGCAGCTGGGCTCCCAGGAGGGAGCTACACAGAGCTGAGAGCACAGGCTCTCAGCTCCCCACACCGCCCCTTTGAAGTCAATGGAAGCGCTCCTCATTAGGACGTGCACCACTGGCAGAAGGAGGGTAGAGAACCACTGCAGTAATTGCTGCAGTGGCTGTAAGTTGACTTTGTCATGGTATAATTCCCCACTCTGAACCTTAGCGTCCAAAAGATGGGGTACCAGCATGAATTCCTCAAGCTTAATTACCAGCTTAGTACTTGTAGCGCTGCCACCAACCAGATATTCCAGTGCCTGGTACACTCTGGTCCCCCCAAAACCTGGCCCGGGGACCCCCAAGACCCAGTCCCTCTGGATCTTAACACAAGGAAGGTAAATCCTTTCCCTCACCGTTGCCTCTCCCAGACTTCCCCTCCCTGAGTTAACCTGGAAGATCACTGTGATTCAAACTCCTTGAATCTTAAAACAGAGAGGAAAATCTACCTTCCCCCCTCCTTCTCTCTCCCCCTCCCAGACTCTTCCTGAGAGAGAAAGTAATCTTAACACAGAGAGAAATTAACCTTTCTCTCCCCGTTCCCTCCTTTCTCCCCACCAATTCCCTGTTGGATCCAGACCCAGTCCCCTGGGGTCTCACCAGAATAAAAAACCAATCAGGTTCTTAAACAAGAAAAGCTTTTAATTAAAGAAAGAAAAAACAGTAAAAATTATCTTTGTAAATTTAAGATGGAATATGTTACAGGGTCTTTCAGCTATAGATACTGGGAATACCCTCCCAGCCCAAGTATACAAGTACAAATTAAAATCCTTTCAGCAGAATACAAATTTGAACTCCGTCCAGCCAAATACACATTTGCAATAAAGAAACAAACGTAAGCCTAACTCACTTTATCTACCTAGTACTCACTATTCTGAACTTATAAGAGCCTGTATCAGAGAGATTGGAGAGAAACCTGGTTGCACATCTGGTCCCTCTGAGCCCCCAGAGTGAACAACAACCAAAATCTAACAGCACACACAAAAACTTCCGTCCCTCAAGATTTGAAAGTATCCTGTCCCTTGATTGGTCCTCTGGTCAGGTGACAGCCAGGCTCACTGAACTTGTTAACCCTTTACAGGCAAAAGAGATATGAAGTACTTCTGTTCTATTAACTCTTACTTATCTGTTTATGACAGACTTATATTAGGTTGACTTAAGTTTGTAGTGTAGACATGCCCTGAGTGTCATGTTCTGGAAGGAGGTTCTCCAGAGTTCAAACCAAATATGAAACATTGAAAGAGTCCCTCTCAGATCTTAAAGGAGAACCCAGTACATACTAGGACTGCAGTTTGGAAATTGATTAATGCTTGATAGATAGCCCTGGAATGTAGCCATATTCAGTAAATAATAGTGATGGTGGGCATTGTACAAATATGTATTAGGCCAGATCTACATTTAAAAGTTAGGTCAGCAGTTAGGGGAAGTGAAAAATTCACACCCCTGCTTGAGCATCATAAATATTCCAACGTAATCCCAAGTGCAGGCATGGCTATGTCAGCGGAAAAAAATTTCCATCGACCTAGCTACCACCATTCAGAGAGATGGATTACAACAAAGGAAAAACCCCTTCTCTCACTGTAGGAAGCATCTACACTATGGCACTACAGTGCCATTTCTGTGCTGCTGTAATGCCTGTCGTCTAGACATGGCCTAAGTGAGTCTGAGTGCATTGGTTCATGAAGTGTCTAGTAGCATGTTTATTTATACATATATATATATGTACATACATATGACGAGAAAAAGTAAAATTGTAAATCTCTGTGATAAATGTTTCAGGCACAAATAAGTATCAGTGATGTGTAGGATACTGTAAAAATACCATTTGCTTTTTCTAGCCCTTTCTGAAGGAAAAGAAAATTTTTCATTGTCAATAGCAAGGACTGCGTGTTTTATTTTTGCATTTTACTAAATTTGTATCTAGCCAGTTTAAAACTTGAGGAGTATGCTTTGTTTGAATGTACGAATGTATTTTATCTTAAGTTAATTTTATAGCTGTTAATACGTAGTCTGCTACAATTTCACTTATTTCCTGAAAAATGCAAAGGCAACTTTAAGGCCTTTATGGATTGTGTACTTTATAAAAAGATTATTTTTTAAAAAAGAAATACTTAAATAAAAAAGTTCTGTACATCTTAAAAATACAGCAGCATGCACTTTATTCAGCTTCTCTTTAAATAGTTCACCCTTACCAAATCCCACTTGCATATTTTCCTGTGGCAAGTAATTTCTTATTTTGATGGCTAGTAAAATATATTTTTTTCCACCATTACAATAGATAGATTTTTTTTTTTTGATGAGTACATTTCCATTGTGATTTTTTAAGGCTAAGCATACTGCTGTTTTACAGCAGTTTCCTAAAAGTAACAAACTTGTCACACAAACTGACACATCTGATGCAATCTACTTGTTTGACCACCCCAATCCCACTCAATCGTAATCCTAATGTAATCCTACTTTTCTTCTTCAAAAAAAAATCAAAAAACTTTCATCTTAAATCTATTCTTTTTTGTTTTGGTTATAAAATGAAGCTGAACACTTGTGGGAAAATGTGCAAATAAGGAAAAATGAATGTATGCCAGCTGTTCCCTGCCACTCTTGATAAAATTCCTACAATTGATGCATTTTTTTCATTTTGGTGTGAGAACTTTAATTTCTTGATCATTAACTCATTTTCTTTCTAAGATATTTGGGCTTCCTGCAGATATTTGGAAGCGAGCTTGGACTTCTCCATGGAACCATGGGAGCATGGCCATGTCTTAGGGAAATCCAGATCAAGACCCAATCCAATCCCTCCTTCCCATCCAAATCAACAGTAGGACTGCAACACAACCTATTTCTCTCCAGAAATAGGCCTTAGGGGGCAGGATATCCCACTTCTAAGGCATGGTTCTAACTCGTCTTAGACAGTTGGGAACAAAAGATAATGTAGCACAGATGCTCTCTCTGCATCTCCAGGCTCCATCACATCATAACTTCCTCCCCTCTCCAGTCTCAAAAGATAACAAGAAACACCAGACCATCCTGAGAGAAATCTCACATCTTCTGAAACCAGGGGCGGGCAATAGAACCAGTCCCTCAGCTCGAAAGCTGACTAGGATTCCACTCCCTTTGCTTTGTGGTCAGACAAAGATTCCGGAGCTGTCTAGTTCAGCTGAAACCAAAACCTCTAGAAGCTGAACAAGAGGTCATTTGGGATGGAGACTTTTCCTTCCATTTTTGTTGCAGTCTCTTCAGGAGACCTTCCAACGTCAGTGGATGTGAAAGAAACGTATCTGCACATACCCATCAGGCCCTCTCGCAAATCATTCCTCCACATCACCTGTGGAAGCCATCACTACCAATACAAATTATAGCCTTTTAGTGTGTCCACCATAGCCAGAAAGGTCAAGAAGGTATTAAAAGTGATAATGGCCTGGCTGAGGAATCTTTTTAGCCAGTGCAATATTTGGAAAGTTAACCATGTCGTATAGATTAAAAGGTCCATTGTGAATAGGAAGGCTGTGTACTTTATGTGCTTACTGGCTATAGAAGTGGGTTTACTGTCTTTATAATAAAAGACTTATAGTGCAGCTAGTATAGAATGTTTCATTGAAATGGATCCCAGGAGTGTGATACAGGTGGTGTCTGTTGGAAATATTAACATTTATTTCATGCCAACTATTATGTTAGGATTTAAATTAGTTATAGTGATGTCCTCTGACCACAGATTTTTTGTAATAAGTTTTGTGTGTATAGTAAAGTAACTATTTTACAATGTAGGAGTCTGTCTCAAAACACAGCTGAATACAAAACTCACATACATTTTCTCTGTCTGGAAGTACGGAAGTTACCAATCGGTATTACCCTGTCTTCAAGGCATCTCTTTTGACCTTGACTACCATGATTTGTCTTGCCACACTACAGTATATACTGTTTTGCTTCCTCTAGAGGGCTCACAGACTATTTAAAGGGATACTACCCAATTCCTCACACTACAATAATAATTTATTAAATGTTCAATACTTTGTCACACTCAGTATCTCTCAGTGGGGAAAATATGCTTACAGTTAGAGCCACTGCCCCTTTTTTTGCTTCTTCTTTTCACCAAACTCCTTTCTCTGCTTCTCTCCCACTTCCTTATCTTTGTATCTCTCCTTCTTTCCTTCTTCTGCATTTCCTTCCCTGCAGCAACTTCCAATTTCCCAGTACTCATCTATGGGCTTCCTTTTTCCCCTTCTCCATTCCACCACTAATACAAGCGATGGTGTAATATTCTTCTCTCTTTAAATCTGACATTTAAGCTGTCATTAGGCTTTAGCGTTAACCCTCTCAGCCCAGTTAGATTAATGGAGCGAAGAGGAAACAGACACCTTTTGTATCTGATCTCTCCAGTCTCAGAAGACAACACTGCTTGAGTTTATATTCCATTTGCATTTGGAAGGTTTTGTTTGCAGTCATGAAGGACAGAAACTTACTCTTATTTTTTTTTCAGGAACGCTTACATTCTGCAGAATCTGAATATGGCATGTAGACAGCATCAACACATCCAGCAAGCTGGATCTAGCATTTTATACTGTGCCGTAGAATCTGAAAATGCTATCTCTCCACTGCAGTAAAATTGCTAGTTTAAACCGTCTTATCCCACGGAGTATTGACTCAAAAGTGTCTGCAGTACTTGTGGAAAAAATAACAAAAGATATTTCATTTTTTATTTGGATATCTTCATATTCTTGCTGCGTGACATTTGTATTTGAACAGTAACTTTTATTCAAATACAACTTCAAGGCCTAACATGCTTTTTCCTCACTATATGTAATTCTATTTGTGCTTGAAGAATAGTGAAAAAACTCTGTTGCTCAAAACTTTCTCTGTAATGTTGAGTTGAGGGGGCCTTTTTTCAGGCAAATGTAAAGACTTGCTGTCTGCTCAGCACACCATCATCAGAGTTAAAAGCAGAACTGAAGACTCTCAGAGAAAACCCCCCCCCCCCCCCCCCCCGCAGAACTAGTAACTGGTACAGACATTTGATGGGCTGCATTTTATAAGATTTCTCACTCTCTCTTTTTTTTTTTCTTTAAATTATTGGAAAATAAAAGTTCCATGGAATCCCCTCTCTTCCCTCCCATTTTGTGGGGTTACTACTATGACTTTATAGGGCTGTTGATTTTTAGTGAATTTTACTAGACCGCTGATTGTAGCTTGAACTATATATCAAAAATGTAAACCATTAATACCTTTCATTTATGGAGGGAAAAGGAAAAAGTATGCAGTTGAGATGCGTTGATGACAATATAGATGCCTCTAAATTGGTGGAATAAGGATCTGGAGAATGGATGAGGACCTTTAGGCATACTTTATTTATGACTGCTACATCCTGCTCCTCATTTGAGTGATATTTAGAGCTTTTATAAGTGGCATAGGTAACAAAAGTATTGATGGAAATGTCGCAAAGCATGGACAAAAAAGTGCTGTATTCTGGCAGCAAACAGTCAGACGCTAACCTCCCCTCCCCTGGTGAATTTAGTTATTTTTATTACAGTGAGCAGAATTGCTGTTAATTCTATTTCTGGAGACTTTCAGTTTTTGAAATTGTCTTTCAGTTTAATTAAAATAAAATAAGTAGGACTCCACTGCCCTTCTTTGGAAAATAAAAATTTGTGAACCATATCTCCTGACTTTGGAATTTGAGTCAACTTCTTTGCTGATTGCAATGGAGTTATGCCAGGAGAGATTTTGACTCATCATCTCTGGTTCTGTTTGTTTTCTGAGGTGAGCAGTTATAACTGTCTGTTGTCTAGGAATCTTTACTTTGAAAATGATTGATAAAGTTTCTTCATAAGGAAGGGATCCCTTAAAGAGAAAATATAAATGTCTTCAGAAATATGAAAGTGGAAGTTCTGTATTTATATTTTTGTTTTGCTATTTATCTCTCTTTAGGTTTTATGGCAGGCATACAAAGGAACCCACAAATATCCCAATATGGACCTCAACAGACTGGGCCTTCCATGTCACCACATCCTTCACCTGGAGGCCAGATGCATCCTGGGATTGGTAGTTTCCAGCAGAGTAATTCAAGTGGTACTTATGGGCCTCAGATGAGCCAGTATGGACCACAAGGTAATATAACAAACAAACCATGAGACATACTGTTAAACTATAAGGTAAAAAACCAATAATTTTGTGGAAAACTGTTATTCAAAGAATGTCTTTTTTTAAAAGGACTCAATGACACACCTTTTGTTTTAAAATAATTGCAAAAACGTCTTTAGCTAACATCATATTCAAAATGTTATTAGCAGTCTTTGTATTCTTTAATTTCTCAGTAAAATGCACTAGCTTATGGCACTTGAGTTAAAACTTTTTGTTTTGCGTATTATACTAAGGCTAAGCATGAGGCAAGAGATTATTTGATATTAAAAGATAATTCGGGGACATACATCGAGTTGTTGTCCAGTGTTGCCTCATCTGACTTGGTGACTGAAGAGAAAACTGGACATATATATACAAATATAATAATCCAAAACAGGCCCAGACACATTAGACACTTCGTAAATTTTAAAGTAGGGTTAAGTCTGCTTGAGTCGAAACTTTACCAGTTATTTCCTGGAGAGGTAGAAGCCTAATGGCCATTTATTTTTATTTTCTATTTAGACTAATGATGGACAGTATTGCTAATTAAATCTGTGCAAAACCTAGGAGTTTCACTTCACTTTGGCTTGAGGAAACATTTTAATTGGTTAAATCTGTATGGTTTGCACCCTTCCAACTCTGCTTGGAGTTTCAGGTTTGAATTAACACACAATTTCAAACAAAATTAATCTGAAACTGTCATGGGTGCTCCATGATTTTTCAAAAATGGTGATCAGCGTTTTAGTAAGTTAGTTAGCTGATTCACTTACCACTCTAGGATACAAATCACCAAGACCCACTGATCTGTATAGGTTCACAATTTCCCAGTATTTCCTTAATTGCTTTGTGTCATCAGCTACAGTATTGATAATGGTCTTCATTACTTCCTAATTGTCCATATCTCTTCCTATTTTTGATTTGTTACTTTCCTGTTTCCTTTGAATGGAAATTGAAGATTTCAGGGTATGTTTGTAAGAGCAAGAGTTTGTCATGGGTCAGAACATAAGCTGTCCAAATGTTTGTCCTTGTCCAAAATTTGCCTACTTACCAGTGTTGGGTATCTCATTGTACACCACTTAGCTAGCTCCCATTAGCCAAGAGATGACAGCATTTCAGCACTGTATGTGTATACTGATGAAGCCGTTATTAATTATTCTTTATTATTTTATTAATTTACTCTGTCTAAATAGATTACTGTCTTCACTGGTATGGTTTTCTGGCCAAGGGAGTAACTTCTTCTAGATTAACACCACTGTCTCTCTGTAAATGTGCCACTGTACAATACACATGGAGTATTGGATCTGTAATGCTGCCTGGCCCATTCTTTTGGAGGCCAGGCCTGTCATCCCTAGGATGTGCTTGAGTTCTACCAACTCAGGGAACAAGCATCACAAAACTGGTTCCAAAACAGGACTTCCCTTGATATGTGGAGCCCTGAGGTCAGTTTGAAATTTTGTAGTAACTGTGGTCTATTAATGAGTATCATAATCCAGTAGATACTGTGGGAATGTAATATTGAGCTCTAATGTATACGGTTTGTGAATTTTAACTAACCCTTCAAATTGAGAGCGAGAGCGAGAGATAGGTCCTTTTATTTTGCTTGTTTGACAAAACTGTTGAGGGATTTAAAAAAAAAGAGAAGAAACAAATTCTACCCCTGAACATTTAATGCACACAACCTTGAACTAGTCTATTGCTTCTTCTTTAATGGATAACCTTTAAAGTATGCATCTGCTTAGAGATTTAATGAATTTGCCGCGAAACCATTGTATATACAGGGACAGTATTTCCTTTCAAATTGGATCAAAAAGCTTGTCTGTTTCACCAAGTTCTTCCCAGTGCTTGTTTACTGAAAATAGCTATTCTATTGAACAAGGTCTGTATCTTGATCCAGAAAATTCTGTAGAGGCTCATCAGAATGCTGTTGGAAGTGAGTTCTAACGAGGATGATTTTAGTATGTTGAGTTCTATCGGAATTAATCCCTCCTTGTTTTGTTTTGGTGGCTCTTCTCACCCCATAGAAAATCCCTTTCTCATTAATCCCTATAATACATTTCTTCTAGTGCTCTGAACAAAAGACTAGGAGCCAAGAACTCCTGAATTCTAATTCTAGCTCTGCTGCCGATTCCCTCTTTCAACTTGGGCAAGTCAATTAATTTCTCTGCTTCAGTTTCCTTAACTGTAAAATGGGCATAACAATGCCTCACAGGGGTGTGTGAAGATTAATTAGTTATGTCCAATTTACTGGTGCCTTCCTTTTGTTTGTGAAGCATTTTGTAGTTGTAAAATGTTGTAGGAGTGCTTCTGTTATCTGAACAGCGAACAGCCAGCTTAAGTGATAAAAATCCAGTGGATTTATTATATACTATCATGACTTCCAGCCACGGATACTGTTGAGATTCTAGACCATGGAAATAGTTGGTGTCTGTGCAGTAAAACATTAGATGAATGAATCCACGCTGATTGAATGCAAAGATTTTTATACTAAATTAATGCATTTAAGTAACGTGCCAAATATTGCTTTATTTTTCTCTTGAGTTCAGCAGGTTTTTTTGCCTCTCTTTGTACATGAAAGTGCCTGTGTAATGATTTTATGGGTCGTGGTCAAAAGAAACGGCCATTAAAATGTGAACTTGGGGGCAGTAGAGGAATGAGCATTAACAAATAGTTTCAAAAGGGCTTGGTGAATAGTGTGATGGATGTAAAGTGTGTTTCGCTGTCAGATCCTAGAGGGGACTGGTGATTCCATCCTCTGGCAATTGTAAGATTAGTACACTGAAGACTTTGCTGTATGGGTGACAAAGGGAGAAGAGAACCTGAAATTTGTCACCATGTTGTTTGACCATTTATGAAACATTGGCATGAATGTTATAATTATATTAAATATTCACAATCACTAATCATAATGTATCTTGGGCCTTATCCAATATATTTTTAGTTCAAATGCTTATTTAAGTTTTATCTTTTAATGGACAACTCTTCATTTTTTAATGAGTATAACTTGTACTTTCCTTTCTAACACTTACTCATTAACCTTTGATACATTATGAATATTGTGACAGAGAGCTGTAAAAAAGCCCATTCTGGCTCAAAAAGTCAAAAAAATCACTTTTTTTTAATAATAGCTTTGTTAAATATTTCTTTCAGTTACCAAATGTACGTATACAAAGACCAAACAAACAATAAATTAACATTGAAAGGGTGCACTTTATAGCATCATAACACTTCGGAAATAAGAACCTCAAAAGTTACAGTCAGAACCTTTTACATTGCCCGCAAATATACTTAAATTAAGAATATATGACAGTTTTGCTCCACTTCTCTTTCAAGTGTCAAAGTATAAATCATATTTTTTTAAATTCATTTTAGCCTTCATCCAGCAAAGCACTTAAGCCCATGCTTAATTTTAATCACACTAGTAGTCCCATTTAACTCAATCAGATGTCTTGTGTACTTGATAAGCAAATGCTAAAGTGCCTTAATTTATGTTTTCTTTGTCAGTCACGGACCAGTCCTGCACACCCTTTCTCAAGGGAGTAGTCCTTACTCTGCAATAGAATAAAAATTACTCCTGTGAGTTAGGATTTGCGGGAGTTAGCCTCCAGCTATAGAGTAGAAATTGTCTAATCTGTTTATGGTCAGTTTCACTTGGTTGTCATGCAGTTTCACAGCAATAGTGAAGCTCATTTACATAGAACACAGTTTTCTTGGGCCGGTCCAAGACTGTGGGACAAATTCCCACAGAAATAAAACCATCACCACCTTATGCTCCAAATTCAACGTGCACTTCTTCAACCTCTTCTTTTGCTAAAATACAGACATAGCACAGAATACGTTACATTTTTTAAAAATATGAAAAAAATCCTCAACACCATTTTTCTTGCCCACCCCAAAGAAACACACTTAAACTGTATGTAAGCTGTCTTTTTGTTCTGTGTTGTAAAACAGCTCGTACAATGGGGTTCAAGTCAATGACTAGAGCTCCTGTGTGCTACTGAATACAAATAAAAAATAATTGTTATTGTAATGGATGTTAGTCACTTCTTTTAGTGCTCTTCTGGAAGACTCTTAGATACTTATCTGTTAGGGCCATAGAAGAACCAGCACAGAATAGAGCCCATCAGGGCATATTAAGGATGGAATTTTTCTGAAGTGCTCAGAGTTTACCTAACTCTGCTCCCATTTAAGTCAGTAGTAAAACTCTCATTGACTTTAGTGCAGTGGTGGGCAACCTGCGGTCCTTCACGGCTATCCGCTGGTGGGCCGCAAGACAGTTTGTTTACATTGACCATCTGCAGGCACGGCTGCCCACAGCTCCCAGTGGCTGCAGTTCGCCATTCCCAGCCAATGGAAGCTGCAGGAATTGGCCAGAATGTCCCTGTGGCCTGCGTCGCTTCCTGCAGCTCCCATTGGCCGGGAACGGCAAACCACATCCACTGGGAGCTACAGGTGGCCGTGCCTGCAGACGTCAGCGAACTATCTTGCAGCCCACTAGCAGATTACCCTGATTGGCCGCAGGTTGTCCACCGCTGCTTTAGTGTATTAGGCCAATACTGAATGCTATTGAAATCCCACTCGAAATCTTAAAATACAAACAAAAAAACACTCTTCATTTAATTTTAAAACTATAACATTAGTAACTATTAATACCATGTTTTGTAATTTCTTTTTTAAGTAAAAACTAAGGCTCCAGTTCTACAAATGGGTATCTGCAGGTTAGCTCCTAAACATGAGGCCTCCACCACTTGATAGCGTCCCCTAATGAGAAATGCTCGTAATGGGATTTAACATAAATCCTTGTTAATAACTCATTCATTTAAATATGGGCCTCTTTTTAAAATTCCTGATATCTATATTTATCCAGTGAAAAAAGGCACCACTACAGTTTGATGGATAAATGGGAGTGTAAACAATTTTAAAAATATTTGTAGGGATATTATTTTTAATACTGTGAATCTGACCTCGACCTATAAAGCAAGGAAACTTACAGTCAGTTCTGAAACTTCCCTCTTCACTCCTCTCTAATTGCCTAGAAATTGTAGGGTATCAGACCCCTAAGTGCAGTTACATACTATGATTGATTCATGCACAGCAATACCTGAGCAGAGTGGTGAGTATGGGACATAAGTTTCAGTCTTTGGCAGGTTGTCAGTGTCTTCGTGTTGTTATTGTCTGTCTTCCCTTTATTTAACTCCAATTATCATTTTACAAATAACTTTGATTGCTCCCTCCTCCATTTGAGACTCCAAACTTCTGGATTCTATTCTAATTTGCTTGGGTGAGCTGGAATTGAAAATCCATTGGATACAGAGGGGAGAGGTTGCTCTCTAGTATTCCAGAGCTGCTGTGCCAGGCTTGTACCCACTTGAAAAGTGTGGGCTCTTGGACTTGGCTGCATGACACGTCCAGCTGATGTGGGCTGGCTCAGCATCTGCTGCATTCTTTGTGTTTAATGCTGCATCCATCTGTTTTCTGTCAAAGCCACTGCCAGCAAATTACTAATCTATTAGAGAAACATGGAAATAAGATTGCACTTCTCAGTCCTGGATTTTTCTCTTCTATTTTGTTTGGCTTTTATTTTTCCTTTTTTGTGGTTTGGGGAAGGTATAAGAATAGCTGGTACTTGAGGTATTGAGGAAATGTTTAGCAAAAAAAATAAAAACCTGTGGAAAAAACATTGAAACATGTTTTCCTTTCTGAAAGGATATCATTTCCCTGTACTCTCGGACTTGGATCCCTGGAGATGAATGATTTTAACTGAGCCAACATGTGTTTATGGAGAAGATTCCTCTGTTTTTGTGTGTGGTGCTCAGTCTCCATAAACCAAAGGGAAAAAAAGGAAAATTAAAAATATTCTGTCCCTGATGCAAAATAGTCTCAAAATAATAATGTCATCAGTGTCTGTTCCTCCATGTTTGCTTCTGAATTATATTTTGTAGACCCTAGTTGATTAAAGAGAGAGAAAAATTAGGAATTCAGGACAAAATTCAACTCTGGCATAAGCTGCAATGACAGTAACTGTCATTGACTTCCGTGGGAGTAATACCTGCGTATGTAAGGGCTGAATTTGCTCCTCATTGGAAGGTACCTTAAGTACAGCATGAATATATATAGATATAGATAGATATCACACACACACACACATATATATATATAAAAACATGCTGTACTCTGTGTTTATGTGAGTTCACTCAACCCTGTTGCATAAATATATCTACCAAGCAGTGTTAAGACCAGAGCAACAGGTCTTGAGCACTCATTTGGTCGCCATATATTTGGATTGAAAAGGTTTGACTGGAAGAGGCATCAGTAACAGGACATCTTCAAGAATAGAAATGGTCAGTTGACAATGGCTATGATTAGAAGAGGTGGGGAATAACAGGGCACCGTGTTTAGAGCACAGCTAAATCTGGGTACTTTCAACTCTGCTAAACCACATTGTGGGGATCCTTCTGTGAAACAACCATGCATAGATATTGGGTTTCTAAAACAAGAGTAACATGTTATTTCATTTCCTTCGAAAGCATAGGTCACATATGTTTCCACTGTAGAGAGCTTGTAACTGAATAAGTCAGTTAAAAGTGACTGGGGGGCGGGGGAAGAGAACCATGCACAGTAAAATGGCATGAATATATGAATTAATTACATATACAGTCAGATGATGGATTAATATATTTTTTCAATATAAACAGAAGGGGATGGAGGACTCTTTATATTCTTTCCATTTCTTTCTGGTAGCTTGAGGGGCGAAGAGAAAGATGTCTTATTTCTTCAATTCAGAGGAAGACCCCACTGGCTGTACCATTTAAATAAGCGTGGGAATATTGAGGAAGAGTCAGAATATTCCACTCTTTGTTATCCCATGGGGGGGGAATTGAGCTGTATTTCTACTAAGCTGGGTGTGATGGGAAAAGAAATTGCAAAGCAGTTGAGCAATCCAGGGAAATGTGGGGTTTTATATATTTCTTTAAACGTCTTTTCTGTCAAATCTCCCTTCCTCTCTTTTCCTTCTTATGCTCTTTGTTTTTTGGTTGGTTGGTTTTGTTTTTGTCGTTGTCGTAGTTGGTTTTTTTAAGTAAGATTCTGTTCCAGAAAAGTTAGTACTTAAATTTGAAGAAAAAAGTAAAACACGTTGACTTAGATAATGTTCAGGATTCTTTAGGAAATGTTTGTAAAGTAATCTGAGTATGTAAAGTGTTGGGTTAAATACTAAGTATTATTGTCCCTCTTGTAGCCATGAAAGACTCCAGATGAAGGCAGAGGTATTGGTGCTTTGGTGTAATCATGTGTCTGAGCTTCCCTGTCCAGTTCAGTGGATACTTGGTATATTTAGCATGTGGTTCACTTACATGTTTTTGGTGGGCAAATATTAATCTTTCAATGTTTTACAATTTGGGAGTCAAACCCCACCTTTCATGTACTGAATACAGTCCACAGAACCAGAAGCAATACTCTGCATCATAGAGAAACACAAACTTGCGGGGGCGTTATGAGCCTGCATCGGTATTTATGCATGCAGCAGCTAGAATATGGACCAACAGGCGAAGAAAGTTCCAATGTGAAAATTGAAAAACCGGGAAGCAAAAAGGCATTTTATGGACACAGAGCTCTACTAGGGTAAAATGGGACTTCAGAAAGGGAAGGGAAAGATTCCTAAAGTCCTAGCATCGCAGGTCACCACTGGCACATCTGTATTGTAAATTCACCTCTGGTTAGGAGCAGAACCTTTAGGAGCAGGGCTCCAATGAGATAATTTTGGTGCTGGAATTACAGAAGGATGAAATCTCTGAGGATATAAAATGAGCAAAAATAAAAGGAATTTATGTAAGAAAAGAATTTATTTAAGGAGTTTCTTTAACCCTAGGTGTCTCTTCAGTGTACAAAACATTTTTGATCAGTTGTTAGCCCTTTAGATGCAGTGTGTTTCTATATTCATACCACCCTATGCATTTATATGGCTATCAGTCTGGAAAATACCAGTGTTCTAATGGTTAATAGAAATTCTAACTCATGTCCTGTGTTACTCACATTATTTGACTACCTAAAGAATTTTCCAGCAGGCAACTTGCTAAATGGAAACATCAGATGAAAATTTTTATGTTTTTCTCTGTGTTTGTTGTTTTGTTTAGGAAACTACTCCAGACCGTCAACCTACAGTGGGGTGGCTAACACAAGTTACAGTGGCCCAGGACCCGGCATGGGTATAAATGCCAATAGTCAGATTCATGGACAGGGGCCAAGCCAGCCATGTGGTACCATGCCCCTGGGACGGATGCCATCAGCTGGGATGCAAAGCAGACCATTTCCTGGAAACATGGGCAGTATGACCCCCAATTCTCCTGGCATGTCTCTACAGGGAGGCCCTGGGATGGGCCCACCCATGCCAACTGTGAACCGTAAGGCACAGGAGGCAGCTGCTGCAGTGATGCAGGCTGCTGCAAACTCCGCTCAGAGCAGGTATGCATCCAAGCGAAAGGATTTTAAACAAGTAGAAACTTGGTATTATTTCAGAAACTTCTACAGTAACAGTTGTGTAGATGTGTGCATTAATTTATGTGTGCTCTAGTTATATGTCCTATACATATACGGGTAACAAAGAATGTGAAAGAACAATCTTAAGTGTAAGGGAAAGTACAGTACAGCTATATGTTGTGTGAACTGGCCTTACAAGGAGAGGACTTGCCATTTACAATATGATTCCTGGCACCATAGACTGTTAGAACAGGAGATCCCACAGGGCTATGGTGACATCAAAAGCCAAAAACAAGCTCTTACAACTTAAAATGGAGAATGTTAATATTTGAATTGGAACCCTGTAGCTATTTTAGGGCCAGATTGTGTCCCTGTCTGTGTGCCTGTGCTGGGGAGTAATGGGGCACAAGACTCCCCTTACTTTCCTGTGCTTCCTATCCATATTGTAGGTAACAGCACTAGGGGAGAGCCATTTCTATGGGGCCACTACTCCCACTCACATGCAGGCAGCGATGGGGAGTGGGACGGAGCCTTGTCTCCTCCCTAACACACAGGCCAGTAGAGCTGAGCTGGCATGGAATGAGAAGCAAGCTGCACCAGGTATAAACTGGAGGAAATTACTTCCACCCACCTGTAAGGGGAGGATTGGGAACTAGACTGTGACTCTGAGTCACAATCTGGTTTCTAGTCTGCTCCTGAGGGCAGCGCAGCTACACACTGCCACTTGTTCATGGCTTGTGGCAAAGCCACAGATTAGCCCTTGAGTGTTTTTAAGGTGCCTAAGTGCCTACAGTGAAGTGTTTCTTTCTCAGAACATCTTCATATAAGGAATGTGCATGTTTCACTGACTTGAAACAAATAGTGACCGATACTTTTATTTTGTTTCACCATAAAAAAGGAGTTTCATTATATCTATTATATCTGAGGTTACTACAAGCTCATTCCCCTCTTATGTGTATGCCAGTTTTTATGCATGTATATATTAAGCGCACGTAAGCGCACACATAGAGGCACATATGCATGTATAGGTCTTTATAAAATTCTAGGATACATTCTACAACAATGTTTGGAAGTTGGAGGTGCAGATAATTCTAAGACACAATGTTAAAAGAAAATAGGAAGCTAATGCATTTAGGTACATGTTGCTTTCTTGTTTGGTTCTTTTGGAGTGCAGGTGGCTCCTACTGTTAAGTGTTAGTAAAACTTTTAAAACAATAATAAAGTCACTGTTTTCACATTCCCTTTTAGTAAAATAAATCACACTCCCTTTCAGCAAAATAGCCTAGACCCTTGCCTGTGGACCAGCAGGCTCTGTTGGCGTGATTGTTTTCACAGATCTGTTGAGTAAGATTTACAAAGTCTGGTTCTGTCTGTCTGGTTTAGGATGTAATCTGGTAGGTCAGGCTAGAAGGAATAAATTAGCCATTGTTGCAACTGTAGGAGCATTTTCTTTATAATAGTACAAGTGGGTGGACAAAGAAAAAATCATGTTTTTTTTAATTAAAAGGAAAAGAATTAATTATAATAAATGGATAGTATATTGTGATTTGCCTTATACTTTGAATATAGTGCCTGGTGTTTGATTAAAAATTAAGATAAATTAATTAAGATTAAAGATAATTAATTCCTGCTCCCACCTCACGCCTCCCTCCCGAATCAGTTTGGTAGACTTGCTTTCAGTTTCTAGCTTTGCCTGGTCAAAAATGCACCATTTCAAAGCCTTTTCATCACGTTGACAATTCAAGTGATCCAACACCTGCAAGGAGGACTATGCAGTCATCAGGTCTTTACCCCAAAAGGAACATACACAAGCTACAAATTGGGTGAAACCTATCAATCCTTTCTTATTCCGAAGGGTTGGAAGCATGACATTTCTCTCCTTGATCCCAGGTTAAGTGTATGGGAGACAGCATTGTTGCTTTTGGCCTTAATTCTGCAAGCCCTCCATACTTATATATGGAAGGAATGTAGTTGACAGGGTGATTCATACTTGTGATACAGAACAAATCCAAAGAAGCTGTTCTTTTGTTCTGCTTTAGGCCACCATACATTAGGTCGCCTGCTTATCCCAGCCAGTCTGGGGCTGGCGGACGCCCCATGTTTTCTTCACAGCACCCCAACTATGGCAACGCTCAGGCTCCCATGATGCACCAGCCTGACCAGTACGGGTAGGTAGCAATACAAACTGGACTTGCTGTGGGACCTTAGCAGGTTTTTTTAATGTTTATGAACATGCCATCTGGCCGCTGAAGGAATACAAAAATCAAGTGAAAGAATTTCAAATATTTGCATCATAAAGGGTTTTTTTTGTTCTTTTATTTTTGTTTTTACTAACTCCACTGTGACAATATGATGAAAATCTGCATGTCACTCACTCACACACACCTTGCATGGCTTTTGGCATGGCTCTGTTTCCTTCATGCCTGAGAGGGAAATGAAGATCGTCATCACTGAAAAAGAATTAAATCCACCCCACCAACACTCCAGGCATCATTTCTCCCCCATTGTTGTCGTTGTTTTGTTTAGGAACATTGCTTACATGATTGTGATGTTGTAGTTATTGGCATTACTACCACTTCAGTGAGCTACTCTCACATAATACAACCACGCCTTTTTGACAGGAGAATTATTTTAAAAGTGATGACAAGATTCATTAATTGGACTTACAACAGGTTTCATTACTTCATGACTGAGAGTGTGTGTTTGAAAGATATCTGCTAGTCCCTCCCTACCGCTGGAGTGTCCAATATGAAACATTAGCGTGAAACATGCCTGACGTTTTTTCATCAGAATTCTTCATGCTGTGATTTCTGCAGCATTGTTACAAATCACAGCATCGGGGATGAGGTAGGGGGCAGGAAGTATGTACAAACCTGCTTCCAGTGCAGCCTTTGATCTTCCACAGTGCCAGACTTCATCGTAGTTTCAAGTTTCGTGGAATTCCCTCCATGACTTTATCTCCATTACTGACCAATAGGAAGTCTCAAGACCTATGTTGCCAGTGCCTTCCCAGTCATCAGCAAGTTTCAATTTCAGTTTTCCATGGACTATATATTGTTTATATAGCCCCACACACACACACTCAAAGGTCAAGAAACTCCAGAAAAGAAGGTTGAGAAACTACTACAAAAATCAGTATTGGTTCTCTTTATTTAAAATGGTAGAAGCTGCAAAATAGCAAATCTTGCCCCCTCTCCCCACTCCCCTGGCATTTACTGGAATTGGAAAAATGTACCCTGATATATACCAGAGTGCATGAACACCGTGCAGCCTATTTCCATGTATGTCTTGAGTTTGTAGGATAGATTTGTGGGGTTCAGAGATTATTTGATTATTTGAGATTATTTATAACTGAGAAAGATATTCTTGTATGTAGAGTTAAAAGGAAACAAAATGATTAGGTTATAGTTATACAGCAGTCTGTTTGTATAGGTAGGTTGTGGTAGCCTTCAAGGTCAACCCCTAAATCAGTAGCAACATGTCAGTGGGGGAGAGACATTTATCTAGTGCTAATCCACAGGATCTGTCCTTTATGAACTCAGGAGTCCCATTTAGATATAGAAAGCTAGTTTAGCTGTGGCTTGCCAAGCCACATTAAGCAGCTGTGTAAAATGAATTTAAATGGCATGCATCAGAGTAAAATCACTTCCACTGGGGCAGAAAATCAGTGTTACCTAACCAGTGCTAGATGATCAAGATCTGAGACACTCAGTGAGTTATACCCAGTCCTTTTCCTTACTACAGAACACCACCTTTTTAATTAAAAAAAAGATAAAGATTAAAAAAGAAAGAGAGAGAGATGGTTGAGGAATGTTCTAGGTGTGCATCACACAGTTTTCATGAGCGTTTGACCTGACCTTGCAACCTGCGCCTATATTATCCTTGGAGTATGTCCTGCAGCCTACAGAATGCTTGCTTTTCCCATGAAATTTGGAAACCTCATGATGTATTAGTCCCTGTCATGTACTCTGCCTAGGTTTCCTGAATGAAAACTGAGATGCTGGAGGTAAAGGAAGGAGAGATTTGTCCAAGCCCTTTGTTACTAGCAGCAGCCACGATTTCAGGAATCCACTTAGCCCAGAATGTTTCTGCTTGGCCTACATAACAACTTACAGTAAGCAGTACAAAATAATCTCTAGTATTATATACAGTTATTCCTCCTGCCTTCAGGAAAGAAATAGGGAGGGATTACAAAGAGGTTTCTTCCTTCTATCTGTCAGTTGGCTTCAGAAAATAGGTTGTCATAATGATAGGAATTCTGCATTAAGGATCTGAGCCGTGCTCCGTGAAATCAATGGAAAGACTACTGTTGACCTCAATGGGCTTTGGATCAGGCTCCAAAGGATTGGGAGTGGTGAATGCCTTTGAGGAAGAGAGTGCTCTGAAGAGTTAGGTCTCTTTCTCAAGTTACAATTTTAAAAGACCTGATAGTATGGATAAAAGGAGTATGTTCAGGTGTGTGCAAATCTGTGCAGTTGTCATAGATGGATTCATTGAACTCACTATAAAAATGAACTTACGTCTTTAGACTTTCTCAACTGGATGCACATGCGAGAGTGTAAAAAGGCAACAAATAAATTTTCATGTGTCTGCTAAATTTGTGTTTGTCAATTTATAGGTGCCCAACTTGAGATACCTAGGAACTAATTATTACAGGTGCTCAGTACCCATGACTCCCATTGACTTCTGCTGGAGAAGTAGGTACTCAGCACTCACAAATTGAACCCCACTTGTTTGAAGTTTGGCACCCAAAATTAATGCAGGATTTTGACTTGTCAAAAGCACTTTGAGTATCTCTGCTGTCAGCTATGTCATTCTGAATAAATCTGCCTTGTTGGAAAATGTGTTAACTCATAAATTCATGATACGATTTTTTGTTCAGACTGTTCTGATTGAGCAAGAGCTTCATTTACTTGAATTTAGAGGAATTTTTAAAAATTATAGTCTTTTGCTGAATTGAGCATTTGGGAGCTATTTATAACCTCTGGTCATTTTAAAACTACTGTTTATACATATACTAAGAGAGAGCTGGTTAATTTCCTCCTATCCATCACCCCAGCTGGTGTCCACGGGGCATAACGCAGATGGTTTATTCTAAGAGTTACATAGGAAACTAAAATGATATGGTTTTTTGATCATCCCAACAGAGACCAGAAGTGCCACAGCAGTGGGGTAATACGTGGTCTTACATTGGGTTGATATGCCCTTTACATGCTTTCAAATATGCTTCTACTCCAAAGGTGCCTAGGGGTCACCAACAGCATGAATCGAACACAGTAGAGTTTCACAGGTGTAACAGATGGCTTAATATCACCTGCAGGCTCTCTGCTGATGAGGGAGAAGAAGGAAAGAGCCTGGATGAAATCTCAGGTCCCAGGCTGAGTTTTCAGGGCTGGTAGTCACAACAAGCCTGTGCTTAATTTTACCTGTAAATGGTGTAATTTTGATTTGGAAATCCTTGAGACACAATAAACATTGAACCACACAATGTTATTCTTAGAATTATTTTTCAGACTAGAATTTCCATAGATTCCAAGGCCAGAAGGGACAGCTGTGATCATCTCATCTGACTTCCTGTATACCACAGGCCAGAGAACTTTCCTAAAATAATTCCTAGAGCAGATTTTTTAGAAAAACATGCAATCTTGATTTTAAAATTGCCAGTGTGGGAGAATCCACTATCACCCTTGGTTGTTCCAGTCGCCAATTATTCTCACTGCTAAATATTTGTGCCTTATTTCCAGTCTGAGTTTATCTAGCTTCAGTTTCCAGCCCCTGGATCATGTTATATCTTTCTCTGCTAGAGCCCATTGTTAAATATTTGTTCCCCATGTAGGTTCTTATAGACTGCAGTCAAGTTCATCCTTTAGCCTTCTCTTTTTTAAGCTAAATTGATCGAGCTCTTTGAGACTATCACTACAAGGCATGTTTCTTCTTTGAGTATTGTCCCTGTGGGTGCTTCATTTCAGGTGCACATACATCTCTCAAGCCCTGGATCGGAGATTTTCCATTAGCAATGTTTGCTTAGCCTGCACTTGCGCTCTATAGAACCTCTTCTCTCTCTGCAACAGTATATAAGGCTGTGTAGGCAAACCACCTACAGTTCCTTCTCTACTACCTCGGCCCGAGATAGAGTTCTAGCGTGTCTGCCTCTTGTGTTCCTCAGCATGTTTTGTAGTTGTTTAGTTAGTTTAGTGTTTCTAGTTAGAGTTAGTTGTTGTTAGTATGGAATTAGTTAGCTAGCTGTGAGAGGTTTCAGTTTTTCTTCTCCCCTATTTTTTCTGAGAAGCTTATTTGGCCTCGTTGGGCATGCCTGTAAGAGCCCTGCGCAGATACACAATTTATATCCGTGGATGCAGGTATCCACAAATATAAAGTGAATATCCGCGGAGCTGCAGGACACTAGCTACAGACAACAAGCAAGACCAGCAGGGCCATGGCCAGCAACCGGTGGAGGAACTGCAGCCTCAAAAGCAGCGGCATGTCGGGCCACCGCTTGCAGGAGCCAGTGCCCAGCCCGGGCAGCTCCTCCAGTACGGTGGTTGTGACCCCAGCCCTGCCCACTGGAGCAGGCACCGGGCTCACCAGCAGCTGTCCCTGGTCATGCTACTGTGTGCCATTGACAAACACCCTTTCCTGTCCCTCTTCAGGGATCCTTTTCATGAAAGTCTGCTATGTCAGGAGATAAACCATCTCCTCAGCATAGAAGCTATAGAACCAGTGCCTACATATCTAAGAGGTGAAGGCTTGTGCTGTCACTACTTTTTGATATCAAAGAATATCTATACTAGACCTCAAGAGTGCTCAACAAATTTATCAAGCGCAGAAGCTCACAATGGTCACTTTGTCAATGGTTATTCCAGCATTAGAGAAAAGAGATTGGTGCTCAACACTCAACCTCCAAGATGCGTACTCTTGCATTTTGATTTTACCAAGTCAAGGACATTATCTCAGGTTCAGACTAGGCCAAGACCACTACCAGGACAGAGTACTCCCTTTTTGGCCTCTTGTCAGTCCCCACGGTATTTTCCATGGTCCTCTCAGGTAGTGGCGACCCTCTTATGCTCTCAAGGCATCATGATTTATCCTTATCTGGACGACTGCCTTCTCAGGGCACGTTCCTTCACAAAAGCCCAGCAAATCATTCAGACCAAACTGGACCTGTTCCTGTATCTGGCCTACAAATCAATGCACAAAAATCAATATTAACACCGATACAGAGAATGGAATTCATAGGAGTTGACCTTGACTCTATCCAGGCGAAGAGGCTCCTCCCACATCTCAGATTTCTCAGGCTCTCCACACTGTTAGAGATGGTGCAATCCAGGCCTCAGATTTCGGCCAGACGCTGCCACCAGCTTCTGGGGCATATGCCTTTGGCACATCGGTTAAAGCTCATGCCAGATTGCAGGAGATCCCTCCAAGTGTGATTCGATTCAATTTACAAATCAAACAGAGATTGACTTATATGAAGTGTGGAAGTCACCTTGAGAGTGAATTTCAGATGTGGTCTAAGAGTAACTTTGTTGGGGATGAACACAGTGAAGGGAGATGTGCCATCAGAGCCTCTATCTCCCCTATCTTTTCTTGCTGAGGTGATGGCAATCAGGAACACCATCTTCATGGAAAGATGTGTTAAAGAACAAGTGGCCATGGCTTCACATGGCAGTCTAGTCCATCCTTCATATGCTCGATGTGAGGAGAGCCTTGAACTTATGTTTAGACAGGACAAGAGCTTTGAGAAAATCTCTTGAGACTTCCTCTCCATTGCAGATAGGTCAAAAGGTACAGTGATTTCAGTTCAGGGACTCTCCAAATGGGTCTCGAACTGTATCTTCGCTGTTACCAGAAGCATAATGTAGCACCCCGTCTTCAATATACACGTGCTCTACACATCTCCACTTCCGTTGCCTTCTCCAAGAGCATCCCTATATCAGAAATCTGCAGGGCAGCTCCATGGGCCTCTGCACATACATTTGCAGAACATTATACTGTCCTGGGAGACTTGGGTGCAGACACCAGTTTTGGTGCCACAGTACTATCATCTGTAACAGACTCAATGCCAATATCCCAGCCTCCAGTGGTGGTATTCCTCAGGAGCCACCTACCTTGTGCAGTAACAATGGTTCTTTGAGATGTGTTCCCCGATGGGTGCTCCACAACCCGCCCTTCTCCCCTCTACTTTGGAATTCTTGTCAATGACTCTGCAATGGAGAAGGAACTGAAGAGGGTTCACCCATGCACGCTGGCTAGCCTTGTGACAGGCAAGGAGCAGTGCATATCCAGGCTGAACAGACATTGCTAAGAAAGTTCTTTGATCAGGAGCACAGGGGCGCAGACACACTTACAGTGGAGCATCTATTGGGGGACACATCTCAAAGAACCAAGGTGAGTAACTTCTTCTCCTGTATATATTTAGTATACAGTATGGGTATATCTGCGCATATGTATTTGACACACACAAACCTTCCATCAGCATTTCTCCAGTGTAGTGTATTTATAATTCATATTTCGTGTTGTTGGTGCCAGCAAAGCACTTTTTCCATATTATTTTCTCCACCACCTGGATAATACAATACTATGATGGACTAGAAGCCACTGGTGAGGATATATAGTAATGGACATGATGCATTAAAATGTCAAAAGGGAAAAATGGGAGGAAGGGGGAGGAATACACTTTAAAAAAATCTAAATTACAAAAATATATATCTTCTGAACCTTTTAAGTCCTAGATACAGTGAGTGTTGCCATAATGGTTTCAGATAGTCAAAGAGAGGAATGTTGTAACTACATTGTCTGCCAGTTTAACCCTTTTGATCTTGGAATTTAGGTTTACAGTTATAATCATGATTTTAAAAAGCACACTTGTGACATGCAGTGCGTACATCACAGAAAGGTTTAAAGTGCTGCAATAAAACCTCTTTTTATTATTTCTGGGATGAGGTGTAGGGTTTCCTATTGTTTCCTATCTTCCTCCTGAACTTGGAGGCGCTGTTTTTCTCTACTGAGAAGTGTTGTGGAGTTCAGAAGGTTAAGTACTCATTCAAGTTTCTATGCTTATTCAAACCAGGCCATTTTTAGATGTAAGGCTGCCAGCTGTGAAATCCCCAAAGTAAACTAAGCTAAGACAGCAACTAGTAGCTGTAATTGGAACCAGCACTAGGGGCATTTCATCTATTGCCTTTGAAATAGGATCCTATTATAGAAAGCATCCTTCTGCCCAGTCTTCTTTCTGGCAGAATTCAATTTTTCTTTTTTTATCGTTTCAACGGATAATATCCATGTTTATTTTAAAGCATTTTTTACATTTTTATTGATTTAAATTTTCAGTTACACAAAAGTATTTTTTCGTATTTTAATCTATTTAAATTTTCACAGCTGTGGGAAATTGGGGGGTCAGGCATTAATTATTTCATGATGGTGGACACTGAGATGCAAAAGGTTAAAGCTTTATAATGGTTAACACACAAATTGTCAACATCACATGAAAATATACAAAATAAATAGCTTTACATCAGACTGAGTTCTCAAGCAGCATTTTCCTTACTTTGCCCATCTGTAATTATTATCAGTAATCTATTATCATTGTTGGAATATTTTTTTTTATCGATTTGTGCGTGAGCAGTCAGATCGATGTTTACTGACATTTACTGAAAAATCTAATCCTCTCAAGCCAATAAACATTAATATACCATTATTGTGTAAGACAAAAGATGCGAAGGAGCTAGTCTTATAGAATTTCAGATTATCCACAGCTCTAAAACTTCAAGGTGTTTCATCCCCCTCCAAGACTCCCACACTTTTGATTTCCTAGAGGAGCCTTAACAAAATGAGTCAAAATGAGCCCCACCTTGCCTTCTATTACTACTGCTTGGATACCCAAGCAAAATTTCAGTCAGGGAGACTGCATTCTGCTTCCAAAAAATCCCCCTACAGTTTCAATTGGATGATACGGTATTTGCTTCTTGCCTAAACAGTTGTGTAGTGTTCCTGTGAACTGTTAAACATCTGCTGTGCTCCACCTCAAAGTTGGCTGCATTTCAGTGTTTTGGTGAATTGATTTCTATGTATACAAAGTTTCTAAGTGACTTTGGGATCAAAGGAAAGATATTAATGATAATTGTAATTGAGCTTTCTAGCTGAGCTGCTAAACCAAGGTTGATGGATTTTTCTTTAAAGACCCTTGCCCCTCCTCCCTCCAGCAAAAATAGTCATTTACTTCCAGCTGGCGCTTTTTTTTTTTTCTTTTTTTTCTCCCTTCAAGTGAACTTCCTTTGCTCATGTTTGCATTGGAGCAGGTTTTTGCTTTTTTTTTTTTTCTTTTTTTCTCCCTTCAAGTGAACTTCCTTTGCTCATGTTTTGCATTTGGGAGCAGGTTTTTCCTGAAGTAAGAAATTTTTCAGAAGAGATAGAGTATAATTGAGCTGGTGTATACTTGTTAAACTAAAGAGAGGCAGGAAGCGTCTCTTTTGCGATTTTATAAATATATTATTGTAAATCATCTCAAATTGCAGATAAAAATGTGTAAGGACAGCAGAAATTTCACACTGAACAAAATTATTTGTGTACTGGAGTGAAGGGAATACATTTGTATCTGGAATTTTGTTTTACTGAAAAGCAAATCCATCATTTTGGAGTCCTGGGTGTCAGCAGGCTATAGATCCCACACAGGAATATGGAACCAATGATTTAGGGAGACTGTTTTTGTTACTCATCCATCAAATGGACTGTTGTATGCTGTTCATGCCATTAGAGATCAACCACAGTCCTCAGGAATAAACAGTTCTTCCCTCCTTTGAACATAACCATTTTTAAATTTATAAGAGCAAGGGTATATTGGGCAGAGAAGGGGTGATTGATTCTCTAATAGTGGCTGTGAATTTTCGGAAATCTCAAAGATACTTTGATTTGATTACTGTCTCACTTCCAATTTTGGCTTAGTCCCTTTAGTTATTTAGAAAAGATGATTCCCTCTGTTGGAATGATAGTTCTGTTGAAACAGATTTGCAGTATAGGAATCAATCTAGCTTAGGAACCTGATGCCTCTGAACTGGATTTAATGGGAAACACAAATTAACTTCTGCTTTTAATGGAGAAATATTATCTTTATCGATGGAATACTAATAATGCAGCGCTTCATCGATTGCTTTTCTAGGACAATCACAAAGCTTGGCTTCTTCAGGAGAAAGGGAGATGTAATTTTGAACACTGTTTTTGAATGATCAGGAGTATTTCAAGAGCCAGATAAAAGCTTTTGTAGATAGGATCAGTCTGTTGGCCAGAGAAACTAATGCTTTGCATCATTACTTTAATCTGAAGAACAGGAAGAAAATGTGTGTGATGTAGATGGGGACCATGGGAATCAAAACAGGGTGAAGAGTCCCTCGTTCCTAGTGGGCAGAATGGAAAAAGTGAAAGAATGATCAAATCTCATTGTGACCTACACATTCAATGTGCAACTCGTACAGCAGAGAGAAAAAAGGAAGGGGCTTGTACTTTGTTAACAGAGTTGACGACATATCAAGAATGTTCAGGGGAGGTTAAAAGAAAATAATGCCTTTCTCTTAAACTATAAACCTTTTGCAGCACGGACTCTCTTCCTATGTAGAATGGTGGAACATCAATTTTTATTGGGCCGCTAGCTGCTAATGTAAGATGAATATTAATAATAAAGACATAAATACAGCTAATTCTGAAGTATAAGGGGTTACATTTCGTATGTTATGGGAGAGCTACCCAACTTCTCTCATCTACAGCTTTAGGTGTGTCTCTATGTAATGATGATAGCAGATGCACTGAAACTGCCTAACTGTTCCTCTGACCTCAGTGAGTTTCTGGTGTCTTCTGAGCACAAGATGCAGGAAGAGCTTGCTTGGGATTTGTATTGACATATACACGGTGTTACTAATAGGAGAATGTCTGAATACAGAAATCCTGAGGCTGATAATTATATTATTATAAATATTATTTTATTATTGGTAAAAATTAAATAGCTCCAGGCTGTTGGGCAAGAATGCTAATGGAAAACCTTCCCCCCTGGAAATCACTTTTCAGGACCTACTGTCTTGATTTGCTTTCTCTTGCCATGTTGCTGCACCCTGCTTTGTTGTGTTCAGTGTGCTGGGAGACAAAGGACATTTAGTCTGAAAATCCTGAACTTTGAAGTGCTGGCATTAAGTGATCAGGATTTTAGTTAGTTGCCAGCACAGTGAGCTCAGTAGAGCTAGGGAGTGCTCAAAAGTGATGCAAAAATGCAACTGAGCCATCATAAAATTGGTGGAGGGAAGTGTGAGACTCACAGTGCAAGATCAAAGTGGCAGAGGAAGTGGAGGATCCTGGATTCTTTTTGTGGCAGTAATACACGGGGGGAAACTGAATCAGTTCTTCAGCAGTTGCACATAGGGAAGTGTGAAAAATTCCATGTCTGTTTCCCTTTGTTTATATTTTTAGTGCCACACATTGGTGACCTTATGGCTGTTAATGCACCAGGAACAGATTCTCACCTGCTTTCAAGTAATTCATTCTGGAATTGGAGTTCACAGGGAATTCTGCCTTTTTAAGAATGCTATTTATAAACATACACAAAAATAGAAGGTACACTGTGAGAGAGTCATATGAGTCACTCCTAATTTGGGTTTCAAGTCAAACCAGACTAAATTAGTCCTCTTGGCAGTCTGATTCAGCTTGACTGACTCATTTCATTCCCATACTGTACAGGACAAGTTGGTTTTTCCAGCAAACCAGTTCACTTGCAAGTGGGTGGAGCAGGACCTTGCCTCGTGGTTGTAGTGGAAGTTCGGAGCAATGGCAAGCATAGAGCCAGGATTCAGGTGCCAAGCCAAAAAAATCAGAAGTCAAGATCAGGAACACCAAGCTGAAGAGTAAGCCAAAGTCAGGGTTGAGAACCCAAGCCAGAGGGGCAGGGCAGAGAGGCAAGGGTTAGGCTGATGCAGGCAGGAGTCAAGGCAGGAGCAGAGCTGGAACAAGGACTGGAAGCAGGCTGGAACAGGAAGCAGACGGGAGAGCCGGGCAAGCATAGCTGAGGGCGTGGTATTCATTGAGTAGTTGCTGTGCTGCCACAGCTGCAAGGCTCAGTTAGCAGGCTGCTGACCACCCTGCCCTATGAGGAAGCACGACTACTTGGAGAAGGCTCGTTGGGCCCAGCTGAGCTTGCTGGGTTGTCTCGCGTCCAGCTGTGCTCCTGACATTACTGTTCGGACTACAGAATCCCTCTTTGTCCCATTGCACGCTCCACTTCGGCCAAGAAATGTATCTCCTCCTAGTGCTGGCACATTATATCTCATAGGAACAGTAGACAAGCAGCTGTCTTTAGAACTGCAGTTTAAATCCACCTTGTCAGTACGGTAGCGGGGGCTCACTAAGAGAGCATAGCTGCAATGTGATTACAAACCATTTGACTTGGTCAGCTTTTCAGCAGTCCCGTGTTCTCTGTCACCAAGCATTATGTTGCATTTATCTAATACAGGTTCAAGTTGTCTGCAGATGATTTAGTTTATTCTTAAACTAGAAAATATAACTGTAGAAGCCTCAAAGCACATGGAAGGACGGTGTGTAATAAAAATATTTTGGGAGATCGTTGTGAGATAAAGATTAGTGGCTAAATCCTGCAGTCATTCCACTAAATGTTGGCACATGTTTAAAAAAAATAGAAGACTGTTGTTCATCTGGTGCTTTATGCAGGGTTTGTCTACAAGGCAGGATAATATATTTTAATAATGTATTGCACAGAAGTTGGTTCATGTAGATCTTGCTGGTGCGCACTAAATGGTCCCTAATGCCCTTTAACGTAGTACTGTTTTAAACAGTGTTAGGTTTAGGGAACCTTCAGTACACACCAGGAGTATCTATGCAGACCAGTTAAAGTGCAACACATTACTGTGCTTTAGAAATCACATCCCTGTAGTATGCATTGCTGCATCATGTAGACAAGTCCATATTGCAATACCACAATAGGATTATAAAGTCAAAGGACAATATATTTAGCTAAATACACCCATATGTGATCAGGAGCAAGGGAAATTAGTGATTTATTTCTGTGGGTTAGTGCTACATGAGTCTTGTTATGTTACCTTGGGTATCTCTCCTTATGGCCATATTTTCAAAAGTGGCCTCTAATTTGAGTCTCCAGCTTTAGAAACCTCAGCCCTGCTTTTCAGATGTGTTGAGCACCTGCCTCTCCCATTAACTTCAATTGAAGTTGTGGATGCTCTGCCTTGAAATTCAGGACTTCCATGTCTACAGCTGAGCACCAAAATTTGAGACCATTTTTGAGTCTGAGTCTTAATTCTGCTTCTCATTTTTCCTTATCTGTAACACTGGGATAAAGAGACATGTCCCATTTTGTCAGATGCTTAGAGGTATGTAGTTGAAAAAGCTAAGTAAATACTATGTGATGATGATGTTAATATTCATGAATTAGATTTGCATCTTTCTTTGCTTTTTCAGACTTTGATGTAATGTAAGTAATGCCACTACAATCCACTGGACTTTAGATCCCAATGGAAAATGACTAGGTGGCCAATAAGGTGAACCATTTAGCAGCAAAAATTTGTTGATTTGGTGACAGTCGCCAGTAAATTAACTGATAAACATGTGGCCACAATTTTCAGACATACCGAGCAGCATAGTTCCAAATCAAGCCAATAGAGAACCGAATGCTGGGTTTATTTTCCTTTTAGGTTCACATCTAAATGTAACCTTGAATGATAACATGTACAGGAGATGCTAGGTACTATCTTTTCCCTATGATGGTAGCAGATTATTCCACATTTCAGTGTTGCCTTTCATGCATGGTGATTGAGCAACCTAGTGTGGGTTGATTCCACTGATGTGGTATCAGTACATCCTCACTGGTACTAACCTACATGCTTTTGTCATTGATATTTCATAATGTTTCTTCACTGTCATCTGCATTTCAAAGCCATGGCCCCTCCTTGCCCGCTCACCCACTCAAGCATACACTTTTCTTTTTCCTCCCGCTCCTGAAAAATGAATTTTATCAAAAGTCTTGGCTTGGTCTCAGCACCTATCACACCAGAAAGTTACTTGTTTGTTTGTTTTTTAAATTATTATTATTGTTGTAACTCAGAGTTTCTCCACTAAACAAGGGAAGGGGCATGTTTGGGGAGTTTTATAGTAACAGCTAACAAAAAAAGGGAAGATTAAGTTTTAATATAGTGTTACATTATATTTGATTTTATATATGTGTGTGTGTATATATATATATACACACACACACAAATACGTACCTTTAAATGCCATTTTAAGGCTTTTGTAACTAGCATCTTGATCTCATACAATTTTGTTGTGGTTTAAGTTATTACTCACTGATGAGTTTCTGGTCAGAGCACAGCAAGCAATTACTTTTTTTTATTTTTCTTTCCTTTCTTTCTCCCAATTCACAACCTCCCTTGATGGCAGATTACAGCTTCACTTCTCCAAGGAAGCTCATAATGTGGCAAGGGGGAAAATCCATAACAAAAGTGTGTGTGAGAGAGAGAGACAGCGTGAGTGTAAATCCTCCAGGGAAAATGTGTTTGTAGATCTCACTCCTGAATTATTCTCATTATAATAACCCATTTGGTGTCAGAGTATGACAGATTATAACTGTTTATGGCTAGTCCCCGCTCAAGACAGATTTAAATAAAATACTTCTGATTATTGTGCAGGTCAGTGTGTTTAAATAACAACCCCCCAAATCATACTTTGACATTTAAAAGAGAGAGGAAATATTGTCATGCAGCAGACCAAGCACAGATAAGCTCAAGGCAATTTGGTCAGTACACTGTGATTTGTGAGTACAGTATAACATACTCATTTTCACAGCTTGTAATCAAATAGCCACCTTAGCAATGTGTCAGCATTAAAAAAAATACTCCTTTTAAAATGTTTACACAAATTACCCCCCTGAGATTCCACAGTGCATTCTCTGCAAAACCAATGGAGGTTAAAGATCTGGAGTAAATATATGCCTAAAGGCCTACAGAAAATGAGAGAACCTAATCCCCACACACACCACAAAAGGTCAAACTCTGACATGTTTCCTTGCGAGGAGTAAGGTTTTACTTTTGTTCTTGCAAGAAGCTTAAACCACTTTTATTATTCTGAGTAGCTAATCCTGACCCACCTCTGGAATTTCCTGATACTGTGCCTGGTGTTTCTGATACTCATTTTATAATAAGTCATCAGGCCCAGCCTGAGGAAGATGACTGCAAAGAGCACTTGACATGAGATGGAAACATTTAATAGGTACTAAACCAATAGACCAGTCAGCGTTCCATAAAGTAGCTCAGTGCTATGAAGTGGTTTCGCTGTAAGAGCTTGAAATAGCCCACTAACCTACTGGTGATTTCAGGCCCAATTAAGTAATGGAACCTCAGTTTAAGGGACAGAATTCTTGCTCAGATAGCAGTGACTTCTGTTATGCCATGGACTCCTGGAATTTTCTGTAATCTCTGTTCTTTCATAAAATTGCCTTGTTATGCTTTGTTATATTGACCAGATCTAGCATTTCAACCCCCCTTTTTGAATGTAGGAATCAGTACTTCAGCTCAGAATGCACGGTTAGATGGGATCTCTGCTACTGAGGCTACCCCGAGGTTGCTCTTTTTTACATAGACAAGGGCTTAAGTACCAACCAGTTCTCAGATTGATTGCAAATGAAAGAGAAATCCCCCTAACTTTCTTAACACTGCAAATGTGGATGTTTTGAAATAGACTAACTTCAGCTATGAGCTGAGGTCACACCCTTTAAATAGTGTGTCCAAACATTTCTTACATTCAATTTTATGTAAGAGTTTTTGTGCTTCCCTGCTGATGTTTATATGGGCCTTCTCAGCAAGGGAGAGTGATTGAGCCTCACAGGAACAGCAGTAAAGGTGCTCAGGTCATCCCTCCCCCCATCTGTGCACACTTCTGCCTGCTTGCCATTTCTGCAGCAGCATTGAGGTAAGGCCATAAAGAGGCTAAGCTCTATCCCCAGGTCTGCAAAGTGGCCCCAAGGAATGAAAAACATTCTGTAAGAGACTGGTAACTGAAAAAAGGGGGCTCCTGCCTCCTAGGTTATCCCCCAACTGGGGTTCCATGCAGGGCCTGGTGAGGGAGGAATAGGTTTTTCCCAACCTCCAGGTTTCATTTGCTCCCTAGCCTCATGATAGGTGCTTGGGGAGTGAAGAAAGAGGGTTCACCTGGGCACCTCCAGTCCCTGTCGCTTACCTGCTCCATACAGGGGTCTTGAGAAAAGGGGACACTTTCAGTGTTCCAAACTTGTACACAATGTTACCACTGGGCCAACAGGGCCTATATTCAGAGGCCCCAGCCAATTGAGGGGCCCCAGAAAAATGGCCGTCTGTCCCGCCCACCCAACACTCCTGCTGGTGAGAAGGTCACGCCCCCGCGCCCTGACCCCATTTCCCCAGCAGGCGTTTGTGGGGGGTGGAGGGGACTGCAGGCAGAAGGGGTGGGGAGGAGGCCCCACTTGCTCTGGCCCGGGGCCCCACAAAAGCTTAATCCGCCTCTGCTGTCTGATTCTGTGTTCCCAGTACATTCCTCGGAAGGCTTGGGGAAGAGCATGAATATGAACTCCCCGCCAGAACAGTAAATGGGAATGATGTCATCATGCTTAGTGCATGAGACAGGAAGAGCAACTATCAACAAAACAGTGAAACTGACAGTACACAAAGTGCTGTCAGTTCCACAAAGTAAATAAAAATATAGAACGTATTCCTTATCTCGTTCAATCACAGTATCCTTAGGGATTACTTGTAGCAATAGTAGGTTAAAACAGAACAAAGATGAATATAAGTGTGGCTTTTTGAGCTATTGGTGTCACTTTATAATAGCCCAAATGACTTTCCTCCAAAGTGGAAAGAAAACAGTATGCTAAGGTGTCATACAATCATAGACATTAGAGATGGAAAAGACCCTGTTTCGTCATCTAGTTCAGCCCCCTGCAAATGCAGAATTGTTCCCTGCAGTGTATATTCTAATGCCTTTTGTAGTCTATTTGTAAATGAGTAAAGGAATGGGATTTCCATCACTTCCATTAAAGGATAAATACCCCTCAAGGGTAGGGTATTTTCCTTTACATTTAGCCTAACTTTTTTCTTTTTTTAATTTCTTCTTGTTATTCCTAGTTATAATCACTTGCATTCCCTTTTATCAGTTCCCTCCTTGGTGATCACAGCCTTCATATGTTTTACGGCTCATTGGATTTCTTCGGCAGCATAGTATACAGCTGATTAGTTAAGTTCTCACAAGTAGATGTCACTCCATGTGTAAAAATTGTTTTTTTAAAAACCTCAGCAATTAATTTTAATGCTGCCTTGCAAAAATAAAGAGTTTGGGGGACTTGTAGGGAAGAGATTGATGATATATTTCAAATAACTACTACTTAAACAATGTATCAATACTTCAGTGAAACAACACAGAAGGAAGCGTAAGATTTTCGACTTTATTCCAACAACCAACAGATGATGCTGTGACCTTAAGCATATATAAATATGTTTAGCATCTGCTGTGTAACACACATTTATAAGTGTTTAGTGACTTGGAGGTTAATCAAAATGAGTTTGGTGATCTCTGCTCAGTTTTTAATGGACTCTGCTTCATATTATAGCACTGATGCAGCACAATTTATCACAGTCAGCTGTCTTTACTCAAAGGGAGACCGACTGTGAAGTCAGAATTAGAGAATGAAGTAATACCTACTTTTTACCCCCTACCAGAAACTGTCCATTCCAACCCATCATAGAGCAGTACTGTTGGTGAGGTGTGTATTGGACAGTGCACCTGACCTCAAGATAAAACTGTCTTTACTCAGATAAAGTTTTAGCTATCAGGGTCTCTAAATTGTTCTGTATGTAATATAGTTCAGTATTGGTCAGTACTTTGATAGGAGACCGCCAAAGAACACATAAGTTCTACAGAACTGGTGCTTGGTGATTCTCTGTTTCCTTACTGAACCAATGCGCTAGGATAGAACTGGATTACAGTGAAAACTGAAGTTCTTCTCTGAATAGTGTCCCTGTGGATGCTCCACTTGAGGTGCACATGTGCCCCTGTGCCTTTGATTGCAGATTTTTGGTAGCAGTGCCTCTCTTGTCAATAAGCAGTCCCTGTTAGTGACAGGCACTCCCACTGCATTCATTGCTTGGGAGACTCTCACGTTCTCATGCTTTTCTTTTAAGGGAGGATCCCATAAAAACAGGGAAATTAAGTATAGACTATTAATGAAGGAGCAAGCTTTAAACCCAGTTTTAGGCGCAGGTACAGAGAAGCCTCATGTCTGTCCATGCCCCGTCATCATTGAGATCACTACCACAGAGAGCTTCCAAGGAGAAAATGACATTGAAACCCCAGTCTCCAGCACTGTCCTTGACCGAGGTACGGATAAGCAAGCCACCAGTGCCAAGAGCTTTCTGTTCCAAGTGTAAGGAAGGGGTTAAGAGAAGCAAAACAACAGAGTGTTCCTCATCAAAGATGATCTGGTCACCAGGGGCCTCAGGCTCCCAGACGAGTGCTAGTGAGACTCTGAGTACAATGGGTACTGTGAAGCATCTTAAGATTTCAGCTGCGTCCCATACATCAGTGGTAAAGGGCTTAGTACTGAAGACTGCTACTGCAAGGGATCAGCTTCAGTGGAATCCTTGACCCCCTCGATACCAACATCTGCACCTCACATAATGGCCTCTGCAACACATCAGTGTCAGTTCTGAGTTCTTGTTGTGTTCTGCTACTGCAGGAATTCTGGTACTTGGAACACCTTATGGTATTGAATGAGTCTGAGCCTCCACTCCTTGTAACCTTTGGATGCCTCTCAGTCCCGAGATTGGCTGGGTCACTGACTGCTCAAGTTTCTAGGAGACCTGCCTCTTCTCTACCTTTAACAATCCATGAGGAGGGGTTGTCACCTTTAATACAATATGTGGAGGAGCATACTGACTCAAATTCTGAACTTTCTCTTCAAGGATCCCCAATTTGTTCCAGGAGATGTTATTCCCTGTTGCAAATACAACAGAGGAAAGGCACCAGACCCCTGCCTTCCAGCTCTTGGGATGCCCAGCATTAGTTTCCCCCCTATGCCTTATGATCTGCCTTATTGGGATACATGGGCAATGTACTGCCAGCAGTTTTGAGGGGCCTCAACTCAGTCCAGAGGAAACCACAGGACCCCATTTCCCAGGACTATCCATCCTTCCTCCCCATTCTGTGCCAGAGGAGACCTTTGAGGAGCAAGAGGCAAGGGCAGACGAAGGTTTTTATTTTCTCATCCACCACCAAACTCTCTGGTCATGGATGCAGTCAATTAAAAGGGGCATGTAGCATACCCAAATAATAAGGACCAGAAACATCTGGACCTTCTTTTGTCATGAGAGCTGTTTATCAGCAACACTTCAGTTCAGGATAGCTAACCACCAGGTGCTGTTGTCAAAATATGACTACATGAACTATAAAAAGCTAATGCTTTTATTGAACATTTACCGCATAAACTTCAAGAACAGTTAAGCACATTTTAAAGGGTCAGTTTTTGGCAAAAACGTCACTTCAGGCTTCATTTGATGTGGCAGACACTGGAACCAGGTCTATTTCCATGGCAGGAGTGATGAGGCAAGCTTCCTGGATTCAGTTGTCCAGGTTTCTGCCAAAGGTGCAATCAACTGTGGAAGATTTACCTTTCAATGGACAGAAACTTTTAGCAGATTCCACGGACGAGTCTCTAAAAGATTCTCGGACAACATTTAGGTCTTTAGGGATATACACATCTATAAATAAAAGGAAGTTTAGCAGTTGTCAGTCAACATAAAGATCCTGCCCTGCTCAATTTTCCACCAGAACCAACAGCTAAGAGGTCAAGGTTTTCAAAGAAAAAGTCTGCAACTATCATGACTGCTTTATCCCAGTCTTCAACATCGATCAAATGCCAGTTTTGATGGTTTTGTTGAGAGTCCAGATCACCCAATGACCAGGTGTCATCAGCCACATGACACAACTGTCTTCCTCAAATTGGACATTCCCTCTCTCTATTTCATCAAGTGTGGGAGGTTATAACACTGGACAAATGAGTATTGGAAGCCATTACTTTGGGTTATACTGTCCAATTTACCTCCCTCCCACCCTTCCAATCCTCTTCCCCATCCCGCGTCAGTGACCCCTCTCACAAGCAATTGCTGACACAGGAGATCTCATCACTCCTAAGTCTAGGAGCCATAGAGTCAGTTCTACTTCAACACGGGGGAAAGGTTCTATTCAAGATTTTCTGATACTAAAGAAAAATGGGGGCTGGAGGCCAATACTAGATCTCAGACAATTGAATAAGGATTCCAGACACCTGAAATTCAGGGTAGTCTCCCTAACAGTTATAATTCCCTCCCTGGAATCGAGGGACTGGTTTGCAACCCTCATTCTCAAAGATACCTTCTTCCATGTAGCGATCCATCCTTCCCACAAAAGAGTTATTTTCACATTCAGTCACAATCATTACCAGTATCGGGTCCTACCCTTTAAGCCTGTCATCCGCCCCAAGGGTGTTCTGAAAATCATGGAGGTCATAGATGCCTACTGCCATTGTTTAGGAATAATTGTCTTTCTCTACTCCAATGATTGTCTTCTCATGGGTCAGTCATATCAGGAGGTGTGATCGGCAATTCAAACAACGTATCTGTTCTGAAGTCTAGGCCTGCATATAAATCTTGATAAATCAATCTTGACCCCTGTATAACAAATTCTCTTAATTCTGGAGTCGATGGGGGGGAAAACTTATCTCCCTCTTCACGGGTTCCTTGTGCTAAAGAACCTTATACAAAGATTTCAGCTCAGCCGACAAGTTCCAGCAAGAATATGTCTAAAACTGCTGGAACACATGGCATCTTGTATTTTTGTGACACAAAACACCAGGTTGTATGTTTGATGTCTCTGGGGTAGCTTAGGACTGTTTATGTACCCAACAAACGCAGTGTCAACAAGCAGGTATCTGTACCCAGTCAGGTCCTACAGTCATCTGTTGGATGAATCCGTTTGAAGTTTTGTGCAGAATCCTGCTCAACCAGAATCCTCTACAGTCATATTAATATTGGACGCTTCCATCATGGCATGCAGAGCACATTTGGGTTCTCACACAGTCCAAGGTAAATGGGCACAACACTTGCACATCAGTCTGTTGGAACTGGAATTAAGGGCAGTCAGAAATGCTTGCCTCCACTTTCTTCCCCTACTCAAAAACAAGTCCATCAAGATCAGGACAGACAACATAGTGTTTAGAGAAGGAACTGAAGATGGTTTGCCTGCACAGTGCTGTATGCCTTGGTATGGGACACGAGGATGTGTAGGGTGCATGTACAGGCACAATTGGCACTGCTACCATAAATCTCTGATCAAAGGCACCGGTGAGCATGTGCACCTAAAGTGGAACACCCTCAGGGACACAAGAGCTCCAGTTATTGCTCAAGGGGAGTAACCTTTCTTTCTGCCATTTATTGTCATTGTGGTAATTCAGGATTCCGAGGCACTTTTTCAAAGATTGGGTAGTTTTTCAGATGTCCTAGCCAAAGATAGCCATCTCATTACTTTTACCTAATTCCAACCTGTAGTTTCAACTGGAAATAGTTTTGCACTTCCTGTTGTATAATGTTATTGTGCACTGCTTAGCAAGTGTCATGTTTGATCACTGTGGTAGGTGATGTGATCTCATATTTTTTGTGTTTCAATTTAAGACCCCCCAGTCCTACAACCAGATCTTTACAGATGATTCCTTATACCTCCCTGGAGCCCCATAGTTAATAAAACAATTTAGCATGAAGGATGCTATTAAGAAGATATAGTATTGTTGTAATACTGTTGTAATATTATTGAATCAAGAGCATTTTCTGTCTGCTAGGTGGAGAGCTGCATTGTTTCTTTAAAAGCAAATGGCAGACGTCAGAGAGACTTGGCTTCTGAAGCTTTTATTTCCTGTCTCTCTTTCCCATCCTACCCCTTGAAAGAACCTTTCAGAACATATGTTTTGTGTATTATGCCATAGAACAAGACATGCAGGTTTTCCCCATTTTATTAGTATTTGTAGCCCTTAATGATAAGGATCTCATTTATTCAGAGTAAAAAGCTTTTTTCCACCATATATTCTTTTGATTATAATAGTTTTTAGCCAAAACTTTGAGAAGTGCTTTTTTTGAAAGGTTATGATATTTACATAAGAAAAGCTTGATTGTAACACTGAACTCTTTTAAAGTTGTTGCCAAATGGTCCTACTCTTTATTTCCCTTTATAATTTCCCCTTGGAGATTTGCCCCACTATGCATTTTTTTTTAAATTCCCTCCACAACTCATCGCATGCTTCAGCAGAGAAATGACATTGTATGGGAGTTGTCTCATTCATATCAAAAGAAATCCTTTGCCTCTTCGCAGGAGTGACAGAGCAAAGGACAAAACTGATTTTTTTTTAAAATGTTTTATGTAGACAACACACTCTTTACTCGTTTAAAGAAATTCACAACGTATTTGGAAAAATTAAGCCAAATGGTGCTTTAATGCTTTGTACCCACTCCCAAAGGAAAAGATCAAGTCCTGTCAAAGATCTTGGAAATCTAACATTATTTTGCAAACAAATTAAAAAATATTGAAGCTAGTCAAGTCATTCAAAAGTTGTAGGTTTGGTTTTATGTTTTGGGATTGGTTTGTTCCGTTTATATATATATATATAAAACATAATGCTGAAAAAAGCATTTGTGCCAAACCTGCAATCTGACACCAAAAAATGCCATTTTATGCCATTGTAAGGTAGTTAAATGTTCTCTTTGCTAGAAGGGGTCACTAAAGGTGGGTTTGTAACTTTTATTTTGTTTTTTGAAAAGCACAAAATAAAATTTACAAGACGTTTAATGGAGAAACTCTTAGATTTGAGGTTTGTATTTTCACACATATGATATGCATACACAAGTATACTTGTGCATGTGTTTTATATATATGATGAATATCAATATGTGTGCGCAGATATAAATATACCAATGTATGGTACATAATTACAGTAGAGATGTAAGGAATAAAGGGGCCATTTTTTGAGTGGGCATTGTGTTTACTATAAAGAACTGCAAAACCAATAGTTTACACAACTGAGCAAATTCCTTTTGTTCATGAAAATTTGCTAGCCTGGGCACAAAATCTTCTGTCTAGCCTTTACTAGATTGATGATAATTTTAAAAAACGTAATGATATTTTACTTGTTCTTCCAAAAAAAGTACAGGTTCCTGGTGAGTGGAGGAATATCATTTGGCAAGGCTTCATTTGGGACACCTTTTTGTGCAAACTAAGATCCCAGTCATGCAAACATGTATATACCTGGGGGTAAATTTTAAGCATATGAGTAATTCCATTGAGATTTCTTTCATCAGTAAAGAACATACGTACCTGTGTGCAGGATTGCAGCCTGGTGTATGTTTTGTAACCAGTGCTGTAATCAAGTCCATAATCAAGTTCTTTACCTTAATTCTTTTGTGTCATCTACTGAAGGACTGAGTCCATAACCCTGTGAACAAAATCAGGACCGACAAGAGAAAAATCTGCTGTGGTGCAGTATCTTGGTTTTGTAGGGAAGAAGCAGCAGCAGCAATATATGACATTCATATGGTTTGATTTGAAAATTCCATTGAAGCAACTTTTGGCCATTCATGGTTCTCAAAGAGCCCAGGATGTGTAGATACGTTTTCATGTACAACTAATGTTTACTCTGCACCACAGGGATTTGAAATGTTATTGCAAACAAGACACCTTTGATAAGAGCAAACAAGTGAATTTCCTAAAGATGACCCCCACTCACCCAAGGTTTTTTGTTTTTGTTTTTTTTTGGGGGGGGTTGCTGTTTTTTTGGGGGGGGCGTTGTATAGCTTCTGTGACAGACAAAGGAGCTTTAATATAGGATCAAAAAAACTTTATTTTTAAACAGAACTTGTCCCAGCTGCTTTTCTTATGCCAATTTCAAATTCTCCTTTCTCCCTCCTCCGAGTCCATCACTCTATTCCCTTAGAACAGATAATAATCTATACCTCCGTGTGTGATATTATGTTGTATCAGTTCAAATTAATAAGTGTGTACATTTTTGGAGGTTTGTGTTCGATCTAATTCTGTCTCAGATTATACAGTAACTAATTCAACACTAATAGCCCCCCAATGCAGGTAAAAAACTAATTGCCTGCCTCTTCCTTAGCTACCTGTGAATCTAAGAGATGAATGCTGTGACAAACCATAACACAGCAGTGAGATAGATACGTAATGAGAGCCTGTGCGTGTGCTTTCTCTTCACATAGGCAAGGCAGTTTTCCTGGCATGAATCAGAGTGGTATTATGGGATCCAGTTCTCCCTACACGCAGCCGATGAACAACAGCTCTGGCCTGATGAACCCACAAGCTCCTTACAGCATGGCACCTAACATGGTGAACAGTTCAACAGGTAATGGTGGGTAACGCTTCAGGAGTGACCTTCCTCCATGAATCTCTTTAAAGGTACAAGCCCTCGAATGATGGCAGAGGGATTGTCCTTTATACAGTTTACCAGCTAAGTGCATGTTGTTGACTCTATACTGAGCTGAGGTGCTCAGATTTTTTGGTGAAATACTTGATACATTTCTGCTACAATCAAATCCTCTCACATAGTGTGTACATTAATGTGATGACTTTGAAAAGTTGTTGCAGCATATTTAAAGTTGGGTCCAAATTTGGCTTACCTTTTGAGGCGTGTGGAGGTGCAGAGAGAAAGAGACTCTTACATTTTCAAAAGTGACTAATTTTGGGTGCCTTACTCTTTGAGATCCCAAGTTGAGACACTGAAAATGGGCCTGATTTTTAGAAAGCGCTGAGCATCTGTTTTCTGAAAATCAGATCACTTCAAGGTGCTATAAGTTGGGCACCCACAATAATTAGTCACTTTTGAACATGTGTACCATATACATTGTATTTGCAAAGTCAGTATATCTATATAGTGTCTTTCCTTTGCTTGTTGACATTTACTAGATTAAACAATTGGATTCAGTCGTAACTGGAAAAAAGTGCCAAATGCAAACAAGATATATTTGAAATACCTGCTAAAATTGTGTTACAGGTTGTGCCTTGCACCATGAGAATTATTATTAGTACTGTTATTTGTTGCACTGTGTGTGGCTTCCAAGCCCCATAGCACCTGTGAAAGGGAGACAAATTAATGTCATTCTCTGTTGATAATATGCTTAAAGTGTACAATATTGAGAGGCTCCCCTCCCCATCTGAAATGTTAACAGCTAAATTCCTGCAGGATCACATCTGAGTAAGAGTTTATCATTTTGACTCTCCAAGACATTAGGGAGTTTTGTATAGGATTTCAATGATTGTAAGGCAGTGATACCCAGACTGAAGCGCCCGAGCCACAGGTGGCTGTTTATTGTGCCTCCTGGGGTTCTTTGCAGGACCCGATATTAAAACACTGTGTGATTTAATTAACCAATCTAAGTTATTTAACGACTCAGTATCTTTTACTATGTTGGAGCATAAGCTTTCATGGGTGAATATCCACTTCGTCGGACATATTCATCCACGAAAGCTTATGCTCCAATACATCTGTTAGTCTATAAGGTGCCACAGGTCTCTTTGTCGCTTTTTACAGATTCAGACTAACACGGCTACCCCTCTGATATTTTACTATGTTATTAACCAATTGTAGCTGATAAAATAATAATGCTTGGTCAGTCATTTTGCTGTGTGAATAAAATACATTTTATATCATATATTATTTCATTGTAAATAAAACAATGAATTCACATTCTTTTGGGTAATGTTAATTGCTGATTTGGCTCCTGAACTGCTGGGGTCTGAGTATCTCTGCCCTAAAGCGTAACTTCAGAATGCTTGAGCCCAAACCTTTGAGTCTCTATCAGTGCACTTGCTGTTATAGTTATTCTTGAAAGAGCTTTGGTTTTTGTGGGGTTACTAGGAAGGTGTTACAAAGGTCAGGCAAGTTGATGGGATTCCTCTCTTCAGCTGGTACAGTACCTAACTTACCTTTTGTTGCTTACGCAGTACAGCATGTCAAGTATAAGATGAACTGTATCTTACCAAGAGCCTTGGGTTTTATATCTTTCTCCCAACTCTACCCTCCCTGTTTCTTTCCTCCTTCCTTCTCATCCTTTGTAATTTTTTTCCTCTTCAACTATCAGTCCTCTTTTGCTTTCAGATAGAAAACGGACTGTGACATCATAGTGCCTCATAATGTCCAGGGGGTTTTTCCCCTTGACCACAATTAAGCAGAGGTATTCCCAGCTAACTTATTTTTCAAGTGCTCATGGTATGTTTTCTGTTAGTGGAAGAAAAAAATGGAATCAGAAAAGAGATTTTAAAAAATAAAATAAAATAAAATTGCTTTGCCTTAACATTGGCTAGGCAGCCGTTTTATTTCTCCAGGCAGCACACTTACATTCTGGACGAAAAGGGAAAAGCTATTGAACAGGCCATTAGTTAATGCCTTGCATTTCCCCCACCACAGCTGTCCCAGGTAATATTGTATTTGGGTTGTGTAGTTATGTGTTTTGTCTGGCTTGCTGAAATAAAATTACTTCTGAGCATTGAAACTACACTATAAATTCTGGCTTGCCATTAGCAGCAGTAATTTTTCCTCCTTTTTCTTTGGCCCCCAGAGCTGCAAAAATAACCAACAACAAACAGATGGCAGAGTTCCCTGCCTAAGAAGATTTATGTATTCCTAAGGAATAACAAGTTTAAAGGAAGATTCACAGAGGGTTTTTTTTGTTCAGATAATTCAGCCATTCATTATTTCATACAGTGGAAATCTGTTCAATGCAAGGCCATTTATCCTAACAGTCTTTTGTATGGGCTAGTCATATCCTTTTATTGTGTTATGCATTCTGAAATATTGGATTTTTAATAATTTAAACATTTATCAGAGGTTTTTTTCCTCTTGTGCATTTGTAAGGTTTTCCTTTTGTTCCAGTCTTATTAATTGGGAGGTTACCCAATGGGAAGTGAAATATGAGATGTGTGCACAACACCATATGTGTATTGTGCTGTACTGCTTCTTGAAGTAGGACTACAAGAGAGCATATGCACTGTGTCAGGCCAAGGTGAAAAGAAAAGAGGAGCCTAATTTGAGAATACATTGGTGGTGAGCAAAGGGAATTCTCCATTTCTCCCATGTCCTGAAACATCCCCACCCCCAATCCACACACATCAAGCAAGAAAGAGGTTGAACTTCCAAGATAAGAACTGCTCTAACTGCAGTAGTTATGATAACTTTGTAGTAGGTAGAGGGAAGTGTGGGGGTTGTCAGAATGCTCTGTTGTTGCTGAAGTGCAGCATTTGAGGAGGTAAAGAGCGTACAGATAAAGACTGTTACATGATTGAAAATGGGATTTACTGTGCCATTGACACCAACTTTACTGAGTGGCACTTCAGCCATTGTTCTGCTCAGTTCAGACAACAGGGCAGTTAAAATGTGTTTTAGGTAGTGTACAGGGCCAAAAAAAAGCCTCTTGTGTAGTGACAAATTGTTACAAGCTTCAGTGAACACGTAATTATTTAAATGGAGCCACCAGGGATATGAATGTGACAACTATTTCTTCATCTATATGCCAGGGGAAAAAAAACAGTAAGCACGAGGGGATTTTTAAAAAAAACACAAGCATATCTTAAGAATTTACTCCATACAAGAGAGGGATTTTGTGCTGATGTTATTAGGATTATTTCTACAATGGTTTTATTCAAAATAGAGTTGCATTGTTGCTCAATATGACCTAATATTTGTTTTTGCAGATTGGATTTTTAATTAATTAATATTTAGTATTCCCAGTCGTCCCTGTTGTTTCCTTTGGTATTTTAAATCAAACAGATGCCACAAGTTCCACAGAAGATAGCTTTGCAATTCTACATCTTGTCACTTAAGCAGTCACTGTGTATAAAGCAGAGCACATTCACAATTTCTGCTGACACAGAGTAATTTAAACATAGGAGTTGCCAGGCTGGATCAAACCAGTGGTCTGTCTAGTACAGTGTCCTCTGTATGACAGTACCAGATGCTTCCGAAGAAAGTGCTTGGATTCCTTGACAATTATGAAACGAACTGCCATAGAAGAAGTTTTTCCTTTTCCCTTCCCCCCATCAGCTTTTATCCTGAAACACACGGGTTTATATCTCTTAGATAATTTTATCCTATTTAGAGTTAAATTGACCCAATAGTTTTTTTTTTTTTTAAAGAATAACACACATTTTTCATAAAACTTAAGCCCAATAAAAAATGTTTTCATGAGGTGGTTTTAAAATTCTAATGGAAAATGATTATTTGAACAATCAGTCCTATGGAGCCCTTGCATCTCAAATGTTTCAGCACTGTGCTTGTGCATGAGAATCAGAAAGTGACACTGAGGTCATTTTACCTTACAGGGTCTGTAGTTACTGTGCCATAGCTATGCCAGAATAGCCCCACAGTGTAGACGCAGCTTACTGTGACAGAGTGGGTTTTTCCATCTGTGTAGGAATGCCTCCTCCCTGAGTGTCAGTAGCTAGGTTGATGTCTTCCGTCAACCTGGCAGTGTCTACATTTGGGGTTAGGTTGACATACAATGCTCACAGGTGTGGATTTTTCACACCTCAAGTGCCATAGCTATGTCAGCCTACATTTTAAGTGTAGACCAGGCCTGATTTCCTTTGCACTTCCACAGACGCATAAAACGTTGACCAGAACTTCATCTCTCTCCTATTGCAAGGGACAGCCCTCATTATAGACCCAAGTTTTTTGTCCTACCCAGACCTAGCATTTTCTTTCTTTTATTGATTGTAAATTATTTACCTCAGAAATGCCAAATTATGAAAATGAGATCCTGGAAAACGGTGTTTGTGCTAAAGAAACTGAAGGGACACTGTCAAGTTAAAATCATACATATTTTTGTAATTGGCCAGGTGCTTGATACGGATAACAATTATGTTATTAAAAATTAGAAATTTTTTAGAAAATGAATATATTTTTCATTATGTTGCTATTTAGTTACATTTCCATTTTTCTGTTCTCTTACAATGAAAATGTGCCTCATATTTCTCATCAGTAACTCCTCTGGCTAATAAAGCAGCATTGCCAAGGGGCTTCCCAGGGGGTCTCACTTTTCTATAGGGATGAGGGATAATCTCCATTCCTCCACAGGAGAAAAAATGGGGCGTATTGTAAGGTTACAATTGGTGATCAGATTTAGAAAAGTTGTGGCCAGATGCTCACCAGCCTGTCAAATGATTTTCCCTATGCTGACTAGATTTTTCTGAGGATTTCGGACACTTCTTTTGATTTTTAACCCTGCTCCAGAGTCACTTAAAAAGCTTCACTGAGGTCATCATCTCCTGCTATGTGATACACCCTTCAACCCAGCCAGGGCCGCCTCCAGCTTTTTTGCCGCCCCAAGCAGCGAAGAGGTAAAAAAAAGAAACTGCGATCAGCAGCATTTCGGTGGCAGCTCAACGGCGCCACTTCATTCTGCTGCAGGTCCTTCGCGCCGACGGGGACTGAGGGACTTGCTGCCGAAGATCCAGACGTGCTGCTCCTTTACATTGGCCGCCCAAGCACCTGCTTCCTGCGCTGGTGCCTGGAGCTGGCCCTGAACCCAGCCCCTGTATATGCACATTGAAACTACTGCAGCTACTACAGTTCTTTTTCGAGTGCTTGCTCATATTCATTCCAATTAGGTGTGCGCGCGCCGCGTGCATGTTTGTCGGAAGATTTTTACCCTTGCAACACCTGGCGGGTCGGCAGGGTGTCCCCTGGCGTGGCACTGCTATGGCACCAGATATATACCCCTGCCGACCCATCCACTCCTCAGTTCCTTCTTACGGCCCGTGTCGGTCGTTGGAACAGTGGAGCGCGGCTTAGCTGATCTCCACTTCCCTAGCTATTCACCGTTCTAGTACTTACTGTATATATAGTTGTATAGTTATAGTTGTAGTTTATACTTTATTAACCTTTATTAACGTAGTTAGTGTATATACTTAGAGGGTTGGGGATTAGCCCCTTCCCCTCTCCCGGTGCCCAGGCCCTTGCCTGGTTCACCGGGCTTCAAACTGTGCTTGGCCTGCCGCCGGCCGATGCCAACGGGAGACCCGCACGACTCCTGCCTAAAGTGCCTGGGGGAATCCCATCTCACAGATAAGTGCAGGATTTGCAAATCATTTAAGCCGTGGACAAAAAAGGAGCGAGACTTTCGCCTGAAGCAGCTCTTAATGGAGGCAGCCCTCACTCCTCCAGCCTCGGCACCGAGTACCACACAGTCCATGCCGGGGAGAAGTGCCTCGTCGGCACCGGAGAGCGCTGGCACCGCCAAGACGCCCCGGCACCAGCCGTCACCAGCACAGAAGACAGCCCGGCTACGCTCCCTCTCCTCGCGTGCCAAGAAGGCCAAGGCTCCTGTGGCTCCAATACCCGTGCCGCAGTCAGAGCATCAGCCAAGACCGAGTCGCCCGGCACCAACAACTGCCGCGGCACCGGCGATCTCGGCACTGTTGATTCCGGCCATGCAAGAGCCGTCGAGTCCGGTGCGTGACAGGTCCCCGGCACATGCCTCGGTAGAGCTTCTCGTTCCCACCACGCCAGAGACCTTTTCAACGGCGAGGGAACTCATTGCTCTAACAGAGCCCACCCTCCCTCAACCGCGAGCACCGCCGGTGCGGGTTGTTGCGTCAGTGGGGAAGCCGGCCCTGGTCAGGCCACCTTCCATCGATGCCGCAGGCAGGCACCACTCGAGGTCGAGGTCTCACCAGCATTCCTGATCTTACCGCCGGTCCCAGTTCAGCGCCGCTCGCAGTCTCGGTACCGGTCCTCGGTACCGGTCGTACTCGTGGCACCGCTCAAGATCCCGCTCTCCAGACCAGTACTCCTTCCATTTGGCCTCTCCACCGCCTCGCGTGTGTTTACAAAGTGCATGGCGGTAATGGCCGCCTTTCTCCGTCATCGGCACATAAGCTTCTTTCCTTACCTAGACGACTGGTGGTTCGCGGGACATCCGAGGCCTAAGTCACCAGGGATATGGCCGCCATCACGAGCCTATTCGAGCAGTTGGGCCTCATGATCAATCTAGAGAAGTCTACTCTGGTACCCACTCAAAGAATAGAATTCATTGGAGCCATTCTAGACTCCAAGCTCGCAACAGCCTGCCTTCCGTTACCCCTGTTTCGGACGCTAGTCTCAGCCATAGAAAGCCTTCAAACTTTCCCGATGACCTCGGCCCGTACCTGCCTCAGCCTTCTCGGTCACATGGCTGCGTGCACTTTTGTAACCAAGAACGCCAAACTATGCCTGTATCCCCTCCAAGCCTGGCTTGCCTCAATTTACCGCCCAGGCAGGGACTCCATAGACATGGTCGTCACTGTTCCTCAAGCCATCTTAGGCTCCCTCAACTGGTGACTAATGCCTTCCCTGGTGTGCGCAGGGATGCCATTCCAACCGAGACAACCCTCAGTGTCCCTAACAACGAATGCCTTGTCTCTTGGCTAGGGGGCACACCTAGGTCATCGCCGCACGCAAGGCCTCTGGTCAGCTCAAGAGCTGTCCTTGCACATAAACGTCCGGGAGCTGAGAGCAGTCCGCCTCGCCTGCCAGACGTTCCAACAACATCTACAGGGCCGTTGTGTTCTAGTGCTTACGGACAACACAACAGCAATGCACTACATCAACAAGCAGGGCGGGACTCTATCCTCCCCCCTTCGTCAGGAGGCGATCCAACTGTGAGAATTTTGTATAGCCCACTCTATAACCTTATAGCGTCCTTTCTCCCAGGAGCCCGGAATACTCTGGCAGACCATCTCAGCAGATCCTTTCTCGCCCACGAGTGGTCGCTTCGCCCGGACATTGTTCACTCCGTCTTCCAGAAGTGGGGCTTTCCCCACATAGACCTGTTCGCTTCCCGCAACAACAGGAAGTGTCAGAGGTTCTGCTCCTTCCAGGGTCTCGCCCCAGGCTCAATATCGGACGCCTTCCTAATCTTGGGCGAACCACCTGCTTTACACCTTTCCACCCTTCCCGATGGTGCACAGGGTTCTCGTAAAACTTTGCAGGGACAGGGCTCGACTGATTTTGATAGCCCCTGCGTGGCCCCGGCAACACTGGTACACCACGTTACTGGACCACTCGATAGCCGACCCGATCCCCCTGCCCCTCCATCAGGACCTGATAACGCAGGACCACAGCAGGCTTCTCCACCCAGACCTGCAATCCCTCCACTTGACGGCATGGCTCCTGCATGGTTAACCCGATCGGAATTACGCTGCTCTGCCCCAGTACAAGAGATACTCCTGGGTAACAGGAAACCCTCCACCCGGTCTACTTTCTTAGCCAAGTGGAAACGATTCTCTTGCTGGTGTCACACGCGGGATGTTGCACCTACGGAGGTTTCCATCCCCACTATTTTGGATTACCTCTGGCATCTCAAACAACAGGGCCTCGAGCAGCTACATGGTCTTCGGTGCACACCTTTACCTCCCATTATGCTCTGGTCCAACAATCCAGAGACGATGCAGCCTTCGGCTTAGCAGTCTTGCATTCTGCAGTTTCTCACTCTGACCCCACCGCCTAGGTAAGGCTTGGGATTCACCTAATTGGAATGGATATGAGCAAGCACTCGAAGAAGAAAGACGGTTACTCACCTTTGTAACTGTTGTTCTTCGAGATGTGTTGCTCATATCCATTCCAAACCCACTCTCCTTCCCCACTGTCGGAGTAGCCGGCAAGAAGGAACTGAGGAGCAGAGGTCGGCAGGGTTATATATCCAGTGCAATAGCGGCACCACACCAGGGGGCTCCCTGCCGACCCGCTGGGTGTTGCTAGGGTAAAAATCTTCCGACGAACATGCACGCGGCGCACGCACACCTAATTGGAATGGATATGAGCAACACATCTCGAAGAACAACAGTTACAAAGGTGAGTAACCGTCTTTTTTCAGGGGACTATATGATTTGTAGAATTAATAACAGTGTATGGATCTGTTCACCTCTAGGCCCATATTGGTAGTGACTGTCATTTTGCAACTTGTATGACCCGATGTCTTGTCAGTTCTTAGTGGACAGATATCCACATCACAAAGTCATAGTTCACAGTCTCATCAGAGATTGAATGGTCACAAAGATTAGGGCCCAAAATCCTGCAAAGAATTCTGCTTAACTTCAATTAAACTACTCATGTAAGTAAAGTTGACAGGGCTGCTTATATGCACAGGTCTTTGCACTATCAGGACCTAGGTTATCTTTTCACCTATAGAGTGAGGTCTCCTCAGGCAAGGGTTTGAGGTACATTGGCAGTGCTGCTGTCCATGCTGTACCTCTTCTGTGGATGTGAAAAGTACTTGAGATTTCAGTCTGACATGAGCACTAAATTCACTTTTGTGTGTGTGCATGCTAGGGTTACCTAATCAGACGAACCCAAACACCCTTGCCCTGCCCCCTTTCTCACCTCTTCCCCGAGGCCCCGGCCCTGCCATGCTCCTTCTCCGAGGCCCCGCCCCACTCCATCCCCCCTTCTTCTGTCGCTTGCTCTCCCCTACCCTCACTCACTTTCACTAGGCTGGGGGTTGGGGTCCAGGCAGGGGTGTGGGCTCTGGCTGAGGCTAAAGGGATTGGAGTGTTGGGAGGGGGGGCTCCGGGCTCAGCCTGGGACAGAGGGTTGGAATGCAGGAGGGGGTGTGGGCTTTGAGAGGGATTTTGGGTGCAGGAGGGGGCTCAGGGCTAAGGCAGGGGGTGGGGGTGTGGCTGCGGCCAGGCAGCTCCCAAGTGGCAGCGCAGCCAGGCTAAGACAAGCTCCCTACCTGCCCTGGCCCTGCACCACTCCCAGTGGCTGGTGTGTCTCTGTGGTCCCTCGGGGGGCAGGGGGCTCCACACTCTACCTCTGCCTACAGGCATTCCTGGCTAGTGGGAGCTGCGGAGTCGGTGTTCAGGGCGGGGGTGGGACGCAGAACCCCCCTGAATCCCTCTAGGTGCTGGAGGGACTTGCTGGTCGCTTCCAGGAGCAGTGCAGAGCCAGGGCAGGCAGGGAGCAGCCTAAAATCTTCTGGTTTGGCTTCAGTAGCCTCTGGAAGATAGAGCCTGATTCCAGGAGACTCCCAGCAAAACTGGGAAGGTTGGCAACTAGGGTGACCAGATGTCCCAATTTTATAGGGACAGTCCCAATTTTGGGGTCTTTTTCTTATAATAGGCTCCTATTATCCCTCAGCCCCGTCCCGATTTTTCACATTTGCTGTCTGGTCACCCTACTGGCAACACTATATGCAAGGGGGAGAGAGAAAGAGGCCAAAATATTCTGTTTTGTAGAGTGTGATTTGTTATTGCACTAGCAATGAAGAGAAAAACAATGTTTGTATATTGCTGCTCTTACTGTATTTCACCATCTTCTGGAACTGATAGTCAACTTTTAGCAAAAAGAATACTTTGCTGCAGTTTTACTCATGTCACATACACCTTTGAGTACATTACATTCAGCATAGAATAGCTAATTCATACTCGCTTTATGAAATCATTCTAGCTCTACTATTCTTATAATAAAGTGAGAGGCTAGAACTTGAAACCTATTCACAGTAGACTGCAACACTTCTTTTGAGTCACAGATTTCCCTGTTATCCCCTGTTTTACTTTTTATCTGTTGGTCTGCATTTCAGATGCAGGATTATTAATATCTATACAGAAAGAGTTGATGTCTTAATTTAGCAGAGTTTTGTGACAGTGATGTTCTCCCACTGCTTGGAAAAGGGTCAAAATAGTGCCCCTAGTGTGACATTGTATTAGAAAGTGAAGGGATGTCTGTTGCAAATCATTGGGGAGTATTCTTGCAAGAAGTTAAAAAACAGCATTTCAGCAGAGGATGGAGAAGTACTTACAGAAGCTACAAGGAAACTAGAGAGTCTTACAATGAACATAGCAAAGCCCTTGCAGTTCCCATCACAAGGTAGATGAAACAATAATAAACACAGAACAAAGATTGTTAACCACTTTTCAGAGCACTTTATTAAATAAAAAGTTTGTCATAGTTGTCTTCAGCTCCTGACAATCCCTGTTACCAGCACATGTGGAATTGTCTTTAAGTACACTGCAAAGCAGATAAACTCAGAAAAGTTCAAAATAATTTACCATCCAAAATAATTTTTTTTAACTGAATTTTAAAATGCCTAATACAGTGGTAAGTTGCAGACTTGGGTCATTTGTTTTTTTATTAAACTATTAATTTATAAAATTTCAAAAAACAGGATTCATAATCATAACCTCTGATATAAACAGAATTACAAGAAAAGAATATTGAATAAATTTATAAAAGAAGGATTTAGTCATGTGATGTTCTACTGCAGAAATGTGGTTAGTGGTTAGCTGATTTTTACTTTCTGGTTTCAGCTTCTATGGCATGAAATTCTGTAACAGTTACATAGGTTAACATTATGTCAGTTTGAAACCAAATTATAGGAGCACATTTTATGCTTTCTTACATAAATGTGGTTTTTCTGTTCTTTGGTTGTTTTTTGGTTTGGTTTGGTTGGGTTTTTTTATTTTTTTTTTTGGTTGTGATGGTGTTGTTTTAGGGAAACAAACTTATTTTGAAGATTTGTAGGATTAAAAAAGTAAAAGTGTCAAGATACTGGTCCTCAACTCATTCTAGTCACAAGCTGCCCTGTTCTTTCAAGGGAGTTTAAGGGCAATACTGCATACAAATCAGATGTTTAATACAAGCCAGCTTCTCAGCATAATATTGCTTGGTTGTTTTGTTGAGGTTTCACACACATTCATAAAAATAACAGCGTTTTTAGCTGATCTCAATAGATATTTGCTGCAGCTGCATCATTTGAAAAAGGCTTTTTGTTCCAATTCTTAAAGTCTCTAAGTATTACAAGTAATTTTTTTAAAGTGTCTCAATTATGATTTCTGTGTTGTGATGTCTTTAAGGGGTTGATTGGGCTACAAATATGCTTTGGAAAAAAACAAGAAAACATGCCCATGAAAAACGCCGGTAGTTCTACACAGAATATTAAGCATACAGTTGTAAACTCACATGGCACATGGTTGGGTAGATTTTTTGGCAGACCCATAATCTCAACCTGCAGCGATGCTAAAGGTATTAGCAAATTAGCACTGCAAAGCTTGCCAGTTTATTCGCCAGAGTCCTGCTTGCTTTCTGACTGCTATAATTAAAACTAATTATTTTCTAAAACATAGTAATACATGAATATTTGCAATAATCATTTTGTAATGGACAATCTGTGAAGTATTTTTTAAAGCTTTCTCTGTCCCCCCTAAGATCCCTCCTGCTGTGTGTGTGTGCTGACTAGCCAACTTGCCATTTTGCAGAAAAGCAATCTGGTCCAACAACTATCAGGTTAATGTTATTTTTATTTAAAGAATGTGCCTTTCTAATTCTTATATTTTGTACATTTTTGCAAATCTAATTCCTCCACTTCTTGCTGCACTTTTATCTGTCCTTCCCCCTTCTGCTTTTCTTGAATCTCTAAAATAAAATGGTTTCTTATAGACAGTCCCAGTTTCTAGTGAATGCTGTGCACTTAGTTTTTCAGGCAGTGTCTAGCAGTGTTCTTTGGCCAATTTGCATTGATTGATGACATGTCATCTCTCAGAATCTGCTCTGTCACGTATTGTATGTATTCTTACCTCAAAATCTCTTCTTGCAGTCATATTAGAAATCCAGAAACTCAGCAGTACTGCTGCAGTAATAATATACTACCACTTGCATCTTCAAACACTGCACAAAAATTACTAACCTTCCATACACCCAACAAGGTGTCTGGTAAGTACTATCTGAACATGTAGGTTCTGAGTATTCACCTGTCATCCAACCTGACTTCTCAGGAGAGAAAAGTTGAATGCCCATTTCTCCCTTAGAGCTGATTTTACAGATGTGTGATTCAGTAGTGGGAGATGAATGTGTTGGAACCCCAAGGATTTTAGTACCTTAAATAAAAAAGCTCACCTAAACAGGAGTTCAAGTGCAGATAGTGAAGAGAAGTAGCAACATGATCTGCTAACCTCAAATCAAACAGGAGTATGACTAGAATTTTCACCCTTTTCCCAGCATTTACACAAGAACAATTTTCATACACAGTTTCGGCTTATGTTCTGCTCTAGATAAGTGAAAGATGTAACAGTTTCCGAAGAAGATTGTCATCTTCCTATTATATATAGCCCAGTCATTTTATTGGAAACAAAACTTGCCGGCAGCATTAAAATTTTATTTATACTTTGTAAAATGGTTTTGCTGTTTGATATTGGGTTTTCTTTGCCTTCTGTTTTTTTGTTTGTTTGGGTTTTTTTGTTTTTTTTTTTCTGCTTAATCTAAGAGACTTCCAGATTTCCAGGTGCTATAATAAAAGAAGGAGAGAGAAAGGCAGAAGACCTGTGCTTCATATGCCATCAGTTTTAACAGGAGGAAGCATTTTCTTGCAAAGCCAAACCTCTCATGCTAAACTGTTCTCCTGTTTTTGATTAGCACCTATGGGTCTTGCAGATATGATGACACCTGGTGAGTCCAAACTGCCCCTTCCTCTCAAGCAGATGGCAAAGAAGAAGGACCCTCACAGCCCGAGAGCAAGTCAAAGGTATTTCCTTCCTCTGCACGTGGTGTTGGTTCAGCCCAGCAGAAGTCCGCTATGTTGTCCTCCATTCTCTGGTTTTGGCCTACCGTCTTTTGTTCTTTCCTGCATGCCTTTTCCATTCATGTGCATTCTGTTTCTTTCTTTTCTTTCTTTGTTTTCCTCCATTGTGTGGATCTGAAAGTTACTAGTTCTTATGGCATTTTAACTTGCGGGGGCAAAGCAACCCACTCAAACCAGTTATGTGGGAATTTGGCTAAGCCAGGTGGTGGGAAAGGAGGGTCTTGCCTGGTTTCAATACTTGCAGCCATTTTTCTCTGCCTTCAGTTATAGCTTCCTGTTTTGGGCCGCCTCAGCAGCAGCAACATACTTTAATATTTTGCTTTCCTGCCTTATTTGATAAAATAAGGTGACAGCTTTTTTTTCTTTCTTTCATAAGGGGAAACCCATGCTTAGCATTCCATTTGAGCTTGAAGTAAGCATGGTGGCTTAGTGACTTTAGCCAAGCATCCAGCAATTTTCCAAATTATACTAATTAACAATGTTGTTTTAATACCTTTATATATATATATATATTTCTATATGTGTGTGTTTTCTGTATGTCTCTCTCTGTTATATATATATATTTTATATATAAAAAGAATTGGTCAGTCTGTTAAACTGGATGTTTTTTTTTGTTTTTGTTTTTAATAAAGTTTGCCCTGCCTTTGTCATATTATTATTTTTTTTATTCCTCTACCACAGGATAGCTACAGCTCTCAGGGTATTTCTCAGCCCCCAACCCCAGGCAACCTGCCAGTCCCTTCCCCAATGTCCCCAAGCTCTGGCTAGCATCTCCTCATTTCATGGAGATGAAAGTGATAGCATTAGCAGCCCAGGCTGGCCAAAGACTCCATCAAGCCCTGTAAGTGGCTCTGGTTTTTTGGGTTTTTTTGTAATTAATTATATTTAATGCTTGCTTGTTTGCTTTATAAATTCCTTTTTCTTCATAATTTATCACTAAAGGATTTTCTTTCTTATAATAATAGGGCCAAAGTTCAGCTCTCAGATACATGCGTACAACTCCCACTGGCTTAGCTTCTGTGGGACCTGAGCATGCCTATCAGAGAGCAAAATTTGACCCAGTAGTAATAAAAAGAGTAAAATTGAGTGCATTGTGTAGTTTACTGTCTGGTAATACAGCAGTTGTGTGAAGAAAGCATCCTTCCCATAATGCATCAGTTTACAGAGCATGCCAATTGTGTTGATAAGGACATTCCATTTCTTTTATTGGGTCCAAACTCCTTCACACAGCTGACTTCACAGTTTGTCCCACTGTTCATTAAGTATTACTATTTAAAAAATATATATTTTCTTCTCTATGGGTAGTAGGAACCGGCACAGTATAGATTACAGGCTCCGCACCACAAAAGGCGCCTCAGACAAGTCTGTCATTTACAGTTCCAACACATTTTTATTTCCAAATTTCATATGTAGAAAATATAAATTCTCAGGGCACCATCTGAAATAACATCAGCTGTGATTTGTTTCACTCAGTTAGTTGAAATGAACCAAAGGTTGGTGAAAAAGTTTAAGGGATGTGTCTTCTTAGAAAACTCCTTTTTTAGTATGAACAACGTGTAATCACAGTAGAGACAGGGTATGCAGAAAATCTGGATCCAGAACAGCATGAGACAGAACATTTAAATTAAGTATCATTTCCAGATGAGATGCAAAGTGCAAAAAATACAAAAAAAAGTGTGCAAACATAAGCATATATGGGGATCTAATATTTGACCATATTTGGCTTATTTCTTAAACTAGGAAAGTATATGTCATTCTTTTATTTAAAATATTACTTCACTCAAGCAAAATACTATATTATAGTTATTACGAAATATAATGCTCTTTTCCAGTGTTAATACATAGCTAACTTAGCAACTAGGCTTTAGTATTGCCTTAGGTTTCACAGTATAAATTGAAGAGCACATCTCAAGGCAAAAGCAATTTGGAGAGGGGAATAAGTCCTAACCAATCCAGAGCCTGGAAATACGACATCCCAGACAGGAGATGTTATTAATCACTCTTACATTGTTGCAGCAAATAGAGCCAGACATTAAAATTGTCCCCAAAAATGTTTATAGACTTCACATGGCAATTCAGAGTTACTTTTTGTTCCTCTGAGAAAGTAGTTAAGCTCATAGTGTTTTATCAGCAGAGACCGCTTTCTTCATGAAGGGTGACATTCTTGCTAGTGTAGAGGGTCCATACAAGACCTTCTGAACCACATTTAGTAGGCTCAGGTGGATTTTTAGAGTTTCTGTGCATGCCCTCTGCACTGGTGTGAATTTCACCTTAAAAGGCCTGAGGTGGTATGTACAAATATAAGCTCTGCAAGGGAGAACAGGGGAAATATAAGAATGAGATGCAGCACCTTAATTTTGATGTCCATATGTCATTGACTTTGAGTCTCAGAAGGCAGCTGGTGTTCCTTATGCCGTCCAAGTCCCATCCTGTGTTTATTTTAATAACATTTCTGAATGGACAATGCTATAAACTGGTGATGGGAAATTTTCTTTTCTTTTCTTTTAATGTTTTGCTTTTTTCTGGAAAATTAGAAAATATTTTGTCTATTGAATGTACATTCCTGAGCTCATTTTAACAATTTGTTAATAAACCACAGGGACCATCGTGAGCATATATGTATTGTTTCCACTTAAAATTAACAAAAAAAAATAGAATATATGTGTGAAGGAGGTGGGAGGCATTATGATTTTGCTTTCAGGTTAAACCTCCTGTTCCACATGCTCTTCTCTTCAAATACGATGTTACACCTCCTGTTCAGAGTTCTTAGCAATGATTCCATAGCTTCAGTTACCTTCTCAATACATAGTTCGAGTGATTAGAATGGTGCTGGTTTGGAGAACTATAGAATTATAGAAAAATAAGAGTTGTCAACCAGCTCTTTTTATCTGTGGAGGCCAGACTGTTGGATAACTTAGTGTACAGCTGATATTGACAACACTTGTCTGACTTTGAAATGATTGTTAGGATTCCCCATTCTTCACAGTAATATATGAAAATAGCCTGTGCTGGCTAATGTATTCATCAGATTATCCAAGTGCTAATGTTCTGATAGAGTTCTTGGCTCCAGGAGTGAGTGTGGGCAAGGGTGACCATAGTCTGTAGTTAGCTTTGCAGTACCCCTGCACCAGCAGAGTGGGTCATTTTGTTCAGTGATTCCTTTATGCAAGTGTGGAGGGAGGAGATGCAGAGAAGGGACTGTATAATGATATGTATTGTGGGATTCTCCAGCTGGATAGTTACAGTGGCATTGCTATACTGTAATCAGTTATGTAAAGAACAAAATGGCTTAAAAATTCATTAAAATAGCATATGAAAATGTGTGTGTGTCTCACTATGAGAGAGACTGTGAGCAGGGTCATTGTCACACAAATTAAAACAGTAGGGTTATGAACACCCTTAAAATGCTCTGAAATGTTCACTGTATATATCTACATATTACAGTAGAGCTAGTTGAATTTTTCCCACAGTGCTTTCAGTGAGAGATTTGCAATCTGTGGAATCCTTCAGGTAATCAGTAAAAATCTCCATGACTGTGCATTGTCTCTTGAAAGCACGAAAGAGTCTTTTGCAAGCAGCCTTTTGAGATTTCAGCCATGCGCAGTTGTGTCTGTATGTGTACTCTGTGTGTGCTTGTGCCTGCACATGTGGGTATATAATAAAAATAGGTCTTTATTATTATATAAATATTAACAAACTCTTAAAGTGGGATTTATCAGGCTGTGTTTTACACACACATACACAGATGCAAACAGAGATAATTACCTACAGCTAAAATCTGAAAGGAATTGTTGTAGGAGACAATGAACTATCAAGCAGATACCTTGGATTGCCTGAAGGATTCTTGCAGATTGACCATAGGAGGTGTGGTAGATTACTGCTCTCTGAGGCATCAGTGTATGTTTTGGTGCAATATAAATAATATACAAATTAAATATGGAAATGAGTTTGCTTCTTCTGATCTTGTTTCAAAAGCCACCACCCACTTTGGCATGACAGGATCTCTTCACAGGAAAGTCCTGGGGCTAGAGTAGCAGAGGTTAGGATTACAGGGAAATTGAAGCAAGGTGATAGAGCTAGGTATGACAAGTTTGCCTAAGCCCTGTTGGTTATTTTTATCAGACAGTAAATGCACTCACAAAGAAAAATGTAGGATATTTGTTATTATTCCAATATATTGCCTGGTACTCCCACTTTAATTAAGTTAGTAGTTATGCTGTAATAAATACCTATTTTCTACGGTTTAAAATTTACCTGCTCTAGGCTGAATCTGGCCATACAGGACTGCAGTTTGTGTTAGTGTTTGCACAAGCTTGTGTAAAGTCTGTCATTTTGCACATAGTAGTGCAGAAGAGAAAAAAAAATTACTTTTGGGAAAGGGTGTTGTTTTCCCCCAGTGCATTCTTCTAAAGTTAATGTTTCATTTTAAAAGAAAATTGCAGAGCACACAGAAGCACTTCTTACCTTCTGCGAGCTGTGAAAAGTTTTCGAATCCTACTGTCATTTTGGAGCCTGCTGCCATGTTACAGAAAAGCAACATAATTTGAGACAGAGATAGTATAAGAGCCCAGTATGAAAGACTGTAAACCAATTGACATTTTGCAGTGATACTGGTTTAAAAGAAGAAGAATTTTATAGTGTAAAACCTTTCATTTGAATATTAAACCTGAACTTTCTTCTACTGGTGAACTCGTATAAAAGCATAATAGAAACTAGTTTATTACCTCCTACATTAGATGTAAGTGGAGATAAAATTTGCTATATAAAACCTTGTATTTCCTGCCTAGACTATAGATAAAGATGTGTGTGATATCACAAATGTGAGACTGTGAAATTAATGCTGGTAAAAGGTAGAATCATTTTGTTCTTTACTTAAGTGGGTAGCACTGTAGCTCCACTCCGCTCTGCTATTCAGAGTTATATGCTCATCCCTAGGTTCCTAGCTGAGAATAAAATATTTAGGATTATGACTTGTCCACTTACTGTCCATCCTCTTTTTTAAATTTTCCTTTCCATTTTAATAATCTTCAAAGTAAAAACAGTTCACTGGTTAAATATTGTTTAAAAACACAGTGCTCCTAAATGCGTGGATGAAGCAATTTCCGTTACAGAACTGATATCAGAACCACATACAGAGTCGTTAAATTTGTGCTTTCGCAGCCTAATCCACGGGCCTTATGCCAGTGCACACGCCTCCCTCCATTTAAAACCAGTAAACCACATTCAGCCTTGGCTCCATTGACTTCCGGGAGAGTTGCAGCACAGCTGAATTTGGTTCACTGAATTCAATATTGCACCTTCTAACTTTAAAATGTGAAAGGTAATATTACATACATATCAATAGGAAGGATTATAACTGAAGAAATTAGAAATTCAGTTAGCAAAGTGGGGAGCTTTTCAGGAGCCAATTTATTTAATTAAAATTAATATCCATTCACTGGAAATAATAACAACAACAATGGAACTGCAGGGTCACATCCTCTTGGCTCTGATTCTCTTCCCTCCTGGCTCTTCCCCAACATTGTCAAGTTTCAGCCAGAGACCAGAGGGAGATTTGGAGCTCTTCAGATTTTCCAGCCCAAATTGTACAAGGCGATTGGTGGCAATGCGTTATGCGAGCTGTCATTGGCTTTCTGAACACCACAGTAATCAACAGGCTAAAGTCATTGAAAGCTGCATGTCGCCACATTACATGTTGCATCGTGCCACAGTGCCAAGCCCTGTTCAGAACCATGTGATCAACAGAAGGCTCATTCTGTACTTATCCCAAAGTACATTTGGGAATTTTCTTTAGAGCTGATCAGTCAAACTTTTTTTTTGTGTGCTTATTTTTAAATATTTTAGCCTAAAAGGCAAAAAGAAAAAAATGGAGAAAAGTTAAGCAGGGGAAGGGCAATGGGTGGACAAGGATGGTGAAGTGTGTTTACCACAGCCGTGGCCACACCTCTGGTATGTTATATATACAGAATACATTTCCTTCTCCATAATATCATGTGAATATCACCTTCCCACATAGCTTGGTGTCCAGATGTCCTGATCATGTCTAATTCTGAATAACCCCAAGTTCACTAGGGGGCAAATCATCTCCCCTCCTCTGTAGGAGCAGAGAGCCCTCTTGCAGCAGAACCCAGAGCATTTATACTGTGTGTAAGGGGGACACTACTTGAGAGAGCTACACATGAGTGGGATGCAATCCCTGTGAGTCACAGAGCCCAGCTCACAGGGGTCTCTGCTTGCATAGCAAGGTGTGGAGAAAGGCTCCAGAGCAGGCGGGTGGATTCACTTCTACGCAGATCCACCTGCTGTTTCCTCTCCCTTCCCTTGTAAGGAAGGGGAGGGAGATGAGGAATGCTGAGGTTTTGCTAGCATTAAAATTAGAGGAGTAGCCACATAATGGTTCCATTCTTACTACTCAACAGAGGAAGAACTAATTTTCCCCCCACCCTCCACTTTTGTGGATTTTCCTATTGCCTGGTCCTGCTACTTGGAATGGGCTCTTCTTCTGTTTATACCCCCAGTTTTCACCAGTGTGCTATGTATGTTCTTTCTCCATACTCCGAATACATGTGATCGATATACTCTGTGGTTCTCTTTCACCTTTGCAAATGAAGAGAGTGGTTGCTCAGGACCAGTACTCAAATTGGCTGGTATGAGAAAATGACAGTAGGCTTCCTCATCTGCGTTTTTGGGGGGTTTTTAGCCAGGCGTGCTTGGAAGAGTAGGTAAGACATAATCACCTACCCCTGTCCAATTCCAACGCTGCTCACAGAGCAGGTTGGTTGTCCTAGCTTCTGCTCTGAGCTGTTTCTTCAGAAATTCCTCTTCTGATGGAGCATTTTGGTGCGTGCTTTCTTTCAGGGTGTTCTTTGTGTTACACAAGTTGTTCAGAAGAGGCTGATTTTAATGTAGCTTCGTTTAAAATTGTGAAGCGCTTTGAGATCTGCGGATGAAAAGCTCTATGTAAAAAACTAGATATTTTTAAATGACTTGAGGCATCATCAGAAACTTGCCTTCTGGGATCCAAAGCTCAGATCAATGAAAGAACCTTAAGAAAATAATGAAAATGGGGAGTTTGGGCCCTTTATTTAAAATCATGTAACTTGCAGTATATGGCCAGAACGTACTGTTTGTGCCAGAACTAGTAGCCTTCATTCCTGACTGTTGTGTAATAGCTTTAGTTTGTTTGACATCTTCTCTTTTTCAATGTTGTGAGTATCTTACTTTCTTTTCCCTTCCCTTCCCACCCTTCCCCCAACTCTTTTTTTTTCTTTTTGTGCTCTAGAAATCAAGTTCCTCCACCACAACTGGAGAAAAGATCACAAAAGTCTATGAGCTGGGAAATGAGCCAGAGCGCAAGATGTGGGTGGATCGATACCTCACCTTCATGGAAGAAAGGGGCACGCCTGTGGCCAGTCTGCCAGCTGTAGGCAAGAAGCCACTCGACCTCTTCAGGCTTTATGTCTGTGTCAAAGAGATTGGAGGTTTAGCACAGGTGAGCGGAAGTGGATGAAACTAGACTGTCCAAAAACTTAGCCCTGCATTCCTCCTAGAATATTTTCTGCTTGTTGCAGCATTACAAATTCTTCCCTGAAAACAAGGGGGAAAAGACATGGAAGTTTCAGTGTAACTAATGTTTGAGGGTAAGTAAGCTCATGTGTAAATCTAACCCAGACTAGCCTGCCATGCACTAATTGACCATGTGGATCCTGCTGCTGCATACTAAAAGCTCTGTAGTATGCTTTGATCTACTCCTGTTTCAAAGCTGTTTGAACTTTTAGTGCGCAGTGGCAAGGTCCACACGGGCGCTTAGTTTGGGGTAGATTTACACCCCAGCTTGCCATGAACTCAGGGTTTACGTACACAAGCCTTGAGGTTCATTTTGGACCCCACAAGTTCTCTCATAGTGCACAGTGTCAAGGGAGGTTAGGCTGCTGTGCGATCAAAGGCACTCTAGTAGTGCTAAGAGAGAATCAGAAGAGAAGGCATTGGATTAAAGAGAAGGGTTAGAAACGTGAAAGAAGATCAAAACAGGTGATGGAAAACAGCTGTTCTAGAGATGGAAGAAAACAGAGCGCCTGAAATCCATCCATCTCAGGCAGGGAAGTGCCTCTAGGAAAAGTCAGTTCAAATCTCTTAGGAAGTGGCAGGAGTATGTAATTTGCAAGCAGTGTCTGTCCCAAACCGTTCTTCTTCCCTCTGTATGTTTAGATTGTACACTCAGCTGGGAAGAGACTGTGTTTTCCTCTATGTTTGGAAAATACTTAGCACATGCTTTGCATTGTTTCAATCTATATAAATATAATAATAATCAATAATGGGGAAACCTACCTTAAAGGCAGGAAGGTAGACTGGGGAAGAGGCTGCAAGTAAAAAAGATGTTGGTAGAAATCAGAGATACAGATTGCTGCACTGAACCTTGTCTTTCCCACCGAGAGTAAATATGAGGCCTGGATGTCACAGATGAGAGAATATGAGGTTTGCGTTGCTGGCCCAGGCCTGCTGTGTGCTGAATGCTTCCTGTGAGATGGTGAGAGCTCACAACTCGAACTGAATTAAGGGGAATTGAGGGTGATCAGCACTTTGCAGGATCAGGCTCTAAATTTTGAGTTAGATGTAACTAAAATACACATGATCGCTACACTAAAACACACAATCTGAAAACAGAAATATGTTGTATTGAATTGGGCCCATGGAAAGTGAGCCCCTGGTAATGCTCCCACCTAGCCAGTTCTGGAAACCCACTTCCAACAGTGATTACTGCTGATTTTAACAGTAGTACTCTACATAGCATGATATAGCATATTGAATTAGACCATGGTCATTCAAGTCCAGTGATGCTAACTGACGCCGCAGAGAAAGGTAGAAAAATCTAATGTATTGCACCTTTCCACTTGTTAAATGTTGTCCATGGATGAAAGGTGGGATTCCATTCTGACTTGTGCAATGACCAGCTGATGTGTGCCCCGGAGTTTCCCTGAACTTGCAAACTTTATTATTGGTCATAACACTCCGCAGCCCTCTTTTTAAGTCTAGCTACAGCATTTGACTCGGTGTCTAGAGGGGCTCAGATGCTTCTACACAATTGGTTAATATTAAACCATTAAATATAGGACAAGTGGGAGTTGAAATTTGAAATCCTAAAAAGGCCTGCGTTTGTTTATAACAAGGGTCATTTCTTATTTATTTTTCTAAAAAACACATTTTGGGCCCAAGCTTACTTTCCAGTATGGACCAACCTGTATTACCAGTGAGGAGATGCTGTCCCACTCAGATACAGTTTTGAAAGGAACTTGATTTATAGGTTTGTAGGCCACAAAAGTTGATCGTTCAGTGTGGGCATGTTAACATGTATTCTTTGGTTAGGGCTACAGAGAAATGTACATGTTCGTCTAATGAGATTTATTTAAATATAGTTGGATGGTGCCCACCTGAAAAGCATAGTTGCCCCTACCACTTCTCTCCATGTTTCATGATCTCTGCCCAGTGAGTGAGAGGCTGTAGATGTGCAGCAATGGTGCGTATTTATCCTCCTGAAGCATTGCATTTCAGGGTACCCCAAATAGCGCTTTGCTTCCCTCTTCCAAAGCCTGGGTAGACCTGCTGTTGGCAGCCTCACTTTATATGTCAATACACTGGACATTTGGGCACTGAGTACTTCTGCGTGCATTATGCAGGGTGTTTGTTGTATACCACATAGTGTGAAGTAAATGGGCAAAAATGGGCTGTGTGATTGGGGGTTTAAGTCTCAAAAGTGCCAGTTTATGAAAATCACTTTCTCTTTGACCCCCGGATTGCTGCCAGATGTACCTGGAATACACAGAGAAAATAAAACTTCACTCAGCCATGCCAGTCTGCTTGTAATTAACTCTTTTGCCAAGAGAACCATCCTATCTGGCAGCTGTGAAGGGGTTATTGAACACAAAGATAAAAACTATATAAATATCTCCTTGGCTGGCATATAGGGTTGGCAACAGATGTGACCAGTAATAAACTTTGTAGCTATTTAAGCTAAAATAGGGTGATAAAATCCATGCTTCAGATGTAAACTTGATCATTATAGCATTCAAGAAGTAAGCTCCCCCTTCCTCCCCCTCCCCCCAGGATATAATCTTAAGAGACTCTGAGCTCTTCAACTTCCATTTACCTTCAGTGATGCTCAGCACCTCATAGGATCATACCCAGCACTGCCCATCTAGCTGATGCCACTTGGGGCATTTTCACCGTTGTTAAAGGAAAAATACTGGTAGAGGCACTGCTGGACCAATGGTCTGATCTGGTGTGGCAAATCCAGTGTGCCTCAACCTAAGAGCATAGTTTGACAGGCCCTTTCAGTACTCTGGCATACGAAACACAAACAAGGCTCACACCAGTGGCATGCTTGTATCAGCAGAGCTGTATACAGAACATTACTGCATTGTCCCAAGGTGTTTGAAGTCTGCCTTAATTAATAAGGGGCCTCACTTGACTCTGCATCTCCTGTTGCAACGGGATCATTGATCAATCCCACAGAAGCCTTAAAGTGAAAGGATTTGAACCAGAAATTACAGGCTAAACTAGCTAACAGCTGGTGGCTGTTCTGGAGGAAATGTTTTTCATATCAGTGCTGAAACACTTAACTGCAGAATAACATGTTATTGCTTTTTAAATTAGTTTTAGAAGCTGCTTTTTTTAATTAGGATAGGGTGTGTGTGGTGTCAGAGAGAGAGTCAGTGAGTGTGTATTTGAATGGAGATAAATAGCTACCTGAACAGCACAAGCTTGAAGAGTGCAAGGCATTTAAAAGATGCACCTGCAGAAGACTCTCAACAAGCTTTTTATGTAGCTATCAGCAGGTTCCTTAATGGTTTTATAACTGTAAATGCTGTCTGTGCACTACTGAGGGGGGAGTAAGTGAGCATTAGTTAAAAGAGGCAAATAAAAAAGTAAACCAAGACATTAAGTGTTTCTTTTTCCCTTGGCTTTAAACAAGCGCCTTGCGCAAACCAATACTTTCTGCCATTTATTTGCTAGTTAATAAAACAAGAAGTGGCGTGAGTTGGCAACCAACCTGAATGTTGGCACTTCCAGCAGCGCCGCCAGCTCCCTGAAAAAACAGTATATTCAGTACCTGTTTGCCTTTGAGTGTAAGATAGAACGAGGGGAGGAGCCCCCTCCAGAAGTCTTCAGCACTGGAGATACTAAGAAACAAGCTAAGATTCAGCCGCCATCTCCTGGTAAGTAGAAGAACTACAGTCCCTTACACAATAATGCACTAGACAGCATCCTGCATCTCTCAAATCTCCAGTCCAAGCAAACATTTTGGAAAGCATCCCCTTGCTAAACTTAGATAAGCTAGCTACAAAAATACTCCTTGGGGATCCTATTTGTGTTCTGAACTGGTTACAAGACAGTGTGAAAATTAACTCTAAGGAGTAAACTGCAGAGATGCGTATATGCCCACACATCTTTAAGCATTTCTTTGTGTCTCTCTGAAAATACAAGCATTCTAACGATCAAACTGTTACATGGAAACAATAACAGCAGTGTTCTACAGGGATGTTCCATCCCTTGCATTTGGTCTCTGTAAGACACTCAGATACCTAGGAATAAATAAATAAAGTAAGGAAGGGCTGGATTCTCCCATCCACACTTCAACTATGGAAATCTGGAGCCAAATTCCAATGGGCCTGCTGGCAAGTAAAAGAAACTACTCAGTGTGAGTAAGGATGGCAGCTGTTGCCCAATAAATGGAACTCAGCCTGCTGCTCCACTACTGTTATTTTGAAATGCCTGGCAAACGGAGAGAGTTGCAAGACTAGAGAACACCCATAGTACAGTATCAAGCTTTGTCGTTTATAGACTACACTCACTTTCCTCTGCCATTGTTGCTAATTCCCGTGTATTAGATTGAGTGCTAGCAGCACTGTCTGTATCCTATTGGCAGGCTGTAGAGGGCACTGCAGTTGAAATGGTTGATTTTGTTTAATGAATCTTCATGTGCAGTATGGTGCTTTGAAGTAGTCAGGAGAGTGAGATTTGGTTTTTTCTGCCTACATTCAACTCAAGACTCGTAAAATGACAACCATGATTTGACATTCAAGCTAGAGAAAGCTATAGGAGTAACATGTTAAGCATGTGAAAGAATAAATAGAAGGTTTTGTTGCCTTTTGGAGTATTTAACCCTCTTGGCTTCAGGCAGAAGATTGAAAAGAGGACTTATAATTGGTGTGGCACTATTTCTGTCTGCATGGAATTACAGAAGGGCAAAGACCTTTGTAAGTGCGAATCAGAAAGATGGGATTCTCAGACTCCCTCCTGGTGTAGAGTACTTTTAATACACAATAATCTCATAGATACATAGTGGAATGGGGGGCATTCACTATTACACAGGCCACCTTCCTCTCGTTAGCACATAGTGTCATCCCTGTGAAAGCGACAACAGTTGCTTACATAGAAGTGTGAATTTAGGAAAGTATTAATATAACTTGATTTCTTTTAGCAGCTGGAAATAAGGAGAAGAGCCAGGAACCATCTGTGTCCCTTAGTTTGTGACCTTCTGTCCATAGATATTAGAAATAGCAATGACCTATTAAGTCATGCAGTTACATTCAGTTGCCAGGTAGGGTTATTTCTTGTGATGCCTCACTCTGGTGCTTTGTCCAGTATTGTAAATGTCTCCAGTGATAGGGCTTAAATTGCTTCCTGTTAGAGACATTTCATAGTCTAATAGAATTCAGTGTTATGAATATTTTTCTGATATTCAGTTCAAATTTACCTTCCATCACTACTGTGTTCACCCCGTATAACACCCTAAATGTTTATACCTTACAAATACTAAGGTTATCGTACCCAACAATAGGTATTTAATGTATCAAGCAAGCATGTTACTCTGAAAAACAAGTTTAGGAGGGGGAAAGGCCAACGTATTATAAACAAGAACAGCAGTCAGAGTATTTAACTCCCTAGAGGGAGTTTAGATTAGCCAGCACATGCACTCTTATTAAAAATTGAAAGCTGTTGGATTTGGCTGCATCACCTGCAGCAAGGACCAGTAAATGGAACTGAAACCATTAGACTCATTAGGAGAAGGAAAAGAACTTTTTTTTTATTAATTAGCAGCAAAACTAAAGATAAATAAATATTTGCTTCCTCTGCCTTTTCCCACTCCCTTACAATGTTGCCATTCAGTAATTTGGTTAGTGGTTCAGGAACAATCATAAAACTGTCTGAATTTTGTGTTAAAGAATCTTGATTAAATATCCAGACCTTGAACAAAAGCAGGGAAATGTCATGGGCTGCCCTGCAGTTCCATGTGCACCTTGAAACTGTAAATGAAAACTGCAAAGTCCAAGTTTGAATTTATCACAACGTTATATTCAGTTCAAGCAATCTGTCTGGAAGCAGAACTGAAACTATTTTTCCAAAATAAAAACACAGCTGGACGTAGGGACCAGTAGAGGGGAGGAATCAGCAATGATCTCAAGGTTATTTTGTTTACTGAAAGAGGAACTTGTGTCCACTGAATGGGCTGCACTTCTGTGTGGAAAAAGGCTTTCCCAGTGTGTATCAGCTTTAGTACATGAAATCCTGCTGAGCTATAGATGCTGCAGAAAGTACAAGGGCCTGTTCCTCTAACAGTTGGCTCTTTTTTCTTTTTCTTCAGTTTATGACAACATTAATGTTTTAACTGCACAAAAGCAGTAGGCTTATAGATGTACTTTAGGTAATCCATCTATCTTTGGCTTGCAAATGGAGCAGGAGCCCACTGGAAACAGGAAGCATAGACTAAAAGGTTGTTGCTTTTAAACATTAAGACATCATGAGATTGGGTTCTGTGCAGGCACACAATAGCCTTCTGAAACCTGCTTCAGCTACACAGAACCAGTTGCGATATTGATACCTAAATCAATACATGATGAAGAAGGTAGGGTTGCCCTTAAGGAATTGGACTTAACCCCCTCCTGTGACAAATCACCCCATTTTGCAGCTGATTCATGAGGCTGAGGTTCAGGTGACAGCTTGAAGATCACGTGGTCTTCCTGAAAACCAGCAAGTAGCTCAGTTGCTAAGAAGAGGTTCAGGCAGTAGAAAGGATCCTGCCAGAGTCTCTGGGTCAGGGAAGGAACTGAGGGCTAAATTCACAAAGGTACCTAGGCACCAAACTCCAACATTTAGGTGCCACTGACATTCTCAAAATCACCACTCAGTTGCCACTTACCCTGTAAGCACCTAAATTCTTACAGGCACCAAAGTTTCCTCTAGTGGGCAAGTGCCAAGCCACCTGTGGCCTATGGCTGCTCCACAGCTTAGAAGCTGCTTCGTGCCTTAACTCATGCCTACACCCCAGCAGGATTCTCAAATGAGTCATTCACCCTCCCAGGGCCCAAGCCAGTAAGCATATCTCTGAGCATGCCTGTTGGATCAGGCCTTGCACAAAAGATAACAGGGCAAGCAAGTCAGAAATTTTTTCATGCATGTGCATGTCAGTCTGTCCTCAGAATACCCAGTAGCCCAGTAGTTAAGGAGCACTTCCCTGGATGTGCAAGACCTAGAATCAAATTGCTGGTCTGCCTGATTTGGAACAGAGATTTGAACTCAGGTCTCCCATGTGAGTGCCCTAACCACTGGGCTACCGAGTATTCGAGTGGGATCTCCCTCTTTTCTCCTGTTGGAACTGTTTCATTGTGTATAAATATATTACATATTATTTGGAGCCTGGACTTGAATCTGATTATCCCACCTCCCCAGTGAGTGCCCTTAACCACTGGGCTATAAAGTCAAGCTCTCTCCTCTTTCTTCCTCCTCCAAGAAAGGACTGACCTGGGGCTACAGAGCCAGTCTCCTCTCTCTCTCTCTCTCTCTCTCTCTTCTTGAGAAAGGGCAGATTTGCCTTAGGCATCTAACTCCAGCATAGACAGGCGCCTCAGGCCTAGATTGCTGCGAGTTGGGTGCCAAAGTACTTTTGCGAATTTGGGCCCCAAGCCCTGCCCTTTTCTTCTGCATTTCACTCCCAGCTAGCTTAGGTGGCTCCCTACTCAGTATGCTGGCTTCTGAGGCTCCCTTTCTTAGATGCCTAACATGCCCCATGCATTTTATGAGGAGTCTGGACACCTAACTTGGGGCTGAGGACTCTGATTAGACAGCAGAGAGCCTAAGAGTTATGCTTTGCAATGCTCTGCATTGCAGCCCCTTGGTGGAGTTAGCTCAGAGTCATATGCTACTCCTGGTAGATGGCCTGTGGACTGGAATCCTGCAAGGAGCAGGCTAGGAAAGAATGTAAGAGTTTCAGGGAGTAGATAGGCTCCTGCAGAAGACCCTGGGTCGGGAGAAAGCACATGATTGGTATGTTAAATTTGTATCAAACGGTTTTGTTTTGAAGAAATAAAACCAAAGTCCTGAAGTAAAGGGAGTGAAATCCTGTGACTGAAGAGTGGTTCTTTTGGTACATAGGCTAGTGAGTTTAGCCCAGTGGTTTACATAAAGAGGTCAGGGGATCAAAATTCTACCATCACTTACACTTCTTGTAACCCCATTGACTTTAGTGAGAATGGGTGGTAACTGAAGGTAGAATTAGCTGTCTGGTGTTGCCTGTGACAATTCAAGACTGCCTGTGATAATTCAATATCCCAGCAACTCCAAAAGAAGAGTTGGACTAGTTCAGCAAAGCAGTAGGTCAGTGGGCCTTGTTCAGTGGAGGCCAGAGTCAGACACACCTCAGCCAACTCACTGTTGTTTTTGTTCTAATTGTCCATTTTAAAGCATGAGTTGGATGTATGCTACTATCTGAACTTCTCCAGTCCACTCAGAAATCATATGAGAAGAGATGGCCTTGAATGTGTCATGGAGCTGCTTCTTGCAGACAAACAAGCACTAGGGAATAGCAAGATCCTCATAAGTGTTCTATCTGGGATGCTAATGCTTTTTGGAGATTCTTGTGAAGACAAAGCCATAAGCTTGTTAAGTGTTTTATATATGAATGTTGTGGAAAATTCTAAATTGAAAATACAAGGTGGCCATTATGATAAAATGCTAATGATTGCCAGGAGGCAAATTGCCAAAAGCTTCTAACATATATGATGTGTTTTCCATTCTGACACTATAGATTCTTTTGTTGGTCAGAAAAGAAATTCTGTTAGCCACAATAAATACATCAGTTGGGTACACATGACTCTGGAAGTGGTGGCCATTGTTAGCCTGTGTATTTGGGGTTTGTTACTCGTTATTATACTGGCTCAGAATTGGCTGTGAGTTAGCTCATGGATGGATGTAGACAGTGTCAGAAAACAATGTAGCATTGAAAATCGAAACAAAAGTGGGACGTAAGGAGACTTGAAGGAGGAGCAGGTCATAGCTTTGACACACAGAGAAAGGGGTTCTGTTTCCTGATTTCCAACTGGAAAATATTGCTAATGATAATATGAGTAATATATCTTAACAAAATATGTAAACATATATGTGGGACCATACCTTCCTGTCATATGCATAGCACCTAGTGAATGTTGGGCAGTACTCAGCGATAGATTGGGGCACTCCTGAATAAAATCCAGACAAGACTTTGGTCTTGACGGTCTCACACAGATCATATGATAGCAAACCTGTGAAAGTTTGTGCTCTTTTGTAACACAGAGATCCAACAGCCTGTTCTTTGTGTTTCCTTGGCAGCAGAGACAAGACTTGGGGAGGCGGGGAAAAAAGCCAGTCATTCAATTAGTAAGTTTGTAACCAAAAACCCATCCATCTTTACTGGCAGGTGGCTGACTGAATTTCTATTATTAGCTGACAGGTGATGTCACAAAACCTGTCATGTAGCCAACCGGGGAATCCCCAGTGGAAGATAAATGAGAAAAGGGTCTGGGTTATAAATAAAGGTGCCCTCTGATTGACCTCTGTTGACTGTAGACCTGTGGCATATCTGACTAACTCTCTCCTCCCCACCCCACCCCCATCCTAGTCAGAATTAGGGCACTGGGTTCATACTGTGTAAATTATCTTCCCAGCGTGGCGTCTGGCTGTTCACGTCCTGAAGTATGTGAATGTACTTAACCTTCAATACCTTTCCATTGTTACTTTAGCGTATACATTTGTAGCTTCTGGCAAAAGGTAGGGATATCCTAGCGAGAGCATGTCAGGCCTCCTAGTAATGGAGTTTCAAGAGGTTGTATTCTTTTTTTTTTTTTTTTTTTTTCTGAAGGAAAAATAATTCTGGCAAGAGGAAGAATTTTTTTCTGTTTTTATTAACTGCACATTTGAACTATTGTAAATAAAGGGTCCTTCCTGAAACCACACTCCCTAGCATTGCAGGCCTTTTAAGGAAGCAGCCCCTGAGGTGCTAATTTCATGCAGCTAGCAGCAAATTGGTCCATATAGGAGGCTGTGAAGGATGCCATGATGAAAATGTTGCTTTCAGACAGTTTTCTTTCAATTTTTTACAATCTACGGTGGCACCTATAAGGCAGGTGCTGCTCAGGCTTTTTTGTATGTTGAAAAATCACATATTACACTAGTTGACTAGACATAGAGGAGTATTTTTCTAGCCATCGCCAATCAGCTGTATGGTCTTGTGTGCACAGCTTAAACACTTCAAATAATTGTCTGTTTCCTTCTTTTTAATTCTCTGTTGTTGTTGTTGTTGTTGTTGTTGTTGTTGTTGTTGTTTTGTTTTATAGTACTGAGTGCTTATGTAGGACTTGACAAAGTAACGAGACAGGATCCCTGTTTTAGGAAGTTTACAGTCAACTTAAACAGAACAGAAACAAAAAGATAAGCTACAAGGATGGATGTAAACAGTGTCAGAGAACAGCATAGCATTGAAAATCTAAACAACAGTGGGATGCAAGGAGAGATTTGAATGAGGAGCAAGTAGCAGCTTTGACACACAGACAAAAGGGTTTAGTTTCATGATTCCTACCTGGAAAAGTATTACTAATGAGAATACGTCTAATAATACGTTAACAGTATATATAAACATACATGAGAGACCATAACTTCCAGTCATTTGCACAGCACCTAGTACATGTTGGACAGTACTCAGTATAAATTATAAATAACCTATGTGTGTACACTGTATATATATGTATATATAACATACAAAAAAACTATGTTCAGAAAACATTATTGTGGTGGCAAAGTCAGGCACCCAAAAGTTAGGAAGTGCTGGAGTTTACTTGCCTGTGCAGCCTTAGCCCAGACCCGTTGTGCGTATGCGTTATGGTACAGTCTTTTAATTACATGATCATACTGTTTTTTTCCAAAGGACCCATTCTTCATTCAGTGCGCAGAAGGGACATTGATCACTTAGTGAGCAGCTATTCAATATTTTGTTTTCTCCTCCAGTTCAGTATTTTGTTCATTGTGTAGCCCAAGGCCTTATTTACTTCTCTGAATACAAAATTATTAATTTCCTCATAGGCTTTTCTATGTTACTCATCAGTATAATATCTGAGTGCTTCACAAGCATTAATTAATTTGTCTTCACAAAACCCCTGTGTGCTGAGGGGTTATTATCCATTTTACAGGGAGGAATTGAGACACAGAGAGATCATGGTCAAAAGTATCCACTAATCTGAGGAGCCTAATTTGAGACACCTAGGACCTTGATTTTTCAGAGTATTTAGCATTATATAGCACTTAATATATTCAAAGCACAGCTCCCATTGACTGCAGTTGCAGTCATGAGTCGACAGCACTTCTGCAAATCAAACCACAGGGTCTCATACCAAGTAAATGAAGAACACCTGTGAAAAGTTTTTGGTTTAAGTGACTTGCCTAGCAATACATAGGAACTGTGTGATACAGGCAAGGATAGAATCAAATTCCCAGGACAACATTCAGTTGCCTTAAGCATGAGACAGTTCTTTCTCTTGCTGTAATCCCCTGCCTCATTGACGACATACCTTCCAACTTCTACTGTAAATGACGCAACAGTCTCCCTCACTACACAATGCTGATTCATCCCCAGAGTATGTCAGTCCTGTGCACTAAATGAGGCGGGGTCTTGTGGAAAAATTGTATGTGATCATGTAATTTAAGACTGTATCATAATCAGTACGCATAAGGGGCCAATTAAATAGCACAGACAACCTTAATTCTGGCATTTCCTAACTTTTGAGTGCTTGAGTTTGCAACCTTAATAATAATGTTCTTTTAACATAAGATTTTTGTGTGTAAATCCTGAGATTTTTAAAAAGCAAACTGGAAAAACAAATTCCATCATGTGGTGTCCTATTGACACCCATGTGGTTCATCAACGGTTGAAACCTTTAGATCCATCTAACAGACCTCTTGAGCTAATGGAATAACTGATAGCAATAGTAGGTTGTCATCCTCTATGTGACCAGCACTAGAGGGCGATGAGTTGTTTTGCCAGTTGGTTTCACAGATATTTGCTAACAGCAGAGGAATAATGAGATTCAGGAATCTTGGCCTCATTTCAGTCTCTGGAGAGAAATATGCTGTAGTGGGCACAGACTCTTCTGCCTTGACCCTCTCTGCCGCATTCCCTCTGCGCTGTTCCTGTCCCCTCTCTTCCCTACCCTCGGCTCCTTGTCCCAGTTCCATTCTTCTTATTCGGACAGTCTCAGTATCTTCACCTCAGGCTTCTCATCCTAGTATCGGTGTTGTTACCCAGACAGTCCACCCTTTAAACTCCCATCCCAGTCTCTTTCACCTCATCATTAGTTCCTGTCTCCTTGCCCAGCCAGTCCTAGTTTCACTTCTCCCAGTTCCTCATCCAGTCTGTCTCTCATCTCCTTTCCTCTGATATCCAGACACTTCCACATTCCCCATTCCCGCTAGCTGCCAGTCCCAGTCTCCCTCCCCCGGCTTCTCATCCAATCTCAGTGTCCCCGAACATGCAGCTCCTCTTCCCAGTCTCTTTGCCCAGCCAGTCCTAGCTATTCCCTCACACCGTCTTCATCATATGTCTCCCCCGCAATAACTTCTCTTCACCCCATTGATTCCCAGTCCCAGTTAGCTCCAGTCTCCCCCTATAATCCCTCAGACAACCAGTCCCCTGACTTGCTGATTCCCAGTCCTCTCACCCCTGTTTCCTTCTGGGTCTCAGTCCTAGTTTCTTTGCTCAGCAAGTCTTAATCTTCCCCCAACTGCCAGACCCTTCTCTCCCCCCATCAGCCTCCAACTGCAGTACTGCCCCTCCAAGCTCCTTGTCCCAGTCTACTACCCCTGCATCCTTCCTGGTCTGGGTCTTTTCCTTTCTGCACTCAGTTCAGACAACTTCCCCATCTGCCTGGGCCGAGCAGGAGCATTGAGAGCACAGAAGAGCTGGACTTGCTGCTGTTTGTTCTAAGCCCAGACCCAGATCCAGCACAGCCCAGAGCAACCAGGAGCAGAAATTGCAGGGAAAGTCCCACCCAGCCCCAGACTGAAGTATGCTCAGTGCAGACAGGAGCTTGGGGGAGTTAAACTGTGGTCTAGCAAGTCACTACTGAGCATGTGTAAATTGATTTTTTCAAAGGTTTAGGACTAGGGTGGACTTTCACAAAGGCAGCAAAAGACACACTGCTGACACAAAGATTGCCTCACACCAGATTTAAAGTCCATGTTCCAAAGCATGAGTGCACTAAAGCTTCTGTAAAAATGCTTGCCAGATTTTTTTTAATGGATAAAACGATGTATTTTCCCTTAGCTTTATTCCCAGAAACAACTAAACCATTTTGACCGAAACTTTGCAAACAAAAAATTCATCCCGAAGCAGATACCTGGTCTGAAAAATTTTAGCCCAAATGGTTAAAGTTTGGCAAAGTTATAAGCATCTGAAAACAGGGTCTCGTAATAATGAGAAGTGTCGGGCAACCTTAATAATATGCAATTCTGTCTGCCCTGTCTACAATAACCATTGTTTTGAGTGAGGAGCTTAGATTTTTGTGCTATGAAGAATGTGTTTTGTACATTAACGCTCTTCAGAAACCATAAATTAACTGTTCAGTGGCCTACCAGTTGTTCTCTCTCCATTTTCTAGTTGACCAGGATCCACATCACACACATTTATGTTATTGTAGGCACCCCACAGCCTAACAGGCGCAGACACTGTAATGCGGTCACATCGCTAGAAGTGCTCCTGCCAGGTCAAAGTTGAAGCACACTGACAAAATAGTTTCGGGAAGCTTGCATTCACTGTGCTGGTATTGGCATTTCTGTTGTACAACACATTTTTCAGCTGTTTGTTACCATTCATTTTTTTAAAACAGCCAGCAGGTAGAAATTTGATTTACAAGTTCTCAGCTGGGTATCTCGTTTTGCTTTCTGATTTTTTGAATAAGACATGTTTATATAAGGAAATACTATAAAACAGAGTATTATTATTTTATAATAAAAATATGGTGTATTTATGCAACCTATAAATACTGCAAATATATTTTAACTGCTGTCAGCTTTATTTTTTAGATCTGAATTAAGTTGTTCTTGCCCAGGGTGGGTTAGTTGCTTAATTGGCACTTAATAGCCCATCATGAGAGAAGCTTGAAATATAGCAGGTGAGGCAATATTGTATTTTATAGTAAATAGCAGGGGGCCATGCTAGGATGCTTACCTGGTTCTAGTATATTGACTCTAAAAATCTGTATAACTTAACTCAGAAATAGTTTTGGGTTTTTTCACTTTTCAGGGAAGTAATGTAGAATTTGCCTGGTGTCAGTGGATACTTTGAGATGTAAGGTGGAGGGGGGGAGGGGATGTGACAGCTGAATTATAGACTCATAGACTCCAGGACTGGAAGGGACCTCGAGAGGTCATCGAGTCCAGTCCCCTGCCCTCATAGCAGGACCAAATATTGTCTAGACCATCCCTAATAGATATTTATCTAACCTACTCTTAAATATCTCCAGAGATGGAGATTCCACAACTTCCCTAGGCAATCTATTCCAGTGTTTAACTACCCTGACAGTTAGGAACTTTTTCCTAATGTCCAACCTAAATCTCCCTTGCTGCAGTTTAAGCCCGTTGCTTCTTGTTCTATCATTGGAGGCTAAGGTGAACAAGTTTTCTCCCTCCTCCTGATGGCACCCTTTTAGATACCTGAAAACTGCTATCATGTCCCCTCTCAGTCTTCTCTTTTCCAAACTAAACAAACCCAATTCCTTCAGCCTTCCTTCATAGGTCATGTTCTCAAGACCTTTAATCATTCTTGTTGCTCTTCTCTGGACCCTCTCCAATTTCTCCACATCTTTCTTGAAATGCGGTGCCCAGAACTGGACACAATACTCCAGCTGAGGCCTGACCAGCGCAGAGTAAAGCGGAAGAATGACTTCTCGTGTCTTGTTTACAACACACCTGTTAATGCATCCCAGAATCATGTTTGCTTTTTTTGCAACAGTATCACACTGTTGACTCATATTAAGCTTGTGGTCTACTATGACCCCTAGATCTCTTTCTGCCATACTCCTTCCTAGACAGTCTCTTCCCATTCTGTATGTGTGAAACTGATTGTTCCTTCCTAAGTGGAGCACTTTGCATTTATCTTTATTGAATTTCATCCCATTTACCTCAGACCATTTCTCCAATTTGTCCAGATCATTTTGAATTTTGACCCTGTCCTCCAAAGCAGTTGCAATCCCTCCCAGTTTGGTATTGTCCGCAAACTTAATAAGCGTACTTTCTATGCCAACATCTAAATCGTTGATGAAGATATTGAACAGAACCAGTCCCAAAACAGACCCCTGCGGAACCCCACTTGTTAATACCTTTCCAGCAGGATTGGGAGCCATTAACAACTACTCTCTGAGTATGGTTATCCAGCCAGTTATGCACCCACCTTATAGTAGCCCCATCTAAATTGTACTTTCCTAGTTTATCTATAAGAATATCATGCGAGACCGTATCAAATGCCTTACTAAAGTCTAGGTATATCACATCCACTGCTTCTCCCTTATCCACAAGGCTTGTTATCCTATCAAAGAACGCTATCAGATTAGTTTGACACGATTTGTTCTTTACAAATCCATGCTGGCTATTCCCTATCACCTTACCACCTTCCAAGTGTTTGCAGATGATTTCTTTAATTACCTGCTCCATTATCTTCCCTGGCACAGAAGTTTAAACTACTGGTCTGTAGTTTCCTGGGTTGTTTTTATTTCCCTTTTATAGATGGGCACTATATTTGCCCCCTTCCAGTCTTCTGGAATCTCCCCCGTCTCCCATGATTTCCCAAAGATAATAGCTAGAGGCTCAGATACCTCTTCTATTAACTCCTTGAGTATTCTAAGATGCATTTCATCAGGCCTTGGTGACTTGCAGGCATCTAACTTTTCTAAGTGATTTTTTACTTGCTCTTTTTTTATTTTATCTTCTAAACCTACCCTCTTCCCGTAAGCATTCACTATATTAGACATTCCTTCAGACTTCTCAGTGAAGACCGAAACAAAGAAGTCATTAAGCATCTCTGCCATTTCCAAGTCTCCCGTTACTGTTTCCCCCTCCTTACTGAGCAGTGGGCCTACCCTGTCCTTGGTCTTCCTCTTGCTAATGTATTGATAAAAAGTCTTCTTGTTTCCCTTTATTCCCATAGCTAGTTTGAGTTCATTTTGTGCCTTTGCCTTTCTAATCTTGCCTCTGCATTCCTGTGTTATTTGCCTATATTCTTCCTTTGTAATCTGACCTAGTTTCCATTTTTTATATGATGCCTTTTTATTTTGTAGGTCACGCAAGATCTCGTGGTTAAGCCAAGGTGGTCTTCGGAATAGCTTGCTTTTGGGCCCTTAATAGTGTCCCTTTGAAAAACTGCCAACTCTCCTCAGTTGTTTTTCCCCTCTTGATTCCCATGGGACCTTACCTATCAGCTCTCTGATCTTACCAAAATCCGCCTTCCTGAAATCCATTGTCTCTGTTCTGCTGTACTCCCTTCTACCCTTCCTTAGAATTGCAAATTCTATGATTTCATGATCACTTTCACCCAAGCTTCCTTCTACTTTCAAATTCTCAACAAGTTCCTCCCTATTTGTTAAAATCAAGTCTAGAACAGCTTCTCCCCAGTAGCTTTTTCAACTTTCTGAAATAAAAAGTTGTCTGCAATGCAGTCCAGGAACTTATTGGATAGTCTGTGCCCCGTGGTGTTATTTTCCCAATATATATCTGGATAGTTGAAGTCCCACATCACCACCAAATCTTGGGCTTTGGATGATTTTGTTAGTTGTTTGAAAAAAGCCTCATCCACCTCTTCCACCTGATTAGGTGGCCTGTAGTAGACTCCCAGCACGACATCACCCGTGTTTTTTACCCCTTTTAGCCTAACCCAGAGACTCTCAACACTTCTGTCTCCTATGTCCATCTCCACCTCAGTCCAAGTATGTACATTTTTAATATATAAGGCAACACCTCCTCCCTTTTTCCCCTGTCTATCCTTCCTGAGCAAACTATACCTATCCACACCAACATTCCAGTCGTGTGCATTATCCCACCAAGTTTCAGTAATGCCAACAATGTCATAGTTGTATTTATTTATTAGCACTTCCAGTTCTTCCTGCTTATTACCCATACTTCTTGCATTTGTATATAGGCATCTAAGATACTGGTTTGATCTTGCCTCCCAGGTTTGCCCTGACCCTCCTTCCTCTCTGCCATTATAGCCCGTGCTCCCTCCTATTTCCAACCCATCTCCCAGGTCTTGTTCCCCACTTTCCCCTGGGGTTTGCTCACCTGTCCCCGTCAAACCTAGTTTAAAGCCCTCCTTATTAGGTTAGCCAGTCTGTGCGCAAATAAGACCTTTCCCCTCTTCGAAAGGTGAACGCCATCTGTGCCTAGCAGTCCTTCCTCGAATAGCATCCCGTGGTCGAGGAAGCCAAAGCCCTCCTGGCGACACCATCTTCGCAGCCAGGCATTCACCTCCACGATGCATCTGTCTCTGCCCGGGCCCCTACCTTCAACAGGAAGAATCGAAGAGAATACCACCTGCGCTCCTAACTCCTTAACCCGTACTCCCAGAGTCCTGTAGTCACTCTTGATCTGCTCAGTGTCACACCTCGCAGTATCATTTGTGCCCACATGGATGAGTAGCATGGGGTGATAGTCAGAAGGCCGGATAATCCTCGACAATGCCTCTGTAACATCTCGGATACGGGCCCCTGGCAGGCACCATACCTCCCGGGATGAACAGTCAGGGTGACAGATGGGTGTCTCTGTCCTGCTCAGCAGAGAGTCTCGATTTCTTTCATGTAGTCTAAGGGTTTGTTGTGTATGCACATGGTGACTTTCATTAGTATTATTATTTAAATGTGTATTGCGATAGCACCCGAAGGGTATGTCTACACTGCCAAAAAAAAATCCTGCAACAGTGAGTCTCAGAGTCCAGATCTACTGACTCAGGCTCACGGGGCTCATGCCACAGGGCTAAAAGTAGCAGTGTAAATGTTCAGGCACAGGCTGGAGCCTGGGCTCTGAGACCTTCCCCCCTCACTGGGTGTCAGAGTCTGCACTCCAGCCTGAGCAGTAACATCTACATTGCTCTTTTTAGCCTCATAGTGCAAGCTAGGCTCTGAGACTTGCTGCCACAAGGGTTGGGGGTTTTTTGCAGTGTAGATATACCCAAAGTTCCCAGTCAAATGTAACATTAATTGCACATGAGCTTTGTGTTGTATTTGTGTTTTGGATTTCTTAATATATTAATGGGCTCAGTGATTTTTAAAAGCTTTTAGAACTTCATTACTATATGGGCATAAACCAAATACAGTTGGGAAAGTTGAGAAGCAAGGATAGCACCATTAGGACTAATGAAACAAGCTGTGCAAAGGTCCTGATGTTTCAGGAGCAGGAATTATTTCCGGATACTGGCAAGATGCAATACAGATGTGAATGAAGCAAACCGAAGCAAGGCATCCTTCAAGCAAGAGTGAGCTGCATCCATCAAGATGATGTGATTCCTAGGATTTGGGGCCAACTCTGACCCACTGTCCCTTCCCAGAAATCAGGGCAGATTAACCCTGGCTGCCTCCTTCTGTTTTTTCTCCTAGCAGCGGTGTGCACATTTTTGTCATTTAGTCATTGAGCACATGTAGACAGGCCAGGCACTAGAAAGAGTTTACATGACAGACTGTAGCCAGCTAGTGGAAAACAGGAAATGCAAAGTTAAGGCTAAGTTAAGATTTTTTTTTCTAAATATTCTAGAGTTCTATGTTTTTCCTTCTGGTGAATCTTGGTTTACAGCAATTATATTAAAGGATTTGATCCTGCAGGCCCCCCTCAGGTGATACTCCCGCTGAAGTCAATAGGATCCTGAGAATAGGGGGCATGGCAAATCAGATCCAAAGCTTATACATGGACTTGTATAGTCTCATCTAGCAGATTTCTAAAACTAAATTAGTTGGGAAAATATTCTAATATCTCATGCAGTGAAAATGTCTGTCTGGTATTAACGTTAAAAGGGTATCTGTAGGTTTACTTAAAAAGTACACTGTGCATGTATTCCATCACCAGCTTTGTATAATATCTTCAGTTAAGTGGGCCATATATAACTGCTCATTCTCATTGGAATAGAACTCTTCACAGAATGCTCTCTCTTTCCTTGTAATTATAGTAAGAATGTAGCCACTTAAGAAAGTGAAAGAGTGCCAGTGGTGCAAATGCTCTCCATCCCTCATTGAGATCTCAGTACAAATGCAGTTGCAGATGAAATGGGTGGCCTTGCAGAGTTACCTAATCTAGACATACACACTAAGCATGGGCATACCTTTTCCTTGAAATAAATAGTTCAGAGGAAGACATCTGCAGAATACTGTGAAAGTGCAGAGTGGAAGCAAAGAACTTCAATGTCCTTTCATACTGTACTTCGCAGATTGCTTTACCTATGTCAGTTCTTCAAGAGCTGAAGTGTATTGAAGTATATTCCACTCTCTGTGGTCATGTTTGATTGCTACGTAAAACCAAGGTCCTAACACTTGTTAAACATTCTGTTGCAATTTTCACAAGATATGAGGTGTTAACCACAGTATCCTGTTCAAATTCTGTTTTTGGTAATTGCTTTCTTCTTAACTAAAGTTCCCTCTATATTTAAAAAAGGATACAATATTCTTTCCATAGAGTATTTCTCTCATCCTATCTTATAGGTTGTGTAAGGTTGCTGTGCATTGTTAACTGGCTGCCACATTTCACCTCTGAGCTGCATTTCAGTGGTAGATGAAATTATGAAGTTCTCCTGATACAGTGTTTATGTATCAGTTTGAGTTAGTAAAGTAATCCTTCAGGGTGAAAGTTGCTATATAAATATTTGTATTGTGGTACTGATTATGTGTTGAAGTTATGTCATTTTATGAAGAGGGTACCCTCTGACCTATTATTTAAATTAAAAGTCCTCCTTTGCCTAGATGATTTCCATTCATGTTGCTTTAGGCAATGGACTAAATTCATAGTTCTAGAAAAGATGGGGGATAGTACAACACTGACTATACCAATCTCAGGGGATGCTCAGGAAGGCTGACATACTGAAATGCATAGTGTGTAAGCAGAGTAGCAGACTCATTTTAAAATAGCTCTTTCTCCTTGATGATTGCTGCTTCCCTAGTACGTTGCTTGATATATCTAATATGTCTTTATTTTAAATCTGCCAGCTAATTCTGGTTCCCTACAAGGTCCACAGACTCCCCAGTCTACTGGTAGTAATTCCATGACAGAAGTGCCGGGCGACTTGAAGCCTCCAACACCAGCATCAACACCTCATGGACAGATGACTCCTATGCAGGGTGGCAGGTATTGAAAACTCAGTGTTTCATTTCACCTTTCTTGCCCTTGCTACATAGAGTAGAACAGTGTGCCATCAGGGTGTCGCTTGTATAAAGAAAAGCAGTATTCAGGGGTTTTGTTTGTTTGTTCTTTCCAAGGGCATCTTTGCATGGTCATTTTGCATCATAACATCTTGCTCTGCAACAAGTTGCAGCAACTGTGGTTATCAGTGCTCTGCCTTCTATTCCCGTAATAATGTACATTTGGAAAAAGCAGAATTCCTGAGTTGATAGTCAGTGCTTCAGTTGTCAGTGATACTTAACCTTAAAATTTGAGAACATGGGGATTTTTCTGAGTTGAAAGTGGGATCATGATCATCTTTATAATGGTCCTTTCCATCATAAACCATGTACATGTGCAGAACAAGGACTAAAACCCTGCTCCTTCGCTTCTAAACATATAGTCTCCTGCCCCTGAGCTAAAGGGAGAATTCTCTTAGTTATCAACTACCTGGTAACTGCAGGAGAACTGTTCTGTTCTATAGAGAAGGACCCTCGTGTTTTTATTAAGCAGCAGTCAGCCAGCCAAGGGCAATGTTCTTGTGCAGACACAGCACCTTATCCTTCTGCCACTAAAGTCTATGACAAAAAACTCTCAGCAGCGTCAGTGGGACCAGGATTGAGATCTAGACCATCCACAACAAAATCATTCACAACTTCGCTTAATAATAGTCTCTCGTCTTCAGCTGTAATCGGTGCACAAGTTTTCGAAGAGATCTGACTACGTGGAGAGATAGAAGGGATAGTAGCAAACCTTTTTTAATGACCTCTCATTCAAACTGTTTGATTAATTTTTTTCCCATTTGTAAAAGCATTCTCATTTGCCTTCAGAATAAACGTGGCAGTTCTCAGAGCAACTCAGTTTTTCGAGCCCTGTTTATAAGGCCTTTATAATAAAGCTAGCTGAAGCCACAAAGGTTGCTGCCGGTGCATAATATTGAATGGTATTGAGAAGGTAAATCAAGTGCTGCTGTTTATTCTTTGTCACAATACGAGAACAAGGGGACCCTGAGTGAAACTGAAAGATAATTATATTTAAAACTGATAAAAGGAAATACCTTTTTGACACAATATGTAATTAACGTGAAACTCATTGCCTCAGGGTATTGAGGCAAACAGTTGCTCTGGATTCCAAAAAGGTGAGAACTTTTATGTGACTAATGGCAATATGCACATTTACATTAGATTGGATAAAAAAATCCCTCATGCTTAAGGAAAAAGCTAGGGTAGGAAGAAACTTTTCCTGTGGGCAGGTTATTCCATAATTGTCTATTATGGCACTTCTTATGCCTTTCTGTGAAGCATCTGACACTGGCTACTAGCAAAGACTGGATACTGCACTAGAAGGACCATAGTCTGTTCTGGTATCACAATTTCTTGCATGTGTTCCTATAACATTAATGCCTCCATTTTGTCTGTCTGTTTAGAAACAGTGCAGTTAGTGTGCACGATCCCTTTTCTGATGTAAGTGATTCCGCATTTCCGAAGCGAAACTCCATGACGCCAAATGCACCATACCAGCAAGGGATGAACATGCCAGATATGATGGGAAGGATGCCCTATGAACCGAATAAGGACCCTTTTGGTGGGATAAGAAAAGGTATCTACTAAGTGGCAGTCTCAGTGTGTTCTTCCCTAGTTTTATCCAAGCAATGTATTTTGATTTGTCACGGTGTGCTTGGTATGGCTCTTTTTGCATGCGCTCCCTGTCTCTTTGCATCATTGCCATCAGCAACATCATATCTCCACGGCAATAAAGGAAGTGTAACCACATCTCAGTTTTCTCTGGTCATTTTTCCCCCTCTCAAAGTTAAATTATATAAGTGTAAGATTCAGGCGTCAACGGGATCCCAGAATGGTTGTTTAGGAATACTACACAGTACTGTTTGTGACTGGACTATACCACTAGGGATCAGCGGGTTAAATTAGTTGGGCCTGGGGGTTTTTAATACTCTAGTAGCATCTTGGACTATAATAAACTATATTACAGCTTGGGATAGCATTTCTAATTGTTAGAGTAGGAAGCTGGGAGTCAGAACTCAGAGGTGCTATCATGGTTCAACTGCAAACTCACTGTGCAGTTTTAAGCAAATCTCCTATCCTCTTTACCTCAGGTTACACAGCTGTAAAATAGGTATACTTACCTGTGTAGCACACAGGAGTGTTGCAAGGTGTAATTAATTAATGTTTGTTAGACATTTTGAGATCCTGTGGTGAAAGGTGCCACGTAATTCAAAGTTTAGTGTTTTAGAAAGTTAAAAATGAGAATAACACTAAAGCTAACTCAGTCCCCAGGTACACTTCACTCAGAGTCTTTCTGTGAATTTTAAGGTATCTTAGGAAAGAATAATTTGAACTATTCTCCTACATGTTTGCGTATAGGAAAGGGGGAGGGTAGGAAGAGGTTCAGAGTCCATAAGAGCAGAAGAGGGAAGAGCAGATGATGGAGGTTTAAGAGTATGAAGTGGCAGCTGGAAGACGAGGTAATGGAGAGGAAAAGGACAGAGAGCAGGGAGAGGAGAAGAAGTGGTAATGCACTGGTGTCACCAGTTTAAAAAAAGAGAGGGAAAGTGATGCTGATGAGACCATTTGGAACAGCAACTGGGTAGAGGCCTTATGTTTCCTTTAAATCCTGCACCTTTTGCCCTGGACCCTGGTACAGCAGAACTTCAGGGGAAATAACGTCCTTTCCAGCTTAAACTTATTTTGATTTCCACGGTCATCTTGGGATCAGGTTGTTTACTGCACATACCCATTTATTTCTCATTTAGATTAAGTCACAAGTGAAAATTAGTTTTGTCATATCATCTAAGGCTTCTTGGAAAGATGATCATGTGTGATTCAGATCTGTTCCCTCACTCAGCTCTTTCTGCTGATGGTGTTTCTGCTTTTATAAAAGAATTTGGCAAGGTGATGATTGCATACAAAACCTGGGGAACAATTCCAGGGCTTCCTGTAGCATTTGTAAATACCCTCTTATCATGCATGTACCCAGTCTCTAGCTCCTGGAATTAATAGAACTGCTTCTTGATCCTTTATTATAAGGGTGCCTAGTTCTCCCACCTATTATTCTTTTGCTTTAGTTACAAATGTGGCCTGCTCTAAGACAGCAGGTGACTGGAAGTGGAAAGCTTGGTTCTTGGAGAAGTCCTATTTTTCCTTTCCAAGATGAGCCTTTGCCTCCTTACCTTCACCCTCACTTTTGGTTTTTTTATGTCAGATATCTCAAACTAGAGAGGTGAGATGGGGCTACTTCCTTGAATCCTTTGTTACTAAATGTCATGGCTGGTGCTGACCAACTCTCTTCTTGGACCCTTAGAATTGTATCTACCTTGCCCGGAGGATACCTCCAGGATACAGGATCCTCTGCACAAACATCAACCCCATTTTGGGAAAAGGAAAGAAAACAGCCCTGTGGCTACGGGGTGCTAATTAAAGCCATGAGGCTAGCGCATAAGCCTTTCTGATATCTAGAGATTTGAGTCTGAGTCAACATTGTTGAGCTAAGAACAGCACGTGTGAACAGAGTCCAGTTTGAGTCTTTAGGACACCTGGGAAGAAGAAAGCTTTCAACCTGATGGGTTTAATTCTCTAACATGAGTTCCAAATACGATTTTTTTCATTAGACGTTATTTGATATTCTGACCACAAGGGCCACCCGGGGGGGGGGGGGGTGCAAGTGGGGCAGTTTGCCCCGGGCTCCACAGGGGCCCCCGTGAGAACGGCTCAGGCTCCCTCCTCAGCCCTGGCCTGACCCCGCCTCCGCCCCTCTCCCGGAGACTCAGCGCATCCAGGAGCGTCCCTGGACAGTGCTGCAGCGTGGCTCCGGCGGGGCATGAGCTCCTCCCTGCTCAGAGCTGCGTGGTAAGGGGGCGGGGCTGAGAGCTCCAGGCCAAGCGGAGGGAGCTCCAGCCCCGCTGGAGCTCACGGCACCGCCCCCTTACCACACAGCTCTGAGTGGGGATGAGGCAGAACCGCCCAGAGGATTCAGGGTGCCTGGGGCAAAGCAATTTTGGGGGCCCCTTCCATAAAAAAAAGTTGCAATACTATAGAATACTGTATTCTCGTGGGGGCTCCTGTGGGGCCTGGGGCAAATTGCCTCACTTGCCTCTCCCTCTGGGCAGCCCTGGGAGGAGCTCAGGCCCTGCCAGAGCCATGCTGCACCGCTGTTCAGGGACGCTTCTGGATGCGGTGCGCTGAGGCTCCGGGTGAGGGAGGAGCTGTGGGTAAGGGGCTGGGGCCAAGGGGGTTGGATAAGGGGCAGGGAGGACAGGGGACAGGGAATGGGGGAGTTGGATCGTGGGCATTCCAGGAGTCTGTCAGGACTCAGCGAGGGGATGGATAGGGGTCGGGGCAGTCGGGACAGGGAGCAGATGTGGGGTCCTGGGGTGGTGGTTGGGGGGGTCTCTGGGGGACGGTGAGGGGACAGGGAGCAGGATGGGTCAGGGATTCTGAGGGGGGCACGTAGTCAGGGGGCAGGAAGTGGGTGGGGGTCGGATAGGAGGCAGGGCCAGGCTGTTTAGGAGGCACAGCCTTCCCTATCATAAAGCTCATTCAGCAGTTTGAGGCTTGCAGAAGAGCCAAGCTGTTAGCTTTTCCATTAGGGCTACCATCCCTTTCACTTCTCAAATGCCAAATTATAGTCTATATTTAATTTCAGTGCCATAGGGAGATTCATGTCAGGGAAGGGCAGCTTCATTTAAAATTAGCCACTGGGGGAAGGATCACATCAGAAGAGCAATATCCTACACCACCTACCTCCTTCCCAACCCTACCAAGGGAGACCCACCTCCCCTGCATTCCCTGAGGCTTCAGAGGGGTTAATTCATTGGTTCTCAAACTTTTGTACTGGTGACCCCTTTCACATAGCAAACCTCTGAGTGAAAACACTTTTTTATATATTTAACACTATTATAAATGCTGGAGGCAAAGCGGGGTTTGAGGTGGAGGCTGAGAGCTCGCAACGCCCAGTAATAACCTCGTGACCCCCTGAGGGGTCCTGACCCCCAGTTTGAGAACCCCTGGGTTAATTTAAGCACCTTGTGTCCATTCACATGCATGTGCTATTTTGAGCATTTCAGTTTTCACAACATATGCTCATCCCAGATTCTGGAACAAGCTCAAATGCTCAGTTCGTGGACTATGTACATAAGCTATACGAAAGACAAACCCACAGTAACAGTCTCCAGTTTGTGAGGGAGCCCATGGAGTCAGTCTCTAGGAAACAGATAAATGCATGGAGGTTAAGTCCATTAATGGCTATTAGCCAGGATGGGTAAGGAATGGTGTCCCTAGACTCTGTTTGTCAGAGGGGTGGAGACGGATGGCAGAGAGAGATCACTTGATCATTATCTGTTATATTCACCCCCTCTGGGGCACTTGGCATTGGCCATTGTTGGTAGACAGGGTACTGGGCTGGATGGATCTTTGGTTTGACCCAGTATGGTGGTTCTTATGTTCTAACCTAAAGGAACCCAAAGTTATGGAGACAGATATGAATCAAGGAAACCAGCAGAGTATCAGACACCTGGAAAAATCTCTGACTGGATGGGCTCAGGCATTTGGTCACAAGCTGAGGTGGTTCAAAAGTTTTGGATTTTTTTTAAGCAGAATTTTTTTATTGTTTCTTTAAACAGTCAAACACAGCAAGCAGCAAATATTTGGCCACATACTTCTGAAACCCCAAACCATGTTCAGGTTTTGGCAGACTAATTTCAGCTTTTCAATTAAAAAAAAAAAAAATTTTGAAGGAAAGCAGACATTGTCAGTGATTTTGTTCTGCTTTTTAAAAAACCCTAGTTTTCAATCCAAAAAAAGTCGACGGAAAATATTTGTCCAACCCTTTTAATGAGCTTTAGTGCCTTTTAGCACTAGCTGATGCTGAGAACCAGTGATACCTTGTAAAGAAACTGGGTTTGTGCCAAGATGTGGAAGGTTTATTTTTCCCAGGGCCGCCTGTGGGAGGGGAGCAAGTGGGGCAATTTGCCCCGGGCCCCACAGGGGCCCCCACGAGAATATAGTATTGTATAGTATTGCAAATTTTTTTTATGGAAAGGGCCACCGAAATTGCTTTGCCCCAGGCCCCCTGAATCCTCTGGGTGGCTCTGCTGACCACCTTTCTGTTCCATCTTATCGATAGTGCTGGTTTATCTGCTTTCATCACTCTCCTAAAGCTTGTCAGACGCCTAATAATTCTGCATCGTAGAGTTAGGGCTTCAGGCGTTTTTTCAAATGATGTCATTTAACAGACATTGGAAGCTCATCTTTGAACACCAAAAATAAAATGTTTAATTTGCAGTTCTTCCGTTTTTGCTTATTATTGCAGTGCCTGGAAGCAGTGAGCCCTTTATGGCCCCTGGACAAATGCCCAATAGTGGAATACAGGATATCTATAACCAGACTCCATCTGGAGCAATGTCCACCATGAGCATGAGCCAGCGGCAGCAATTCTCTTATGGAGGTGGCTATGACAGGAGGTGAGTCAATCTTCAGCAAAGTTAGTGAAAATGATCCTGTCGTCTTCTCCTTTGCTCCATTGTCCTTTACAGAGAACCTAGCAGCCCTCGCTTCCTGCAGCTGCTTACGAAATCACTGGGAGTCAAGCCACAGGTAATGAGAAAGTCTAGGTTTTTGCCGAAATTAATAGGAAAGAGTTGTCACACTTCAGAAGTCACTCAACCTACAGCTGATCAGCAAGTGGGTCTGCTTGACAGCTGCCTTTTGCAGGCTATTGTGTTGTGCTGTGATTTGCTAAAGTAGCACCTGTGTTAGTCCTCTTGCCCTGTTCATACCTAAACGGAAGAGCTTGCTTTTTTTTTAATATATAAAAAACAAAATATGCATCTTAAAAATGTTTTCTTTGGTCTGCCGGTGACTAGAACTTCATTTGGAGCTTTCAAGGTCTATACTGTTCTGTAGGGACACTGCTCTTCAAGTGTGTGACCATAGTGATCCTCTGTACTGAGGTTCAGTGGCTGAAAGTTTAGATCCCTGTAGGTCCAAATTTCAGTGAAGTAAAACCAATTTTTCCCCCCTTTTCCTTACCCTGGGAAAGTGTTGTTTTTTGTTTTTTTAAATCCATAGAATCACTGATGTCTGATCATTGGGAGCAGACAGAAAGGTTTGGGAGTGTTTGGGTATACTGAGTTTTGCAGTATGTTTTGCAAGCTAGAACTGTAGACTCTTGTTTGTCTCATCGTTATGTTCAATTAGTTGTACAGTTTTGCTTCATTACTAACATTTCCTGATGACAGCCAATGCAGTGCACAGTATTGGCCTCCTAAATTAATAGTAGACTAGTTTTCACAATCCTAGGCTGAAGCAGTAGGGGAAGAATAACACAACTGTAGTCATTTTGTTGCTGTGTTGTCAGCCAGATTAAAGGTCCCAGCAGAGGTCTTAGGCCAGAAGAATCCTTCCCATTAAGTTGTACTGATTTAGCGATTTTGGAGAATAAGTGCTTTTTACAGAATGAGGTTTCCTTTGTCATTTTTAGGTCGGATCATGGGCTGGGTCCTGAAGGCAGTATGGGACCACCTGGTCAGAGCAATATGGTGCCTTCAAACAGTGACCCAAGCATGTACTCTCCTAATCGTTACCCTGGCCAGCAGAGGTGAACATTGATTTCTCTGTTTATAATATCTGCATTAACCAGATAATCCTAAATTCTAGCAGCTACTGATTGTGTGTAAACAGAATGTTCAGCAGCTTGTTGTGTTATTTGTTTGTGTTTTCCTATAGGGATTTTTCTGTTGGGTTTATTTTTGGGGTTGGGAAAGCTATTTGATTTTGTGTTTCCATAGAACTATAGATGTTAGAAAAGGAAATCACACAGTTTGGTGCCAATACAGGATGTACACGATGTTATATTCTCAAATAGTCCATTCTAGTTTTAAATTATTCAAACTTTGAGACTTATACAAACCCTGAGGCTCAGGTGGTGGCCATTCTATAGTCTAAGTAACATTAACACTTAAGGAGCATTTCCTGATATATAGTCTCCATTTTCCTTTGCCCAGTTTCATCTCATTACTCTGTTATATTACTTCAGACAACCCTAGACAATTCCTATCAGTTAAGTAGTTCTTTTGACATTGCTTAGATAACCTCTCTGTCTGGCTTGATTTTCGGAGATATTGAACACCTACCACACCCACAGAAGTCAGTGAGAGCTGTGGAGGTTCAGCACCTTGAAAATCAGGCCATGTTAGTTCTTTTAATTCTTTCTAAGTCAAATTCTGCAGCCCTTTCAACTTTTTTGCTCCTTTTTCCTGAATTGCCCTTGAACATATTCTGGTGTCCAGAACTGAATTCAAAATTCTAGGTGTGTTCTCTTTCGTATTGTATGCAAAGGGACTGCTAACATCTTGGTCTGTGACAGGATGGTTTTGTGTACACTACCCATATTGAAATTGATATTTGTTGTGTTACCGTATCACACTGCAAGCTCAAATCCAATTTGCTATTCACCATCAGCGCCAGGTATTTATCATCCTTACTGCTTTCCATGTATTTCCCTTCAAATGATTTTCTGTTTCATTTAAAAAAAAAGAAAGAAAGAAATTAAAGGTATGCCCAGTTAAGCACTCAGAAAATCAAGAAGTGCCACAGGTAAGATTGTAAGTGCAACCTTAACTCTGTATTTTATGACACAATATTTCATTAACTGCTATACTGTTCCTCAAAAAAGAACAATATGTCATCATTGAGGCCATATGTAAATTGCAGGTTTTAAAAAAATTACATCATCATCACGGGTAAGTGTTGGAATTTCACAGGGTAGGCACTGCTGCAATATTTCCAACAGTAGGGAGGCAGAAGTGGTCATCCCACCAAATACAGGGAGGAGGGAGAGCTCAGTGGTTTGAGCATTGGCCTACTAAACCCAGGGTTGTGAGTTCAATCCTTGAGGGAGCCATTTGGGGATTGGTCCCGCTTTGAGCAGCGGGTTGGACTAGATGATCTCCTGATGTCCCTTCCAACCCTAATAATCTATGATTCTATGACTAGCCAGCCAGCAGTTAGAAGCCTGTCGCCAGCAGGAGTGAGAGTACCCAGGTCAGAGCCCCCTTCAACACTTCTGGTTCCCTGCTGGGCAAGAAGCCCCCGTACCCTCTGCTCATGCTCCAAATAGTGGTTCCTGGTCTCAGTTCCTATGGTGTCTCTGCCAGTGCTACCATTTTGGCGACCTAGGCAATGGCCTAGGGCGCCAGAATTTCGCCGCCCCCCGCGGGTCTGGTGGACCTACCGCAGTCATGCCGGCAGACGGTCCACTGCTGGAAAGGCTCCGGCAGACCTGCCGCAGTCATTTTGGCGGACGGTGCGCTGGTCTAAAGGCTCCGGCGGACTTGCCACAGGCATGACTGCAGTAGGTCCGCAGGAGCCTTTAGACCAGCGGACTGCCCGCCGGCATCACTGCGGCAGCTCCACCGGAGCCTTTCCAGCAGCGGACCATCCGCCGGCATGACTGCGGTAGGTCCGCCAGACCCGCGGGGGGCGGCGAAATGGCCGTCCGCCTAGGGCATCAGAAACCCTAGCACCGCTCCTGGTCTCAGCGAGGCCTGCCAGAGGCTGGTGTGGGGCAGGCCAGGGCTTCTAGTTAGCACCGCTGACAATCTCTCCATAGGTTGGCTGGACAGGATGCAGCAACAGAATTAGTCCAGCCCTGTGATTTTTCCAATATCCCTTGGGCATCTCTGCTTCTGCCTCCCCACTGTTGGAAAAATCACAGTATTGGGCTAATTTAACTATTTCCTTGCACTCTGTGAAATCATTATTTACACAGGGCCTGAGTCGTCATACATTTATTTGTTAAAAGTTCCAGTGCATAAGTGTAGCATCTTGAAATATTTTTCGTAGTTTGTACTTAAACTCATTTTGTGCTACTGTGGTCTAGTGAAAATGACAAATTCAGTTTAAACCAATTTTTAAAATATTTTTTATATTCAGTAGAGTCTTTAATGTTCCATAAATTGAGTTTCTTGATGAGACCCACTTTTTAAAACTCTTTAGAATTTGAACACACCCTCTTTGTGCTGTAGATCAGACATTTTATTTACTAGAATATATATCCTGCTTCATTCTGTTACAACTATATTGCTTTATACTCTGTGTAGTAATTCCTTCTGGTACATCCTTGCAACTGGTTTCCACCAATAGTCTTAGTGCTGAATTAGTGCAATACATGAGAGCTCCTGACTGTTGGAATTCAAGGAATTTAATAGGTTTTGTGAAGGTCGGGGGGTTGCTGAGTCTCTTAATTTTCCTGTCATTGACACTTTGTAGGGGTCAAACAACTTTGGCAACATGCCCAAAAAGGTGTCACCATCCATTCTAAAAAATTTAATTATCATCAATGTGCTAAGAGTCTTGGTATGGAATTAGGTGGTATGATAAAGAGAATGTTTCGTGGTGGTGGCCATCTTTAAGGTGTAGAATCATCAGAGCAATTTCATTTTTCCAGTGGCTTGGAAGTTCCAACAGTACTAAGTGCTGATTTGAATGCATCATTCTAGGCATGAACCATATGGGCAGCAGTATCCAGGGCAAGGACCTCCTTCAGGACAACCACCGTATGGAGGACATCAACCTGGAATGTATCCACAGCAGCAGGTAAAAGAGGTGGAATCATTTATATTCATGACATTTATTTTGTAAACATCAACCCCCCAAAAATATACTTTATAATATAAAATTAAAACAAATTCTTAAAATGCATGTAGTTTTTGCACAGGTGAGCAACATAGTGTGGGCCAAAATTGGGGCCCATTTTAGCAGTGGATGTGCGAGAACAAGGCCATGTACTAGTTATGTTGAAGGGTGTAATTTAAAGTTGAGATTGCGTGGTGTGGAATCCATGACAGGTGAAAGCCCCAGGCACAGTAGCAGGCAAATCAAAACAATGCAATTCATAGGCTGATAATATTGCACCACCCAGCTTGCAGAGATAAATAGGAAAGCTGCTGACTGGAAGAGCAGAAAGCACTCCTGTCAGGCAGGCAACTGAAACCAAGGAAGTCTGGCAGAAAGAGAAAGACATAAGCCTTGTAGTTGCTAAGGCTGGCACAGAGTGTCACACAGATAATCCAAGACTGTCATAAAACCTGCATATGAGAGAATCATGTACTTTGAATGTATAGCAGATGATATAGTGCAATATATTACTGACATTGAAAAAAATATTTTAAACATTCCAACATTTGAGCCTTTCTGTAATATATAAAATATACAGAATATGCAGGGAAATATGAGTACTGTTTCTAGACATAGGTTTTGTAAAATGTATTGGTAATATGTGTGCAAACCCTGGCCCCATTAAAGTCACTGGCAGAAATCCCATTGACTTCAGTGGGGCCAGGATTTCACCGCTGTGTATGATAAAACAGTTGGTACTCACTCTGTAATTATGGCTGGTGCTAGGTTACTAGAATAAGACAGATTTTCAAACATGCCAGGATTCCCCAGAAATAAATTTATCTTCCTTAAATTTCACATACCACATCTCAGTGCGAGAAAGAGGTTTTCTAGGAAGTTCAGTAAAAATCAGAAGTGCAGCTCTAAAGTTGCAGGGTTTTGAAATTGTATCTAAAATTCACTTTGGGAATGTTACACTTCTCTTTTTTCTCTCATACTATCTCCTAAATGTCGTGGTCCAGAAACTCTACATTTGTTTTGTTGGTCTTGCTGAGGAGCAGCGTTTTTAGTAATTTGGGGTGATTTAGTGGAGAAATTACAAAGATCAATAACAAAAATAGCCTGTGATACCCCACACTACGGTATCAAGAGAATGAACTAACAAGGTTCTCATTAAAGACAGGAACACCCTAAACTTTGCAAAAATATATAGTCAAACTAACATTATTAAGAAAATATAAAATCTCATTTCCTATTCTAGGTATCCATTTCCAGTAATGTCTTAATAATGTATTATTTTGACCTTTTTGTATATTTTGTCACGTATTAGGGGACAAAGTTAAGGTTAGGCTGGTGGTATGATGTAGAGTTGGGTGGGAGTTAATGGCTGAATTACCATAGTGGGACCCTCCTTTAGAGGTGTCATTGACATGCTATCTTTTTGTCCTGCTATACCCCTTTTTACATCTATATCCTCCCTCTGAGTTATCTGACTGTCTGAGATCCCAATCCAGCAAACACATTCATGTTTAACTTTAATCATGTCAGAAGTCCCACTGAAGTGCAATTACTCGCATGTTTTAAATTAAGTATGTGCTCAAGTGTTGCAGGATCAGGATCTAAGAAGATTTATGCATAACCATTGAATTTGAAATTGTAGTTCAACTTAGACAATTTTTGCATGATGCCTGTTTTTCTGTGTCTTGCATTAGAGTTCACGTCACAGACCTAGTATGTTATATAGATGTGTAAGACCTAAAGCTGGCCATGGACCCTTTGTTTCTTAAATAGCTTGACAGCTCAGTGGCAAATTAAAACATTCATGCAACTCAGTGGTTAGGATTTTACATGCCCCAATGTCAGAAAATGAGATTTAATGGTTCCCAGAGCAATTCTAACTGACCCATGTTGCATGCATATAGAATTTTATATGATGTTAACTTTAGTACATTAGTATACATTGTGCAATGTGACTGAGTTAAGGTTTCTGTGGGAGCTATAACTTTGTTTACCATAGGTCATATATTCAAAAAACTGCACATTTAATTCACATTTTTTTCCTCACGGCATTCAATGTGGCTCGAACTGTGAAGCAAACTCTCCCAGGAACTAAAGACCATTACAAACCTCTCCACCTTCCACTCAAAGTGCAAGGTGCAGTTCTTCGCCCTGCCTTCTCTAACATAAATAAACACAGAGCAGCATGTACTTTTTAAAACAAAATATCAACCCCTGTCAAAACAAAACACTACATTGTGCCCAGAGTTCTCCCACTTCAGAGGGAGGATGAGAGACATAAAGAACCACACATGACAGATGTTAGTCATGTCACTTATCTGAACACCTTCCAGGAGCACATTACTATAGTCATGAGCACCATATAAGCACCTATCTAGAATAAAATAGAATGTTTGAATTTAACTGCTGGAATAATCAGACATGAAATGTGATTAGGGGATTCAGGGAGAGGGATTCATCTTCTTGGCAGGGATGTGTGGAGGTTTTGGAACACCAGACATAACTGAGATGGGTGTTTCTCCCACCAGCCAGCCTATTTTGTCTGACTTATACTCTGTTTCAAACTCCAGTGTCCTGGATACATACTTGCAGGAGCATCCTGCTTTGGGATGTTAGAAGACTTTCAAAACTTGTCCTCCAAGAAGACTAAGTCTGTGACAAATCTGAAACTTTAAAAAGACTTTTTTTTTGGTAGTTTGATCATAACAAATGTGAAAAAATACCTTAGCTGGTAAAGATAATTTCTTTTTCATGCCTAGATGTGTCCTAAGTGAGCAATAGAATTTTATCAAACTTGCAAAAAAATCACCCCTGGATTGAGAGCTAACATGAGAAATTTTAGCCAGAGATAATTTTTTTTAAATATAAGTTTATAAGCACATCAAAGTAGGGTCTTAAAATGCAAGCTGGCTCAACCATAGCATTGCTAGCTTGACTCTATAAGCAGCATTCTGTGCAGTCCTATAAATGTTTTATTTTTAAAATGAGCTTTCTGCTAGTTCATATATGTTTTGTATGATAGGAAAAGAAACAAACCTTTTGGTCAAAAAATAATTATAAAATTACTATTTTACCACCTCCTGTGTAATGTGCTCATTCTGAAATGCTGCCGTTATATTAGTGTCATGGAATCTAAGGATGCCAGTAACTTTTTTTAATTACATATTAAATCTCACCCCTGACTGTCAATATGATTGAGCTTTTTTCTCCAAAACATTCTTTTTCAGAATTATAAGCGTCATATGGATGGCATGTATGGGCCTCCAGCAAAACGCCATGAAGGGGATATGTATAACATGCAGTATGGCAATCAGCAGCAAGAAATGTATAACCAGTACAGCAACACTTACTCTGGACCAGACAGGAGGCCTATCCAGGGACAGTATCCATATCCTTATAACAGGGAGAGGATGCAGGGCCCCGGACAAATCCAGCAGCATGGAATACCCCCGCAGATGATTGGTGGCCCCATGCAGTCATCATCCACCAGTGAAGGTCCTCAGCAGAACATGTGGCCAACACGGAATGATATGCCTTACCCTTACCAGAACAGGCAAGGCCCTGGAGGCCCTGCACAGGCCCCACCCTATCCAGGGATGAACCGCACTGATGATATGATGGTACCTGACCAGAGAATAAACCATGAGAGTCAGTGGCCTTCTCATGTCAACCAACGTCAGCCTTCTTACATGTCATCCTCAGCCTCCATGCAGCCTATCACTCGACCTCCTCAGTCGTCCTACCAGACACCACCCTCAATGCCAAACCACATCTCTAGGGCTCCAAGTCCAGCATCGTTCCAGCGCTCTTTAGAGAACCGTATGTCTCCAAGCAAGTCTCCTTTCCTACCCTCTATGAAGATGCAGAAGGTTATACCCACAGTTCCAGTGTCACAAGTCACAGGTCCTCCACCTCAGCCACCACCAATTAGGCGAGAAATTACTTTCCCTCCAGGCTCCGTAGAAGCATCGCAACCAGTCTTAAAACCAAGACGAAAGATTACCTCAAAAGATATTGGTGAGCATCAAACAAAGGTCTAAATACAGAAATAGTCATAAAGAATCTGGTTTCAATTTTGATTTTCTTTTTCCACTTTCAGTTTATGAACTTGCTTGAAAGTTAACTCAGCTAAGTGTAAAGTGATTGTGTCTGTTAAAACGTAATAGCACCAAAAAAATTGTACAGCATGGGTGGTCATCCCACAGGTCAAATACAGCTCAGCTAATGCTGCATAGGACATCAGCGGCTGGGAACAAAAGGAACATGGAATGTTGAGCCCTGTAGCCTCCATAGGTCTCTTTGTATTAAGGCAGTTTAGGCTTTCAAATTCCACGTGTTAGCTGCTACCCTACAGCACCTATGGAATGGTCAGTACAACTTGTTCTTGTGGCACAGAAAGTATATGAAAGCACAGTGTTGCATTGTTTACTGACATTCACACATCTTTATTAAACGGCCTTTTGTTTTTTGATGGCAAGCCATATATCCAGCCAGGATAAGAATTTCCCCTGCAACTCTGATGGCAAGGCTTTGTGTTATTGGTGGAGATGGGTTTTCTGTGGCTGAGGAGCGAATGCACTTGAAGGTATCTCCTAGGTATCACATAGGAATGTGCTGTTAGAGATGATATTTTGGGGCAAAGTGGAAACATGTTAGTGTGAAATCATACTGGTAAGATTCAAGAAGCCATTCTGACTTGGCATGCTGTGTAATTGTCTGTCCAGTGCAGGGATGTTAGTGTAACATCTTCAGTGACTTGAGTCATGCACTATATATTTATCACAGTTGGGACTTCTTTAACATTTGGATAGACCCAGGTTGCATCTCATAGATGAGCATGGAAAATATTCTTAAAAATCACTCAAATAATCTTAAGAAAGATGTTTTTAAATTAAAGAATTATTTTAATCTTTCTGGGGGAGATTGTTTTATAGCATCAACTATGATTTAGTGTTCATTCCCATAATATTTATTCTTGTACAATTGAGAGTTTATTATTTTTTTCCACATTATTCCCAAATATTTTCCTATTTTGACTGAACCCATTACTACATTTCACTCGTTCAAGTTCTCACTTCTGTTCATGTCCTTTCTGTTCCATTCTGTCCTTTCCTCTGCCCCATACTGATGGTAGATGATGCATGTGAGGCCCTCTTAGTTGCAGCTTCCATCATATCAGTCTCCTCAGCCAAGTTCCTGAGTTACCAGCATAGCAGTCACTGAGACACCTGGCTGTTTTCACTGCTTTTGAATACTTTACTGTATGATCTCTTCAGTGTGCTATACCAATTAAATTCATCTCAGTATGATAAAGATACACACAGCATTCCTTCTAGCTGCTACCCCAACACAGTCGTAAAGGGCAGAAACAAAATGATCACTGGACTCTTTGTTTTATTTAACTTGTTTCATAGATTTTTTCGACTTCTCAAACATTAGTAAAAGTATCTCACCACGAGGAAAGGCAAGAAAAACTGCCAGTTTCAAACACTAGAAACAAGGCTCATATCTGTTCTGCCAGAAAGGCAGAAGAAGAACTGGACCACATGGTGGAAGCAGTGATGCTCAGTGCCATAATTTAGGGTACGTCCACACTACTCGCCAGATTGGCGGGTAGCGGTCGATCTATCGGGGATCAATTTATCATGTCTCATCTAGACGCAATAAATCGATCCTCAAAGGCGCTCCCTGTCAACTCCGGAACTCCACCAGGGCGAGATGCGGAAGCAGAGTCAACAAGGGAGCTGTAGCTGAAGTTGCATATCTTAGATCAATACCCCCTTCTTCCCCCTAGTGTAGACCAGGCCTTAGAACCTGAGCACACCCTGTTTAGCAGATCACCTCATTTGTATTCTCTAAAGTCAGCATCTCAGAAGTCTCTCTTGAAAGTCCACCAGCTCTCCTCTAGAAAGCACTGCTTCTAATATTTTTTTTCTTCTCTCATTCTCCAGTAACTCCTGAGGCCTGGCGAGTGATGATGTCTCTTAAATCTGGCCTTTTGGCTGAAAGTACCTGGGCTCTAGACACTATTAATATTCTTCTGTATGATGACAGCACTGTTGCTACTTTCAACCTTTCACAGGTAGGTGAGATGGCACTTTACCTCTCAACCTGATAAAGTCAAAAATCCGAATTGAGGGACACAGGAAAATGATTGAGTGAGTCCATTAAAATTAATTATCATTAGATTAAATTAAAAATGTAAATTAAAATATTCTATATCCTCAATTTTGCTGATTGAACATCAATGAACTACAGGAGGAACCCAGGCTAGTGTGAGATTGGGGTATATTATAAGCTTAAAATGAGGAGTATCCCTTGTGAAAATGGACAGTTGAGGGATAGGAGCATCTCAGCATTGGGAGAAGGCAATGTCCATGAATACATACTCATTAATGTGACGTATGGGCAATCCAGGGAAACCACAATAGATCAGTGGTGTGGCAAAGTGGGTGTTGCAGAAAACGGAGGTATTACAAAACTGCATGAAACTGATTTGAGGTATTCTTCGGATCAAGTACACTAAAAACACACATTGGTTGTTAGCACCAGGCATATCAGGATACTGTTTGGTTTTTTTTAACACTGGAAATGGTTTAAAAAAATGAGGAATTACATTTTCACAAAAGGTGTCAGATCGATAATGCTGCTAAAACCAAAATCCACTATTTTTCTACAAGCCATGTATAACACAAGATCTAACGGTATAAGCTTCTCCTATACTACCTTCCAGTGTTTCTCAGCCCTGTTCTAGATATCAAGGTAGCAAATACTATGATGATGAGTATGGTATAAGAACCTATGCTATGTAGAATAGAGTTTATTTAGTTTCTATTAAATTTAGTTTCTATGACCCATTTAATCCTTGGCTTTTTTGCTGCGGTTCTGTGCCAGTTGGTGGCAATTTTTAATATAGTCTATTAGAGTTGGGTCTAAAACCTCCAATTTATTTCACACAAAACACTGTACAGCCATTAGTTAGTTATCATTTTTTGGGTATTATTGTCTTGGGCTTGATTTGAACTGCTGATCAAGATTCCCTATGATGTTTGGAAATTTCTGTAGTTGTTAAATGTAGATTTTTATTTGGGGTGGGGTTTTTTTTAAATAGTTGAGGGTTTGGAAGTCTTAAGAGAACCATGGAATATGAACATATTTGTCCACCCAATAAAATAAAACTATTGTAGAAAAACAGAAATTGGATGTAAGATGGGACATCCAGAGAAAAGTATATATTGTTTTCCGTGATAGAAAAAAACATTCTCCAATAAAAAAACATAAAAATCTGTGCTTTTCCACGATTAAAGTTAAACGCTGAACTTTAGTTTCCCAAGCCATAATATATATATGTATCAGTTGAACACAATGCTTTATTGATATATTTACAGTTAAGTAAATTTGAAGCCTACTAGTTCCATCAATCATTATAATAAAATTAATAGAATTGCAATTTGTATTTCTTACATATACCAAATACTTCTGTGTCTGTAGTCTATATTTTCAGAAAATAGGGGGGGGGGTTAATGCACAAAAATACTGGAATAATCCAGTCACAGTGCATTGTTTCTTTACTGTTGTCGATGGCTCCACTGTTTGAGCCTCTTGTTTTCCTTTCCTTTCCATTCTTGTAATAAACATTTATGTTTAGCACTTTCCATGTGTTCTACAATTGGAATGTAATCTACAGCCTTGCTGCATACAGTACAGAACAACACATTATCTTCAACATGAAATTTGTCCTTGCCAAACTCAGAGACATGGTCTTAAGAGGTGATTTTTAAAGTTTTCGGCATCTTTTCATAACTTAAATTACATCTGAAGGCTGAAATGAAATATGAGCTGCAATAAAACACGAACCTCTATACAACATTGAGTAACCTGAATACATCGGAAGCAGTTTATTGGAGTATGTTAATTTTAAGCATATTCAGAAATCAACAACAAGAGAGGGAGGCTGCGTGCACTGAATAAGTGACACTGGTATTTCAGTAAAATTTAGTCAGTAGTTAATACATGTTTTTATTTTTTCACAAAATGTAAAAACTAAAGATTCTCTGTAAAAATGCAAATTCCATGTTTTTCCGTGGCAAATGGATTTTTAGGATCCCTGATTATTATTGCATAGTTAATAAGAACAATTAATAGGCAGATGTTTGGGACTGAATGTAGTAACAGTAATTCATCTTTGACATAAAGCCACTGAGGGTGAACCAGCACCAGGAATCCAAATGTTGCCCTCCAGTAGTGCAATAATTACACATTAATGCAGGTTTAAACATAAATGAAAACCACTTTTGAGGGTATCTTACAGCATAGAGAACTGTCTGCCAGTAACAGCTTTCAAATATGCATGGACATAATGAAAACTATTCTGCTATATACATCTTACAGGGAGAGGAATATCAACTCCTAGAATCAGCATTGCCAGAGTCCCATGTATTAGAAAGTTGGTTTAGAGACAGTCCTTAATGTATGTAGATCGTCTCAGCTCATGTGAAGTCAGAGGAGCTATTACAGTTTACCCCAATTCAGGAGTAGACAGAAGGGAAGAAGAATTTCCCTTAGTAAATGTTTGTCATCCAAGGCTTGGCTGTCAGTAGTTTGTAGGATGTGTGAAAACGTTCATAGAAATACGTATGCAGTGTTCTAGCCAGGTTGGTCCCAGGATATTACAGAAGCAAGGTGGGTGAGATAATATCTTTTATTGGACCAACTTCTGTTGGTGAGAGAGACAAGCTTTTAAGCTTACACAGAGCTCTTCTTCAGGTCTGGAAACTAACTCAGAGTGTCACTGCTAAATACAAGGTAGAACAGATTGTTTAGCACACATAGTTAACACATAATGGAATATGCTCATTGCTACTAACAAATTCCATGCAGTCTAAAATGTTCATCTGATTTTTTGACTTGTGTTTTATTTTTTCTCTCTCCAGTTATCTGGATTTCTTGAGCTTTTGGTAGAATATTTTAGAAAATGCCTGATTGACATTTTTGGAATCCTTATGGAATATGAAGTGGGAGATCCAGGTCACAAAGCACTTGATCACAACGCAGTCAAGAAGGATGACACCCAGTCCTTGGCAGTGGATACTGGAAAAGAGGAGGAAAATGATGAATGTATTGACTATTTTGATGAAGAAGAGGAGGATGAAGAGGAGGAGGAGGAAGATGACATTGAAAAAATAGAAGGAGAAGAAAAGAGCACTGTTTTTGCCACTCCCAGTGCCATTGCTGATCCAAGTGAGAGGCCAAAACAAGCCAGTAAATTTGACAAGCTGCCAATAAAGATTGTAAAGAAAAATAATCTATTTGTTGTTGACAGATCAGACAAACTGGGGCGTGTTCAGGAATTCAACAGTGGGCTTCTCCACTGGCAGCTTGGTGGGGGTGATACTACTGAACACATCCAGACTCACTTTGAGAGCAAGATGGAGATTCCTCCACGAAGGAGGGCCCCTCCGCCCCTGAACTCTCCAAGCAAAAAGAAGGATCTGGAGGGGAAAGGTGAACCTGAAGAACAACAGGAAAAAAGTATAACAGCTACCATCGATGATGTCCTGTCAGCTCGACCAGGAGCATTGTCCGAAGACTCAAACCCTGGTTCCCAGACAGAGAGCAGTAAATTTCCCTTTGGGATCCATCAAGCCAAAAGCCACCGGAATATTAAACTGCTAGAAGATGAGCCAAGGAGCCGGGATGAGACTCCTCTATGCACCATAACTCATTGGCAAGACTCCTTGGCTAAACGCTGCATCTGTGTGTCAAATATTGTCCGCAGCTTGTCTTTTGTGCCTGGCAATGACACCGAAATGTCCAAACATCCAGGCTTGGTGCTGATCCTGGGAAAGTTGATCCTCCTTCACCATGAGCATCCAGAAAGAAAGCGAGCGCCACAGACATATGAGAAAGAGGAAGAGGAGGACAAAGGGGTGGCCTGCAGCAAGGATGAGTGGTGGTGGGACTGCCTCGAGGTCTTGAGGGATAATACATTGGTCACATTAGCCAACATTTCTGGGCAGCTAGACTTGTCTGCTTATACAGAAAGCATCTGTTTGCCAATTTTGGATGGCTTGCTGCACTGGATGGTGTGCCCATCTGCAGAGGCACAGGATCCTTTTCCAACCGTGGGGCCCAACTCAGTCCTATCGCCTCAAAGACTTGTGCTGGAGACCCTGTGTAAGCTCAGTATCCAGGACAATAATGTGGACCTTATCTTGGCCACTCCCCCATTCAGTCGTCAGGAGAAACTCTACGCTACTTTAGTTAGGTACGTTGGGGACCGCAAAAACCCAGTCTGCCGAGAAATGTCCATGGCTCTCTTATCGAACCTTGCCCAGGGGGACATGTTAGCAGCAAGGGCAATAGCTGTGCAGAAGGGAAGCATTGGAAATTTGATAAGTTTCTTGGAAGATGGGGTCACTATGGCCCAGTACCAACAGAGCCAGCATAACCTCATGCACATGCAGCCTCCACCTCTGGAGCCACCTAGCGTAGACATGATGTGCAGGGCAGCCAAGGCTTTGCTAGCCATGGCTAGAGTGGACGAGAACCGCTCAGAGTTCCTTTTGCATGAGGGTCGTTTGCTGGATATCTCAATATCTTCTGTCCTGAACTCTCTGGTTGCATCTGTCATCTGTGATGTACTTTTTCAGATTGGGCAGTTATGACATAAGTGAGAAGCCAAGCATGTGTGAGTGGAGATTAGAGGGTCACATATAACTGGCTGTTTTCTGTTCTTGTTTATTCAGCGTAGGAAGAAAGAAAAAAAAGAATCTTTGCTCCTCTGCCCCATTCACTATTTACCAATTGGGAATTAAAGAAATTATTAATTTGAACAGTTATGAAATTAATATTTGCTGTCTATGTGTATAAGTACATCTTTTTATTTTATTTTTTTTAACCAAAGTTGCTGTCTAGTACATTCAAAGGTCACACTTTTTTTCCCATAGATTATCCTTTTCAATGTTCTTTTCCATGTTTGTATTACATATTTTTTGGGAAGCGAACTAGTGACTTTAAAAAAAATTGTGGCAAACCATTGTATGATGGGGGGAAAGAAATCTCACCACTTTGAAATGAAAAGGTGAAAAAAAAAACCAACATACCAAGTTCCTGTGTGTTTTATTTTTTCAAAAAAAGGAAAAATAAAAATAACCTGTACACCATCACCCAAAGCTCTGTGCAATAGAAAATTCTAGTGATGTAGGTGTAGGGGATCAACGAGGATGTCAGTCAGTAGTCAAAATACAAAATGATATTGGTTTCTACTCTGGAGAAATGGTTACATTAGGCTAGGAGCAAAACAAAAAAATGTTTTTAAAGTTTAAAAGATTTGAAACACAAACCTGATGACGATAAATATAAATTGCTTCCTCACCAGAACTGTCTTGTCTGCATCTGTTGTTTGACCTTCCACAATGACAGTTCTTCACAATTCCTTTAATCATTTTTTAAAATATTTTTTTTATTGCTTAAGGGCCGTGATGTATATAGAAGTTGTACATTAAACATGCCCTCATCTTTTTTTTTTTAAGTACAAAGTTTTTAGTTTCTTTTCCATGAGGTGGTAACTCCAAAGTGACAGTAGAATTTTTTTTCCCTTTCATTTGGGCCATATCTCCAAAAAAAACCGAGGGTAATGTACAAGTTTCTGTATGTATAAAGTCATGCTCTATTTCGGGAGAGCAGCCGATCACAATTTGCTTTATAAATCAAGGTGTGAAAATGGTTACATATGGATTGATTTAAGAAAATGGTTACCAGTCTATAGACAAAAAACTATACAGAAAAAAAGGAAGAAACACAACTTCAAAGATTTTTCAGTGATGAGAATCCGCATTTGTATTTCAAGATAATGTAGTTTAAAAAGGAAAAAAAAACTTGATGTAAATTCCTCCTTTTCCTCTGGCTTAATGAATATCATTTATTCAGTATAAAATCTTTATATGTTCCACATGTTAAGAATAAATGTACATTAAATCTTGTTAAGCACTGTGATGGGTGTTCTTGAATAATGTTCTAGTTTCAATGTGGTGTATCAAAAAACAAACCTGTTACAAGAAACTGCGATAATAGTTATTCTGTGCCCCTCCCTTATGATTATGACTTAAAAAATATTAATCTTTAATATTAATCAAGTGATGCAGTAATTTACTCTCCTTTTGGAAGACTCTTTTCTGAGATCACAGAGAATAGATACCAGTTATTACTTATAAAAGATGATCTTAAAAGGAGAAGATGTGATTAGCTGGTGATAGTGCTGACTCAGCAGGTATCCACTCCACTTGCTACAGTCAGGGATCATAAAGAGAATATTAGAAAAAGTGACACACAAGATTTTTGTTGAAGACCGAACAAACTTGAAAAAATGGATCTGTACTAACCACCTGTAATTCTCTCTTCTGGGAAAAAGCACAATGCACCCAAGTGATACGGACATTCAAAATAAACACACACATGATCCTTGATATTGTATGTACTATTGCATGCTTGCAACACTAATGGCATCTCACTTTAAGAGGCGCTTAGCTCCTGGAACTCCCATTGAAGTGGATCAGGCTTTAATACAGCACATCCATTCTTATAACTGGTGGGAGATGGCCATTTAAATTTCAGGATTTATCTGGTTTCAGCTACATCGACTCTCTCATGTCCACCACTCACCTGGTGATCATCTGGTTGCTGAATATTGTTTATATTATTCATTGTTGAATATTCAAACAGAATATTTTTGCTGTTTCATCTTAGAACATTGACTTTGTTAGTGTGATCATAGAAAGCTAATAATCAGTTTATCTGGAATTGCTGCATAATTACAATGTTAGTATCCTCCTCCTTTCTTCAATCACAGTACAGAGTTACTTGAGCATTACTACTCCCATAGGCATACTGCTTATCTTCATATAGCTCACTCTAATACATTAATATATGGCAGCAAGTTTCATAGACACATAAAGTATATATAATTATAATCCAAGTTTGAAACGTGACTCCATAGTGTCACGAAAAGTAATTTTTCCTTTAGTTTTTTTATACAATAATCTATCCACTCCCACATCACCTACTGTAACAATCTCTTTTTCTCTTGCATAACAATGCGTTCAGACATATATGTTGAATTATAACCCATTTGTAACTCTTCATGACACAAAGAGGCATACAACCTAAAATCAGGGCAAGGAGAAGCAGTATCCAATACTATTCTTAGTTGCTAGCACTGTTTTAGGGAGCGATACTATCCACTATATGGATGCAGGCTGTTATCTAAACCCAAAATTGATCTGTAATCAGTCCTTTCCTGTCCTTTTTCCTGTGTCTATTGGCTAGTCAAAGAAGGAAACAAAAAACATACTGGGACCTTTTTTGCTCTAGCCTTTTTTCCCAAATCCCCCATCTTGCTACCACTACAGGAGCTGGACCAGTGCTAAACGCTGAATAGGACATCAGCAATATTTTAACAAGTGTCATTCAGATCTGCTTGTGGCAGCGTTAGACAATATTGTGGTAAAAGCATTGGCAGCCACATGATACCTATCTACAATAGAACTACTACCAGTTCAGTTGTGTCAGTGGTAGAAATAGTGGGAAATTGGGGAAGGTGGTTATTATAGAGACAGCATGATTTTGGTAGATTTGCAGTTAAGGTAATAGCAGATCTAATTCATTAGATAATGTTGCAACACCAGTGAAAGTTTTTCGAACAGTTTTTCTCCTCTTTTAATTTGATACATCGTTTGCACCTTTCCAACCAATGGTGTCCAAGTGAAACCTTTGGAGAAGATTTTACATCAGAGTTGCAAATTTCAGGGTCTTTCTAATTGGCTTGTGAACGACTCTGAGCTGCTTGTGGCATTTGTTCCTATAAGAATTTTTTTTAAGGATTAAATACCAGAGAGTAACAAAAATGTGTAGCATTCACTGCTTTTCCAGCAGCATGAGCATAAATGCTGTGCAAAAGGCTGAGAAGAGTCACAATGTTTGAAATCTTACTGTAAGAGAAAAATGTTATGTAAGATAAGGTGGCTAAGTGTTATTTTTAAAGCAGTAATGGTTAAATAGAAATAGCTAGGTGTTACTTACTGATAAACCACCTGTTCCTTTGGCAGACCCAAGCAACTAATTTTATATGGATTAAAAAGTTAGTTACCATATATGTGGTGTCATTGGAATCTTATTGACCAATGTGCACCATAACTATTTTAGGAGCCAAGATCTGACTATCCCTTTCAATGGAAACAAATATTGTTCCTTTTAGTTTCTATCCCGTTTCCCTGTTGGGAAGCAAGGAGGCAAAAGGAACCTATCCACTTCCTCCTCCTCATTTTGATGCTGGAAGCAAAGGACTCCATGTTTTATTCCACCACTGTTTGTGTATTTTCTTTGTCCTTTGAGTGCCCAGAGCCGGGGGGGGGGGGGGCGGGGGGGACAGAAAAGAGTTACCTGTGGAAAAATAGCAACAAATAAAAAACACAATGATCCTGATTCTCATTTATACTAAGACCCTTGTATGACATTCTGGCAGTGCAATGCATTCTTCTATTGCCAGAGGGGTGTAAAGATGCTGCCAATTAAATAAGAATCAGATGCACTCATGGCTTTTGACACACCTCTACCCCAAGTCAAGGCCCTCTCTACCTTAGAACCACAAAAATGTTTATCCCATTCTGTTTACAGCATGGCTATTTCATTCAAAAGCTGGTGTTAATATTGTTTAGTAGAAGCCACACATTCCTCTCTGCCTATCTGTTGCTGTCTATCCTTACAAAGAGAAGATTCAGAAGTATTCTACAGCAGTCATCCAAAACATCACAGTCACACTATTTTGTATGCTGCTTTACTACAGAATGCAGCAGTGTTTTATATTATTGTAAACAGGGACAGGTCCTCAGAAGATTCTGAAGAGATGATTCTTCACCTCTGAACCATTCCTCTCAGCTCTTGCAGTGAAGTGGAATTATGAAGCCCAAGAAGATGGTTCCACAACAGCTGCATCCCTAAATTTTCGTCAGGTGCCTTGTGAAGTTTCTGTTTCCCCTATTGCTCTTTCCTCAGCAGCTTTTTCTCTTGACGGAAGCCACCGAATCAGCTGCTTCTGTATTCTCTGCTTAACAGAGGGTGCTGCAGATGCACTGCTCAGTTGTTGTCTGTACTATCAAGAACTCTGTTTCCTTGTCCCATTTCTGATAGAATTAGTGTTCCATTCAATCCTGCAGGTTGTGGCTGTCATCTTCTATGGTAATTTCTCTCGAGTTGATAGCCTCTGATTTATCACAGCTAACCTTGGGTACAGCCATCCCTCAGATGCTCTGCTGTTGCAATTCCAGTGGACCCTGTGCCTCTGGTTATTAAAGTGCAGTCCTACTCTGAAAAGAACTGACTCTGCAAAGATAACATTGTGAATTCCAGTGGGATTGACTCTCAGGGATTCCAACTGAAATATGCTTTGTTTACAGGTAAAGAGAATGGGGGTGTTTTTACTAACTGCCAGTTGTGCAAACTTACTCTGAGCTCTGGGTCAAGCTAATGTCTTCCCACCTCAAATACAGTAATAGAATTACTCAGCTTAGCACTTTAGGTTTTTTGTAAGGGCCTTCAGGGATATACATGCAGCAGCACAGTCAGCCATATGTTACGTGTGCCATGGCATGCAGCTGGATGTGCATGGAAGCAACAAACGGCGTTGCTGTCACTACCTGCTGGCACCGATCAGGATCTGCTGCTGCCAAAAGCAAAGATCTGCACTGTGTACCCAACTTAGAGATTTTCAAGGCCCAGCTTGACAATGCCCTGGCTGGGATGATTTAATTGGTGTTGGTCCTGCTTTGAGCAGGGGGTTGGACTAGATGACCTCCTGTGGTCTCTTCCAGCCCTAATCATCTATGATTCTATACTGTGCTCCACTTGTTCTTAGAAAGCCAAGCAGAACTAACAGTGCATGCCTATGTGCTCTCATGCTCTTCTAGACCAGTATTGCTGGAGCTGCCAGTAGGCAGAATAGAACTGGTGTCCCCTTCTTGCTGGCTGAGGGCAGCAAGGGTTGAGTTGGCTTTTACAGAATCTCTTCCCTCTTCATAAGGGAGGAGTTTCAAGTAAAGAGAAACCTGGGGAAGAGAAGGGGAGAGAAAATGTTGGAGGGAATGATCTGTGGGAAAGAGATAGGAAGCACTCGGGAGATCCAAGGGAAAGAAAGAATAGGCAGCTGAAAGATACAAGTATCCGGGGAAAGAAGAGACAAAAGAGACAGAAGAGGTGAGAGGAAAGGAAAAACAGAGTTCAAGGCCTCTTTCACCACTGCATTGTTCTCGTGAAAAGAATAGTTATGCTGGCATAAAACTGGGTAAACCTGGCACTGCATCAGTTCTTGATGGGAAGGAAAGTAGATGTGAGATAAAGAAAAGGCACCACTTTCAGACTGCTAAATTTAATTTTTATTGAATTATTCACATTCCTAATCTTTTCTCTTGAATCCTGGCTGGAGAAGGCAGGGGAAAGGGCATTAATACTGATTTCATTGCTAACTCCATCCATGTTTCTTAATTTGTATAACAATGTCCAACAATGGTTTGAATACAGGAATTTCTTTTTTTCCCCCATAGTTCATGCATGGTGATAAGATGAGTTTTGTTGCTATGTTCTTGCATACCATTAGGGGCATATTAGCAAAATCTGACCTCCCTTTTTGTGTCTATACATAACTGGGAGCATTGTAGGCCAGATGTCTTAGCCTGAGACATTTATTGAGTGTCCAGTTTAGGCACCTACCTACATGAATGACCTCAATTGTGCTTGTAATTATTTGTGCTCAGAAATTTATGGGTGCAAAGAAATGAGGCCTTTTATGGGTAGAGTGAAGCTCAAGCCCATAATAGTTTTTTTTTTAATCTTGCCGATGCAGAAACTGTAGCAATAGAATTCTAGTTTTAAAGTATTGTCAAACTAACATTAAAACAAGACACAAGGGCAGGCTCCTCAGCTGGAGGAAATCAGGGACATTCCATTGACTTTAATAGGGCTACACTATCTTCCCCTACATTTGTTAATTTATTCAAACCACTGTTAGTTTGTACATATCACATTTCCATTGTGGAATCCAATGATTAAAGAACAGTCTTTAAATTAAACAGGTGGCGGGGTGGAATTGCCTTCTGCTGGCACGATGATACCCCTCCACCCTTTCTCTCCCTTTCTGCAAATGGCTAAGCCATCAGGGGTCATGTTTATCTTGGTCCATAAAGAGAATCCTGAGGAGCAAATGGTTTTACTTTTGGTATGCAACAGAATGCAACAAAAGGCAAGTATTAAAAAATCAAGCAATCAATCTCAGGGAGGATTTATCTAACATGAGATTTTCAATCCTAGTAGACTAATGCTAGACAAAAGCGAGAGATACCTTATGGTGTGTCTGTACTAGTAAATGTTGTTTGTCATCTCTGTGTATAATAAGGAAGACAATGGAAAGCAAACACCTGTTATAAACGTGCTGGTGTTTTGCAGTCAGATTATAAACCAAGACCATAAACTCAATTGTTAAACCAACATTGCTCAACAGGAAGGGAAACAGAAAGAATGTTACATTGGTTCTATTGCATGATTTATAAGTCAGATACGTTGTGAGGGCGAGGAACAGTTTGTTGTCTGAAGTACTTTGATATGTAACATAAAGCAACTATACCAAGTGAAACACAGTATATGGAAACCATCAAGGTAATATAATTGAATCTCTACCAACAGAACTGGTGCTGAGCACTTTACGGGTCTACACTATGGAAGACAGAATCTGCCTTTTAACATTTACTGGCAAATGTTTTATTGCTGCCATCCAGCAGCAACCTTCTTAAAAATTTCCTCTGCTGCATCATGGTGCATGCACTGTATCTGATGGTATGCTTTATGTAAATCCTAGCAAATACTTTTCCACTACAAACTATGAAGAGAGCTTTTCTCTTGTGGAGGTCTTGAAATGTTCTGTCACAAGGGTGATCTTGTCTTAAAAATACAGGATTTGCAGTAAAGACTCCTGGGTTGTTTCCAACTTCTGCCACCAGTATCATGTGGCATGTCATTTTACCTTGTTTCTTGATTTGTAAAGTGGGGATAGTAATTTCCCGCCTCAATGCCTTAATTAATTAATGTTTGTAAAGTACTTTGATAATCTCAGATTGAAGGCAACATAGTGTGAGTCTAAAAGCTATTCTAAAACAGCAAGAAAATCTTTGGCTCAACAGCTTAATTTCAGCAAGGTCTTTTGGGTCATAATTTGTATCGTGTGGCCCCTACATTATGCAGTTTTAATTGTTTCTGTTCAACAGCTGCATCAAAATCTGATTGGTTAATTACCAGAGATGCGTTTTGAAATATGTGGCCGACTGTTTTAGTCCAAATTCTTAAAAAGCAAAAAACTCTCTTTCTGTAGTTTTGATCCTGATGTATGACTTTAAAGTAAACAGCCTCATCTCATGTTCAGCCTCAGTTTTGCATACAATTTAGCATCTTTTACTAACATATTAGCCCACTTTGTAATATGCTATAGAAAGAGGAAAGCAGCTTCTCTTGTTTTTTGTAATGCTTGCTTTTCAAAGCTTTTGATGTCGTCTCTCTCTCACTCAGAGTATTAGGGCCAAATGCAGAGTCCTGACATTTCAAATGTCTCAGAAAGCTGGATAGCTATTGATCTTTTATTGTACAGTAGGCTTCATATACTATATCAGATGTTAGTGCTAGTCCTTGTCAGATATACTTAACCTATAGAGAAAAGTGACCAAAACTGCAATGCATCTGCCAGTGCCAACAGGATGGGTTTACTATGAGCCCCCTGTTACGGGTAGATAGGAAAGAGAAAGAAAGGATGAACTTGTTACTCTCGGTCAGCATGACTAACCAGCCTTCCCAGTTGCCATCTATTCCCTCTGTAGTTTTTCTTTTATTAGGTCTTTTGAGTAAAAAGTGTTTGCTTTAAATATCAGTAAGTCTATCAGTTTAAAAGCACTCAGATGCATGACCAGCATACCCTGAGGCCAATAACATTAACATCAAATGTCAACTCAAACACAGCACATTCTGCTTATCAAGTAGTTCAACATACCTACCAGTATAGCTTATTTCCATCAGCCACCATGCACTTGTCTTGCTTAATAAGCAAAACCAAATAGCCAGTACTTGGACAAGTAGACCGGCAACTCAGAAAAGTAAATATGAGATACAGTGCAAAATGTATGTATTCCTATATATAATGTCTATACAAAAAGAACAAGAGTACTTGTGGCACCTTAGAGACTAACAGGTGCCACAAGTACTCTACAACTTTTTGCGGATACAGACTAACACGGCTGCTACTCTGAAAAATATCTATACAGAGATTAAACATGTATAAATATAGAAAATATTTTAAAGAGAAGGAGAATCTAATCCCGAATGCAGTTTGAACCATTGTGTTCGTCTTTATAAGTCTGCTTAATAGCGTACAGTGTATTATGCATTATACACAGGCCAGCCCTCTCAGCTTGTGTTGTTACACTGACTTCAGTGAAGCTACAGTAATACACACCAGTTTTTCAAGAGATATGGGTCAGATTCTCAGCTGGTGTAAATTGCTATAGCTTTTGTGAATTCAAGGGAGCTATGCAGATTTATACCAGGTGAGGAGGTGACACTGTGTGTGTGTGTGTGTGTGTGTGTGTGTGTGTGTGTGTGTGTGTGTGTGTGTGTGTGTGTGTGTCAGATTCCGTACTTGTTCCAGGTTTATGCTGGTGTAACTCTACATATGTCAGTGGATTTACTCCTGATTTACACAAGTATAACTCAGATCAAAATTGTTCACATTCAAAAACTTTCCATTTGACTTTGTCGTTTTGCACTAATGACTTGTGCCTTCATTTTGATACTGATGTTTGACATGCAGTGGTGTAAAACCTGAAATAAGTCTCCAGTTGTGTACATTTCCCTGCCATTCTGTATTTAGACACCCATGTAGTGCACTTTGGTCCAATCTCATCCCTGAGATATGTGTTGATGTAGTGATCAACCCTCCAACAGGAGGGAGTATTTGTCTAGCCCTGCCTAGCTGACACCTGGGCTACCTTTGCTTTATATAAGGAAGGGCAGTGCCAATCTGTTCAACTCATGTTCCTTGGTTGGAGGAGATAACAGTCTGAGGTGATGTTTTGCATTCATAGGGAAGGATAGCAAGCAAGCACAGCAGTGAACAAAATTACTGGTAAGTATTTGTCCCTGGCCAAATATCCATAAAAGCTAAGCAAGGTCCTGGAGCCTTGATGCTGAGCGGTGAGTGACCATGACATCTTGGGTCACTTGTCTGGTTAAAAGGGTGGAGCTTTTGGAAAAGAATGGGAAAATGCATCTCTTCTAAAGCCCCACCCTGGGACAGTCTCAAGCTTTTTGACACAGGCTGAGGAGCATCACATAGAGCTAACAAACCAGAACAGTTTAGTTAAGGAGACACAGACTGATCTAGAGAAAGCCTGTCAGGCAGAGAGAGATCTGTGTGGAGTAACAATCGTGTCAGGATACGAGGGTGGCTGCACTGACCAAAGGCCATTCTCCATTTTGAACAACGGGTTTCTCAATTGCCAGAGACCTGCAGGCTCCAGTGAACACCAGGCTCTGGATGCTGTTTTGTTGGAGTTACAGGATGTTTAAATAAAATAATGACAGTCTCAAATATGAGCTCTCTGTGTCTTAAAAAAACAATATGTTAGACCTTGTTTTCCCAAACTGTAGAGAATACTTCCATATTTTGTGAAACGAGCTTTATACTCAAATAGACAAATTTTATCAAAGTACTGAGTCAAAAATGTTTATTTCCAGTTCTCTTTCTTGTTTCCAATACTGTAATTGTCTGATTCCAATTATATTTTAATTTTTGGTACTGTGCCAATAAGCTGTCCTTTTACATGGGTGAGAAGACTGCAGATGAGATAATCACTGTTGGGATACCTTGGAGAGAAGAAACCTGACCTCTGAATTTGGAGAATGCTAAATCAGAAGTAGAGCTGATCTGAAACTGGAATTTCCATTCTGTGGGAAATTCTGATATTCTGAAATTTTTGTATGTTCCAAATTGTAACAAAAAGTTGAAATCAAAAAAATTCCCAAAGAAAAGACATTCAAAAACATTTACAATTTGGAACCATTAAAACATTTCATTTTGATAATGTCAAAACATTATACAATATATAATATATATAATAATACATTTTATATCATACATATACATTGAAATTCATATTTTAATATAATATCTAAACAAAATTAATCAAAATGATTAATTAAAAGTCAAGATGTACCAGTATATTACTGCCAAACAGTCTCCTTTTTTCTAGGAACTTCTAATCAACCTCCTGGACTGGACAAGTCACATTAATACAGCAATATATAACCATACACATGCACCACCTAGCTAATTCTTAAGGTAACTTCCAGCACCATGTTTCTCACTGACAAGATCCTTTGTTTTATGTGGCACATTAGGCCCAAAATGTATGGCAGAGCAGAACTGAATTAGTCAGCAACATTAACTTGATTACAAAATCAGCTAGCAGCCTCCAGTTCTACTGAAATAATTCTAAAAATCTGCAACATAGGGGAAATATTTAATAATATGCCATATGGAGCTACCTCTGACTTGCCATTGCCCTTCTAGTAAGCCACATACTCTCTTCTCCTTCACAATCCTAAATAGCTTAGAGGCTTCTGCATGCCTGCTCTCAAACTTGGTCTGGTCAGTAAAGCTTACAAATGATTTCTCCCTGCCTCTTAGAGAAGGTCCAGGAGAGCTAGTCACCTCTCTTGTCTTCATTCTAGAAAGTTATTCTAGCCACCCATGATGTCCCTTTAAGGGAGCAGCTTAGAATCAGACAGAAAAACCACTGAGGTTCCTCTTTTGTGAAGAAACCACAACACAAAGAAACAAAAAAGGGAGATGAAGGCAGAATAGTGGGTGGAGAAGCTCAAGACCAAGAAGTGGCACGAAGGCAGCATGCTGCAGATTTAGGCACCAATTCTGGACAGCATGTCAGTATGTGCTTATGTTCTGATGAATTCACTGTGACTTAAGCATATTACTGGGGTGTAATGCAGCAACTTAACAAAAAGGTGAGGTGAGTGCTCCACTTCCGGGTCCTTTTGTGCAGTCACTCAACTAGATTGTAGATGGAACCCTTCCCAAAGGTAACAGCCACAGTCAAAGAACATCTGTAAATGTTTTAGAAGACTTACTATCATTTTCTTTTATTTTTTTTTCACTGAACTAATATTAGAAACTGGATAAAGTCGTATTTGGTTTTTGTTTTTTCCTAATCTTCTCTACTTTCTGTTACTGTTATTTTTTTCTGTCTCTTTTTAAAAAAAAACAACAACTCACAAGTTAAAAAAGAAACAGAGAGAGACTTATAAACTTCTCTGGCTAGAAGTTTTTAAGTTAAATTAAAAAAACTTTCATTTGATGATGTACTTATCCAACAAAATAATACCATGAAGAAGTAGAAAAATTGCAAGGTTTGGCAGAGAGATGAGAGTTGTGGATTATTTTTTTCTTTGGCTTTTCTAAAAAAAATCTCACTCTCTTAAATGGGTTCCTATGTCAAAGGAACAGTTTTTGGAGCGTTTCAATGCGAGAGGCTCTCTATTTATATAGAGCTAAGCTTTCTAACCCTTGTAGTTCAAAGTTGAGTAATACATTACATGTTTATATACATAAATGTGTAAGTAATCAGTGTTATGAAGGGAAAAAGTCTTAGAAATTCAGATGCCATTGTTCATTACCCAGATTTACCTTCACTAGATTGATGATGCATGCTAAGGTAAATAACAATGTTTAAATGTTTCTACTGAGCTGCAGGGATTACACTTAATTAAAACTATTAATGCTTCAGTTTTCCAAATTTATACTGCTCAGTTATTCAGACTTCAAAGCTCAATTCACTGAAAAATTCATTATGAATTATAGACAGAGCACACATCTTTTTTCCCTTAAATTTAAGTGAATTTGACCTTTAGTTCTCATTAAAGTACAGGATATGTGTGGGATGAATAATACTATACATGTGTATGTATTGCTTATAAAAAAAAAAAATCTTAGGATTTTCCAGAATGACTAGTGGCTTTAAGTGACTACATTTTGGGAAGCCCAACCTGAGACATCTTGAGCCTGATTTTCAGATGGTAGGTGCTCAGCACTTTCTGGAAATCAGCTTCTCCTCCCCTTTGAAATGTGTCAGATTTGGCACCTAAAATTTGAGGCACCCAAGATCACAGTGCCCTTGAAAATCTTGTCCCACATTTACAGTGCTGGAGATTTTGGCCTGGTATTTATCCACAGAACAGAGAGCAGCAGCATAATCCTCAATACAGTATCCCACTACTATACTTGAATCATGACAGAGAAGGATCACGTCATGGACTGAGAGGGTACTTCACCCATTCGGTCCTGGGGTGGAACTGCCAGGAAGTATGTCACCTGTGGAAGACAGGTTTCAGAGGGGTAGCCGTGTGAGTCTGTATCAGCAAAAACAATGAGGAGTCCTTGTGGCACCTTAGAAACTAACAAATGTATTTGGGCATAAGCTTTCATGGCATAGATCACATTGGTAGATGTGCAGGTGAACGAACCCCTGATGATGTGACTGATGTGGTTAGGTCCTATGATGGTGTCCCTTGAAATGATATGCGGACAGAGTTGGCAATGGGATTTGTTGCAGGGATTGGTTCCTGGGTTGGTGTTTCTTTTGTGTGGTGTGTAGTTGCTGGTAAGTATTTGCTTCAGATTGGGGATCTGTCTGTAAATGAGGACAGGTCTGTCTCCCAAGGTCAGTGAGAGTGATGGATCGTCCTTCAGGATAGGTTGTAGATCCTTGATGATGCGCTGGAGAGGTTTTAGTTGGGGGCTGTAGGTGACGGCTAGTGGCGTTCTGTTACTTTCTTTGTTGGGCCTGTCCTGTAGTAGATGACTTCTGGGTATCCTTCTGGCTCTGTCAATCTGTTTCTTCACTTCCCCAGGTGAGTACTGTAGTTTTAAGAACGCTTGATAGAGATCCTGTTCGTGTTTGTCTCTGTCTGAGGGATTAGAGCAAATGCGGTTGTATTTTAGGGCTTCGCTGTAGACAATGGATTGTGTGATGTGGTCTGGATGAAAGCTGGAGGCATGCAGGTAAGTATAGCAGTCAGTAGGTTTCTGGTATAGGGTGGTGTTTGTGATCATTGCTTATTTGATGAGTTTGTAAGATATGCACAGCTGTCATTTTGGAACTAAGTACAGACCATACAGTCCCTGCCAGATGCCTGTGTTGAGCCCCATTTAAATCAGCAGGATTCTGTGCAGGCACATGGACCTGCACTAAGACATTTGTATGCAGGATTAGAGGCTAATTCATTTCTTATAAAGGACACCAATCAGCTATATGATACAACTTCCAGTGACTAGCAACCTGAGCTGTATTTGAACAAGCAGACTATCAGGAAAAAGGCTTTTTGTCCTATTACAAATCCTCTGAACCATCCAGACCCAGGGACTGGCACTTCCTAGTGTTCATCCAAATACCAAATAGCTGAGATTATTATTTGTTTAATTAGAAATAATTAAAGAGGACAATCAAATTATTTAAAAATATCTCCAATTCAGGAAAGCTTTTAAAGGTAATACTTATATGGAACTGCAAATGCATTGCACATTAATTTCTATGATTAAATTAAACCACTGATGACAATAACCCATTATTTAAATTAACATTACAAATTACTGGCAAAAGTCACAGTGCTTTTGGTTAGATGCTACCTTTGGATAAGTAAATAGTTCCTGGCAATGGATTTGTTTTTTATTTTTACCTTTAATTGATTTACTTTTTTCATAAAAAGAGGCACAATTTTTAATATCTGCCTTTATTTTAGTAAAGTTCTCTATGAAATATTCACATTAAAGAATGAGGCAGCCAGGAGTTCAACACAGTATATCACATTGGCAAATGGCCTCAATAATTGAGCTGATCACATTATTTTAAAGAAAGATATCCACTAATTCCTGTTCATTTTACTGACGCACAACTCCCATTCAAGTCAATGGAGTTGGTTGTTGGTAAGCTAGTGGTTCCCTCAAGCAGAGGTTCTCAAAAAATGGAGTCCGTGCCCTACTGGTAGTTTGTGCAGAGCAGGCTGGTCACCTGGTGCTGGCTTTTCTGTATTTCTAGTTGCTAAATTACACTGATAGTTAAAACTTTAATAAATACTTTCCCAATGTTACTTTTCCATGTAAGCAACTGCTAGTAGTTACCATAAGGATGTTATTCTATCGCCAGTGGGAGAGGATAGTTCATGCTGTGAATGAGAGGGAAGTGTCCCATAAGACTAGCTCTCTATTGAAATATGATCCACACTATGAAAACGTCTAAGAACCTCTGTTCTAAGGCAAGCAGTATTTGTCCCTGCATATAAACAAATGCTGAAATTATTGTATTTTCAGCAAGTACTGTGCAAAATAATGCAATTTCACTTAAATCTTTGCTAAATTTCCCAATAATGATCACTTTGCAATCATGCCAATAATGCACAGAATGCTCTTTTGATATTAGTTTGTGCTCAACCTGTATCAAATGAAACTCAAATATTCTAGGGGTTTGCGCAGGTTACATTTAGACTCGCACATCTAGGTTTTGTTTTTAAAATGCTTTTACAATGATAAATTAATTTTTCATTAATTAGCATTTCATTTCACTGAAAATTTGGGCTTGGATTTAAATGTTCCCTTGTAGATTCCAATAAAAGTTTACAAAGTGAGAATGAGGGCCTGTCTAAACAAGAAAGTTTTACCAGTTATACCAATATAATCATACAGGTATAGTTACAGCGGTGTTTTCCCCTATATGGATACTCATATCCAGTATCAGAGTGGCTTTTTCCGGTTTGGCTTAAACCCCTTTGCCAGCAACATAAGCTAAATTAAAAACAAAGTACTTTTATACTTGGATAAAACTGTCCATGTGAGGGGTTATACCAATATAATTATATTGATTTACATTGACACTGTAGGTTAAAAAAAATTCATGTAGACAGGACATTAGAATGAATTGACTCATTGTCTGGGCAGAGGGAGAAGGGGTAGTTAAGTACAGGAGATGGGACAGCACAGTGTGGACAGAGAGAGTGAGTTAAGACAGGCAAATAAACTTGTATATTGGAGTAAGCCTGTTTAATTTAACAGGACCCTTCTTCCAAGTGTTGTCCCACATCAGGGTTACTATCCCCCTCCAAGTCTGGCCTGTAAGATCTCTTGGCTAGGGATGTTTCCCTGCACTGGGCCCGCAGTCCAGGGTCCCCCTTGCTCTCCCAGCTGCTCACCACTCTGGCCCCAGCTCCACTCTGCCTCAGCGTTGCCTCCGCTCCTCCTCCAGCGCAGCTCCCTGGGCTGCTCCTCTGCTTTGCTCTGGCTCGTGCAGCTCTGCTCCCAGCACAGCTCAGGCTCCTGCTCTCCCCTTAGCTCGACCCTGTTCTGGCCCAGGCAGCTCCAGCTCACATGGAGGGCAGGGCCCCATGCCTCTTGACTCCCTCATTGGCCTGCCTGTCCTGTCAATCAGGCTGACCTGGGGCATCAGCCTCTCCACACTGGCCCTCAGGGCTGTCAGTCTCAGGTGAGAGGCAACGTGTCAAGGGGCATGCAGGGTCAAGCGCCAGCACCTGCCTGGGAGAGCGCCTAGCTGAGGTGGTGGCAGGCTGCCCCCACCCAGGCTTGGCTTCCGGCAGGCTCAGCCTCTGTCCCCGGAAGCCGAGCCCAGGCAGGGAGCAGGCTGCCGCTGTTGCCCCTCCCTAGCCAGTCTCTCTCCCGGGCAGCTAACTACACTGCACAAAGCAGCAACCGGGAGCTCCCCCCCAGGCCTGGCCCCCAAGGAGAGCTGCTGAACATGCTGGGGGAAGCCAGCACAGTGGGATGACAGAGCCCTCTCCCCCCCACACCCCTGCCCTGCAGGTAACATGGGATGTGGTGGGGGGAGAGTACAGGGCCCCGAACTGGGGGCGTGGAGGAGACACGTGTCCTCCCCTTTGGCTAGTGCCCCACAGTATGGGAAGGCACCAGTTGTCTATGCTCAGGGTCCTGATTTCTCATCAGCCCTTCCCATTTCTTTCGGTACTGGGAGATGTCCAATCAAAAAAACCCCAGTGAGCTTTAGTAAGAGGCCAACAGTCCCCTTACACTTGTATCAATGGAAGCAGGCTGGCTCCTGTTAGAGTGGCCAGACAGCAAATGTGAAAAATCGGGACAGTGGGTGAGGGGTAATAGGAGCCTATATAAGAAAAAGACCCCAAAATCGGGACTGTCCCTATAATCGGGACATCTGGTCACCCTAACTCCTGTGGCAGGCCCTGTAGCAGGGTGACTTTCAGGAAAGTGGCCAGTAGAGTGGGAACCTGTAGGGAATAGATACGTTCCTGCAGAAGATCCCAGGTTAGGCAGGAAGGGGTGATTGGTGTGCTGTACTAGTTTTATGTGAAAGAAATAAAGTTGAAGCCCTGAGAAAAGAGTCTAAATCAGATTCTGGGCATGGTGTCAGTCCTTCTTGGGACGAGGAGACAGGCCAGTAGTGTACGTGGGGTTTACACTGAGGCAGTTTACTAGATTAAGCTGTATGTTACCAGATTAAGCTGCGTCGGTGCAGCATGGCTGCGTTAAGGGTTTGCACTAGTGTAATTACATCAGCGTAGCGTGAATTTCATTAATATAGCCTGGGCCTTATACTACAAAACCAAGGGGGAAGGATCATGTCGTTTTATTGACTTGTAAAGTACCATGTGCACCTTTGGCTCCATATAAATAGTAATTATGTCCCTTCTGTGACTTTTCCTAAAATTAACGACGATCATGTTGCAGCTGTCGTCATGTGCATCTTTTCTGGCATCCTTACAGTGATAGAAGCACTCAGCTTCTTGCTTTGCTAACATTAATAGTACACGAGGAGACATTTAGAAACATAAGGGCGTTCCTAAGCACATCTAGTGTATCATTACTATGAAACTGGTTTCACAGAGCATCCTTAATGGACAATATCATATATGCTCTACTGAGAATGTGAATGTAAAAAGAAGGAACGGAAGGTTTCATGGTGAGATTTAAAAAGAAATTACTCATGTTAGGGGAGAAGGAGGAACAACAAAAATAAAAAATATCAAACTGAATTACAGAGGGGATAGAGAGGAGGCCCTGTCGCAGGGTGCAGATGGCTAACTCCTCTGAAATGTAGGGTGGGCTATGGAGAACGAGGTATATGATCCAACTTTCTGAAATGAAAGAGTTGGTTGGCCACAGCATTCAGGACCTCCAGAGGTTACCAGATATATGCAGAGAAGACAATATGGGTGCTGGAATCTGCTATAGCTATACGGCACAAATTTACTGCTTTTCGTTTTAATAAGCTCCAGAAAATTTATGATGGCAAAGCAATAAACCGAGGCACTTGACAAAGAGAGGAGCTCATAGGCAGTTCCTGCATCAGTAGCCCCAGCACATCCAGAAGCAAAATGCTGTGTACAGGAATTTGTGGCTTCCGCTGCTTCATTTTCACACTGCTCAGCTCGCAAATCTATTAACACAGCTCCAAGAAAACTTGAATTTCAAATTTCTGAATGCATTGAGTTTCACACTTGACTAATCAAGTCAAACAATGTCTGCTAATCAGATTTACAAGTGTGAATGTGTCAGTGTGTGGGGATCCGCCACATAAATACATGCAGAAAGATTTGGATAGCTGTTCAATATTTCAAATACAACCTTACCAGGCCTGAAAGCTGAATTCTCAGCGAGTGTGATAGGATCGGAGCCATACTCTGCATATAATGCATAGGAAGGCTCATCTACTGGTAACTGTGAAATCTGAAATGGTAGAATTTTCTAAGAATTTAAACTGAGCCAACACATTGGTATGTGACAACCTTTTATGGAGCTTTTTTACATACTGAATTTAATGTACTAAAATCTAAGACATTTCAGTAACTCCTCCAGGAAAATTATAGATTACAAGTTTAACTGAAAAAGACTTGCTATAAATTGATCTCCAGAATTATTATGACTAATTACATTTCTCTGTTCATAATTAACAAATTTTGAAATATTTTATGTATTAGGTGTCTAACCTCAGCTCCTATGGAAAAAAATTATGTTTTCTATGCTGGGAAGGGAATAAAAGAATATTTAGAGACACCAATATATTCTAATGTCTTGGTTAATATTTTTATTGTATAATTATTTGATAGATGTTTATAACCATAATTTTTTCTTCAAGTGATGGTCCTTATGTGTATTCCGTTGTGGGTGTGTATTCATGCCTAAGACTGGAAGAATTTTCATTAGCACTATCCCTTGATTCATGCATGCACCCTGCACTTCCTCATGTGCCAAACTGAGAGCATAAGGGGTAGCATAGACCACAAGCACTGACTTTTGTTTTTGTCAGTGGGTGCTTTCTGCCTTTTGGTTTCATTATGTGCCATGTATGTGCTCCTATCACCTACTGGTGACTCATGGGTGCTGAGCACCCCCTATTTTTTTTCACTGGATGCTTGACCCCTGGAGCACCCATGGACTCAGCACCTATGGCACAGACCATCTGCCTCTCCAGTCACTTTCCTACCTCCCTTGGTCTGAGATGGAACTCCTCCTGTGTCTGCAGCTTTGCTAGTATTCAGCCCCTGCTTAGAAATAAAGCCACTATCACAGCCACATTAGCTCTTCAAAAGCATAGTCTATCAATACGGACAGGTAGTCATTTTGAAGAACTGCAAAAGCTAGAAACACTACTTGAGCCCAGCAGGTTTGTGACTGGGGGTACGTCTACACTACGAGATTATTCCGATTTTACGTAAACCGGTTTTGTAAAACAGATTGTATAAAGTCGAGTGCACGCAGCCACACTAAGCACATTAATTCGGCGGTGTGCGTCCATGGTCCGAGGCTAGCATCGATTTCTGGAGCATTGCACTGTGGGTAGCTATTCTGTAGCTATCCCATAGTTCCCGCAGTCTCCCCCGCCCCTTGGAATTCTGGGTTGAGATCCCAGTGCCTGATGGGGCAAAAATCATTGTCGCGGGTGGTTCTGGGTAAATGTTGTCAGTCATTCCTTCCTCCAGGAAAGCAATGGCAGACAATCATTTCAGGCCCTTTTTCCTTGGATTGCCCTGGCAGATGCCATTGCACGGCAACCATGGATCCCATTCAGCTTTTTTTTACTGTCCCCGTGTGTGTACTAGATGCTGCTGACAGAGGTAATACTGCAGCGCTACACAGCGGCATTCATTTGCCTTTGCATGACAGCAGAGATGGTTGTCAGTCGTTCTGTATTGTCTGCTGCGCCATTGTAAATTGGCGATGAGATGACGGTTATCTATTGTTCTGTACCATCTGCTGCTGTCATGGGTGCCCCTGGCTGAGGTCGGCTGGGGGCGCAAAGACAAAAATGGGAATGACTCCCCCAGTCAATCCCTCCTTTTTGGTATCTAAAAATAGAGTCAGTCCTGCCTAGAATATGGGGCAAGTGTGCTAGAGAACCAGTGTATCAGAGAGCACAAGCGCTCCATGTCAGATCCCGCAGAAATGATGAGCTACATGCCATTCTAGGGGGTGTCCCTGCAACAACTCCACCCTCTGCTTCCCTCCTCCCCAAACCTTCCTGGGCTACCCTGGCAGTGTCCCCCCCATTTGTGTGATGAAGTAATAAAGAATGCAGGAATAAGAAACACTGACTTGTTAGTGAGATAAAATGGGGGGGACGCAGTCTCCAGCTGCTATGATAATCTAGGCAGGACAGAATCTTTTCTTTACACATGAAAGGGAGGGGGCTGATGGAGCTCACCTCCCAGTTGCTATGATGAGGATGGTTACCAGCCGTTCTGTACCATCTACTGGGAATCATTCCTATTTTTACCTAGGCACCCCCAGCCAGCCTCACCTGGGGCCAGCCAGGAGCACATACGGGCTCATGACCAGGCTGGCTATCAGTCCTACTGCACTGTAGCATCTGCCACCAGGGAGGGAAGGAGAGAGGATGCTACTGTTTACTGCTGCAGCACCGTGTCTACCAGCAGCAGTAAACAGTATACATAGGGTGACATATAAAAAAGTCAAGAAATGATTTTTCCCCCTTTTCTATTACGAAGGGGGAGGGGTGGTAAATTGACAAGATAGACCCTGAACCACCCCGGACAATGTGTTTGACCCTACAGGCATTGGGAGCTCAGCCAAGAATGCAAATGATTTTCTGAGACTGCGGGGACTGTGGGATAGCTGGAGTCCTCGGAAACCCCTCCCTCCCTCCCTCCATGAGCGTCCATTTGATACTTTGGCTTTCCGTTACGCTTGTCACGCGGCACTGTGCTGTGGACTCTGTATCATAGCCTGGAGATTTTTTTCAAATGCTTTGGCATTTTGTCTTCTGTAACGGAGCTCTGATAGAACAGATTTGTCTCCCCATACAGCGGTCAGATCCAGTATCTCCCATACAGTCCATGCTGGAGCTCTTTTTGGATTTGGGACTGCATCGCCACCCATTCTGATCAGAGCTCCATGCTGGGCAAACAGGAAATGCAATTCAAAAGTTTGCGGGGCTTTTCCTGTCTACCTGGCCACTGCATCCGAGTTCAGATTGCTGTCCAGAGCGGTCACAGTGGAGCACTGTGGAATACCGCCCGGAGGCCAATACTGTCGATTTGCAGCCACACTAACCCTAATCCGATATGGTAATACCGATTTTAGCACTACTCCTCTCGTTGGGGAGGAGTACAGAAACCGACTTAAAGAGCCCTTTATATCGATATAAAGGGCCTCGTTGGGTGGACGGGTACAGTGTTAAATCAGTTTAACGCTGCTAAAATCAATTTAAACGCATAGTGTAGGCCAGGCCTAGATTCCTTGGGGAGAGAATTGTATGTCTCCTGATCTGTGGTGTTACCCACATTCTGCCATATATTTCATGTTATGGCAATCTTAGATGATGACCCAGCATATGTTGTTTGATTTAAGAACACTTTCATGCAGATTTGACAAAATGCAAAGAAGGTACCAATATGAGATTCCTAAAGATACCTATACCACTTGACCCAAGATTTAAGAATCTGAAGTGTCTTCGAAAATCTCAGAGGGACAAGATGTGGAACATGCTGTCAGAAGTCTTAAAATAGTAGCACTCTGATGTGGAAACTACAGAACCACCAAAAAAAGAAAATCAGCCTTCTGTTAGTGGCATCTGACTCAGGTGATGAAAATGAAGGTATGTTGGTCCACATTGTTTTGGATTCTTATCGAGCGGAACCTGTCATCAGCATGGAAGCATGTCCTCTGAATGATGGTCAAAGCATGAAGTAGCATATGGATGTTTAGCATATCTCACACATAAATACCTTGCAACATGGCTACAAAAGTGCCATGCAAACACCTGTTCTCACTTTCAGGTGACATTGTAAATAAAAAAGGGGCAGCATTATCTCTTGTAAATGTAAACAAACTTGTTTGTCTTAGCAATTGGCTGAATAAGAAGTAGGACTAAATGGACTTGTAGGCTCTGAAGTTTTATATTGTTTTAGTGCAGTTATATTTTTAGTGCAGTTATGTAACAAAAATAATTCTAAATTTGTAAGTTGAACTTTTACAATAAAGAGATTGCACTACAGTATTTGTATGAGGTAAATTGAAAAAAAGATTTCTTTTGTTTATCTTTTTTACAGTGCAAATATTTGTAATAAAAAATAGTAATATAAAGTGAGCACTGTATACTTTGTGTTCTGTGTTGTAATTTAAATCAATATATTTAAATATCCAAAAATATTTATAATAAATTTTAAGTGGTATTCTATTATTGTTTAATACTGCTGTTAAAACTGTGATTAATCATGACTATTTTTTTAATCTTGCGATTAATTATGATTTTTTAAAATTGTTTGACAACCCTAGTCAGTACACACTCTTAAAGACACTTGTGCAGCCCTCTGTTCCTTGGGTATATATAGCCCAGCACCTTCGAGAGCCACCTCCTTACAAGCAACAGCCTGCTTCTCAGCCTGTTTGTCATCAGAGGGCCTACAAACCTACCAGGAAGCACCCGAGATTTCAGCACAGCTGACAGAACATTCCTTCATCATTCTCCTCTCTGCCCCAGCCTCCCACCAAAAAGTTGTTTTGACAGGACCTTTGAGAGCTGTCAACCAGTCCCCACATCTCCAGGCACTCACAATACATTTGTTAGCCATTTCGTCCATGTCTTACCTATGTGGTACCTGGTTACATCAGGCAAATGGGTCTTAGACATTGTCACTACCAGCCAAATGATAGGATTCCTGTCCATCCCCACCACAACTCCCCCCTTCCCCATCCCTCTTCAGTGACCCCTCTCATGAGAGCATTCTCAGATATGAAGTAGATTCCCTAATCTTGCTGGACGCTATAGAGCCAGTCCCTCCACAGTGCAAAGGGGATGAGTTTTATTCAAGATATTTCCTTGTCTCCAAAAAGAAGAGAGGATGGAGACCCATTCTGGACCTCAGACAACTAAACATTTTCATATATCATTCAAAATTCTGGATGATTACCCTGGCCTCCCTACTCCCCACTCTAAACAAAGGCAACGGTTTTCAGGTCTCGATTTGAAGGATGCCTGTTTCCACCAAGGCATTCATTCTGCTCACTGCAGGTTCCTGTGCTTTACTGTGAGCCTAGACCATTATCAATACAGAATACTTCACTTTGGTCTCTTGATGGCCCAGAAGGTCTTCACAAAGGTACTAGCAGTGGTGACAGGTCACCTGTGCCACCAGGGCATCCCAGTATTCCCCTACCTTGACAGTTGTCTGCTTATAGGTCAGTCATACAGGGAGGTACAATCAGCAGTTATTTTCCTACTTTAATCCTTAGGATTGCACATAAGCCTAGAAAAGTCCATGTCAGTTCCCATACAAACTACAGACCCTTACTGGAGCAACTTTGGACTCGATTTCAGCAAAGTATACTTACCCCAGGACAGATTTCAAGCATCAAGGGACCTTGACTCATTTCATCTAAATTCTCAGCCAACAATGGACTCCTGTTTGGTCCTACTAGGCCATGTGGCTTCATGTGCCTATTGGACTCTTTGCGAGGTTCCACCTTTGGTGTCTTCAGGAGTGGTTATGAAGAGTTTACACTCCAAGCAGAGACTGCCTGAACAAGCAAGTCTCAGTTCCCCCACATTCACTCTTGTTCATAGGGGTTCCCTCTCCACCCATGAAGAGGTTAATCACAGATGCTTCCCTACTAGGGTGGGAAGCACATTTGGACTGTCATGTGGCTCTGGGATGTTGGACTCAGTGAGAATCCAAGCTTCATTTTAATCTTCTTGAACTGTGAGCTGTACACAAAGCCTTCAAAAGGTTCCCACCTTTCATCCATGCCCTACACATTCAGGCCATGTTGGACAATGTGATCACAGTATACTACATCAACAAGCAGATAGGAATGAGGTCCACGCCTCTTTGCACAGAAGAATTGGTGCAGCAGACTCCTTTCAGCAGTGCACCTCCCGGAAGTAATGTCCACCTTAGTGGACAGCCTTAGCAGACACTGCCACATAGACCATGAGTGGGAACTGCACAAGTCAGTTCAGAACATCTTCTGACAGTGGGAATTCCCGAAGTGGGATCTCTTTGTGTCCCAAAAGAATGGGCAGTGCTCAGCCTACTATTCTGAGTAGATTGGAGGACACAATTCCAAAGGGGACATATTGTGAGGATCAAGAGCTGGGGTAATAAGTCTCCAGGCAATCATCACATCCCAGCCACCGTCCAGCAGCTTGTTAGTAACTGGTGGGCTGAATGGCTAATGGAACTCTGACCCCACCAGAGGCACTGCCTAGGGGAGTCCTGACTGGAGGAGTGCCAGTCCCTACCAGTTGATCTGGCTGCACTATTTAAACCAGAAGAAGACACCAAAAATAGTCCATGCAACTGTGTGAATTCCTGTCTGGCTGCTGTAGTGGAGCCTGACTTCTGAGCTCTGCTTTCCTGACTTGTCCCTGGTTCCAGCCTCCCTGCCTTGTTCTTAGTTCCTGCCTTCTTTCTGACCCTTGCCCCTGATCTGTGACTCCAGCTCTGGCTCTGACTCTTGACTCAATTCTTGACTGCAGCCCTGACCCTTGGCTTGACTCCCGACTCCAGTTCTGACCCTCATCTTGACTTCCAGCTCTTGTTCCAGTCACTAGGTTTGACCACTAAGTCCCGGTCATGACATGCATTCTTAATTCAGTGCTGCTAAAGTATGATTTCCCACCCCCTCTTCTCTTATGTCAGATCCTGAGAAAAATCAAACAGGACAAAGCTTTGGTGGTCCTAGTGGCACACTGATGGCAGAATCAGCCTTCTCATTCACCAGCATCCCCCAGATAGTGGCACATCTGTGCATACAAATCCTAAACCTGCTGACTCAGGACAAAGGCAAGACCAGCCTCCCTCCATCTACCAGTCTGATATTTGGATGGACGACAAGTTTAGAAAGGTGATGTTCTGGGAGGAGGTACAGTCTTCCCCAATAATAGCAGGAAAATCTCTATAGGCAAATGTTATGCAGCTAAATGGAAGAGATTTTCTATCTGGTGCCAACATCATCTGATACCTCCTGAGGACTCAGATACACCTCTACCCCAATATAACGCAACCTAATATAACATGAATTTGGATATAATGTGGTAAAGCAGTGCTCCGGGGGGGCAGGGCTGCGCACTCTGGCGGATAAAAGCAAGTTCCATATAATGCGGTTTCACCTATAACGCAGCAAGATTTTTTGGCTCCCGAAGCCAGCGTTATATCAAGGTAGAGGTGCACCTCTACCATCTTGGACTATCCCCTTTTACTAAAAAAGTAGGATCTCTCAACTCACTGTGTGTACCTTTGGCAGTGATCAACACCTTCCAACCTCCAATGGAGACCAGTTTGGTCATCACCCACCCTATGAGTGTAAGGTTTTTGAAAGGCCTTGCCAGAACTTTTCCTCCAGTGCTGAAACTGACACCAACTTGGGACATCAACCTGGTATTGTCAGCATTTTTGAATTCTCCTTTCAAACCCTTTGTCTCCTGCTTCCTTCTTCATCTCTCTAGGAACATGGCCTTCCTGACCACCATCACCTTCACCAGAAGAGTAGATTAGCTTGGGGCCCATATAGCGGACCCTTCCTACATTGCCTTTCATGAGGATAAGGACTGGATATCTTTTGCACCTTATCTTTCTACCTGTAAAGGACAAAACCTTTCAGGAAATCTCAGGCTCTTCATTTCCATTGCTGAGTAAATGCAAGGGGAAACAATCTCTGCACCGAGACTTTCTAAATGGATCTCAGGTTACATCCTGCTTTGCTATGAGCAGATGGTGCCTTCTCCCCCTCAAGATGTGAGGGCTTACTAAACCAGAGCCCCGGCTACTTGGTAGCTTCTCTTCAGGGTGTTCCCCTCCTGGAGATCTGTAGAGCAGCAATATGGAGGACTGTGCACACACTAACTAGGCATTAGGCCCTGGTACAAGCTTCTTAAGCAGATGTGTCCTTCAGCACAGCAGTCCTTCAATCTCTGGTGCAACATGGTTCCTCAAACCCACCTCCTCAATGAGTACTGCTTGTGAATTACCCACTGTGGAATGCACTTAAAGAGAATCAAAGAAGGCGGCTTACTTATCTTACAGTAACTGGAGTTATTTGAAATGTGTGATTCCTGTGTGTACTCCAACCTTTGGATCCTTTTCTAAAGTGATTTGTGGTAGAGAAAGAACTGGAGAGGCAGTCAGTCCACACCACCCTTTATGCCCTCAGTTTGGAGCACAAGGAAATGCAGGGTGCAGGTGTGGACCAATGAACACTGCTAATGAAAAGTCTTCTGAGTTCAGATGCTTGGAGCACATGCACACCCACAGGAAATACCCACAGGGACCACACATCTCAAAGAACTCCATTTACTGTATGGGAAGTAACCCATCTTTTTTATGTTGGAAAAGTTAAAAGAAAATTAATGATAAAAAGTTGGGGGTAGTATTAACTTTTTTCATAGATTCTCCATAGGATTTTCTTTTCGTTCCTCCCCTTCCTCCCCCCAATGCACAAATCCTAGAAAACTCAGACTTCATCCCTTCTTCCACGTTCAGCAGACTAGGGAAGGGATATGTGCAGATCTGGTGAAACAATAGGGCCCTGTATTTTAAAGCAAATGTGTTTTGTTTAACGCAAGCCATTCACGGAGAAGGTATGAGTCATTTTGAATGGTTGGAGCCAAATGTTGACCTGCTTTTCACCCCATCCATCTCCATTCCCCTCAGTAGGGTTACATAAGCTGTAAATCAGGGCCAGATTTGACCCATAATGACCAAAGAAACCCCACAAAAATACCTCAGGAATGAGACAATATAAATTTCAGAGTAACAGAACAAGAGGCACCGCAGACTTGGTTAAAATAATGCTTATGGAAATGGTTAGCATGAATATATCAATTTGTAAATGTACCTTGGCTAGAATTCTCCCAGGGCTAAGTATTCCCTACATTTTCACTCATTCTTTATTATGGGCTTTTTCTTCTCAACGAGATTTCTTTTTGATGTAGTTGGAAGATAAAAGCAACTGGTCCAAATGATGCAGCTCCCTTTTTGAGTTGGGGAGAACTCGCTATGCACAAATTCCCCAATGGCACCCACACGCCTCTTGAGGGTGCAGGCACAAAGTCACAGTCATTCCCAGTAAAACAGTTGCCAGCTTCAAGGGGCCCTTTCTGCTTCTTCACACAGGGACAGTGTGAGTGGGAAAAGAAAAGTGTGAAGTATGTTAAAAGTCAGATGAAAATCCAGAATACCTGAAATGATATCAGACATTCCCATTGAACACTGCTTTTTGCGCTCTAGTTTCTTAGCTGTTGAAACTTCTTGTGTTAATTTGACTACTCTCTGCACTAAAAAACAGGGGAGCAATATGCAAACTGAAATCACATGTGAGATGGGGCTGGTCAGCGTGACATTGGCGGTGTTGTTGACTCTTCCAAATGCCCACTTCTTGGAGTTTGGTTATCAGCTTTTTAAAGTGAATTCCTAGACCTCATGACTGCAGAAAAAACTTAAAAATGGTGCAGACCCCACCTAGTGCTTCTGCCAGAGCGGGGCCAAGCTGCATGGTGCGGCTCGCAGGCCAGCTTAAAACAGCTTGTAGGCCAGATCCAGCCTGCAGGCCATAGTTTGCCCACCCCTGCTCTAGCTATGCAGCATAGCTTAGAATCTAAAAACATAAGAACGGCCATACTGGATCAGACCAATGGTCCATCCTGTCCTGTTTTCTGACCATGGACAATGCCAAGTGCTTCAGAGGGAATGAACAGAACAGGGCAATTTACTGAGTAACCCATTCTTGTCATTCAGTCACAGCTTCTGGCAGTGAGAGGCTTAGGGACATCCAGACCATGGAGTTGTGTCCCTGAACATCTTGGCTAATAACCATTGATGGACCTATCCTCAATGAACTTATCTAATTCTTTTTTGAACCCAGTTATACTTTTGGCCTTCACAACATCCCCAGGCAATGAGTTCCACAGGTTGACTGTGTGTTCTATGAAGAAATACTGCCTTATTTTTTATTAAACCTGCTGCCTATTAATTTTATTGGGTGACCCATGGTTCTCGTGTTATGTGAAGGAGTAAGTAACACTTCCTTATTCACTTTCTCCACACTACTCATGATGTTATAGACCGCCATAATATTCCCCCTCAGTCATTTCTTTTCCAAGCTGAACAGTCCCAGGCTTTTTAATCTCTCCTCATATGAAAATTCTTCCATATCCCAATCATTTTTGTTGCCCCTCTCTGTAATTTTTTTCAATTCTAATGTATTTTTTTTAAATGGGGGTGACCAGAACTGCATGCGGTATTCAGGGTATGGGCATGCCATGGATTTGTATAGTGGCATTATGATATTTTCTGTCTTATTAGTATCCCCTTCTTAATGGTTCCTAGCATTCTGTTAGCTTTTTTTTTACTGCTGCTACACGTTGAGTGAGTATGAAAACATACTGATGACTCCAAGATCTCGCTCTCGCATGGTAACAGCTAATTTAGATCCCATCATTTTGTATGTATTGTTGGGATTAGGTTTGCCAATGTGCATTACTTTGCATTTTCAACATTTAATTTCAGCTGCCATTTTCTTGCTGATCACCCAGTTTTGTGAGATCCCTTTGTAACTCTTCACAGTCTACTTTGGACTTAACTATCTTGAGTAATTTTGTATCATCTCCAAACTTTGCCACCTCATTGTTTATCCTTTTTTCCAGATCATTTAGGAATATGTTGAACAGCACCAGTCCCAGTATAGGTGCTTGGGGGACCCTGCTATTTACCTGACCTTTTAGTCCTACTCTTTTAACCGGTTAGTGATCCAATAGCGGACCTCCCCTCTTCAGGGCCGGCACTTCCATTAGGTGACCCTAGGCGGTCACCTAGGGCGCCAGGATTCGGGGAGGCGGCATTTTGTGCGCTCTCAACGAGGCGCACAAGAGCTTCCAGTTCCGCTCCCATCACGCCGCTGAAGAAGGGGCTTCTGCCAACGTGCCACGGAAAATGGAGGCAGGCAATTGAGCAGCTCAATGACTGCTGCTGTTGCCTGAGGCATTTCGGCGGAGGGTCCTTCTTCAGCGACGCGATGGGAGTGGAACCGGAAGCTCCCGCGCGCCCCGTGGGGAGTGCACAAAATGCCTAGGGTGCCAGAAACTCTGGCGCCACTCCTGCCTCCTTACCCCAGGACTCCTTACTTTGCTTAAGAACCTTTGGTGCAAGACCTTGTCAAAGGCTTTCTGAAAGTCCAGGCATGCTATATCAACTGGATCACTCTTGTCCACATGTTTGTTGATTCCCACAAAGAATTCTAATATATCGGTGAAGCATGATTTCCCTTTAGAAAAGCTGTGTTGACTCTTCCCCAACTTATTGTGTTTATCTATGTGTCTGATAAATCTGTTCTTTGCTGTAATTTCTAGCATTTGCCTGGTTAGGCTTACTGGTCTATAATTGGGAGGATCACCTGTGGAGCTGCTTTTAAAATTTGGTGTTACATTAGCTATCCCTCAGCCATCAGGTGCAGAGGCTGATTTAAGCAATAGGTTACAAATCACAGTTAGTCGTTCTGTAATTTCATATTTGAGTTCCTTCAGAGCTCTTGAGTGAGCGCCATCAGGTCCTAGTGACTTTTTACTGTTTAATTTATCAATTTGTTCCACAACCTTCTCTACTGACACCTCAATCTGGGACAGATCCTCAGAGTTGTCACCTAAAAAGAATGGCTCAGGTGTGGGAATTTCCCTCACATCCTCTGCAGACCAATGCAAAGAATTAATTTAGCTTCTCCGCAATGGCCTTTTCTTCCTTGAGTGCTCCGTTAGCACCTCAATCGTTCAGGGGCACCACTGGTTGTTTAGCAGACTTCCTGCTTCTGATATATTTAAAAAAAATTTGCTATTACTTTTTGAGTCTTTGGCTAGCTGTTCGTCAAATTCTTTTTTAGCCTTCCTAGTTATATTTTTACACTTCATTTCCAAGAGTTTATGCTCCTTTCCATATTCCTCTCTAGGCTTTAACTTCCACTTTTTAAATAATGCCTTTTTCTCTCTCACTGCTTCTTTTACTTTGTTGTTTATCCACACTGGCACTTTTTTGGTTCTCTTACTATGTTTTTAATTTGGTGTATACATTTAAGTTGAGCCTCTTTTATGATGTCTTTAAAAAGTTTCCATGCAGTTTGCAGGGATTTTACTTTTGGCACACTATACCTTTAAATTTCTGTTTGACTAACTTCCTCATTTTTGTATAGTCACCCTTTCTTAAATTAAATGCTACAGTGCTGGGCTGCTGTGGTGTTTTCTCTGCCACAGAGATGTTACATTTAATTATAGTATGGTCACTATTACCAAACTGTCCAGACTTCTCAAGAGGTCTGCAGCCTTCACACCAACAGGCAGTTCACCATGCAGTTCTCCCAGTCATCATAAATCCAGCTATTTACATTTCTGATGATTGAATCCCCCATTACTGTTTCCTATCTCTGCATAATAACTGGGGTTACCTCCTCTGGAGGGATAACTTCATATGAGAGGACACAGTGACATTACTTGGAAGGAAGGGCCCAATTATGGGATTGTTTTCCTTCATTCCAGCTTAATGTTCTCCTTCCCTGCGACTTTCATCCTCCTCAAAAGCACAGCAGCTGTCAGATTTGGAGTTGGACTCTCTACTGTGTCCCCATGATCTCTCCAATTATGGGTAAAATCCACTATTGAGACTGAGGCTTTCCATTGATTTCACTATTGCTTGCAAAGCTGGACTGCTCCTGAGAGATGTTTGAACCTTCAATTCATGCAGACCTGTTTCTGTTGATTGGGGTGGAGCTCTGACTTATCCTTAAACAGCATGCCATTTTAATTCATGTTTTCCTATTTCTCCCAAGGAAGTAATATAAAATAGCCCTTTGAAAAAGTTACACATCTTTAAGTCACCTGATGGCTTTGTGATGCTCATGGATCATCCATCTTGCCATATATCACTAACTAAGCAGGTTATGACTACTGTAAATCGCACCACAATCATGTCAAGCTGTTCAGTTCTCTTGCACATCCTCAGTTTTCATCTGATTCCAGTCAGAATATATAATGTAAAAAATCACTGAGTTGATTTTTAACTTCATGGGCTAGAGATAAATAGTGGCAGAGCCAGAGTACACTGTCTCCTCTATATCTTCCTCTCCGGAATGACATCCATTTATTATAACACAGACTTCAGGAGAGTCCCTGAGTCTATAAATCACCTGGGTACATTTAGCAGTCATATTACAATCTCAAAATCTGCAAGATGACAAATTACTAAGGAGAAGACCTATTATGTGAGCACCAAAAAAATCAACATTAACTCCCCAAATGTTGCTAGAACTTTCCAGTGCAGATGGATACTCAGTTTCATGTGTTTTCCCCTGGCATGGCAGTGCACAGCATGAATATTGGGCCCATCATATATATGCTCTTTAAATTATACTGGGTGAAAAAGTGTGACCTGAACACAGAACAGGGAGCCATCAGTTCCTGAGTTCTAGACCTCACTGATTCTAAACCTTCTGTGACCTTGGACAAGTCATCTAACTTCTTTACCCCTCTGTCAAATGGATATAATTACCCACCAACAGGATTATTTGATACATATACCATATTTTAATGATGAAAAAGTACCACCTAATTGCTCAGTATTTGCTGAAGTATTGTAATACAAATAGCATTACATTTACAAGGCTTGATGACACTTTGTGTAACTAATTAAAAGCTAGGTGGTTGTACAACTATTTAAAACACCTTATCAGTTACACAAGTGCCACCTACATTCACAAAGACACCCTCTAAACACATTAACATCTCACAATAATTTATGCTTAAAATAATAAAAAGTCCAGCAAAATAAAATGTAATCCTGATGTTAAGTTTCAAATATAAAACAGTTTGCTGAAACCAGGAAGCAATTAAAACATACTGTTTTATAGAGTCCTTTATAGCAAGATACTTTTTATAGTCCTATGTCTGCTTTCTGGAGGGTGAGCCACAGTTCAGGCTTGTGCAGGAAATAACAAATGGTATTACAAATGAAAAACAACTGCAGCTGTTTTCAGAGGGAGGAGGGTTTACCCAAATCCACAATGGAAAGCTTGTAAAAGCAGCAGAGAGTCCTGTGGCACCTTATAGACTAACAGACGTTTTGGAGCATGAGCTTTCGTGGGTGAATACCCACTTCGTCAGATGCAAGTGAATACCCACTTCGTCTTGCATCTGACGAAGTGGGTATTCACCCACGAAAGCTCATGCTCCAAAACGTCTGTTAGTCTATAAGGTGCCACAGGACTCTCTGCTGCTTTTACAGATACAGACTAACACGGCTACCCCTCTGATAATGGAAAGCTTGCATGGAGTAATTCTTAAGTATGAGCCAACTTTCCTCTCCCTCTCCCCGCTACCCCTGCCCAGCACATGCATATTCTATTAAGATTGACACAAAGTGTCCTCTTTGTATAGAGGATATGGTTGTGCACCACTGCCCCAATTCAAAGTTAGTCTCCTATCTTATCACTGTGGTGCTAAGGAGCCCCGCTTTTTTTCTGTTAATAATTAAATAACTGCCAGCTCTGTTTCTGAGGAGATCTGATTATGGTACTAAATGTGAAAAACATACATAATCAGAGGGCTAGCAGTATTTCCTCTTTATTTTTTCTCCTTTAAAACATATCTCCCAACCATATCAGGAGTCAGCACTTTCTAAGAATTAGAACACCAGTTTGTGGTGTATATTTTACTTGAAGGAATCCCTTCAAGAATAAAAGAGCTTTTCTAGTTTAAAATGAATTGTACTTAGTATTGTCAAGTATCAGAGGGGTAGCCGTGTTAGTCTGGATCTGTAAAAGCAGCAAAGAATCCTGTGGCACCTTATAGACTAACAGACGTTTTGGAGCATGAGCTTTCGTGGGTGAATACCCACTTCCTCAGATGCACTTAGTATTGTATCCAGTTACAATAATGTTATGCTGGAAAATGTTAATGGCTGCCATCAAGCAGATTTTTGATCTATAGACAATCACAGACCTGGTTAGCGCTGATGGGTGTGCTAAGCAAAGTAAGCTCCTTTATGTAGTGAGATAGCTGGAAACAATAGAAGCCACTGCCCAAGGCCCTGGGCCACATGGCCAGGACAGATCACAAGCTAAGCTGTGTGGGCTGAGTGGTTCCTTGTTTGCGAACAGAGGCTAAGGAGATTGTTTGGCAAGATCTGTATATACTAGAGTGCAAAAGCAAGCAAACTGCAAGAGAGGCAGTCGTAAGCGTAGCCCTGAGAGATAGCAGAGAGACAGAGCTTCTTGGGGTACAGAAATGACGGGAGGGGCACACTTGGAAATAGGGTACTTTCTGCTGCTGTTTTTTTCTACTGTGTTCAGAGAAACAGGTTTTAGTAAACAAAGAGGATCATTGCAAAGTATGTATCTAACTTGTATTATCCATTTCTCCTCCTAATGGAAACAATCCTATAAGGCTCCAAATATTGGCTAACCACTTGGGCCACAGAAGCATGTAGCAAGGTGGAGTGGCCTCCCTCTGATGCTAACAGGGAAGAATCACTCCCTTCACCCTCGTGGGTGGAACCAGGATGGGACCACCCTTTGCACCAGAAGCAGAGGGGCAAAACAGGAAGGATAAGAGGCAGGGCCAACAGCTCAGTTCAGGGAGATCCAGGGAAGAGTCAGACACTACTGCCTGTCCACCATAGGTCAAACAGCCTGCATTTGTTTGCTGTCTGCCCAGCCAGGGGGCTCAGCCATAGACTGCTTCTGCTTAGTCACGCCAGAGGGATGAGCCTGTCCATGCTTGCTGCCTGCCTCAGCCAGAGGGCTTGAGCCTGACTGTAGTGGTTGCCTGCCCCAACCAAGGGGGTGGGCTAAAGACTGCCAATTGCCTGGTCCTACGGGGGGAGGGCCATAGACTTTTTACTGATTTACTGTGCTAATCTCCTGTTGATTGATTCTCAGTCACTAGGTAGTGTAGTGAGCCAGAGAGGCCTCCCTCTGATGCTGACAGAAGGTTGAACTGAATTTTGCATTTAGAGCAGAGATTCTCTTTGTTATGCAGGAAAAATACAACATACCATCCCTGAAGTTACAGCCCTTACTCTCTGAGTACACAATTAATTTTTTGAGCATTTACAAATAAATCTTTTAATTAGTTTGTTAAAATTAATTAGATGTTCTTAAATAATTTTAGCACCTGGTGTTGGCTATTTTTTTTTGCCCCTAGTAATCTTCATAACAGAATAATGTAGACTCTTTAAACTTCTCATATCATTAAAAGTCACTGAAATCTTGTGCTTTGTCTACATTTGAAGAATTTGTTTAATATTAATGGTAATTTTTAAATTCACAATTAAAAGTTTCTTCTTGAGCAGGGCTGTTACATAATCTTATTCTTCAGACAATTCCACAAAGAACTGCCATCTTTCAAAATGGCTGCCATCTCCTACTGTTCTCCATGGGAGGGAGGCCATGGGCTTCCCTCATTCAGAATTATCTTCTCAAAATAACCACCACCTCCTTTTGTCCTTAGTGGGACTAACACAACAGGCTGCCATCAACAAAGATGGCCACTGCCATCATTCATCTACTCTTCACAGTGTTTTTCTCTACCTTCTGACAGCATAGGGGACTACTGTTTTCCCTGAGGACAGCTTGGCTGTGACCATTTTGAAAGAAGACAGTTTAACTATGGGAAGCCTATGACCTCAGTCCCATTGAGGAAAATTATAGATGGCAGTAATTTTGAAAGGGTACAATTCTTCATGAGTTTCTCTGAATTGAAAAGTTATGTTAAAGTATGGAAATGCACAGTTAGTGCAGCCAAACCACCTTTATTTTGCCCTGTAGTAACAATATGAAGAAGGGGGAAATATAATGTCTTTAAAAAATCAGTTGATCTAATCTGGGATGACAAACACTAAAATGCCTTTGTAATCTTATGGTTATTGCGTGGTATCATCATGTCCCTGTGATGTATTTTTATCCTAAATTACTGCAATGTACTCTCAACCTTAACTCCATCTTAACACAGTTTTTGTCTGGAAATTATATTTAAATGTTCAGTAAAAAAAATCTTTATTTAGATTAAATATTCCCATACTGTCCTGTATTGCTGTGATGTACTGACTATTGTGCCCCAGGTAAATTGAAAAGAAGAGAAAGTGCCCTATTCTCATTTACGCTAAGACCCTTTTGCCCCATGCTGGTAGCGTAAAAGAGCCTTAAGTGGGAGTAAATCATTTACTCCCACTTTAAGGCCCCTTTCAAATGGCAAAGCAATGTAAAGGGGCCACAGGTTATATCTACACTGGGATAAAAAAAAACACAGCTGGCCCGGGTGTGACAGCATACACACTGAATTCACACACTCCTTACTACTGTAATAATCTTTGTACTAGGTATGCCTTGTGAGGTATCATTTGAAGTCTCATAACTTGCTGATCAGTAATATCCTGATAAAATATGTGTGGCAACATTGTATGTGAAGTCATAAAATTCCCCTGTATGATGTTAACAACATATGTTCCCAACCCCACAGCCCTGCCTAGGCAGAAGCCAGCAAACAGGTCAGTCCTAAACATAGGAATGTGTGCTTGCCTTAATTTGCATTTAAGCAGTAAACGGAGTCATCAAGCAGGAAGGGAAAACAAAGGAAGCTCAAACAGGTGAAAACAGCCATAGACTCCTTGTCTCCTGGTTTTCAGCTGGAAATGCTTTTCAAGAGAGGGACTGGAACTATAAAAAGGAGGGGCAAAGACCCCAAGAGGCACCCCCCCAGCCCATTGCATTCTCTGTACCTGAGAAGAAACAGAACACAGCTGTTGGACTCTAGGGGGAGGAGGGTCCTGACCTGAGGATTCTGATCAGTAATCTTGCTGAAAGTATGTGGTGAGAAATTTTGCTTGAATCTAATATAGTTTGTTAGGCACTAGAAAGCATTTTATCTTTATTTTTTTCTTATAGCCATTTCTGACTTTTATGCCTCATTACTTGTATTCACTTAAAATCTCTCTCTTTGCAGTTTATAAATGTGTTTTATGGTTTTATCTAATCCAGTGTGTTTAAATTGAAATGTCTGGGTAACTCTATTTAAGAGAACAGGTTAGTCTATATGATTCCCTTAAAGGAATAACAGATTTTATATATATGGACTGTCTAGGAGAGGGCTGGGAAGTACAAATCATACATTTCTGGGGGAAAGTCTGGGACTTGGAGTGCATTGGGGTCACCCTGCACCATAAATAGGGCTGGTGAGAGCCAAGCCATGACTGGCAGGCTGCAGTTACATAAACACATCTGGGAGTAGCCTGCATGCTGATGACTGGTTATGAGCAGTACAGGTTGGAGACCACAACAGCAAGGCATTTCAAGGCACACCAAGTTACAGGACAGGGGTGACACAGCCCCCCTGTTAGTCTGCATTGTACCCTGGTATGTCACACCCCAGGTTAGCTGACTCCAGCTTGTGGGTTTTGGGCTCTGGGTCTGAAAAATTGCTGTGTAGGTGTTCAGGTTTAGGCTGAGCCTGAGGTCTGGGACTCTGTGAGAGTGGAGGATCCTGGAGCTTGGGCTTCAGCCCATTCCCAAACATCTACACAGCAATTTTTAGCCCAGCAACCCAAATCCCACCAGCCTGAGTCAGCTGATTGGGCTGGCCATGGCTGTGCCACAAGGCTTTTATCTCCATGTAGACATACCCTTAGTGCTGGGATTGGCAACCTTTGACATGTGGCTCGCCAGGGTAAGCACCCTGGTGGGCCAGGCCGGTTTGTTTACCTGCTGCGTCCACAGCTTCAGCCGACTGTGGCTGCCACAGGTTGTGGTTCACCACTCCAGGCCAATGGGAGCAGCGGGAAGCAGCGCGGGCTAAGGGATGTGCTGGCCACTGCTTCCCGCTGCCCCCATTGGCCTGGAGCGACGAACTGCAGCCAGTGGGAGCCGCGATCGGTCGAACCTCTGGACACAGCAGGTAAGCAAACCAGCCATGGCCCACCAGGGTGCTTACCCCGGTGAATCGCGTGCCAAAGGTTGCCAATCCCTGCCTTAGTGTACATAATATAAATAAAAGGAAAAAGGGTCATGATGGAATAGGACCAAGTGTTGGGATTAAACTGGGAGTTGTGAGGATTAGGTAGAAGGGACTGTTTGAGTGGGTGTGTCTGAGGAACAGAAAATGTCTGCTCCATGTGTTGTTTTATTGCCTCAGAGCACTAAAGCCCATCCATGATATACCGTCCATTAAAAGTAGAAACCCCTCAACAGCTGGCATGGTTATGTAACAGATATCTTTTAATGCTAGAATTAGGATGATTTTCTGACCATGTGAAATATTAAGGAGACAGATAAGTGTGGCTGAAAAAAAGGTTGATGAAAGTGAGCTGTATTTTTAAATTTGTATTTTCCAGTATTTTATAGCCCCACAGAGGTGCATAATACTTTCCAGACACATAAGAATAGACTGGCCTTACTCTAACCCAGGGGTCGGCATCTTTTCGTAAGTGGTGTGCTGAGTCTTCATTTATTCACTCTAATTTAAGGTTTTGCATGCCAGTAATATATTTTAATGTTTTTAGGTCTCTAAGTCTATAATATATAACTAAACTATTGTTGTATGTTAAGTAAATAAGGTTTTTAAAATGTTTAAGAAGCTTCATTTAAAATTAAATTAAAATGCAGAGCCCTCCGGACCAGTGGCCAGGACCCAGGCAGTGTGAGTGCCACTGAAAATGGCGTGCCGCCTTTGGCACATGTGCCATAGGTTGCGTACCCCTGCTCTAACCTAATGGCATGATCCTGTAGTTTCTTTCCTATGCTACAAAAGTGATCCACTGATTTTTATGGGACTACTCATATACATAAGGCTTACTTTCATGAGTAAGATTTGTAGGGCTGGCTCCTAAATTAGAAAGAACACAATGCAAATAATAAAGGCATCAAAATGTATTTTTCTTCCCCAGTATCAGACTTTACAGATGAAGAAGGAATTTTCATGTTCTACTAAAAAGCTCAAATACACATTTTAAAAATAACACATAGGTCTGCTGCTGCTTACATTTAACACCATGCACACATGCTTACATTTAACACCATGCACACATGCACACAAGCTAAAAGATCCTATTGACTCTTCTTTTTCTCATGAAAAGCTTCTTAGATTTTGGAAAATACTCTTTCTTCCAACTTAGATTTTTGCATTCCAACTTTTCATCCCAATGTCTTCCTATTTTAGCTCAAAACCGCAGCTAAACAAAATATCTACAGAAAATCTTTGCATAACTTTTTATTACAGCCTTAAATGCACTTTTTGTAATCACTCTCTATTATGGAAATGGAGAGCACAGAATTGATTACTGCAGCTATAAATCAGTTTTGTGTTTTTGATAATCTAATGCATTTTTCAAGGGTTGCTTTCTCTATTTGGCATCCTCATAATGGCTCAGTTGGCACGCAGCTTTGCAGTCAGTCTCATTCCTTTCCCCCCACTCCTTGCTTCCTTCACAATATTGAACAGGTAAAAGAGTTTAGATTCCAAAAAAACATTCTACCTGGTGAACACTCTAAAGACTCCTCTCTAGTCATTGACATTTTCATGATCCAAAGATTAAAAACAATTAATGTGTATATTATATGAACAGATGAATGAATGTGAGTGTAATCATAACAATCCATGTGGGTATCCTGATGGGCTAAACTGAAATTCATCCTGGGGGGCATTGGAGGTGGGTTTGGCTAATAAAGAACTACAAAGCAGTCTCGACCATTCTTCTCAAGTACTCTGACAATCTCACCCGTTTTGAAAGCATTTTCACTCAAAGCAACAAAAGAAAAACCAGACTGCAGTCTTGAACCATTCACATAGAATGAAACTTGCAGGGCTAAATCTGTCATTTTAATGAGTCACAGGAGGAGTGGAAGTGGAGGAACAAATTAAAGACAACAGTTTTTTTTCTCCCCCCACAAAAGAAAGTGAGAATAGTTGCAATTTCATTTGCTTTTAAAGCACAGCACTTGGTAATAAATGTCCCCTGCAAATGTGCTGAGCAAACACCTCAGCATTCATCAATATGCAGGAGCTGTTTATTGCCTCATAAACTTGGAAGCAAGTGATATTATCTCTTAAATCAATGACTGTGTGGACATCCTTGGCACACTAGGAGAACAGTACATCCCGACAACATTGATACTTAAATTAATGGCTCTAGTAATGACTGAAAGGTGCTTAGTCACTGCTGAAAAAGTTAGGCTCAGTGCTGAAGTATGCATAACATACTTAATACATGGGTCATGACTGCGTGTGTGTGTGAGTATCTTTAACAGGGTTAAAACTAACCAGTTCGTGCTGTCTTGATTTAAACATGAGTTAGTCAGCCAATATGGAAAGGGCCAAACTCAGTTTAAAGTCAAATGTATGCTAAAATACAGTTTCTAAATTCTTTTGAAATTTGATTTGCCTGGTGAAGCTGTGTTTGACTTGAGGGATGAACTTAACTAGTTTAAACTGAATAGAAGAGCCCATAATTTTTTAAATGTAGGGATCGGAAGCTGGCCCCTTGCACATACTTTATTTAAGGTAGGAAAGCAATGTGTAGGGCAGATTGTGCGGTGGTTCCGGGGGTGGGGGGCGGGGGGCCGTGTCTGTAGGATCAATGGCTCTGAGCAGATAGCCACAGATAGAGTGATGTTCTCCCCTGTGCAGAGGGCAAGCGCAAGGGCTATGCACCACTTAAATCCTGTTTTGAGGGCTTAAATTGGATTTACATGGTGCATAGGCCTTTTTCAGTTCCTCTGCACAGGGGTGTATTTCATCTATAGTGCACAGTTACAGCAAGCTAGTACAGGAAATAATATTGCTTTGCAATTCCATAGCATCCTCCATCTGATTTATGAACATTAACTAATTAATCAACACCTAGATGTTCCTTAGCGGCAGTTTCCTATGTAAGAACTGTCCCAAGCTGATCCTGCTTAGATTATGAAATTGGACTGGATAACAGCACAAAAAAGTAGGGCTTGGGCATATTACGTTAGTCCAGGGGTTCTCAAACTTCATTGCACTGTGACCCTGTTCTGACAACAAAAATTACTGTATATACTTGTTCATAAGCCAAATTTTTTTAGTAAAAAAGGACAGCACCAGAGAAGGGGGTCGGCTTATGAATGAGTATAGAGAGGGAGAGGTGGGACACGGCTCCTCCCCCCAGCAGAGGGAGCAAGGAGAGACAGCACAGCCAGCAGAGACAGAAGGGAACAGGCGGGGCCAGAGCCTCTCGGCTTCTGGCCATGCTGCTCTCCCCGCAGCCTCCGAAGCAGCTGCAGCTCCGGGGCTGGCTGGCTGTAGCTGTGCTGCTTGGCTCCGCCCCCCAGAGCAGGTAGTGGCTGCGCCAGTCAGCCCACCCTGCTGGAACATGCTGCGGCAACGCCACCCAGTCTGGCCCACCAGAGCAGGCTGCGGCCGCGCTGCCCAGCCTGCCGGAGCAGCTCCAGCCAGGTCAGGGACATCTTCCTTTGGTCCTCCCCAGATAAAGTGGGAAGGGATGGAATGGGGAGAGTGTGGAGGTCCTGGGCTAGGGGTGGGGTCATGTGGGGTGAGTGGTCACAGGGGTTACTCCCCTGACTTCCAGCTTCTTCCCCCCAAAAAATTCCCCACCAATTGCTGTCCTGGCCTATCAGGGTAAGCCACTGGCATGCCAGGACACTTTGTTTACTTAGGTTTACCTCCTTGCCTGTGGACACTTGAGGTAAACAAACCATCTTGGCCCGCCAGCAGCTTATCTTGATGGGCCAGGAGCTAAAGTTTGCTGACCCCTGAATTATAGGGTCAGCTTATGAATGGGTCATAAACTGGTTCCATTTTTACTTATCCATCTTGTGGGGTCAGCTTATAAATGAACCAGCTTATGATTGAGTATATACGGTACTTCATGACCCCAAGAGGGGGGAACCGAAGCCTGAGCCTGCTTGAGCCTCACTGCTCTGGGCAGGGGGGCCAAAGCTGAAGCTCAAGAGCTTCTGTCGAGGCAAGGGGCCTGCAACCTGAGCCCCACCACCCAGGGCTGAAGCCCTCAGGCTTTGGCTTCAGCCCTGGGCAGTGGGGCTCGGGCTTCAGTCCTGGGCCACAGCAAGTCTATGCCAACCCTGGCGACCCCATTCAAAGGGGGTTGCGACCCATGGTTTGAGAACCGCTGCATTAGTCTACCTCACTGATCATTTCTTTATTACTTAACTAATGTTTTTCTTAATTTATTTTATTTAAAAATGCCAGTATTTTTCTTAACCAATATAGTATTACTGTATCTTTAGAGTTAAAACACTAGTGTAGTATCAGAGAGTTTTTTTAAAAAGGGAGATAAGTAAACAAAAACTAGAGGCATAAATGAGAAACAACAGCAGCAAGCAATGTATTTCATTCATGTTCGGAAAGATATTATTATTTTATATATTTTTGGTGTGGAAGCCCTTAGAAGCCCAAGTCCCACTGTGCTGGGAGCCACACAAACTCATAAAAAAAAGATGCCCCCTACCTCTAAGAGCTTCCAATCTTAGCAGGCTACTGTCTAAAAGGTGGGTCCAACAATGAGACGAGAGGGAAGAGAAAACCATAGGGTAACAATGACACTTATCCATGATAAGTGATGATCACAGCACACTAGTTACCTGACTATTGTCAAGTCTTGTGTAAGCATCACAGGACCAACATTAATTACTTAGAGTCAGTTGGGGCCTCAGCCTGTGTGGCTGCAGAATGCAGGATTGAGGCCTAAGTGTCGTAGCAGTCAAAAAGTTCTCCAATCGCATAAAACTTTTTCTATACATCCTTTAAAAGACTGGATTTATTTGTAATCTCTACAACATACTCTTAGATTCTATTCCATTTAGGTTCTTATACTGAGCCCATCATTATGGTATCTGAGTGTGGCTTTCTGGTACCCTCCTAGACCCCAATCCAGCAATGAGCTCTGTCTACGTGGAGCTCATAGCAGCATTAAGGCCTTGTTTAGGAGTGAAAGGCCCTTTCAGTAGCATGGTGTTAACTAGTTCCCATATTCAGACTTAGCAAAATGCGCAGTCTTTGCTCAGGTGACAGCACATTCCCCAATTTTAAGTTTTAAACCTGAACAACTTTTGAATTATCCAAGCCCAATAGAGTACCAGAAAACTTTCCAAATGGGAGACAGACACTATTTTCTTTTTGCTCAACTAGGTCAAAGATTTGAATGAATGGATTTTCTTCAAACTATGCAAAATTAAAAACTGTATTGGGGCTGAGATGAAGCCAGAGAAACTTCAGTCCAAAAGGTGCATATTTCTGTAAGGAATAAGTCTCTGAAAATATAGGAGCTTAAATGAATATTCTGTTGCAACTATAATTACTATGGTACATCCCTGATGGCAAAATGCAAACATAAACACATTCTTAATGACATCTTTATTACCATGAAAGCAATGCTCAAGTTAGGGCATTGAATGGGATTATATCATTGTCCTCTTTATTACTCAGGGGTGAGAGTGAACAGCAAATTAAATATGCTTGTGTAATGCAATACAGCTGGAAGGAAACCTACCTTAGCTTTTAGACTGCACAAGGAAAGGCATCACATCACACAGCCAGGACTTAATAGTCCCACTGTATGTGGCTCTGGTGTAACCACCCCTGGAACACTGTTATGTGTTTGAGTCACCATGTTACTAGGAAGGGTTGACAAAGTGAAGAGAGTTCAGAGAAGGGCAACAAAAATGGTCACCAGGCTGGAGAGATTAGAAGAGCCAAATATATATAGCTTGGTGAAGTGACAACTAAGGAGCAATAGAAGGGAGTAATGGGGCAAAATTAAGACAGGAAAATTTTCTGACAATGAGCTCTAGTGTGGAATAGTCTTCCAAGGGAAGTAGTGGCAGATCAATCCCTCAGGCTAGAATGCACAAAACAGTAGAAAATTCACTGCAAAGAACAGTCCTGCATAGGCAACAATAGGAGTTGGATGATCTAATAGACCCTTCCCATTTCCAACACCTATGACTATTTATTGAGTGTACATCCCAATGCTGTGTTTGTTCTGTTGAACAGAAAATAATTTAATAGATTTGTGTTGCCTACTTGCTCAATGGTTTAACATTTTTATTTCTAACTGGGGGAGTATTCCGATGCAATGGAATTTTTGATGGTAGGGAAAAAAAGCTTTTCAGTCTTCCAGAGCTGCTCTTGGGCTTTCTTCTTCCTCCTGAGGAAAAGTTCCAAAACAGTCACCAAGCCCAGTGTGACAGGAAGCTCAGAATCTGCTTGCAATTAAAAGATCAGCACTGTAAATAGTGAATGTTAGTCTCATCTGTGCCTGTGTTTCCTACTGTTTTTAAAGTTGTATTTCACAGCTATGATGTGACATGCAGGGATGTAACAGTGGCTATGTCTACACTTCAAGCTATAGCTTCCAGCTCAAGGAGACATACCTGCCTAGCTCTGATTTAGCTATCATGCTAAATATAGAGTGCAGCTGTGGTGGCAGGAGGGGCTAGCTGCTCTGAGTATTTACCTCTGGTCTCATACTCAGAGTGCCACCACAGCTATGCTCTGTTTTCAGCATGCTGACTTTTATTAGAGCTAGCGTGAGTACGTTTCCTTGATTTGGAAATGATATAGATCCACCTTGAAGTGTAAAATACCCAGTATTTGGATAAGACCCCACCAAGCACAAATCTGTAATGTGTCCCCTTCCCCTTTTATTCACAGACTGTCTCTGGTTCCTGGTCATTCTGTCTCCTTTCCCTCTCTCATCCATGCATCCACCAAACCCTGGTAGCTGTATCCTCTCTTTAAGCCACGTGTGGGTTCTCGTTTCACCTTCTCTTTTCACCCTCTCTGGGCCTCTCTCTTCACCCTCGATCCTCAGTGATTCTAATCCCAGTTCTTGGTGGCTAGACCCTTCTTTAGCCTCAGCTCCAGTCTGTGGCAGCTTTTCCCCTCTCCTCTTTCTCTTTCCACTTCCCGAGGGCTAAGCTTTCCCTGTCCTCTCATATACACACTTCAATTTTGCCCTCACCCTCACTGGCTCTGGCCCACTCCTCACATGCTGCAGCAGTTATGCCCCAGTGTCCAGGTCTATTAATTCCCTATTTCCCCTTCTCCTTTACTGCTTTTAAGCCATCATTTTCCCAGTTAGTATTTTGAACTGAGTGCATATTGTGTAAATAAAAACGGACTAGGTGAGATTATCCTGAGCCAGTCTCCACTAAATTCCCTACCAATGAAGAACTAACCCATTCCAAGAGAGAAATCCTGGCCCCATTGAAGCCAATGGGAGTTTGATGTCAATTGACTTCACAGGCATAAGGATTTCACCCCAAGAATCCAAACTCTTCTTGACTGCTCAGAAACTGAGGCATTATAAAGTCTTTAAGCAGAACAAATGCAGGAAGCCTGGGTCTTTCAGAACCTTGCGTGGTTGTGAGACTGTAGCTTGCTTGGCTTTTCAATGCTGTCCAAGTACATTGGCAGAATTTCAGGAAAGGTTAATGAAAGTTAAATAAATAAGAGCTTCCTGTTGTACTTAGATACTTCATCATTCCCTTATGTATCTTATTGTATTCAGGTCGTTTGCCAGAAATAATGTTGGCTATGGGCTGCATCTAATTTCTAAATGCCAGCAAACTAATTATAATCAAGGTATTCCTTTAACATTCCCTAGATGAATTTTAACAGGGATGATTTAGATTAAATGGAGCCTTGATCCATTCCAATTTCAGATCCCACAGAAAATGAGGGTAGAGTCAAATTGGAAATAAAAGCATTAGGATTCTCAGTCCCCTCTCGCCATACCGCTTCTCCATTTGTCTCCTTCTACCCCTTTTCTTCCCATAGTGACTTCCTTTATTCACCTCTCCCATGATTATTCCACTACTTTCCCCTTTATAGCAATTCAATTCCTTTCCCTTAATCCCTAATGTCAGAGAACAAAAGTGAGGACAGTTATTAAACTTTAAACTACAATCAGACTGAGGGAAAACAGACACTGGAAAATATAAAGAAATGGTGGCATCAAGATACAGCACAAGGATAATGGAGGGAAGGAATGGGAAAGAAGAAGAAAAAAGCAAGGCATGTTTGTGACCGACTGCACTCCTGTATTCACACCCTACACATTATTGTAATAATCTTTGTACTGAATATGCCTTGTGAGGTGTAATTTGAAAACTAAACTTGCGGGTCAGTAATATCAGGGTGAAATGTATATAGAAACATGATATGTGAAGTTATGAATTCCCCCTGTATGATGATGTTAGCACGTGTTCAAATCCACATAGCCCTGACTAGGCAAGAGTTCTTAAACAGGTCTTACTAGACAAGGGAATATATGTTTACCTCAATTTACATACAAGTTGTAAACAGGGTCCTTGAGACACCAAGGGGGGAAATAGCAGGAGACAAGGCAAATCTGTATTTCATTATACACAAGGGAGAAGAAAGAGCATGGGAACACCTTCACCACCAGACTCCACCTCGCCTTCTGAACTAATCCAGTGCTGTATTTAAACTGAACTGTTTGGTAAATCAAATTAAAGTAGCAAACTGTTGAATATTGATCCTTTACAAGGGCAACATACCTCTAATATCTGAACAGCCAAAGTGTGGACTGGATAGTGCAGAACACATTTGGGGGGAAACTGGGGACTCAGAGTGTGTTGGGGTCACCCTGCAAGTAGTAACCAAGACTGATGGAAGCCAAGTGTGACTGGAGTGTTGTTGACAGGCTGCTGGTGTCCGAGCTGCTGGACCAGGGCTGTAGCTACACCCAGACATTCTGGGGGTGACCTGCATGCTGTTAAGCTGCTTGTGAGTGGTCAAGATTGGGAGCTACAACAGCAAAGCATTGTGAGGTCCTCAGGGCTATAGACATGCAGTGACACAACCTGTCACTGGTCTGGATTGCACCCTGGAATGTGACAATCGTGAGGTGTTTTTTTTTTCCCCATTAGTTATGTTACAGAATTTGACGGGAAAAGTTACACATGTACGACACACACTCTGTGCACATATATTTTCATAAGAAATTTAGTCCAGAAAAGCACTCAAGCATGTGTTTGAATGCCACTGAAGTCAGGGACTTAAGCATATGTTTAAAGTCAAGCATGTCCTTAAGTATTTTGCAAATAGAGGCCTAACCCCTCAAAAGTACCTGAGAGGTGCCACTTGAGCAGGGCCGGTGCTACCATTTAGGAGGACTAGGCGGTTGCCTAGGGCGCCAGGATTTGGGGGTGCCAAAAAGCAGCGCCCTCCAATTTTTTTTAAGTATTTGAGCGGCCGCTGCCCTGGGAGGGAGAGGGAGTCTGAGCTGCCACCGGCAGCCCAGGGGTTCCCCTGGGTCAGTGCGCCGCCGGCGGCAGCCCAGGGGTTCCCTTAGGTCAGGGCACCGCAGCCGGCAGCCGGCAGCCCGGGGGTTCCCCTGGGTCAGGACACCGCTGGCAGCCCGGGGGTTCCACCGCACAGTCGCTGCTTCGCTTCTCTCACCTCCTAGGCTTGCGACGCCAATCAGCTGTTTGGAGGAGAATTAGAGCAGGGAGGAGAATTAGAGCAGGACAGCATGCTCGGAGAGGACGTGGAGCAGAGGTGAGCTAGGGTGGGGAGGTACCACAGGGCTCCCCAGGCCTGGAGGTGGGGAGCTGCCGCAGGGGGCGGGCGCCTCAGGGCAGAGGGGAGCTGCTGCAGGGCTGTGGGGGGCACAAGGTGGAAGTTTCGCCTAGGGCGCGAAACTTCCTTGCACCGGCCCTGCACTTGAATAGTTTCACTGAGGACACTGGATTTGCACTGCTCAGATGCTGTTTCCCAGCAACACCTGCCAATCTGACCTGGATTCTGTGACATGGCAGAGAAGCTATGGTCCAGCTCATGCAGACTAGTTAAACTCTTATTAAACTAAACTATCATTTATTTAACTTCCTTCCACATTTGTTCTTACCTTTACTCCAGATACAGCACTGAGGTCCATCCTCTTCATCTTCATGATTAATCTTTTCCCTTCCCTCGCCCATACTGAAATGTTTATATATACATTGGTATGGCACATGACAGGAGGTAAGCAATACATCATGTACCGGTTGTAGCTATACTGCATGTCAAACTATGTGGCCATGTTTTCATATTTCTGGGACTGATGTGATTTGTGAGTGTGTGTGTGTGTGTGGTGGGGGTTGTGCTGTATTGTTGTTTTTTACTCTGCAGTACTAACTTGCTGTTTTTTCACAGTTCATACTAAAGTGAGTAAATCATATTTCATCTCTTTCTGGCAAAAGAACAAAATTGAATAATGGCATCAATGGAGCATTCCTTTTGCTAAATCCCGCTTGTATCCCTTCTAAGGCTTTGCTGAGGACCCTTCTGTGAAGTAAACAAAGGGCCAGAGGTCCTATGCGCCTACAGCTCATATTGACATCCTTGAGAGTTGAGGGTAATGTGGCTTTCTGAGAATCAGACCAATATTGTCCTCCCACTGCCCACTCCAAAATCCATGTGACTAGTTATGTCAAGTAGTCACTAGTTGACTAGTTTGAAAAACCAAAGGCATTTTTTACATCTGCAGAGAAAGAGCTTTTGCTTTCAGTTTAGGAAAAAGAAAGATTTTCAATGGGAAGTCAGATAGATAAGAAATCTAATAAAGTCTTCATTTCCCAATGAAATAAGCATCCGTACAGTCAGGAAGCAGGGTGAAGCCATACAGCCAGCAGATAAATCCTCCAGCTCCACTTCCCTTATCCCATCTCAGCGGCACAATGCATTTAGTTGTCATCTGGCATTTGTGTATTCATTCTAATTCTTCCTGCCTTGTTATTCTGTCAATTTCTTAATCTATTTACACTGACTTCATTTTTAGTATGTCTATTGTGACAGCAAATCCTAGAATTGCCTTGGGTGTTGTCTGAAAATGGCCATTATCAAATCATAATGCCTACCCAGATGAAGTACTGTAAGGGCCTTAGGCAATCACTAGTAGTCCTTAACAGCTGCCTGCATTCTAGAGTTGCATATCAATTCCCACCTTAGAGGGTCTACTGCAGTAGTATAAAGTGAGGCATTGGAGGGAACTGCATATATTAAAATTTGGATTAGTAGCTCACCCAGAATGCTACTCGCTTTTTCTCTGACAGTTTTTTTTTTTTGGGGGGGGGTAGGTTGCCCATTAATAAACTTGTTATCTCCATCTTTTGTTGGTAAACTATATCAAAATGCAAATGATCCAGAATCCAATTAATTTCTGGAAGGTTGCAGCTGTTTTGGGCCCTATTCACAGAGACACGTGGCGTGTGTGTATATTGGTGTGTATATATATATATATGCATGCATGTGCGTCTGATTGTGAAGAAAATCAGGCCTTATTATTGAAGCCTTGACTCTCAAAAATTGAGCTATTGTTCATTACAAGTACTAATGCAAACAGATAATTTCAAAATTGCGTTCCACATTTATTAAAGTGGTGGAAAATGTGGCTAATTTCAGACAAAGCAGAGAAAGGGTAGGCCATGAGAGCTGGAAGAGGAGATGTGGGAAATCTGTTTCTATTACAACAAAGGAAATTTTATCTAATACAGGGGTCAGCAATCTTTCAGAAGTGCTGTGCTAAGTCTTCATTTATTCACTCTAATTTAAGGTTTAGCTTGCCAGTAATACATTTTAACATTTTTAGAAGGTCTCTTTCTATAAGTCTATAATATATAACTAAACTATTGTTGTATGTAAAGTAAATAAGGTTTTTTAAATGTTTAAGAAGCTTCATTTAACATTAAATTAAAATGCAGAACCCCCTGGACCGATGGCCAGGACCTAGGCAGTGTGAGTGCCACTGAAAATCAGTTTCAGAGGAGTAGCTGTGTTAGTCTGGATCTGTAAAAGCAGCAAAGAATCCTGTGGCACCTTATAGACTACCAGACATTTTGGAGCATGAGCTTTAGTGGGTGAATACCCACTTCGTCAGATGCATGTAGTGGAAATTTCCAGGGGCAGGTATATATATGCAAGCAAGAAGCAGGCTAGAGATAACGAGGTTAGTTCAGTCAAGGAGGATGAGGCCCTGTTCTAGCAGTTGAGGAGTGAAAACCAAGGGAGGAGAAACTGGTTTTGTAATTGGCAAGCCATTCACAGTCTTTGTTTAATCCTGAGCTGATGGTGTCAAATTTGCAGATGAACTGAAGCTCAGCAGTTTCTCTTTGAAGTCTGGTCCTGAAGTTTTTTCGCTGCAGGATGGCCACCTTAAGATCTGCTATTGTGTGGCCAGGGAGGTTGAAGTGTTCTCCTACAGGTTTTTGTATATTGCCATTCCTAATATCTGATTTGTGTCCGTTTATCCTTTTCCGTAGAGACTGTCCAGTTTGGCCGATGTACATAGCAGAGGGGCATTGCTGGCATATGATGGCGTATATTACATTGGTGGACGTGCAGGTGAATGAACCAGTGATGGTGTGGCTGATCTGGTTAGGTCCTGTGATGGTGCTGCTGGTGTAGATATGTGGGCAGAGTTGGCATCGAGGTTTGTTGCATGGATTGGTTCCTGAGCTAGAGTTACTATGGTGCGGTGTGCAGTTACTGATGAGAATATTTTTCAGGTTGTCAGGTCGTCTGTGGGCAAGGATTGGCCTGCCACCCAAGGCCTGTGAAAGTGTGGGGTCATTGTTCAGGATAGGTTGTAGATTCCTGATGATGCGCTGGAGGGGTTTTAGCTGGGGACTGTATGTGATGGCCAGTGGAGTCTTGTTGGTTTCTTTCTTGGGTTTGTCTTGCAGTGGGAGGCTTCTGGGTACACTTCTGGCTCTGTTGATCTGTTTCCTTATTTCCTCGTGCGGGTACTGTAGTTTTGAGAATGCTTGGTGGAGATTTTGTAGGTGTTGGTCTCTGTCTGAGGGGTTAGAGCAGATGCGGTTGTACCTCAGTGCTTGGCTGTAGACAATGGATCGTGTGATGTGCCCGGGATGGAAGCTGGAGGCATGAAGGTAGGCATAGTGGTTGGTAGGTTTTCGGCATAGGGTAGTGTTAATGTGACCATCACTTATTTGCACTGTGGTGTCTAGGAAGTGGACCTCCCGTGTTGATTGGTCCAGGCTGAGGTTGATGGTGGGGTGGAAGCTGTTGAAATGATGGTGGAATTTTTCCAGAGTCTCCTTCCCATGGGTCCAGATGATGATGTCATCGATGTAGCGTAGGTAGAGAAGGGGCGTGAGTGGACGAGAGATGAGGAAGCATTGTTCCAGATCAGCCATAAAAATATTGGCATATTGTGGGGCCATGCGGGTGCCCATAGCGGTGCCACTGATTTGGAGATATATATTTTCATCAAATTTGAAATAGTTGTGTGTGAGGATAAAGGCACAGAGCTCAGCAGCCAGTTGTGCTGTGGCATCATCAGGGATACTGTTCCTGACCGCTTGTATTCCATCTGTGTGTGGGATGTTTGTGTAAAGAGCCTCTACATCCATGGTGGCTAGGATGGTGTTTTCTGGAAGGTCACCAATGCATTGTAGTTTCCTCAGGAAATCAGTGGTGTCATGGAGATAGCTGGGAGAGCTGGTGGCATAGGGTCTGAGTAGAGAGTCCACATATCCAGACAGTCTTTCAGTGAGAGTGCCAATGCCCGAGATGATGGGGCGTCCAGGATTTCTGGGTGTGTCGATCTTGGATAGTAGATAGAATAACCCTGGTCGGGGCTCTAAGGGTATGTTGATTTGTTCCGGTGTTAGTGTAGGGAGTGTCCTGAGTAGATGGTGCAGTTTCTTAGTGTATTCCTCAGTGGGGTCTGAGGGAAGTGGCCTGTAGAATTTGGTATTGGAGAGTTGTCTGGCGGCCTCCTTTTGGTAGTCAGACCTGTTCATGATGACAACAGCACTTCCTTTATCAGCCTCTTTGATGATAATGTCAGGGTGGTTTCTGAGGCTGTGGATGGCATTGCGTTCTGCACGACTTAGGTTATGAGACAAGCGATGTTGTTTTTCCACAATTTCTGCCTGTGCACGTCGGTGGAATCATTCAATGTATAGGTCCAAACTGTCATTTCGGCCCTCAGGAGGAGTCCATGTGGAGTTCTTCTTCTTGTGCTGTTGGTGGGAAGGTACCTGTGTATTAGTGCGCTGTTCAGTGTTGTCCTGAAAGTATTCTTTGAGTCAGAGGCGGCAAAAGCAGGCTTCCAGATCGCCGCAGAACTGTATCATGTTGGTGGGGGTGGCAGGGCAGAAAGAGAGTCCCCAAGATAGGACAGACTTTTCTTCTGGGCTGAGTGTGTAGTTGGATAGATTGACGATATTGCTGGGTGGGTTGGGGGTACCACGGTTGTGGCCTCATGTGGCAGGTAGGAGTTTAGACAGCTTGTAGTCCTTTTTCCTTTGTATAGAGGTGAAATGAGTAATGTAGATCTCCTGTCTTATTTTAGTGAAGTCTGTTTGTATGGAAGTTTGGTTATTAATGAGAGTCTCCAGGTTGGAGAGCTCTTTTTTGATGTTTTCCTGTTTGCTGTATAGGTTGCTGATCAGGTGGTTCCTCAGTTTCCTTGATAGAGTATGGCATAATCTCTCACTGTGGTCTGTGTAGTATGTAGATAGCAGTGGATTTTTTACCTTTAGTCCATTTGGTATGATGTCCATCTGTTTGCATTTGGAAAGAAAGATGATATCTGTCTGTATTTGTGCAAGTTTCTTCATGAGGTTGATGGATTTCCACTCCATACGGCTAAATACAGTGCCTTGCATGATGTCAAGTATCAGAGGGGTAGCCGTGTTAGTCTGGATCTGTAAAAGCAGCAAAGAATCCTGTGGCACCTTATAGACTAACAGATGTTTTGGAGCATGAGCTTTCGTGGGTGAATACCCACTTCGTCAGATGCATGTAGTGGAAATTTCCAGGGGCAGGTATATATATGCAAGCAAGCTAGAGATAATGAGGTTAGTTCAATCAGTTTGTGTGCCACCTTCAGCACCCATGCCATAGGTTGCCTACTGCTGGTCTAATATCTCAAAAAGCATTAATTACCATGAGATATAGGCAGACACATTGTAGATTCCTGCATTGGCTTTGTCATTCTGCTCAGCTTCTTTCTACTGTTGAGAATTGTTTGGCTTGATTTTGGGTTTGTGTTTATTTGGGATATTTTGCCTGGGATCCCTCCAGAACTTATATCTACTATATAGTTATGAAACTGAGAACATCCTTGGAATATATTTTATGACCTCAGCTCATGCTGAGATTGGAAATTTATCTAGACCAGACAGGTTGGAGAAATGTAGAAATGTATGTTACTGTGCAGACACTGGGTGAACGTGGACAAAATTTATAAGGGTCTATTAATTTTAGGGGCCTCTATTTATGGCTGTCCAATTTGAGTCACTAATGTGTCTCCAACTGAGCACCCAAACACGAGGCACACAAAATTAAAAGATGATTGTGAAAATGTACGCCTTGATCTCTCGATGTATCAATCACCCCATCTGCAAAAAAGAGGGAATATAATCCCTAATTTGCACAGAAATTTTGAAACTTAAATAATTCATATTTGTAAAGGGCTTTGGGATCCTCCTACAAAAGGCACTAAAGAAGCACGGATGTTGCTATTAGTACCTATCTTCTTTTTCATACTCCAATTAGTTGGTGAAACTTTATCTGGAAAGGAAATCCTACATTTAAAAGGATATGGAGGAAAAGTCCCCCTCACTTTACTTATAGCCAGCTATTCCTGAAGAAAGGGTGAAACTCAGCCTCATGCAGAACACCAGGGCCCACATTAGGACTTAAGTGGTGCATAGACCTTGTACTGGTATCAGTCAGGGACAATGGGTGTCAAACCCTGGTCTACTGGGACCCAGTAATTCCAACCTGCTAACCATTGACCTGTTAATAATTGCTAGAACACTAGAAGGTCAGCTCTGACAGAGGACTTCAGTCCTGAGGGAGCACTGGGGGATCCTGATTGGTTCTTTACTTCTATTTAAACCAAGTAGAGGAACAGGCAATTGTTTATGCAACTGGGATTTTTTCCTGCTTAGGGTTTCCTGCCTGACTCTGATCTCCTGGCTCTGCCTTGTGGCAGTATTGCAGACTCTGATCCCCTGGTATCCAGCCTGGCCTGGCTCCTGGTCCGACAGTTAGGTCAGATAACCCACTTCTTGGTTGTGATAGCCTCTGGCACAATGGTGGATATAACACACAGAACAATTTTTGCTGGGATTTGGAAGCTAAACTATATGCAACCTGGTAAATGTTGCTAGAAAGTGTCAGCCATCAGGCCAGTTTTACGTTGAACAGCCATTTAATAAATAATACGCTGAGGCAGTTTTACTAATAATACGTTCTTCTGTGGGCAGTAAACTGAAGGCTGTTATCTCCTTGGAAAGGAGGCAAAGCTTTTGATTAAACAAGCTGGTATTTTATGTATAAGACTTCATAGGTTTTCAGTGTCTGGATGCATTTCCTTAGATTCTGTTATAGCTAGTAAAGCCCACAGATCAGTGCCAGGATTCTGGAACAAACTATAATCAAAATAATATCTTGAGGCCTGATCCTAGTCTGTAGTAATTTTGACGTTGACTTCACTGGGGCAGGACTGGGCCCTTAATTTGATAGTATTATGTATGGAAGGGCAGGATTTAATGTGTCGCCCCACTGCCAAGCAGCAGTAGATATAGAGGCCCTGCAGGTCAGCTCCTATAGATTCCAAGGCCAGAAGGGACTATTCTGATAACCTAGTCTGACCTCCCATAGGAGGAGAAATAAATGATACAGGCTCTGGAGAAAGCATTAGACTAGCTGGTTTTGTTTACACTATATACATCAGTCTTTGAATATGGGTGGTCAAACAGCATGTAAGCAATTTTGTCTGTCCAGGTACTCAGTTAAAACACCTATGCCCAGTTCCTGGGGAGCAACTCTGCTCCAAGAAGTGATTTCAGTTAGAGAGATTAGGGCAGAGGGAAAACTCTGCTGCTCACAACAGTTCCCACAAAAAGAAACCCCATCACAAAACTACAATACAGCATGTCTTTGAAGACTGAGCAGTGCTCACATGCTATGCAAAAAGACCTTGTCAGGCTTGGTGTAACAGCTCTGTCTAGTGATTTTGTCCATAATGCTGTATTTAAATCCCTTTTCTATAACCCCCGAGTCCTATTCTAGATGTACGCCTAGTTCTTCCTTCCTGATTGGCTTTGTATGAGTTTTGTTTGGTGGAGCTGAGTTTATTTAGTGGTCAGATACTACTGTGATAAGTTCAATAGCAATACTCAGCTAGGATAGAGAGATTACATTAGATGATTCCAATAAAGCCTGGTAAAAAATTTTCTAAGATTTTTCTTTTAGGGAGATTTATCACTGGTGACTTCTATTATAATTCAACTGAAGGTAGCAGAGGAAAGTATCTTTCTCTGGTGTAAGATTTTTTCTGTTAAATTAGTCAAAGAAAATAAAGGAAACAGCTGGCATAGGTTAGGGAGAAATAGTGTTCTTAAAGAGCCCAATCCTGCAAGGTGTTGGTTGCCTTCTGTGAGCTGCTTAGCACCCTCCTCTGGCATTGACCTCAGGAGCTGAGGATGCTCAGTACTTTTCAGAATTAAGCGCTGTGTTGCTTAGCCATTCCTTCTTCCCGTCCTCACTGCAGTCAGTAAACCATGCTCTGTCCCATCTGGGATAACGCAATCTATTATAGCCATACTTGTGGCCTATCCGTTATCATCAAATTAGTTGTTTATCTGTGGTCTGCGTTGTATTTATTTGGGTATTTGGAATGAAAGGATTGTAAGAAATCATTTGGTATCTATGCTCTCAGTTACTTGCCTGATTATATATATTTTCACTGGGTATCACAGCAAGTCGATGGTGGTAAGAGCTGATGTAAAGAACTACACATTTGCAGTGCACAACACCTTAAAGTTCTATTGTCCTACAAGACGCAGGCACTATGCTACATACACTTGAGTGCTATCTACTGGCATTTAGTCTGTTAACTATTTACAGATAGACAGACAGACTTTGCTCCTGTCTAGAGCTGGTTGAAAAATTTCCTTAAAACAATTCCTGCAAAAAATTTTCAGTTTTGACATTTTGTCTCCATTTAGAAAGAATTTTTTTTTCAAAAGCATGCACTTTTTTGTAGGATGGCTTTCCTGTTTTTTGCCAGCTCTACTTGTAGCACATGGGATAAGAGCTTGTGGATTTGTAATGTTTTATATCTGCATCTAGGCTTATGTCCTCTTCCTAAAAAATCTGTAATAACTTGGCTTAACTGGTAGGAAAAGGACCTTGGGGTGACGACAGTTAATACTGAGAAAGTGAATTGCCTCCCTAGATCATATTGTTTTTTGGTGCATCTTCACCCCATTAATATTATATCTGTTTCCAGGAGCCAGATTCATCTTCCATTTTATACAGAATTATAAAGTGATAGTAAATGGGCTTTTCTCTCCCAAGGCCAAGAAGGAGCTAAATATAGATTTACTTTAAATTCTAGGGAAAGGTGAACCTTGACTTAGACACAGTTGTCCTTTTGATTTTTGTCAGCATTACTATTGGCATTACATAGGATTTATTTTATAGGATGACAATTTTAAGTTTTAAAAGGCTCATGAACTGAGGTGGTGAGTGGAAAAGAGAGAAAAACGTCATGGGTGGAATTTACCCTGTCCCACCATGGGCGGTGAGTTCCATAGCCACGTGGTGCTCAGGCACCAGCAATATTTAGAGCCTAGGGGCCCAGCTCCACCAATATTTGGGGCCAGGTGTCCTCCCCGTGCCTCCCCTTGCCTTGCCTGGGGAGCATGGCTGCTACTCTGAAAACTGACACACTGTCTCTTCCGGGCAGCCCATGTTGCCTCCCTGCAGCAACTGCTGCCTCAGGGTCCTAGTGCCTCCCTTCTCCTAAACTGCCATGGAAGACTGACTCTGAGCCTGCCCTTCCCCTTCAGACCCTTCCCTTTTCCAGCAGGAACCTCCAGGAGCACAGGTGTCCCCTGCCCCACCTGCAGTCACCACTCCTGCTCCATGCTGGGCAAGGAGGCAGCCCCACCCCTCACCCCCCAGTGAAGCTACAGTCAAGAGCAACAGCAGGGGAGGAGGCCTATGCAGCACCCCCTGGCACCCACCATGGGGGAAGCAAGGGACATTCCTGGACCTGAGAGGGGCCCTAGGAGCACATGCAGTGACCGTGTGCTGCTGGGGGGGGAGCAAGAAAGGGGGGCTCTTCCCCCAGAGCTTGCTGCTGCCAGCAGGGAAAGGGCTGGGGGGGAGTCGTCCTCTCTGGTCCCTGTCCCAGAGCAGCCTGCATGCACCCCAAACTCATCCCCAGCCCTGCCTCACCCTAGAGCCCACACCCCCAGTCAGAGCTTTCACCCCCCACCACGCCCTCAACCCTCTGCCTGAGCCCTGAGCCCCTTCAGCACCCCAAACACCTTATCCCCAGTGTCAGCCAGAGCCCTCACCCCCTACACCCTAACACTCTGCCCTAGCCCTGAGCCCCTCCCAAACCTCAAACATCTTATCCCCAGTCCCAGCCAGAGCCCTCATCCTCCTGCACCCCAACCCCCTGCCCGAGCGCTGAGCCTCTCCAAACACCTGATTCCCAGCCCCAGACAGAGCCCTCACCCCCTACCCCCCAACCCTCTGCCCAAGCCCTGAGCCCCTTCCACACCCCAAACCCCTCATCTGCAGCCACACCCCACATCTCTGCACCCCATCCCATCCCCAAACTCCCTCCCAGAGCCTGCATTCTGTACCCCAATACCCTACCCCAGCCTAGGGCCTGCACCCCAGACCTCCTCCCCCACCCAAACTCCCTCCCAGAGCCTTGGGCAGGTGGGGGGCAGAGTTTGAGTGGGGGTGGTTTCTGGGCACGACCAAAATTTCTACAAACCTGCCACCCCTGTGTCCCACCACACACAACCTGGCTAAATGGGAAGAAATGTCTGGGCTAGGGAGAGATTATCCAACTTCCAACCTGTGGACAGAGTGTGGGTCATCTTTTCAGCAATTGCTTCATCCCTTGGGCCGGAAGAGGGGCTGCCACTCCAGCAAACCCTCTGTGCAGTTTGTGACCACTCGTTCTGTATAGTTGTGGATTAATTGGCAACACCCATTTCCCTCCCTTCTCCACACGCCTGTGCACCTCGAATTCCCCTCTTTGGACTGGCTTCTCCAGTTCCACTATACACAGAGTGTATGTAGCCACATTGGGTGCCTGTTCTATAGACACCTACCATCCCCACCTACACAGCAGAAGCTCCTTTCGTGTCTCCTACTGTGATGGGTGAATTTAATTTCATGATAAAGACCTTCACCAATCAAAGCATCTAGTGTTAGAGGAGAAACTGGTTTTTCATTCAGAGGTATGGGACTATTATGACCTCCCCCATTACTCTTGGTTCATTTGCAGTCAGCTCTTTCATTATCTTTCAGCTACACTGGACCAGAATTATGTTAATTGCCTATTAAATACAGCTGGGTGATTCATTTATTATTTAAATTTAGAGTATCAACATTAAATGGCATATAACCTCTATTTTGCTTTTAAAACTTTCTGATACTATCTTTGCTGTAACTAAGCTGAAAGTGAAAACAGGAGATCAATTGAGCCCCTGACTTTCACCACGTGCAGAGCCCACACGAGCAGCACAGACTTCTATATCTCTGGTCTCTCATTGTGCAGCTTAAAGTGTTCTGCAAAGGAGACACAATGAGTTTGTGTCTCTTTTTTTTTTTTTTTTTTTTTTTGAAGTGGGGAGATGTTATTTTTGCTTGTTAGGAAACCTCGTGTTTCAGGTTTAAATCAGTCTCTAACTATTAAGAATTAGAATGAGATCTTCATGGAGGCAGATTACCCTACTTCTGCCTACTTTCTTTCTTTTCTTTTCTTTTCTTTTCTTTTTTTCTTTTTTTTTTTTACCTTCTTCTCAGGCATTTGGTGCTGGCTACTTTCAGAGCCAGCATACTGGATGAGATGGACCTTGGTTCTGGTCCATTGGCGATTTGTATGTTGCTTTATCCTTAGAAATATTAGGTATGTTGAGTCTTTTCTTCCCTTGTTTGTTGGAAGACTTTTTGGATGCCTCAGAAATGTGGATTGGGAGCTATCTATTTCTGATTATAATGTAACAAGATTTCCCCTGTAACCAGTTAGTAGGCGCAGAACATTGTTTGTGATAATGCCAAGAATAAATTAATCTGGGGTGGGGGAGGGGGATGCCATCCTGCAAACATTTACACATATGTGTAATTTCACTTGTGTCAATTGTCTTCAACTGCACTACTCATGTGAATAAAACTATTATACATGATTAAGTGCTTGCAGGATTGGGCCCTTCTATACTAGTGTACATATGGGTGTGCAGACAAACTCCAACACTTTCTATGTGTCTCAAAGAGAGAAGCTATTGTTGTTGTTTCCAGTGGTATCTAGGAGCCCTAGTGATGAGGGCCCCATTGTACTAGGCAGTGGACAAACAGGTCAGAAGAAAAACAATACCTGCCTCAGAGAGCTCACAGCCTTGGTGCTGGGCAGGATACAAGAGGTGGACAAAATAGACAATCAGGGTAGGGGCTGATCCAAGGGCAAGGTCATAAAATTAACCAAATGTAGCAGAACAATAGGAGTCTCAGCTCATCACTTGTTCAACCTATGCCAGATGAGCTTTGTTTTTAGGTATCAGAGCATAGGCAGGTTTAAAAGAGAGATTTAAGAGCTAAGGTGACAGCATTGCCATTTTTGAAGGGGAGTTTTCCTGATGCATACGGGGCAGCTGGAGGGAAGGGGTAGAAGTACTTGAAGGAGGATCAGATGGAGTGATCAAGGCTGGCATCATTTGAAGAATGAAGGTGGGATTCAAATGGCAGAAAAAACTACTAGATCTGGTAGATACATGGTGAATGCCTTGAAGGCAAAGGCAAGGAACTTGTGTTTGATGTCATGGAGGAGGGAGAGCCAACAGAGTGACACAAAGGAAATGGTAAAAGCAATGAACCATGAAGACAATCTTAGCAGGAGCATTTTAAATTGCTTTGAGAGGTGCAGTATGGGTGGCATCCAGGGACGGCTCTGTTTTTTGCAGCCCCAAGCATGGCAGACAGGTGGCTTTTGGCAGCACCCCTGCGGATGGTCCGCTGGTCATACAGATTCGGCGGCATGCCTGTGGGAGGTCCGCCGGTGCTGTGCTATTGGCGTCCCCACTGTTGAATTGCCGCCGAAGCTGCAGGACCGGCAGACCTCCTGCAGGCGCGTTGCTGAAAGTAGCCTGCCTGCTGCCTTCACAGCGACTGGCAGGCCACCCCTGTGGCTTCCCACCCCAGGCACGCGCTTGCTGCACTGGTGCCTGGAGCCGCACCTGGTGGCATCAAGGCTGGAGAGGAGGATATTACAGTAATAGGCATGAGATGATGAGAGTCTGAACAAAAGCAGTCTGGACAGAAAAAAATGGCCAAATCTTTGAAGTGTGGTGTAGGTAGCAGTGGCAAGGCTTGGAGATGGTTTGCGTGTGTCACATGGAGAGAGTCAGGTCAAAAGTGACTCCTTGATTACAGGTCTGAATGATGGGGAGGAGGTATTATCCACAGCAGCAAAGAAATAGCAGAAAAGAGAAAGATTGTGGCGGGGTGGGAGAGAGATCAAAAGCCTGATTTTGGTCATGTTGCCTGCTGGACATCCACAAGGAGATGTCAGAAAGACAGGCCAAGAGGAGGGATTGGGTAGAAGGAGACAGGTCTTTAGTGGAATATATTTGTGAGTCACTGGTGTTAAGGTTGTATTTGAAGTCTTGACTGTAGATAAGAGCCCCTAAGAATGGGGTGTAGAAAGAGAAGAGCGTGCAGCCAAGGATGGAGCCTTGTGGGGTGGGGGGGTGCCCAATGAAAGAGAGAGGGAAAGAGGCAGCTCTGGCAAATAAAGTGCTGAAGTAGTGATTAGAGATGGAGGAGGAGCCCATGAGTGAATGGAGCCTCAAAAGCCAATGGAGAACAGGATTTGAGGAAACAGAGAGTGGTAAATGGTGCCCAAAGCTGCCAGTGTATCAAGGAGGATGAGGATGAAATTGAAGCTCTGGGGTCTGGACAGGAAGACATCATTTGAGACTTTAATGAGAGCCACTTCACTGGAGTGGAGAGGATGGAAACCAGATTGGAGAGCAGCAAGAACTGAATTGGAGGAAAGAAGTTAGTACATTCAATAAGCCTGGAGGTGAAAGGGAGAAGGAAGATGGGATGGTGGTTGGAGGGGGGTTTTCATCTTGAGGGAGAGTAAAGCATACATGTGCTGTGAAGGGAAGGGTCTGGAGGAGGGTGAGAGATTGAGGAAAAGTGCAAAGAAAGGGGTATAAATTAGGGGTTACATGAAATAATGCAGTGAGGTGGGATGGAGTGACTGTGGCAGGTGGAGGGACTAGAGCAGATGAGAAATTTGTGTCTGTGGGAAGGTGGGAAAGGAGGAGGAGAGTGGTGGGAAGGGAGAAGGTAAAAAGTCCTATTGAATCTTGCCAATTTTTTGAAAAAATCAGTGAGATACTGTGCAGAGAGAAGTAGAGGCAGGAGAGAAGGTGGTTTTCAGGAGGGTATGAAAGTGGCAAATCGGCAACTAAAAATGCTTTAATTTTATAATTTTAAATCCACGAGAAATTATATGTGTGTATAAGATGACTAATATTATACATAACTAACATAACTAATCTAATTTGCGGATTATCCTACACATATGAAATGCAATGAAAATGAATGTGCCTCTTGTGTTATATATATGTGTGTGTGTGTGTGTGTGTGTTTATGAATAATGCCTATATTTTACAATATAAATTGTAGGCAGCAAATTTTATTTTCTCCCCCTTTAGGGCTTTTTCTTTCTCTTTTCATTTCAGCCACTTCATTCTGTTCTCTTCTTTTCTGTCTGCATCTCTTCCCTCCCCCTCCCCTGCTTTTCAACATCTGTTTCCTTTCCAATTAACTTTTAATCCCCTCCCCTTTCTTTTTTCAGGACCTGATTCTGCAAATCCATTTGCACAGGCACAATTTTATGCATGTTGAGTTGTCAGATTGAAGTCAGTGGAACTTTACTCACATGCATAAAGTTGAACATGTGTGAATGTTTCCAGGACTGGAACCTAGAACTTCACCAACCCTGGGTATTCTTACCAGATGTGGCGCTTGCCAAGCCAATTTGCAGCAGCAGCAGCAAAATGCAGAACCGTCAGACCACCACCAAAACTGCTCGGGGGGCAGTCATCAGTGATGTATGATGTAGTCTGAATTTGACCAAAGCCATGTGTGGGATCATCTCATTGGCCCTAGGCGCGAAGGCTGGCTGCACATTGACCCAAGCCAGTTCAAAATCTGTTCAGAAGGGCCCATAAGTGGTGTGGCACATCAAAGCCAGGTACATGCTATGCATTCCATGATAAAATCCAGACCAGTGAGGGGCTGTGTTACCACTTGCTCTGCAGCCTGGGGAACCTCACCATGCTTTGCTGCTGTAGCTCTCAACCTGAGCTCCTCACAAACACCCAAACAGCATTCAGGTCACACCCTGAGTGTCTGTGTGTATAGCCACAGCCCTGGTCCAGCTGCTCTGACCCCAGCAACCTGTCAGCAAACACCAGCCACACTCTGGCTTCTAGCAGGGTGATCCCAACAAACTCCCAGTCCCAGATTTCCCCCCAAAATATGTGCTATGCATTGTCCAGCTCTCTCCTGAGCAGCCCAGATACACCTCTACCTCGATATAACGCAACCCAGTATAACACAAATTTGGATATAACGCGGTAAAGCAGTGCTTGGGGGGGGGCAGGGCTGTGCACTCCGGTGGATCAAAGCAAGTTCAATATAACGCGGTTTCATCTATAACGCGGTAAGATTTTTTGGCTCCCAAGGACAGCGTTATATTGAGGTAAAGATGTATATTAGATCCATTGCTCCTCTAAGGAGATCAACATACAGCAGCCTGCTACCTTAAATGGCGTTACCCAAACAATTCACAACACTGGATTAGTTTTAACAAAAGAATAAAACAAGTTTATTTAACTATAAAAAGAGAGATTTTAAGTGAGCACAAGCATAAGGCATTAAAGTCAGAAACGGTTGCAAGAGAAATGAAGGTAAAATGCTTTCTAAATTTAAAAAATTAGACTTGGTTCATGGTGTAACTCTTACCAGATGTTTCCAGCCACAGGGCTGACCAAATTTCAGGTCAGGATATGTTCCCAAAGTCCAGCAGCTGTTTCCTTTGTCATCTTTGGTTGAAAAGAGAGAGATGGATAGGGAGAGAGACCACCTGGGGTGTTTTTGCCCCTCACTTTTTCAGTTCAGTTACCCTTTGAAATATATTTTCCTAAGGATTATCCTGAGATAAAGTTCCTTCCAGCTGTGAGGATGGAGATAGGGGTCTGGTAGTGAAAGAGGTTGCATGCTGTTTCTCCTCACCTCTGTTTGTTGACATGCAGATATTCCTTGCCTCTTGTCTCACCCTCTCACTGTCTGAAAACCCTGTTTATAACTTATACTTATATTTGGGTAATCACACATTACTTTGTTTAAGATCTGCTTTACCAGTCCAGCCTATAGGGCTATGTGGGTTTGAACATGTGCCACCAACATCATTCAGGGGGAATTTATAACTTTACATATAATGTTGCAACATACATTTTATCATGATATTATTGACCAGCAACTTGTTAGTTTTCAAGTGATATTCACAAGGCATATTTTGTACCAAGAATTTACAATCATCCGTAGGATTTGAATACAGGACGCATTCAGTCAGATGCACGGTTTGGTCAATCTTAAGAGACTGGTTTCTGATGTTGGCTGCAGACCATTCTTCATGTCACATCAACGTCGCAGAGAAATCGGGGCAGGCAAGTGGGACCATGAGGGATGTTTAGAGGAGTGATGTTGCTTAACACAGGGAGCCATGGTACTGGTGTGGGTCAAATTGGCCCGGTTACAATATGCATGGTTTAGTGTAGTTGAGTCAACCAACTTGACATGAGATGAATGGAGCCAGACTGGAGCATAGTATTCTGCTGCAGAGTGACACAGAACTAAACCAGATGATCAGAGAGTTTGAACATTTGCTCCCCATGAAGTACTGGCCAATTTGTTTAGAAGGTTGTCACACGTCTTTACCTTACCCATGGTTTTCCTCAGGTGCCTAAGATATGTAAGAGCTCTATCTAGGTTTACTCTGAGGTAGACTGGGTGGGATTCGTGTTTCAAGCAATGTCCATTGAGAAAGATATTCAGTTCTTGGGCTGCTCTTAGGGTTGTAAAGATTGAAAAAACTTGAAACTGTCTTCGTCAAACTTGGTTGTAAGTACCGCTGACTACAGTACTTCCTGGATATTAAACCCATAGTTATCAACATATACATTTTTTCCCTCGGGAATAAATTTCCAAATAAAACCATCTGTGCGCCTTTATTTCCCCACCCATTGAAGGCTTGTGCATGCATTTTAGAGGGTTTTCTCATATAAGTATCTTAGTTATCAAAATGATACAATCACATTTTCCTGCCAGAATAGATATCCACTATGTTTCCAACCCCACAGGTTGCATTGTCATTTGTGTGTGCTTGATCATAATTATGCAGCATAGCAAAAACCATAAGATCAAACCCCACAGTAAATATAGCAAATATATATATAAACACACTGGGTCTGATCCTCTATGCATTAATTTCAGTGAAGTTATACATCTCCATAAAATTGGGTGTAATGGAATAAAAAATCAGACCCTATACGGGAGAACTCCAAAAGTTCGGAGTTCAGATAAGCATCTTAAAACACAGATGCTATGGAACCTATAGAAGTTCCTGCCAGACCCTTTAACCTCTTCTAACACAGCCTTCCCTTCCCAAAGCACCTCATGGTTCCTCCATAACTGTTGTCACCTTGAAGGCTGGTAGCCTCATGATATCTCCAATGTGATTGGGGGTGTCCATTAGATCTGTCCTATCCTTTGGTATCTTTATAGTGAACAGCACAACCCACATATATAAAGATAACATGTCTTATAGTAATAGACTCCAGGCAACATAAATTAATGTAACTGTGTTAAAATAAAATGAAAATTACGAAGTCGGGAAATGCAGAAGTTAAGACTTCAAGAGTTATGTTAACTCAGCCACCTTGCACATAGAGATTATCTCCTATTCCTTTTTTTTTTAAAAATCAATGTCTGATCCTGCAAGCACTTAGAAAAGTTACTCTTATGTGTAAGTATTTTCAGGATGAGGCCTTACTCCCTGCTCCAAGATACATGTTTATCTGTGGGGGCTGGGGTGTAGCACCTAGCACAATGGGCCCAGTCAAGAACTGGGGCCTCTAGACACTACCACAATCCAAATATTTGTTAACAGTACCAATGAGTAACATAATACTGTTTGTGTATATCCCATAAAGTATGAAGGATGTGGATCATGTTCAAGTTAACATTGGTGCTGAAAGCTCAATTTTTGCATTTCTAATGTTTTTAATTTAAATGTGTACTTGATGTTGCAGAGAATTCTTTCCTGAGTGCTGGCTGGTGAGTCTTGCCCACATGCTCAGGGTTTAGCTGATCACCATATTTGGGGTCGGGAAGGAATTTTCCTCCGGGACAGACTGGCAGAGGCCCTGGAGGTTTTTCGCCTTCCTCTGCAGCAGGGGCACAGGTCACTTGCTGGTGGATTCTCTGCAGCTTGAGGCTTTCAAACCACAATTTGAAGACTTCAATAACTCGGACATAGGTTAGGGGTTTGTTATAGAAGTGGATGGGTGAGATTCTGTGGCCTGCTTTGTGCAGGAGGTCAGACTAGATGATCACATTGGTCCCTTCTGACCTTAAAGGCTATGAGTCTATGAGTTGCCTTAACATTTTTTTTTTCTCTGTGTTTTAGCAATGAGCCTAAAATTTACACTGCAGGTCTCCGGGTCTTCTCGCTACCTAGACAATTATTTAAAAGAAAAAGACAGCGGATTCCACCATCTCTACCACAGTTCATAGCAGAAAGCATTGATTAGTGAAGTGCAAGACTGTTTCTTGTATACTTAGGCCACCCTCTGCTGGAGAAATGATAAGTTACTACTTAATTTTCTGTAAAACCTTATTCTTTCTTTCCCTGAGTAACTTTTTTTTTTTCAGGTTAGTGTCAGGTAAGACTCAATATTGTTTGAGTGCCCTGATTCTTAATGCTCCCTGCTTTACCAGAGATAACAGTACCCTAACCACAGGCTTGGGATATTTGAGAGGTGTCTGGGACTGCTTTGTAAGGCATTAAATCCAGGATTCTCTCTTACATTAATTGCTGCAGTTTTAATGTTAGTATTTTGTTTTCTAATGCTTTTACTGCTGTATTTTTCAGAGGTGTCAGTACTTTCCAACTTACCAAGGTCTTGGATAATAAATACCAGTATTCAAAATGAGCTGTACAACAAAGGGCAGTAAATTAGGAAACTTTGAACTATTGCTTCTTAGATGTAAAAGATGTTTTCCAGGCCCTTTAGCTTTGATCTAAGCGTCAAACACAACAAAGTATAGTGAAAACTTCACACTATGTTGAAAGTTGAGAAATTTTGATTCCCACTGTAGGGCTATCCCTAAAGGCATATCCTGTAATATTATGTTGCTGACTGCAAACATGTTCCCTGCAACCTCAAATACATATGCACATCAAATGCTACAATAACTTCAAAATACAGTACTCTCTACCTGTTTGATGCAAATAATTAATAATAATAGACCAGCTACAGGGAGATAAAAGGATATGATGTGATCATGAGTGAAGAAGCTTGTTGTGTGTAAAGTGCTACAAGAAACCAGAATAGGAAGTTTTCAATTCATTGCTGTTTGTTTTTTAAAAATGCATGATTTATAATCTTTGGCTCTGAAACGAGGTGAGGAAGGGACCCAATTTGAAATCCACAGGTACACTTGGTGCTAAATATGTTTCCATTATCAGTCTTATTAGGCTCAGGAATACAAATATCCAGAAAATAAATAAATGAAAACTCTCACTTCCAGTCTTAGGTCCAGATTTTCAGCTGATGCAAATCAGCACTGAAATCAGTGGAAGCTACGTCAGTTTATGCCAGCTGAGGATCCAGCCTATAGTGTTCTCTGCTGCTTTATTTTTAATTTTTAAAAGATGTTTTTAAAATTTTCAGTTTTTTTATTTTAAAGAAAACAAATACCTAAATCCATGATCCAAATACTGGAACATCACACCAGGAAAAAAACCCATCTCTGATACTTTCACTGCATATGTGTCAAGTATCAGGGGGTAGCCGTGTTAGTCTGTATCCACAAAAACAACGAGGAAAATTTTTCACTCCATGCATCTGAAGAAGTGGGGTTTTTACTCACGAAAGCTTATGCCCAAATAAATCTGTTAGTCTTTAAGGTGCCACCTGACTCCTCTTTGCTTTAGTGTATATGTGGTTTAGGCTGCAGGTTCTTCACATTTGAGCCACTGATGGCAGTTTAGGCCACTCAATCACCCCAGAAGATCTCCTCATGGGGGACTGACACGTGATGTTTCCCCTATGGGTGGTATGTGTCTTCCTCAAACTCGGGTCCTCTACCAGAGGCCTGGGAGTTTGAGGGTTCTGCGCAGTATCTTAGCTGTTCCTAGCACTGCACTCTTCTGGACAGAGAGCTCTGATGTTGTTCCTGGAATCTGTTGGAGCCACTCACCCAGCTTAGGAGTCACAGCCCCGAGTGCTCCTACCACCACTGGGACCACTTTGGCCTTCACTTTCCACATCCTCTCTAGTTCCTCTTTCAGGCCCTGGTACTTCTGCAGCTTCTCATACTCCTTCCTGATGTTGCTGTCACTTGGCACTGCTATATCTATCACCATCGCTGTCTTCTGGTCCTTATCTATTACCACGATGTCTGGTTGATTGGCCAGTACCTGCTTGTCCGTCTGGATCTGGAAGTCCCACAGAATCTTAGCCCTGCTATTCTCCACAACCTTCTGTGGAATCTCCCATCTGGTCTTGGGAGGATCTAGCCCATACGCTGTACAGATGTTCCTGTACACGATACCAGCCACTTGGTTGTGCCATTCAGTGTATGCTGTTCCTGCCTGCATATACATCCTGCCACTATGTGTTGGACTCTCTCTGAGGGCTCTCTGCACAGTCTGCACCTTGGGTCCTCTCTAGTATGGTAGATCCCTGCTTCAATGGATCTAGTGCTCAGTGCCTGTTCCTGTGCTGCTATGATCAGTGCCTCAGTGCTGTCTTTTAGTCCAGCCCTTTCCAGCCACCGGTAGGATTTCCCAATGTCAGCCACCTCAGCTATCTGTTGATAGTACATCCCATGCAGGATCTTGTCTTGCCATGGCACTTCTTCTGCTTGGTCTTCCTCCCATGTCTGCTGCTGCCTCAGGCATTCTCTCAGCAACTCATCTTTGGGGGCCATCTTACTGATGTACTCCTGGATGCTTCGGGTTTCGTCCAGGACAGTGGCTTTGACGCTCACCAAGCCCCGCCCGCCTTCTTTCCGGCTGGTATACAGTCTCTGGGTGTTGGACTTGGGGTGGAAACCTCCGTGCATTGTGAGGAGCTTCCGGGTCTTCACATCGGCAACCTCCATGTCCTCCTTTGGCCAGCTCACTATACCAGCAGGGTATCTGATAACTGGCAGGGCGTATCTGTTAATGGCGTGGATCTTGTTTTCCCCACTGAGCTGGCTCTTCAGGACCTGTCTTATCCTTTGATGATACTTGGATGTTGCTGTCTTCCTTGCCTCCTCATCGTGGTTTCCATGTGACTGTGGGACGCCAAGGTACTTGTAGCTGGTCTGTATGTCTGCTATGTGGCCCGCTGGTAGTTCCACCCCATCAGTCTTGACTACCTTCCCTCTCTTCACTACTATCTGGCCACACTTCTCCAGTCCGAATGACATCCCGATATCCTCACTGTAAATCCGCGTCAGGTGGATTAGCGAGTCGATGTCTCATTCATTCTTAGCATACAGCTTGATGTCATCCATGTAGAGGAGGTGGCTGATGGTAGTTCCACTCCTAAGCCCATACCCATATCCAGTCCTTGTATTATCTGGCTGAGGGGGTTTAAGCCTATGCAGAACAGCAGTGGAGACAGTGCATCACCTTGGTATATGCCGCACTTGATGGCCACTTGTGCAAGCTGCCTTGAGTTGATTTCCAGTGTTGTCTTCAATAGTCCCATTGAGTTCTTGAGGAAGGTCCTTAGTATCCTATTGACTTTGTATAGCAGCAGACATTCACAGATCCATGTGTGCGGCATTGAGTCGTAGGCTTTCCTGTAGTCAATTCAGGCTGTGCTCAGATTGGTCTGTCTAGACCTTGAGTCTTGGGTGACTGCTCTATCTATGAGCAACTGGTGTTTTGAGCCTCTGGTGTTGTTCCCAATGCCCTTCTGAGCTGTGCTCATGTACTGGCCCATATGGTCCTGTAGCTTGGCGGCTATGATACCTGATAGGATTTTCCATGTTGTGGGGAGGCAGGTTATTGGCTGGTAGTTGGATGGTTCTATTCCCTTGCAGGGGTCTTTCATGATCAGCACTGTCCTTCCTTGTGTTAGCCAGTTTGGGTGGGAGCCTGCTGCCAGCAGCTGGTTCATCTGAGCTGCTAGGCGTTCATGCACTGCTGTTAGTTTCTTTAGCCAGTAGATGTGGATCATGTCTGGTCCAGGTACTGTCCAGCTCTTCATGTTCTTGACCCGCTGCTGGATGTCTTCTACTGTGATGGTAACTGGTTTCTGTTTTGGGAGATTGCTGTGCTCTGTTCTCAGGTCCTGCAGCCACTTTGCACTGGTGTTATGAGTCTTCTTTTTCTCCCATATGTTCTTCCAGTACTGTTCAGTTTCTGCTGCTGGTGGCTCTGCTGTTATTGTGTTGCTGCACTGTAATTGGGAGTACACCTTAGTTGGTTCTTTAGAGAACAGGGCATTTATTTTTTTGGCCTCTGCTTCTCTAGTGTATCTCCTTAGCCTGGTAGCCAGTGCTGTGAGCCTTTGTTTAGCAGTCTCTAGGGCTTCAGATGGAGTCAGGCCCTTGTATTTTTTCAGTAGCCGAGTCTTATCCTTAATCTCTACACCCTTCTGTAGTTCCACCAGCTGACTAACTTCTCTCCGAGTCGCCTTGGTCTTATCCTCCAACCTCATTTTCCAGGGTGGGTATATACTGTTGTTCTTCTTGATTGTACAGCCAAGCATCTCCAGGATTACAGAGGCTGTAGTGTATACCAGTTCATTGGTTTGAGTTATGGTGGTACTAGGGATTGTCATGAGGGCCCTATTGGCATCTTCTAACATACTATCTGATGGTACTTCTCCACTGAGCCTTGGTAATTGGTCTCGAGGATTGACTGTAGCTAGTTTCTCCATGATCTTATGCCTCATATCAGCTGCTGTGCTCTGCAATGGAGGGGGTGGCAGTGAAGTTATATATATATAATCTTCCTACTGTATTTTCCACTCCATGCATCTGATTAAGTAGGTTTTAGCCCACAAAAGCTTACGCCCAAATAAATTTGTTAGTCTCTAAGGGTATGTCTACACTACCCGCTGGATCGGCGGGTAGCGATTGATCTATCGGGGATTGATTTATCGTGTGTAGTGTAGATGCGATAAATCGATCCCCGATCACTCTCCCGTCGGCTGCTGAAGTCCAGCTTGGCGAGAGGCGGAAGCAAAGTCGACGGGAGAGCTGTGGCAATCGACTCCATGCTGTGAGGAATCAAAGTAAGTTGAACTGAGATACATCAACTTCAACTGCACTATTCTCGTAGCTGAAGTTGCGTATCTTAGGTAGATTCCCCCCCACCAGTGTAGACCAGGCCTAAGGTGTCACAAATGTGCCTCATTCTTTTTGCTGATACAGACTAACATGGCTACCACTCTGGAACCTGTCATCATATTTGGGGTTTTCCTTAAAGCTCCAGCTCCTGGGGTCATGTCATTATGTGAGACTCTAGGTTTTTGTTACAAAAATCCCTAAGTTTCTAGCCTTCATTACTGTGGAGAAAAACTGGAAAACATTATTATTATTTGTTTATTATTAACCCTAAAGGCTCAAAGCCTGGATTTTCAGTAAACAAAAATCAAAAACTATTTTATAATGTTTTGATACAAATTTTGAAATAAATATTAAAAGGCACAATGTTTTCCATTTAAAAAAATACAAAATCTCAACATCAGCAATTTTTTGCAAAAAAAGTTTCAGAAAATTCCATTTTTCAACCAAGAAAACTCTGTTGAAAACATTTCAACAAGATAGTTTCTAATATTACTATCAAAGGTAAGTGAATCTTAAGGTAAATAGAACTGCACAAATTTTTGGTTCCTAACTTAGAAACCTACAGCCTGGTTTTCACAGATGCTTAATAGCATCTTCAACTCACATGAATTTCAGTTGGACTTGCGGGTGCTCAGTAACTCTGAAAACTATGCCACAGGTTTTTACAGTTGGGCATCCAAAACTAATGGACGCTTGAAAAATTATGCCTAAATGTATGGATATAACATAGTATCCCTTTAACACGAGAAGGGGGATAAGGGGAAGATGGTTCTAATATTTATAGCTGCTATTGCCCTAATACCACAGTTCTCAACCTTTTCCGAATCAGAACAACCCCAGAACCCCTCTTCTAGTTAGCAATAGGGCAAAGTTGTCGCAATCCTTTGACACCTGTGTGATATCTAGGTTGAGAACTCCTGTCCTAATGTCATAAATTGTAATCTATGTAAAAAGGAATCTGACATTGGTAGTGAAATTTCTCATAATTTCCTTCAAGGGTTTCTTTTAGTCCAAGAGGGATTAATGTAGCTCCTTCTGGAACCTATTGATGATATTCTGGGCACCGCCTGATAGAAGGGGCTCATGCTTGAGATCAATGCAAGTTGTTTCTTCCCTGCTTCCCTATGAGGTAAGCATGCTACTTCTGTGGTATTCCCAGCCCTTCTCATAGCAAACTCACGACCTTAAGTTGGCCCCCTGCCTAACAGAGTGAGATGTTAATTTCTCATCCTCTAAAGCACAAAATCAGCAAGATTTGTGTTAATGCAAACTGTTCAGCTCTTTGTACCTATGGGAAGTGCTGCTGTAAGAGGCATGCTTACATACCCCATGATTTATTGCTGTGAAACCTAGATGAGCTGTGGCTGCTTGGGTTAAATTTTCATTTCCTCCTGTGGGCCCTTTTCTGGTGACAGCAAGACACAGAAAGATGGTTCTGTCTTTATAATGTGACTCTCTTTCCTCATCTGTATTCTGCCAGATTCGAACAGGTCTAAAGGTCACTCTGCATGTGGCCACAGAAGCTTTTTAAAAATCTCTGAATGTTAATTCAGCTCTGAGCTGCTTTAGTATTTGCATATTTGCTTAATCAGAATGGGAAAGGTGAGAGCAGGATATTGTTAGGATATTCATGGCTGAGATTGCTCCTCTCCTCACTTCCACTTCTAGTGTACATATAGGCTCAGTTAGCTGCAAACACTCCTACCCGATTGGATTAAGGCAGAGGCTGGAAATTAGAGGACTGGCCCAAACACAACAGTGAGTCAAAACAACAAGTGGTGGTGACTGCTCTCTGCCAGTCACCTGATGGGGTATAGCCTGGGCTGTGCTGGGAAGATCCAAAAACCATATGGCGACTGTGGAAGCGGAGAGAGAGAATTTGCCTGAGGTAATGGCCCTAGAGTTTGTCTGTTGATTGTGAACAGATTAGTTTGGACCCTTTCCCTAGGAGAGATGTTCGGTGCTAGGCAGTAATGGATTTAGACAAGCAGATTGTGTAACTTTGCAAGAGCCCCTTCTACTGTGGTGTGTGTGCTTTCTCTGTGACTGAGATTGAGGACTGGCCCTTATCTCCTTGTACTGCAGATATGTCTGCCAGTAAAGCATAGACTCATAGACTCATAGACTCTAGGACTGGAAGGGACCTCGAGAGGTCATCGAGTCCAGTCCCCTTCCCTCATGGCAGGACCAAATACTGTCTAGACCATCCCTGATAGACATTTATCTAACCTACTCTTAAATATCTCCAGCGATGGAGATTCCACAACTTCCCTAAGCATAGAACATGGAGTGAAGGAAAAGTCAGAGTTAGGAGCACACACTCATAGAAATGTGATAGAATTAAACAGAACAAGGATCCTGAGCTCATTCCCAAGGTATCATATCAGGCAAGGCAGGAAGCCCACCAGATGCAGTGACTTGGGGAAGGTGGGGGAAAGAAGATAGCTCCTTGTCTCGCCCATTAGTGACGCCTTCTGGAAGAAGCATGAAGTGCATTGACATTATAGTTAATCATGTGCTTAAGAGGTCAGCTGATATGGGGTCTTAGTGAAGCTTTCATAACAAAGCTCAAGACAAGGTAAAACTCAGATTCTGAAATTAAGCCCAAAACTTTGTCCAGTCTTGACAACAGCTAAAACCATGAAATTATGGGCAAATATGGGCTGAGTTTACCCAGAGTGCCCTGTCTGCCCACAAGTGTTTTGCTTCAAAACAGAGTGAAAGTGTTGTATTTTGTTAAGCCTTGCTTGGATTTTTGAGGTCCATTTGAATTAAAAATTCAAAATGAATTGAGGAGGTGTGAACCAAATTGAGGTTTTTCTTCCAGTTCTAATAGCAATGTGTCAGTAGTGCTTACTATTTGTTTTTTCATGAATCTTCATTAATTTTTCATCTGTGCCTCCAATCTTCTTCTTGTTCCCTGATTTAGTAGCATTTAAGGGGTTGAAATTCATATTAAATGTTAATTTTTAATTAGAAGAGAGTTCAAAGAGGAGAAAGGGGCAATGATTTTTGCACATATATTCTGGGGCGCACACATTTTAGGAAACCCAAAAGTGGTGGATCTTTGGAAACAACTAAATTCTCATGTATCTAAAAACACTGAGGTGTTAAATCTTGAGTGTCTGTGGACATAGTCTAGATGAACATGGAGGAAGATATATATTTGTCTGGCATTGTGGGAAAATGACATTCTTCTATATTTTCACTTGCTTGTTTCCACATTGTAACAGGTGCATTGTCTTTGGTTAATTGATGTGAAACAGTGGTAAAACTACATTTTGTATCAGATGCAATTAGGGGCAGGCATAAATTCTACTCCCAAATCCTTTGTTAATATAATGTAATATAACCAGGGCAACAGATGTCTTTTACAAGATCTTGGAGTTATGGCTGAGATAGGTAAGGCTTTGGTTTAATATTTTAGAATGGATGCGGACCCAAGGGATTATAATTGTTGCCCTTTAGGGAAGCTGCAAAGCCTGTTTTATGAGGACATCTGAAAATCATTCCCTCTAAGCATTTGAAACCTGAAGATGTTTTATATTCAGAATTGAAGGGGAATGCTACAGATATTGTAGAAGTAACATAAGAAAACTCGTGGACCTGACATTACTAGACACATTATTAGCGTTATGGGGAATTACAGAACATACATATTGAAAGTCCTGAACATATGCTGAGGATGAAGAGGCTATTTTTAAATAATAAGAAGAATACGACTGACTGTCAGCATAGCAACTTAAAATAAAACAGGAAGTAAAAGTTAATTTCAAACGTATTACAGGACAACATTGCATGTTTTGGTGTTTTGTTCAGATTTATTTTTCATATACTTCCTAACAATTAGCACTGTACTCCACCACCATTCCCCACTCCCCTTTTTCTGTAGACTTATATTCTGATAAATTAGGCTTCACTGGTCTTCTGCACAGATCCTGTACTTCTGAAGAGATGCTGTATCAGACTCTCAGTGGAGTGAGGAGTACATCTTCATTATGCCTTCTTGCAGAAATTTAAACACATGACATTGTTTCATTGCTCAGTAATAGAGCCTCCTGTAGGTGAGAAGGAAAGAGATTGTGTTGCGTTAGTGTGCTGGGAAATATTTAAAACCTGCCATTCACAATATATTCATTTGTCCTGAAAGATGGATTTTATAAACATTTCAGGAAGGAGTTCTGCTTGTAGGGGGCTCTCAGAACCCCTTTCTTAAATTCAGTCACCAAACTGAAGAGAAGAGTTATTTACTTATTGTGGATGGAATATACACATTCATCTCTGGATTCTGCAGTTAGCCAATGTACAGTAACACAGCCAGGTGCTGTGATGTGCTGGAGGTTGCTCTTGGAAGTTCCTTTGTTAAAATTTAGTCAGCAGACTCAAGGGAGCATTGGATGACTTCTCTATCTCAGTTGGAGCTCATTCTTACATAGATGTAGCTAAATCATCCTTGTCTGAGACTTAGGGATCATAAAAATACTTCTAAAGAACAAGGGTTTTACCTGTGAAAGTATCAGAGGAGTAGCCGTGTTAGTCTGGATCTGTAAAAGCAGCAAAGAATCCTGTGGCACCTTATAGACTAACAGACATTTTGGAGCATGAGCTTTCGTGGGTAAATACCCACTTCGTCAGATGCATGACATGACATGCATCTGACGAAGTGGGTATTCACCCACGAAAGCTCATGCTCCAAAACGTCTGTTAGTCTATAAGGTGCCACAGGATTCTTTGCTGCTTTTACTTGTGAAAGGGGCTAGATTGTACCAAATGGCAGTATTTTTAGCAAAGGTTCCCAGGGAACTTGCACATAATGCTATGCTACCGATACAGTCGTATTTTTCAGGAATAAATTTCCAATGAAATGCATTTAGTTTGCCAAGGAATGTTGCCGCCTTCCTTTACAATGTTATTTTAATGGAAAAACAAGCTCATACAGGGTTTCTCAAACTTTTTTCATCATTTTAATACAGAGATGGTTTTGTATCCCATTAATAAACATATGCACCAGCTCCTTCAAACTGCAGTAGGGCAGTACCTTGTGGCAACTACAGCAATTGCAGTGGTTTAAATGGAAAACTAATATCAGGAAAATATATAATATATTTTCAATATTTCTTAATACAATTGAGTATTTGTTAAAATGGAGCCAATCCTATGTGACCAGGCCACTTTCCATGATCCGCCAGTATGTGCTCCTCAGAGCATCAGTGGTTTACAGGCCATAGATTGAGAACTTCTGAATGGATAGGACCAAATCCTCAGCAGCAAATCGCTAGTGAGAGGAGGCCTGATGATGAAAGAGAGAAACTTGTAGGGGAGAAAAAAAGACTTACAGACATGGAGGGAATGCGTCTCCTCCAGGTCTACTATTTGACAAAGCTATTTAACTAAAACTAGCAAAGTACACATACGGCTTCAACAGTTTATTTCAGTTTTTAAATCTATTTATTGGGGAGCATGTACTTAGAGCATCTACTTCTCCCCCCACACATACACTTTATTGTAATACAAATGGTACCCATCACACTCTTTATCTCCATTTTTCTCTTACATGTTCTTTTAGCCACCATCAACAAAAATTATTAAAGGTTTAGAAAACATGACCTATGAGGGAAGATTGAAAAAATTGGGTTTGTTTAGTCTGGAGACAAGAAGATTGAGAGGGGACATGATAACAGTTTGCAAGTACATAAAAGGTTGTTACAAGGAGGAGGGAGAAAAATTGTTCTTAACCTCTGAGGATAGGACAAGAAGCAATGAGCTTAAATTGCAGCGAGGGCGGTTTAGGTTGGACATTAGGAAAAACTTCCTGTCAGAGTGGTTAAGCACTGGATTAAATTGACTAGGGAGGTTGTCGAATCTCCATCATTGGGGATTTTTAAGGGCGGGTTAGACAAACACCTGTCAGGGATGGTCTGGATAATACTTAGCCGTGCCTTGAATGCAGGGGACTGGACTAGATGACCTCTCGAGGTCCCTTCCAGTTCTGTGATTCCAGGGTTGGCCTTACCATGAGGTAAACTGAGGTGGCTGCCTCAGGTGCCACACTGTCGGGGGCGCCACTAGGACCCAGAGTGTAGAAAATTGTGTCTGCTGCTGTTGCATATGTATTCTCTCTGCTCTGGATGCACAGAGATGGTGGAGTGCTGTGCTGGAGGAAGGAGGGCACAAGAGACATAACAGGCAGGCAGGAGTAAAGCTGAGAGGGAATAACAGAAAGCAGCAAGACTTTAGGGGGAGAGAGGAGGAGGAGCCTCTTATGTACCTCTCTAGTACCCCCAGGAGCAGCAGGGAGCTTCCTGTTTCCTGCTGCTTCCCTGAATCCCCTTAAGGAGAACAGGCAGTCAACTGAAGTATTAGGAGCCTGTTAGGCCCTTAAGATGCTGATATCTTCCCTCACTCAGGCCCTGCTACCAGCTCCACAATGACACAGGAGAGGATGGTTGGCCTTGCAACCAGCTCAACAGAGCACGAGCTGGCCCAGACTGTGGACTTTCAGGAAGCAGTTCAAATCTTTGTAACCAAGAAGGCATGGAAAGTACCACTTTGATCATTCAAATATAAAGGCAAGTGTTTACTATGGAGACAAGAAAAGTTACATTTGTTGTTCAGGCATTTGAAAGTTGTGTTACTTAAATTTTTTGAACAAGGCATTTTAAGTTGTTAGTTCTCCTTTATTGGGGTAGGTGACAGAGCAGTACCATGAGAGGAGTAGAACAGGAAGAAGGCAGAATTGAGACCTTTCAAATGTTGGCCCAAGCGAGAGAGTCTGGGGGCATCATTTGAGCCCCTCGCCTCAGGTGCCAAAATGTGGTGGGCCGGCCCTGTATGATTCAATGAGTTCTCTTCTACTTGAATCTATGTCTATCTAGCAAATGCTTGGTCTTAAAGTGACAAGCTCTGGAGGTCCCTCAATTTGTGAACTTTGGCCAGGAGAAATTGGGGCTATAATTAGAGATCATCCATTATATAAAACATTATTGAAAGCTGGAGTGATAGCTATTAAAAATCAACACACAAGGCTGAGCTCCACACACCTCAGGATATAATCTACAATCTGGAGTATATTTTTGACTAAATGCTGCCATCTTTACTTAAGCAAACTCTGACTGCAGCAGTTAAGAATGGCAGCATTTGCCATTAAGTAAAATATTAGATCCAAACTACATGATTATGCCGCTTTAAGCTTAGGTTTATTTTTTTAAGCTCTGAGCATGTCTTATACAGTGGTGCAGGATGGAAGAATATTAACACATTAGCCAAAGCTGTTATAAATGATGTTCTGCAACAAAGCTGCCTCACAGCAGACATCTAATAACCTAAGAAAAGAAGTGAGCTGGAGTTTAGTCATATTTGACCATTAATGTGTACTGGTTTCCAACCAAAATTAATTCAGAGATAGAGTAAAATATATGGAATAATCCTTAAGTTTATGTCAGAGGAAAATATTGAATATATTAGGATGCAGGATCTCTACCATTTCTGGAGTACATTACATTCTCTTAAGATCTGATACTCCGTGCATTTCTGCTTAGGCTTCACTGAGAATTTGTGTGATTGCTAAGAAATGTATTCCCCAATGTCTTTCTCTATAACACTCTTCCTATTCAGTTCCTGATTTTGTTTCAGAAGAAGCATTAATACTTATTAGCTATCTATCTATCTATCTAAAACCAACTTTTCTAGATGAAACATCTTTTCTAGATGATGCTAATGTTACCAGGTGGCAAAGCCTTCAAATGAGTGTGTATCACATCTGAAATATTATATAATGCTGAATTGGAAGACAGTGTTTTCTGGGATTTTAATTTTTTTTTAAGCTGCTGCCTTTAACTGAGCACAACCATCACTGTTATAAAATATTAAAGGCCTCATACATATCAAACAGAGTTACAGTTATTAGGGCAGACATTTTTGTGCATATCAGTTAAACACCTGGACCTGGAATTTTTCTAAGTCACTTACAGTAACTAATTTTAATGGATTTGTATTTCATATTGATTCATTCTTACTGAAGGCAGTGTGGAACCTTAAGCTTTCTTCGCTAGTTTTATTTTTTAATCATGCAGTCAGAGAAGCTACAGATGAAAAAGTTCTTCTGTATGAGATCATTAGCCTTTCCAGTTACTCTACTTTAACTCATCTCCCCATCCCTAATTGATCACATCATCAGTCAGACATTATGGTGATGGCTTACTCAGCTAATCGTTAGCTTTGAAATGCAGTAGAGCCTTAATTATTTGAGAGTCTTTAGAGATGCCTGAAACCTTCAGACATTGGGAGGTTCAGTTAATCAAGGGATCTGGGTGGTTGAAGGCAGGGTGGGGAGTTGCCTAAGCTACTTCTCTTCCCCTGAAGAGGGATTGGGAGAGAGGACTAAATCATGTACCTAAGGATTTATGTGCAGAAGTCTTTGAGGTAAATCTGTAACTATTTGCAGAGAATGTCGAAGACCCTAATTCTGTGTTGGGGAGCTTTGTGCCAGAGCTCTCTGCTATCTGATCCTGAGGACAATCAGATAGGCACAGTTGGGAGCATGGAATAGCTGCTTGGCCATTCCTAAGGTCAGGAGCTGTGGGGGATCGGAACATATAGTGTAAGGGTTCAAAAAGGGGCTTTTCGTCTCCCTGTGACTGGATCCTGTCCCATTTGTCTGTCTGACTGAGGTTCCCCTCACCATAATATCTGAACACCCTGCACAGGGACTATGGAGAGCTGCAGAATCAAGGGGGAGCCTCTAACAGGGAGTGGGGGGGCATCAGGATTTCAGACTGAGTCCTCCAGAACAGGTGCTTGTGCTCCTTTAGAGGGGTCTGCAGGACTTGTATTGCACTCCATGCTCTCTATTGCCTGCCATGGAAAATGTCTGCAAGCTAGTGGGGCCCCATCATTCCTGGCTGATAGCTGCTTTTCAACCTCACTAACCCTAGACGTGTTGGGAGTGGGCACATACAGAGCAGCTTTTCGGCTGCTTAATTTGGTGCCTCAGTTACTTGAGTACCCAACCTGAAACACTTTGCAGGAGCCTACTTCTCAGAAAGTACTGGGCACTCTTCTCTGAATATTAGCCCCTGTTATGGCTTCTCAAGTTTGACATTCAGAATCAAAACACTTAAAATCACTTGTCGCTTACTGAAAATCGTGGCCATTATTTTTATATTAAATTGGGTGGAAAAGGAAATTAAGGAGGGAAAGCAAAGTAAAAGTGTATGTGTGGGAATGGCAATTACACTACTTAACAGGGAACAAAATATGGAGTGCAGTGGGGGAGGGATAGCTCATTGGCCTGCTAAACCCAGGGTTGTGAGTTCAATCCTTAAGGGGGCCACTTAGGGATCTGGGGCAAAAATCAGTACTCGGTCCTGCTAGTGAAGGCAGGGGGCTGGACTCGATAACCTTTTGAGGTCCCTTCCAGTTCTAGGAGATAAGTATATCTCCTATTATTATTAATGAGGCATGAAGTTAAGGGCTAAAAGGCCAAAACACAGACACTCACCAAGAAAGTGGTGTGGGTTTCTTCTGCAAGAGTTAAATGACTGGATCCCAGATTTTTTTTGCATACCCCATCCACAGATTGTTCTTGAGATGAATGATCAAAATATCAAACAATAGACCATGTAACTGAGCAAATAGTCTGGTCCATAGTCTGAAGAAAGGAACCTCTGATTCAGTCCACTTTATCCAAATAGTTTCCTAGCCAACAAGTAAGGTGAAGGAGAGAAGTCACAAACCTACTTTAATCTAGGTGGTCAAGATCTATGGAGGCATCATTGAAGAGAAACAGGTAAATTAAGATCAGTTGCACTGGATAAGAATTTGCAGGCTTGAAATCAGAATTATCCTATATGGAAAGAGTCAGCAAAACAATGAAAAAAGGTTTCCATTGTGGTTTTACAAGTAAGGTAAAATTCAAAATTAAGTGTGAAGCATAATGCAGCAGAAATGAATACACTGCAAAGGATCACCTCCATTTCCTGTTTTTCACCAACTACCAACGTATCTCACTCTTAAACGCTCACAGAAAATGTGCTATTGCCCAGGAGATGATTAACAAATCGTGGGAGAGATTGTTAAAATGAAGTGATTGCTCACTCTATGTATTGTTATGTTTTTCCATATATAAAAAAAGCAAATAGATGCTTTCAGTCAGTATAGTCTTTAATTTAGTTTAAGAGAACTATACCAGTAAGAACCAATGTCTCCATGGTTAGAGGATGCAGGGTGTGTCTCATGTGATATGCTGCATTGAACATACACAAGAAGTGTGTCTTCAGAGTCCTTTGAGATCTAAAGGTGAAATACATAGAAAACAAGGCATAACCATTGCACAGCTAAGCAGTTACAATGTTAGAGTGGCACGGTAGCACCACTTTAATTAAGGTTGAGCCTTCAACAGCTGATTTTTTTCCCTAAGTGCTTTAATATCTACATGCATATTCAGATTGCTTTGAAATTTGCTATGCGTCATTAGGATTTGGAGCAGGGTTAATGGTCTAAATTTGGGGTCATTTAAGCAAGGGATTTCAGAAATAGCCTCCCCAAAAAACTATCATGACAGCAACATTTTATGGGTTGTATAGCTTATTTTATTCATGCCTGGGGCTGAGAGAATGTCTCTGGTTCTTCCCAAACTGATGTATCACCTCCTCAGATTTGATCTGAGCTAGTGTCTGGCAATATTTAAAAAGTTATTCAGGCTTTCCAGTGATGTTTGAGACAACCTGATGTGCTAGAGAAAGTTATTTGCATGTGTGCAGCAGAACTGGAACTCTGTAGCAAGCCAGAATGTTTGCAGGCAGCCAGCCACCATAGTAGCCAGGTGACTCAGGGTGATGTGCTATGGCCATTGGAGCTGAGCCACACCTATGTACTGAGAATTTGAGTCCTTTCCTTGATAGCTTTCTGAAAATGTGTTGTGCACATTAGTTACCCTCTGTCTGCATCAGCCAAGAAGGTACTGGAAGATTTGGAACTGGTACCTCAAAGTGCTCTAAAATTCTTAGGCATACCCAGATTGTTTTGAAAATTGCTGTACCTCATCAGGGTCAGTGGGTAGAATTAGTAGTGCAAGTTTGGAGTAATTTGGTCTGGGATGCCTCAGATATGCCCCTCCCTGAAGCTGCTTTTCAAATTCAAATTGCACTACATGCCATGTGCATAAGGAGATTGTCTTGAAAACTGGTATGCCACAACAGGGGCTGTGTTACAGTTTATGGTGCAAATTTGGGGTCATTTGGTCAAGGAGTTCCTGAGATTAACTACCATAAGCTTCACTCTCTCCTCTTCGAGCAATGACATACTGCCTGTGAGATCATAGGACTGCACCCTTCCTGAGCATTTGGAGGATAGTGTGAAAAGTGCACAGGAACAGTGTGTGTGTTGAGGGGGGGGTGACACTTAGTTTGTCTCTGCACTAGAATAAAGGTTGGGTTTAGGACAGGCTTAGCAAACACTAAATTTATGATGAGGGTGATGTAAGAACTTATATAAACTAGACTAGACTCAACCATTTCACCTACTCCAGGCAAACCACCAAAGTCCTGCCAGATGGTAACACCTATTCAGCCTTGTCAGAGGGATTCCCTCCAGGCCATCGTCTTCAGTTAGTCCTGACAGAGCATTTGGGGCAGACAGATGTGTGCCACCCAACCACTAGAACTCCTCAGGACAACAGTACTGTACAGAAGACGGAGCAAGCACTGTGGGAATGCCAATGCAGATGTGGAGTTCTGATGGGCACTGAGAACATGCAAGTTTTAAAAAAGGGTTGAAGCTCTCTTATCTTCCCTGGTTTTCTTGACATATGTAGTGGAATGCTGGCCTCTGGAAGTGACAGTTTCAGCCATTGTAGCAGCCAAAAAAATTTCATACATTCATAGATTTTACAGTCAAGAGATGCCCGTGTCCATCTACTTGGACAGCCTACATAGCACAGCCTAGGAAAAACACATCCTGATTCTTCTAGCTGCAGCTGCACTTCTCAGATGTCAGTGCAACCTCTGGCGACTCACTGCACCTAATCTCAGATCCAATACAGCTATACCTAGCAGAGGGAGGGCCAGGGTTTTATGAGAAGGCATGACAGTATAGCGTTGTGTGGAACACAACACAGAAAATAGCAGATTTTTGTTTGGCATAGCTCAGGCTTGGTTTAGTCCCCATGCCCAAAGCCAACTCCAGGAGGGCAGAGTTAAGGTGCATTTTTCAAAGGTTTAAATTTGTTTTACTGTAATGCATTATTTTCTGTTTTGCAAAGTTTTTAAGTATTGATGCACTTCACATTCTGGAAGGTACCAGGCACTCAACACAGTTTTGGGCAGTGAATATATATAGTTTGTTACAGTCAGGGTTGGTTCTGTCTCTCCTTAATTCTTTTCACCATTCTCTTGTGGTCTAGGGCTAGATAGCCATAGGAGGAATATTGTTTTATATACTAAAACTATTAATTATTGTGTCCTTCCCCATCGCCTGGATTATCAGAAAAACACATAGGATGAAACAAGGCCAAATGGCCTACTTACCAGTCTAATGAATAACTGACCTGTTCTCTTGAAACTTAAATTAACAGTAACCCTATTTGGTAGTAATAAATGGCCAAACAAAATTTGTATTTTGTATGCATGGAAAAATTAGTTCAAACCAAGTTCTCTTCTGCATTTTACAAAAGCTCTTTTGTGCATTCAAGTTCAGGGTTTCAGGATTAACCCCCTAAAATGGGCCTTGTTGACTAAAATCCCTCTTAATTTGGATGTAAAGGGGAAATACCTTGTCTCATTCAGCCCTTTTTATGTTTCTAGTACTCAGCACCCATGAAATGGATTGCTTTTGGGGAGATAATATCTGCTTTGTTCCTTTTTAAATCTGTGAAAAATGTCTTCCTGGTTAATAGGGTGATTGTGTGCTCCAGGCGATAAATGTGATTGTTTGTCATACTCTGCCCAAAATAATGACAATAAAGCAAAGTTGAAATTCCATATAATTTCTGCTCTTCCATAGCCAGGAAAATTCAGAACACAATACATAGATGGTGCTCACATAAAGGATAACAGTAGCTGTTAAATTAGTTAACGGGGGAGGGGGGGACGTTTAACAATATGCCCCTGGTATAAAATAAATTTCCGTCAGCTTAATTCCAAATGCTAATATAGACCATTTTACCCAGATGGGATTGCTTACTGGCCTGCGCATCAGGTTTGAGACATCTAGAATCTCCACAGCAACAGGTTCAAACTCAGCAGTGTTGATTCAGCTCTTCAGCCTTAACTGAAGTTCACACATTTAACTCTCTGGGGGCTTTTGAATGAAACCTTAAAAACCAAGGGCCAGTCCGCTCTGTGTGTATTTTCATGGCCTAAGTTTGCAGAGGTGCTCAGCACTCATGACTGGTTTAAATCAGTGGAAGGTGCCAAAATCAGGTCATTAAGGGCCCATCAATTCTTTCACAGGCTTCCTGCTTTTGAGACACTTAAAGAACTTTTTGTTTGTTTGTTTGTTTGTTTGTTTGCGTGTACACCATTAGCTACATATTCTTTGAAATCCATTAGCCCTTCTAATTATCTTCTTATGTATTGCCTGCTACAGTTTATGCTCCCTTTTATTTGCTTCACTAGTGTTAGCTTTTTCAAATTGTGTTTGGTTTGAATAACCTCTTGAGCCTTTCTGTTTAGCCACACTGATGTAATTCTTGCCCTCCTGCTCCTATTTTTGTGCAGAAGTATGCAAGCCTTCTGAGACGTTATTATGGTTTCAGGTAGCATCCATGCTAAATGTGATAACAAAAAGCAGTAAAATGGCATAGGAAGAGTGGCATGTATATCCAGTGGATTATAGCCACAGCATAAGTTAAAAGAGATGAGTAATCCACATTTTTGACATGGATTGGAATCTGATTTACAAATCATGCACTCTCTGTTTTTTTTACCCAAACTTTTCCTTGCAAGCAAAGCTGCATTAGGCAAAATGTGAATAAATGATGCAGAGTTATGGGGTTGTCATAAACATACAGCTACAAGTAACAAAAAATCCCTCCTGAGCAGCTGTACTGAATCTTTACCTGTAAGAGGTTAAGAAGCTCAAATAACCTGGTTGGCACCTGACCAAAAGGACCAATAAGGAAAGAAGATACTTTCAAATCTAGGGGGTGAGGTTTTGTTTGTGCTCTCTTTGTTGTTTCCACTAAAGAGAGAGAGACCAGGCAGGAAAAACATCTCCTAAAAACATACCTAAAATGATCTATCTAAGATTACAAAAATTGTAAGTAAGAGCAAACAAATGCATTAGATTATCTTTTATTTTAGCTTGTGAATTTTCCCTATACTAAGAGGGAGTTTTATTCTTGTTTTTTATAACTTTAAAGCTGAGTCTAAAGAGGAGTCCTCTGTGTTTTAAATCTTTTTATTACCTTGTAATGTTACCTTCCATCCTGATTTTGCAGAGGTGCTTCTTTTACTTTTGTCTTTATAATGAAATTCTTCTTTTAAGAACCTGATTGATTTTAGTGTCCTAAAGATAAAAGGTCTGGTCTGTACTTATATTAAAGGCAATTGGTTGGTATATTATCGTCAAGCCTCCCCAGGAAAGGGGGTGAAGGGGCTTGGGGAAATATTTTGGGGGAATAGGGACTCCAAGTGACCCTTTTCCTGAATTTTTGTTTAAATGACTTAGTGGTGGCAGCAATACTGTCCAAGGACAAGAAAAAGATTTGCGGCTTGGGGAAGTTTTTAACCTAAGCTGGTAGAAATAAGCATTGGGGGTCTTTTGTGTTGGTCCCCACATCTGTACCCCAAAGTTCAGAGTGGGGAGGGAACCCTAAAATGGATGGTCTAAGAAGTTGAACTATGTACTCCTTCATTTTCAGTAGTTGTTTCTCTTGATATTAGCTTTAATATCCTAAGACTGTGGTACCAGATTGCTGGATCATTATATATATAATTCAATTCTAGTTTAAATATTTGTCGGTAGATTTTCCCAGGTTTTTAATAAAATCTGATATATATTAGTATTTATACTGTGAAATATTCAAAAATGGCTCTGAAAGTGATATATGTGGAGCTTGTAGGCTTAGGCCATATCTACACTACAAAATTATATCAACCTAATTTATATCAGCATACAGCCACCGCAATAATTAAATCGCTTGTGTGTGTACACACTTCCCTGGTGTCAGCGGTGTGTGACCTCACAAGGAGTGTTTGTATCAATTGTATTGTCAGTGTGGGCATTGTGAGATGGCTCCTGAAAGCTGGTAACAATTGACGTTAGCAATGCTGTGTCTACACTGACACAGTGTCAACCTACTTACATTGACCATGGCTATATGTCGCCTGGGGAAGTGGTGTTTCTAAATCGGCGTAGAGAGGCACTTGTGTCTACGGGAGCCAAATTTAACTGAAGGCAATTCCACAGCTAAGCAGACACAAGGCAGCTTACATTGACCTAACCCTGTAGTGCAGACCAGGCCTTAGAAACACTGTGGTTACTGCTATGGGCTTAGAAGAACAGAAGTAATAAATGCTATTGAATTTAGGAACACCAAAGAAGTCTATCCAGAGTGTAGGTGCTTCTTAAGATCTGTGGTGGACTCTGGACCTTAGAAGTGCTACCACATATGGGAAGGTATATTCCTAAGAACGTTATTAGCTGTGTGGAAGCAAGAATGCAGTTCAACCAGAGCCTAGCCATCTTAAGGACATGATGCAACATGCAGTTATTTTGTTTAGCACTTGATTGTCTTTGGCTTTGCAAATGGCACATCCATCTTGTTAAATCTTGGCAAGTCAGCACCAAGCTGCCATAGCATTAGGCAATAATATAGTTAGTAAATACTATATATGAACTAACAGAAATAATGAAATAATGCCATCTTTGGATGTGGGTTGAAGAGTGCATTTACCATGATTTGTTTAATATTGAAATGCATAAGGTAAGCTATTTAAATGCTGTCAGTTATTACACTTCAGTTTCTTCAAAGATAATATCTTTGTGGTATATTACAATGAGAAACCATGCTACTCTATTATTCATTTGACCTTTATGATTTTTTAAAAATATTCTTTCCTAGAAATGAAAAGGTTTTAACACAAAGGTTACACTTCAACAGTACTTTATTAAACCTGATGGCTGGCTAATTGGACCGTGAGCAATTAATACAAGAAATCTGATAACTGATTGGGGAGATTGTTTCACTGGAAGAATTTACATATTAAAAATATTTTTTACAACTGTTTTAGATCTACAGTTATGCAAATACATTTGAATTAGACATTTTTCTTTCTTAGCTTAGACCCATACAATGAGATCATTTCAGCATGAAAAATAACACATTACTTAGGACTCATCAGGTAGCAGAGCCATAGGAACCACACAGATACTAAAAGCTATACCTGCCCACATGGCGTTTTAGCTGAAAAGTGTTTGTGGTATAGGGCAGACCGGACGTCGCACTGTTTTATAGTATCTTCATTTTCATGACAGGTTCTCGTGCAAGCTATCAGACCCGTTGTTACAGAGTCCCAATAAAAAAATAGACAATGATTCAAAAAATGTTTTTTATAGAGAAAACATCCTTCACTTTATAAAGAACACCAGATAGGTATTTCCTGTATATCCTTGGTATGCTGGATGTGTTCAGCCCTCTCTCCATAGGTATTGTTCAGTTATCTCCTCTATCCTCAGAAACTGAGGTAACCCATTACATGCCTTTGCTACAGACTAGATTAACTGATCTGATGTGATGGACTCAGCCCCCTTTATTCCTAATAAGACAGGTAAATGTCAATGAAATTACTGTTGTTCCTTATTTTCCAAACAACCTAGAATTTTATCCAAGAAGCAAGAGAGGGTAAGAGTTTGCAACTGTATTTTATTGTAAATGTCCACTCAAGATCAGTTTCTTGTTTGATTTTTGTTTTACTGAAACACGTTCTCAAACAGTTATATTCTTCTTTCAAGGTATCCCATAAGGTTCTTTTCTCCATAATTTAGCTCTCATGACAATGCTCAAAAAGTAACAGCAAAAACATAACAGTTCTCTTGCTGTTAAAATAATAACTGCCGTCCCCATGTTCAGCAAACAGTCACTAATTTGCTCATTTCCATGCGTTCAAATCAGTCTGATTTTCTTATTTTTTTAGACGGACTTTTCCCTCAATTCTGAATCCTTTCTGCTCCTTTCATTTGGATTTCAGTAAGTCTTCCCATTCGACTGAGTGCTCTGCACTTTTAGGAATTGCTGGAAATATTGATTGCATTTTATTACGAAATTCTTTCATCTGCAAGGGAGGTTAAAATATTAAATTAGTCAGCAGTTGTTGTAGAGGAAACAGATCAAGACAGATACACCTCGCAACCTTTGGTTACTCAACAAAATCTGGTTGCCTGAGGTGAGGAAGAGAGAGAGAGAGACCCCAAAAGCAATTAAAATCAAAGACTTTCCACCTGTGGACATTTTAATCTCAATTAACCAGCCAGAAAACAAACATATCTAAGGACAACCCTATGGGTTCATAACTCTGCAAGACTGTCCAGACTGTCTTCCTTAGATAATTTGCTCCCAAATGATTCACTACATAGACATAATATAACTAACAATGTTTACTTGGGGGAAGAAGGGCAATTACTTGAATGGCAGGAGTACAGATTTTGACTGTAGTGCATATTCCTCCGAAAGAAAGAAAGAAAGGATAAGAACATTTTAATGGGAGAAAGACACTTTAATGAAAGCCTGGTAGTCTATAAGTATGAATCAGGGACTCTAAAAAGTGTATACAAAATCCCTCAATTATATTACATAACTTTATTCTGTTTGATCCTACGATGTGAATATATGTGATGCAATAGGAAGCCTGGTTTTGATATTTTTTAAGGGGAGCATGTAAAGTGTACAGCAATAGCAAGAAAAATTTAGATCTGAAATTCCTATCCCTGTCTACAGAGTCAAGCTTCAATGGATAAAAATGTCTGCTGCAAGATTAAAATATAATCTGGTATCATACATTGCATATCAAAATAACAATAAGTACAATCAAATCTGTATTTGTCGTAACCCTGTTGTCACCATCTCCACGGTTAGTCTAATTCAGTGGTTTTCAACCTGTGGTCCACAGACCCCTGGGCGTCCACAGTCTAAGCCCTGGTTTACACTACGAGGTTACGTCAAATTTAGTTGAGCTAGGTCAATTTTATAAGCAATGAATCTACACAACCAACCCCATTCCATTGACCTAAAGGGCTCTTAAAATCAACTGCTGTACTCCTCCCTGGTGAGGGGAGTAACGCTAAAATCAACCTTGTTGGGTCGAATTTGGGGTAGTGCAGACGCAATTTGACAGTATTGACCTCTGGGAGCTATCTCAGGCCTGGTCTACAATACGCGTTTAAACTGATTTTAGCAGCGTTAAACTGATTTAACGCTGTACCCGTCCACACAATGAGGCCCTTTATATCGATATAAAGGGCTCTTTAAATCAGTTTCTGTACTCCTCCCCAATGAGAGGAGTAGCGCTAAAATTGGTATTACCATATTGGATTAGGGTTAGTGTGGCCGCAAATTGATGGTATTGGCCTCCGGGTGGTATCCCACAGTGCTTCACTGTGACCGCTCTGGACAGCAATCTGAACTCGGATGCAGTGGCCAGGTAGACAGGAAAAGCCCCGCAAACTTTTGAATTTCATTTCCTGTTTGTCCAGCGTGGAGCTCTGATTAGCACAAGTGGTGACGCAGTCCCAAATCCAAAAAGAGCTCCAGCATGGGCTGTACGGGAGATACTGGATCTGATCGCTGTATGGGGAGACAAATCTGTTCTATCAGAGCTCCGTTACAGAAGACAAAATGCCAAAGCATTTGAAAAAAATCTCCAGGCTATGATACAGAGTCCACAGCACAGTGCTGCGTGACATGCGTAATGGAAAGCCAAAGAATCAAATGGACGCTCATGGAGGGAGGGAGGGTGTACCGAGGACGCCAGCTATCCCACAGTCCCCGCAGTCTCCGAAAATAATTTGCATTCTTGGCTGAGCTCCCATTGCCTGTAGGGTCAAACACATTGTCCGGGGAGGTTCAGGGTCTATCTCGTCGATTTACCACCCCTCCCCCTCCATGACAGAAAAGGGGGAAAAATTGTTTCTTGACTTTTTTATATGGCACCCTATGTATACTGCATGCTGCTGGTAGACACGGTGCTGCAGCAGTAAACAGTAGCATCCTCTCTCCTCCCATCCCCGGTGGCAGACGGTACAGTGCAGTAGGACTGATAGCCGTCCTGGTCATGAGCCCGTGAATGCTCCTGGCTGGCCTCAGGTGAGGCCGGCCGGGGGCGCCTGGGTAAAAATAGGAATGATTCCCAGTCATTCCCAATAAATGGTACAGAACGGCTGGTAACCGTCCTCATCATAGCAACTAGGGGCTGAGTTCCATCAGCCCCCTCCCTTTCATGTGTAAAGAAAAGATTCTGTACTGCCTGGACTATCATAGCAGCGGGATGCTGGGCTCCTCTCCCCCACACCACTTCATGTCCTGCCTGGACTATCATAGCAGCTGGAGGCTGCGTCCCCCCCATTTTATCTCACTAACAAGTCAGTGTTTCTTATTCCTGCATTCTTTATTACTTCATCACACAAATGGGGGGACACTGCCACGGTAGCCCAGGAAGGTTTGGGGAGGAGGGAAGCAATGGGTGGGGTTGCTGCAGGGACACCCGCTAGAATGGCATGCAGCTCATCATTTCTGCAGGATCTGACACGGAGCAGCTGTGCTCTCTGGTTCTCTGATACACTGGTTCTCTAGTACACTTGCCCCATATTCTACGCAGGACTGACTCTATTTTTAGATACCATAACGGAGGGAATGACCCAGGGGGTCATTCCCATTTTTGTCTTTGCGCCCCCGGCCGACCTCAGCCAGGGGCACTCATGATAGCAGCAGACGGTACAGAATGACAGATAACCGTCATCTCATTGCCAATTTACAGTGGTGCAGCAGACAGTACAGAACGACTGATAACCGTCTCTGCTGTCATGCAAAGGCAAATGAATGTTGCTGTGTAGCGTTGCAGTATCGCCTATGTCAGCGGCATCCAGTACACATACGGTGACAGTAAAAAAAAAAGCTGAACGGGCTCCATGGTTGCTGTGCTATGGCGTCTGCCAGGGCAATCCAGGGAAAAAGGGCGCGAAATGATTGCTGTTGCTTTCCCGGAGGAAGGAAGGAATGACGACATTTACCCAGAACCACCCGTGACAATGATTTTTGCCCCATCAGGCACTGAGAACTAAACCCAGAATTCCAAGGGGCGGGGGAGACTGCGGAAACTATGGGATAGCTACGGAATAGCTACCCACAGTGCAACACTCCAGAAATCGACACTAGCCTTGGACCATGGACGCACACTGCCGAATTAATGTGCTTAGTGTGGCCGCGTGCACTCAAAATATACAATCTGTTTTACAAAACCGGTTTATGTAAAATCGGAATAATCCCATAGTGTAGACGTACCCCCAGAGTGCTCCAATGTGACCGCTCTGGACAGCACTTTCAACTCCTATGCACTAGCCAGGTACACAGGAAAAGCCCTGTAAAATTTTGAATTTCATTTCCTGTTTGGCGAACTTAGCAGCACAGATGACCATGCAGTCCCAGAATCACAAATGAGCTCCAGCATGGACTGAACGGGAGATGGATCTGATTGCTGTATGGAGAGAAGAATCTGTGCAGGTAGAACTCCGATCCAGCAGAAGAAATGCTAATATATATGCCAAAATCGCACAGGGCATGGTGGAGAGAGGCTACAACACGGACACAAAGCAGTGCCACGTGAAAGTTAAGGAGTTCAGGCAAGCCTACCAAAAGACAAGAGAGGCAAACGGTCGCTCCGGGTCAGAGCCCCATACATGCCGCGTCTATGATCAGCTGCATGGCATTCTAAGGGGGGACCCTACCACTACCCCACCATTGTCCGTGGATACCTGCAAAGGGGGTGTCTCACGCAACAGGTAGGAGGATTTTGTGCATGAGGAAGAGGAGGAGAATGCACAGCAGGCAAGCAGAGAATCCATTCTCCTCGGCTGCCAGGAGCTTTTCATCAACCTGGAGTCAATACCCTCCCAAGGCGGGTTCCCGGACCCTGAAGCCGGAGAAGGCACCTCTGGTGAGTGCACATTTGTAACTACACTACAGGGGTTAAAAGCAATTGTGTTTAATGTTTGATTTGCCCTGAAGAATCAGGATGCATTCGCGGCCAGTACAGCCATGATGTCCTAATTGCTACATCCTGTGCTTTCTGGAACGTCTGTGTCCATGTGCTCTACACACTCGTCCTCATGCTGGTGGCTCCTAGCCAGGTTCTGCACACACTGCAGGGTAATTCACGAGGTGTTTACAATGCTCACAACAGCAGCGGTGAGCTGAGCGGGCTCCATGCTTGCCATACTATGGCGTCCGCCCGGGTGACCCAGGAAAAAAGGCGCAAAATGATTGTCTGCCGTTCCTTTCACAGGGGGAGGAAAGGGAGACTGATGACATGTACCCATGTCATAAACAGATAGCTAAGGGTTAATGTTCTTTTACCTGTAAAGGGTTAACACAGGGAACCAAACACCTGACCAGAGGACCAATCAGGAAACAAGACTTTTTCAAATCTGGGTGAAGGAAAGTTTTGGGTGTGAGTCCTTTGTTCTTGGTCTGTTCTCTTTTCTCGGCTCTGAGAGTGACCACAGGAATCTCCAGGCTTTCTAATCTTCTGTTTCCAAGTTGTAAGTACAAGGATAGTAAGACAATAGGTTTATATTGTTTTTTTTTTGTATTTACATGTGTGTAGTTGCTGGAGTGTATTCTTTTTGGATAAGGCTGTTTATTCATTTTTCTTTTAAGCAATTGACCCTGTATATTGTCACCTTGATACAGAGATCCTTTTATGTCCTTTTTTCATTCTTTTTATATAAAGCTTTCTTTTTAAGACCTGTTGGAGTTTTTCTTTAGTGGGGACTCCAGGGAATTGAGTCTGCAGCTCACCAGGGAATTAGTGGGAGGAAGAAGTCAGGGGGAAAATCTCTTTGTGTTAGATTTACTAAGCCTGACTTTGCATACCCTCTGGGTGAGGGGGAAGAGAGATTAGATCTCTCAGTACTTGTGTTTCCAGGACTGGAAGCAGGGAATCTCCTAGGGTCGTCCAGGGAGGGGAGCCTGGGAGGAAGTAACAAGGAAACAAGGGGAGGGGGTTATTTCCCTTTGTTGTAAAACTCAAGGCATCTGAGTCTGGGGGTCCCCCAGGGAAGGTTTTGGGAAGACCACAGTGAGCTAGGCACTGTATAATTCCTAGCTGGTGGCAGCAATTACCAGGTCCAAGCTGGTAACTAAGCTTGGAGGTTTTCATGCTAACACCCATATTTTGGACGCTAAGGTCCAGATCTGGGAAGAAATGTTATGACAACCCAAAACCACCCGTGATAATGTTTTTGCCCCATCAGGCATTGGGAGCTTAACCCAGAATTACAATGGGCAGCGGAGATGTGGGGACTGTGGGATAGCTACCCACAGTGCACCGCTAGCCACGGTATTCAGGACACACTCCGCTGATTTAATGCGCTTATTGGGGACATACACAATCGACTGTATAAAACTGCTTTCTAAAGATCGACTTCTATAAAATCAACCTAATTTCGTAATGTAGACATACCCTACGATTTTCAAAGGGGTCTGCACCACAATTTGAAAGCTTTTTAGGGGTCCTCAAATGAAAAAAAGATTGAAAACCAGTGCTTTAATTTTATGGCAAATTTTGCAGGGCAGTAGCAATGTCCTATTTCTTTAAAGAAGACTTCTCTCTGTAGAAAATGTATATTTATATAGTACTTTTCATCCTAAACTAAGGCCTATTCTGACAACTATGTATTTATCCAGAAAGCACTAAATCTCTTGTGATGGCTGTGGCTTTAAGAATGCTGAATGTCTGTTTGTTTTCTGCAGATAAAGGGAACTCATTTCCTGGGAAAGCAATTTTTTCCTCACACCCGAACATAAAATTTGGAATATTGTCGACATCTTTTTCTTGCCTTTAAGGACCATCACAGATCTGTTGTGCTTCTCATCTACAGTATCATATTGCTTTTCCAGTGATGCTAGACTCAATGTCCCATTCTTTGCCTCCTTTCTTTGCAGCTTCGATGCCTTTTTCCATGCCACCCCCATGCATAAAATGCTCTTCTCATCCCACTGCACAAAATTACCAGTCTCTCTGCTTTCCAATCCCTTCTATAAGCGCACTTGTTCTGTAATGCCATTGGTGGTGGCGGCGATGATGATGATGATAATAAATTATAACTCCAAATTAATCTCTCCTGAAAGTTTACTACTGCATCTTGTCTTCTCCATATTATCTTTTAAATTGTCAGCTCTTCAAAGGAGAAATTGTCTATAATATTCTGTGACTGGTACAGTGTCCAGCCTGTTGTTGGCACTTAAATAGTAAACAATATATTATGTCGTTACAGCATTTCTAAAGAGCGGCAGTTTGCTTGAAGTAGAGATGTCACTGTCATAACATATTTCCCAGATTTGGACCTTAGCGTCCAAAATATGTGTGTTAGCATGAAAACCTCCAAGCTTAGTTACCAGCTTGGACCTGGTAAAGCTGCCACCACCCAAAAAATTAGAGTGTTTTGGGGCACACTGGTCCCCCCCAAAACCTTCCCTGGGGACCCCAAAGACCCAAATTCCTTGAGTCTTACAACAAAGGGGAATAAACCATTTCCCCCCATTCTCCCTTCCAGGTGTTCCCTCCCTGGGTTCCTGGAGAGATACACAGAAGCAAGCTCCGTGAATCTAAACAGAGGGACTCCACCCTCCCCGTTTCCAGTCCTGGAAACACAAGTACTTCCCTCTTCACCCAGAGGGTATGCAAAGTCAGGCTTAGTAAATCTAACACAAAGAGATTTTCCTCCTGACTTCTTCCTCCCACCAATTCCCTGGTGAGTTGCAGACTTAATTCCCTGGAATTCCCACTAAAGAAAAACTCCAACAGGTCTAAAAAAGAAAGCTTTATAAGAAGAAAGAAAAATACATAAAAATGGTCTCTCTGTATTAAGGTGACAAATACAGGGTCAATTGCTTAAAAGAAATATGAATAAACAGCCTTATCCAAAATGAATACAATTTAACACATTCCAACAACTATACACATGTAAATACAAAAGAAAACAATATAAACCTATGGTCTTCCTATCTTTGTACTTACAACTTGGAAACAGAAGATTAGAAAGCTGGAGCTAGAAAAATCACTCTCATAGCCGAGAGGGTCAGACACAAGACAAAGAACTCACACCCAAAACTTCCCTCCACCCAGATTTGAAAAAGTCTTGTTTCCTGATTGGTCCTCTGGTCAGGTGTTTCAGGTTACTCCTTTCCAGGTGAAAGAGACATTAACCCTTAGCTATCTGTTTATGACAATCACAGCTATTAACTTTTATTGAGAAGTTTTCATATCTGTATTATTCACAAGATAGTATACAATATTATTTCCTAAACCACCTTCATCACTGTACTATCTGGGCAACTTTCAGTAGTGCATTAAGCAATGTGGCTAATGTTTGTCATGAGTGGTTTGTTTTCTCTCTCTCCTTCCTGGGAAGAAAACTGTGTGTGCAGAATTGTGTTTTGTTTTGGGGTTCTTTACCTAATAATGTATTTCCCCTGTCCCTGCCATCCACCACTGATGCTCTCTTCTCCCACTTCCACTTCTGTGCCTGTTTCAATGCTGGAAAGCTCTTCCTAAACTTATATACAGAGCACTTTCACCCTGCACTCAAGTCTCCCCATAAAACTTACTTCAGCCATGTTCCCTATCAGAATTGAAATAACTTAGAAAACAAACCCTCTGATGTAAAGGAACCAAGATGTGCATATCTCAGTGACCGAATAATCTTATTATTGTAATCTTTGTCCCTTCTCTTCCAATATTTTTTGCCCACCTCTGAACTTTAACTTAAATTTTAAGCTCTTCTGGTCAGAGACTGTCACAAGGTGGCTAGACCCTTTAAATGAAGCAAGTCCAGCTCCTCTGTGCTAGAACAGATACTCTTAATGTGGCCAATTAAGAGGGCAGGGCAGCACCTGCAGCTATAAAGAGCCAGGCAATCAGTAAAGAAGGGGGAACAGGAACAGTAGGAAATTCTCTGGGAGCAGCTGCCAGTGTCTCCTGGGACAGGAGGCAGAAGGAACCTGCTGGGGAAAAAGAGCTTCCAGAGAGTGAGACCAGGGAGCCAGTGCTCAGTTAAAAGAGCAGAGAAGAATCCTACAATAGGTCCTGAAGCAGGAGGGACTGAGAGAGGCAAAGGAGAAAAGTGCCTGGGAGCTGTATCCCAGGGACTGGCTGGAAAACTATTTTGGGGGTGGGGAAGGTTCCCCCTATGTGTGGAAACTAGAATTGTGTCTGGAAAGAGTCTGGCTGTGGCAGTGGGTCTCGTCTGGCCCAGCTATGCTTGGCACAGGACTCAGTTCAATCCCCAAAGTAACTGACAGCAGCCTCAGGGCTCCTCTGACTTGCATCTAACTGCCAATTGGCCAAAAGGGCTGGTGAGCAGCTGGGGATCACTGTAGTGCTGCTGTACTCTGGCCGTGACCCCTATAAACCAGCCATACCCCCTATGCTGAGGCCCGGATGGCATACAGCCAGCTCTACATTAATCAGTGATTCCCCCATGCTGAGGAAATGTTCAGGGGGCTGGTCAGTCCAGCTGTACAACCCCTTTGTACCACTGATACCAAGAATTGGGCCCCATGCCTTTACTTGCTCTTTTGAGGTGACTAACATGCTTTTTACTTTATATCTAAACCCTCTTCTTCTCATTTAAAAATCACTGCTCTTCAGGTGGGAACCTAACCTAGCAAAGCCTAACCTAACAAATTACACAGTGATCTTTACCTTCCACATTCCGGCAATACATACCAATAGTCTCAAACTAAAATTAATTTCATAATAAAAGCTAATGTGCAGTGTACGGAGCTATGCAATGTTTTGAAATGGCTCTTTATTATTGTCAGCAACACTAGGGCACATAGTTCAATTGCAATGATATCTTCAATTAAGTCTAGTAAACTGAACACCAATAGAATGTATTGTACATTTCTCTTCTAGCTTCACTATCACAGGCCCCTCTCTAACATAGTCTTTCTTAACCTGACCATACGTGAACAACTTGTACCACGTTCCCTGATTTAACATCCCAGCATACTTAGTTCCTGGAGACAGCTCTCTGAAGTGAACTTCATGCAACTGAACTTTATATTTTTATCATAGATATTGCAAAACCTGATGCTGTTTTCTCTTACCAAAAAAACTGCAGTGACTTTCCACCTCTGACTGTCAGGCTTCTTTCTAAAAGGGTCTCATCTACCTCACTGCATTAAATAATCTCTAATAGCTACAGATAACTTTTTTTTTATCTTAACCTAATGATCTCATCTTGAGGAAAAAAGAGAGGACCTAAAAGATCTTCCATTAAATAAATGTCTTTTTAATGTACATTGTTGTCAGAACGTCCTACAAAAATGGGGATCGTACTATTACAGAGAGCACTAACGGGTTCGTTCATATTAAAATGAATGGAAAGAGGGTGGGGGTGGAGCGTCTCTGAAAAACTTTCATTCCAGGATTCATAAAGGAATGTTCTCTTTAATGTTTGACATTCATAAAAGGCAACCTAGATTCTGAGGATTATTAGTTTTCAATTTTAGTACTTGTGCCAGTTAAAATTGCTTACATTAGCTTCCATGTCAAATGAGGTTAGATACTCTGAAATAGAATAGTGACTGGCAGCAGAATACAGTATGCATACGTCTTATATTCTAATCATCCTTACTCAATTTTATATGACATACAGATGAGAGAGGTGGCCCTATACTGAATTCAGAGGCTTTGGATTTGTTAAGAGAATCACAGAGTGATGTTATTCTTACTGCCTTTCCCCAAATCTCAAAATTATTGCGGTCATATCAGTTAGCAAATGCAAATCTTGGTGAGCATACAGAAATAGTGAGTTATTCTTAGAAAATGACAAGCAGCAGCCACTCCAAATATTGTCAGAGCAGAGTGGACAGCCTGCTAGCTCAAGGTAATTCTCTAATTTTCTAGGTAAAGTGGAACACTCATTGTGGGTGATTTTATGCCAATGTGCAAAATGACATCTAAAATGAGCATTGAAAAATGCCCTTTTTCAAAGTCTCAGCTCTCATGCTGGATTGGAAAAGTACCATAAATCTTTCCTAATTATTCAAAAATTACAGGTGTAAGAAAATAGAATCTAAAGGGTCAGTCTAGGCAGCATATCATACTTAATCTTAACTACTCTATTCTGTATTGTCATAGGAATGTTTATTAACCTGTCTTCTGGATCATGTATTCCAGGTTTATGCAGAGAAGCAGAGAGAATTCTAACCTTTAGGAGGGTATAATGCACTGATCCTGCAAAGACTTGCATGTGTGCTTAACTTTATGCAATATGAGTAGTCTCACTGAAATCAACTGAACTCACAGTGCATAAAGTTAAGCATGAGTGTTTCCAGAATCTCAGCCATATTGTTTACATGATCGTAAATTAATATACGTGTACCATACTTTATATTACTTTAATATATTTCTTTTAAAATTTAAAATTCATGAAGAGGGAGGAAAATTTATTTTGTAAAGGGAATCCCAATGAAAATGAAGCTGTCCTGGCTTTAAAATTTCCTCAAAGTCACTCTATATTTAGGCTTGGCAGAATTCAAATTTTTTTTTTTTTTATAATTTTGATGGATAATATCAATGCTTATTTTAAGCATTTTTTTAGATTTTTGTCTATTTGCATTTTCACAGTTGTGGGAAGTTACTGGGGGATGTCAGAAAATTATTAAGTGACAGTAGATATTGAGAGTCAAAAAGTTATAAACCATTAAAACACTAATTGTCAACATCGCATGTCAAAATATACCAAGTAAATATCCTCAAATCAACAAATCATACCTGTTTTTACTGTTAATTTACAAGCCTAATACTTTTTTTTTTTAACTTTGCCTATCTGTAAATTTAGATTATCAATTAAAATATTTTTTTCATTGGGTTGCATGTATATGGAGAAATTAATATTTACCAACATTTACCAGTAGAAAAGCTTGGAAGGATTAGATTTTTATCTTCTAACCAGAGTAGATAAAAATCGATGATTTTCTTAAAAATGTATTTTTAAAAATTTTAATTAAATACAGATTTATCTCTTAAACACAAACCTATTTACAATTAAATATGAAATTTACAATGTATGTTAAGGCCTAAAGTTATAATCTATTAAAACCACTTAAATACAAAAAATATCAAGTAGTACACGTTTGCTGGTAAGTTTTAAAGAAAGTCAAACCTTTTAACTGGTGGAAGTCACTGCCAAACACCTGCATAGAGTTTGCTGAAGCACTAAACCAGCCTCTTTTGCAGGTGCAGAAAGAATATTTTCTTCATTTCATTTTATTCAAATAGTTCAGTGAATAATGAATAGTACAGTCAAAGTCAAGAAACCAACTGGCAGTTGAATAAGCAGAAAAGCTGGTTTTCCTCTTCCAAACTATGTATAAAAACTAGGTGTGAGATGAAAGACATGGTGACCAGAAACCATCACTTTAATGCACTAACTACAGAAAGAAGAACTTCCTTTGTTTAATAATCAGTTTTAAATCCAAAACATATTTTGATGCACTTTTTGATAAAACATTTTTCTTATGTATCCAGCACATTTAAAGTAGATTTAATTAAAAAAATTGTAAGTGCTGTTTTTGTGCATTTTTATTGAATTTGAATTGCTGTCCAAATTCAGCTTGACAGAAATTGCAAGTGAAAACATTAATTCTAGTAAATAAAAAGTTCATCATTCACCATTTTCTAACATAAAAATGTAAAGAATCTGAATAAATGTAAGTTAAGCTATATAACTACTTAAATAAATATGTACAGATATAGTGTATCCTCCTGGTTGGCAAAAAGAAGTACCAAATTTAGTGTAAAGGCTATATTTAGTTGCAAATCAACATGTTTTAACGGTTACTGACCATTTGAAATTCAATCTTTCTTTAGGAAAATAACTAAAAAATATAAATCAGAGCAAGCTTAAAATTGAGGATTTCCTGCCTGCTAATTTAAATGATTAAAAACAGTGATTTAAATTACTCTGATATAAAAAAAATCCACTCTGCTTTTTTCTCAAATTGTACTGGCGCACTGCAGAGAGCTGGGTGGTCAGGTGATTCTAGGTTTCCTTCTAGCTGGTGTATCACAATAACAGATACAAATACATAAAGACACTCTAATGTTACCTTTCCATGTAAACAATTGCTGTAGTTGCCACAGGATATTATGCAAATGAGAGAGAGAGTCCATGCAATTTTGAATGAGAGGGTAGATGACATATACCACAAAAAAATTTAGAAGCGTTGCTCTGTCTGGACGAATTTTTGTTGGTATATATTTAACTTCTTGTAGTAGCATTGGTAGCTTTAGTCTGGACGTTTGTATTTATACATATAAAGTCATACTTCCTTACATTTATAGCAACGGATGATTTTGGAGATTATTTTAAATCAGAAAAGAGATTAGAGATCTAACTCTGAGCAATGGTAAAAGAGAGGAATTTCTTTTTTTTTTTCCTTTTTCTTTCCAAGTGTAGATATATATATTTTTTATTTGTTTATAAAATTATTCCTTTCTCAGGTTCAGAGAAATCAAAGAAAATTGTATCTTAAAATACTAGAAATGTCTATCTTGTTTTTTCTAAAACAAAAGGAGCAGAGACTTAAATCTGGAAGGTACATATTATTCCCTTGAAGCAAACAATAAATGCTACTGCAAAATGTCAGTCTTTCTGCACCAATCTTACTTCCATTGAAGTCAATGGCAAAACACCCATTGATTTCAATGATGCTGAATCAGGAAGCAAAAGGAATTTTACTCCAAAAGCTGTGAGGGTTACAGCTTAATATGGCATGAGGCTTACATGCCATGGCTGAGAAGTTGTGACATACTGTATCTATTGGGTGTCTGGGAAGTGGGCGGGCAAAGCCCGCCCACTGCTAAAGGATCCCCCCCCAGCCTAAGGGGAGGACCCACAGGACCACAGAACCCACTGAGTTCGGGGGACAACTAATAAAAGAACAGGGACAGGAGTGAGGTCAAAGGGTCATAAGAAGGGAACCAGACGGGGACACCGAGCAGAGAACCCCGGACAGCGCCCACTGCTCCTCGAAGGCATCAAGGGAGCCAGTGGACGCTGCCCAGAGGAACTCCGCCCAGATGCGTGAACGGACCATGGATCGGAAACAAGCCCCACAGTCGCCGGGGTTTCCATCGGCCAACCTCCTCTCCCTGGTTGCGTAGATGGCCTTTTTAGTCAGGGCGAGGAGGAGGTTGACCAGGAGGTCCCGGGACTTTGTGGGGCCACGGATAGGGAGTGCGTAGAGAAGGAGGTGAGGGGAAAAGTGCAGCCAGAAACATAAAAGGATGTTAATGAGGAGCCAGTGTAGGGACTGCAACCGGGCGCACTCTAAGTAAACGTGCGCCAGGGTCTTCCTCACGCCGCAGAAGGGGCAGGTGTCCGGGACAAGGGTAAACCGCGCCAAGTACACGCCCATGCTCACGGCCCCATGAAGGAGCCGCCAACTGATATCCCCAGTGGGCCTTGGGACCAGGGTGGAGTAGAGGCTGACCCACCGGGGCTCCTCACCCTCCAGAGGTGGCAGGAGGTCCCGCCACTTCGTATCGGGGCGGGACACGAGGGTGAGGAAGTGAAGGGTGTGGAGCACGAGCGTGTAGAGCTGCTTCCTAGGCGCGGTTTGGAAACGGACCGGCTGCAGGTCGTGCAGCCGGCTTGCGGAGAAGGGGCGGGGGGGCCGGTCAGGCCTACGGGGCAGGGGCCCGATGAAAAGGTCCGGAGGGCTTGGGGTAGGGGGTGGGTGGGGTGTGCCCTCCCGCAGGACCCGGTCGAGGTAGGCCCGAGCAGCAGGCGGCAAAGCGGCCTCCACCTCCTGGAGTACGCGCCGGGGAGTACAAGGTCTGGAAAGCCCCATGCGTTGAGCGAGCGTCAGAGGATCCAGCCAGCCTCCCCGGTCATAGTCCAGGAGATCTCCGACCCTGGTAGCTTCCGCCAGGACCAACCTCTGGCGCACCGCGGGGGACTCCGCCACCTGCACACGAAGCTGGGGATTGTGTAGCAGGGGCTCCGCGAGGAGGTCGGCCCCCTCGGTGGCCGCCACGGACCTGGTCGCAGAGAACAGCTTCCAGGTCCGGAGGAGGTCCTGGTAGAAGACTGGCAGCCCGGAGAGATCTCGCGGAAGACCCCTCGGTTCGAGATAAAGGAGCTGCCGGTCCTATCGGAGCCCTCGGAAGCGGCGCAGGAAGGCGTGCGCCAGGGCTCTCCATGCTGGACTACCCGCACCATAAAGGAGCCTCTGCAGTGCCTGGAGGCGGAAGACGTGGACCTGAGTGCGCAGGCACTTCAGGCCCTGCCCTCCCTCCTCCAGGGGCAGGTAGAGTACCCCTGCAGGGACCCGGTGCAGTCCTGGCCAAAAGAACTCCAGAACCACCCTCCGGAGGTCGGCCAGGAGACCCGGGGCCGGGACCAGGGTGTTGAGCCGGTACCAGAGCATGGACAGGACCAGTTGGTTGAGCACCAGTGCCCTCCCTCGAAGGGAAAGGCACCGGAAGAGTCCTGTCCATTTCCGGAGCCGCTCTGCCACCCTGCCCTGCAAACCTTGCCAGTTCTCCGGCGGAGACGGATGCGTGGTGGAAAGGTAAACGCCGAGATAGAGCAGCGGACCCTCGCTCCACCGGATGGCCTGAAGCGTGGGTGGGAGGGAGCCTGCCTGCCACCTGTCCCCGACCACCAGGCCAGAGCTCTTGACCCAGTTGACCCGGGTGGAGGAGGCCGCCGAGTACACCGCCTGGCAAGCCTCCACCCGCGCCAAGTCGCCCGGGTCCTGGACCACGAGGAGCACATCGTCGGCGTACGCCGACAGGACCAGCCGCAGCTCCGGCTCCCGAAGCACCAACCCCGTCAACCTCCTGTGGAGGAGACAGAGGAAGGGCTCGATGGCCGGAGCGTACAGCTGGCCCGAGAGGGGGCACCCCTGCCGCACTCCCCGCCCGAAGCTGACCGGCTCGGTCAGGGTCCAGTTGAGCCTAACCAGACACTCTGCGGAAGCGTACAGCACCTGGAGAAAACCCACAAACTGGGACCCGAAGCCCAACGCTCGCAGAGTGCCCAGGAGATACCCGTGGTCCACCCTGTCGAACGCCTTCTCCTGATCCAGGGACAGGAGGGTGAATGACAGACCATCCCTGCACCCAAGCTCCAAGAGATCCCGGACCAGATAGAGGTTATCGAAGATGCTACGGCCCAGGACGGTGTAGGTCTGGTCTGGGTGGATCACATCCTCCAGCACGGACCCCAGCCGCAGCGAGATGGCCTTGGCAATGATTTTGTAGTCCGTGCTGAGGAGCAAGATGGGACGCCAATTCCGTAAATCGCGAAGGTCCCCCTTCTTCGGCAATAAAGCGAGCACAGCTCGCCTGCACGAGAGAGGGAGGACCCCGCCCTGCAAGGACTCGGCCCAGACGCTGGCCAGGTCTGGGCCGAGGACGTCCCAGAACACGCGGTAGAACTCCACGGTCAGCCCGTCCATGCCCGGAGACTTGTTGGTGGGCATGCAACGGAGGGCGTCCGAGAACTCGGCCAGAGAGAGAGGCAGCTCTAGCTGGTCCCGGGCGCCCGCGCTGAGCGTCGGGAGCCCGTCCCAAAGCACTCTGCGAGCGGCAGGATCGGTCGGATCCGCAGAGAAAAGGTGTGCGTAGAAGGTTCGGGCCCTCTCGCACATCTCCGCCGGATCCGTGAGGGGGGTGCCGTCCTCCGCCAGAAGGCAGGTGACGTGCTTCTTGGCCCCCCTCCGTTTCTCCAGGGCGTAGAAGAAGCGGGAGCTGCGATCCATCTCCCGAAGGAGGCGGATGCGGGAGCAAACAAAGGCGCCCCGAGCCCGATGGTCCTCGAGGACCCGGAGCTCCTCCTGCTGCTCCTGGCACGCTCCGCAAAGGGATGGATCCTCGGGGCTGGCGGCCAGACGCCTCTCCAGCTCTAAGACCTCCCATTCCAACTGCTCTATCGCTGCATCCCTCCGTCGGCTGACGCCCCGGGTGTAGTCACGGCAGAAGAGCCGGGCGCGCACCTTCCCCACATCCCACCAGCACCGTGCCGAGGGAAAGGTGCGCCGCTGCCCTCGCCAGGCCAGCCAGAACTCCCGGAAGGACGCCACGAAGCCCGCATCCTCCAGCAAGCTGTTGTTGAAGTGCCAATAGGCCGGCCCCGGCCTCTCCGCATTGAGGGAGGCCGTTACGGTGACGAGGTGGTGATCGGAAAAAGGGGCCGGCCGGACGCTGGAGGACTGGGCCCATGAAAGGTGGAAGCGTGACATGTAGACACGGTCCAACCGGGAGTGGTACGACTGGTGGGTCCCCACCCGGACATAGGTGAACGTGGAGATATCGTCCGGGTGGTGGTCACGCCAGACGTCCACCAGGGAGTGATGGTCGACGATCTCCTGGAGGACATCCGCGGTGGCCGGGCTCCGCTCGGTCCCCGAGCGGTCCCGCTCCTCTAGGACGATGTTGAAGTCCCCGCCCAGGACCAGGCACTCACGAGGATCCAAGGAGCCGAGGAAGGCGGATGCCTGCTGATAGAATGGCAGACGCTCCGGGGTCGATGTCGGGGCATAGACGTTCACGAGGTTGACCACGAGCCCCTCCATGCGGACCCGGAGGTGCAGCAGGCGGCCCGGCACAGCCTCGGCGACCCCCAGCACCTCGGGCCGTAGGTCGGGGGAGAACAGGGTAGCTACTCCAGCCCGACGGGTTGTGAGATGGCTGAAGTAGACCTCGTCCCCCCACTCCAGCCGCCAGCTGGCTTCGGCGGCCGGATCCGTGTGGGTCTCCTGCAGGAAAAGCACAGAGTACCCCCCCTCCCGAAGGAAGGAGAGCACCTGGCTCCTGTGGAAACCCACCCTACAGCTCCGGGTGTTCAAGGTGGCAAAGGTAACAAGTGCCATGAGGAGGGCTGGGGGGAATCCTCGCCAGCAGGGGCGCTCACGGCCCCCGTTGGGCCGCGCAGCAAACCGTGACCCACCCCGAAGGTGAGCAAGGAGTCACGGAAGCTGCGGACCCGGTGGTAAGCCGCGGCACCCTGATTCCCGGTCCTACTGCCCTCCCCCATGAGGGCCCTCGCGGCCTGGAGGATCTGGTGGAAATCCCCCCAGCGCTGGAGAGCAAGCGCTACCTTGTTGCGGGAGCCCCTGACGTCTTCCAGGAACTCCCGCAGCTCCTCTCGTAGCATATGGGGGGGTGGGGTCACTGGCCTCCGGTGATCCACCGACGGGGCCTCTGGGACAGCCCCGTGGCCTACTGAGATGGGCAGGCAAGGAGCGGACCCGCGACGTGGTGCCCGATGGGCCGGCGCCACACGCTCCGCCTCAGACCCCGGCTCGATGGGGGGCGGAGGAGGGAATAGTGCAGCCCCGAGGGGGTCGGGACTGTGAAAGGTAAAGGCCGCTCCCTGGGGGTCTCCCTCCGGGAAAGGGAAGGAGACAGCCCCAGGGGCGGCAATAACAGCGTGGGAGTTGGAGGAGACAGGGACGGGGTCAGGAGTAAGGGCATAGCTGGGGTCAGGAGCAGGGTCTGGAGGAGGGACAGACATGGGACTTTGGGCCGCAGGAGCTGAAACGTCAGGAGGCGGCTCCTCGCGGCCAGGCGCAGGGGTTTGAGGGGCAGGGAGGGGGTCCCCGGGGACACCAGGTTCAGGCTCAACCGCTGGCAGGGCAGCCTCAGCGGTGAGAGATGCAGAACCCTCAGTGAGACCCCCGCCCAGGAAGGAAACCGGTTGCCCCGCGCCACCGAGGGATACCCCTGGTGGCTCACCTCCCAGCCGTGAGGCACCGGCTCTCGCCTCAACAGGCTCGGCAGCCGTCAGCGGGGTGCCCTCCGCGGCCGGGCAGGCAGAAGAGTCCAGGGGGCCCCCGGAGGCGGGAGTGGACGCAGCAGTCGGGGCGATGGGACACAGGGAGGGGGAATCCGGGGTGAGGTTGGCTAGGTCGGGGCCCGCTGACAGAGGGTCGTGCTCCCCCAGGGTAACTGGGGTCAGACCCAGGGCCTCGATCTCCTCAAAGAGGGAGGGGAGCTCACCGCCCACCACCCCGGGGTCGTCCCCACTCGCACCCGAGGTGACGCTCACCACGGGTGTTGTAGGGGGCACAGGCGGCACGGGGATAGGAGGGGACTCATCAGGGGCCTCTGCTGGGAGGGACTCCGGAGGAGGGACGCTGGTACTCTCCAGTGCTGCCACGTCTTCCCCAGCTGGGACTGGCATATGGTCCGATCCTGCGGGCATGGCGGAAGGCTCGGGGTCTGCGGCCCCCTTCCTGGTCTTACGGGGGGCTTCCGCATCAGATGGCATGAGCGGAGCCCGAGCCTTCCGCTTGCCCCGCCTACCCTGTACTAGGGTCCAGCCCTCCATGGTGTCACTTGCGGGCTGGTCGACAGGGGTTGGGTCGGAGGGCAGGGATGTTGGTTCGTGGACTTGGAGGGGCACTGGTGGGACAGCCAGAGGAAGGGAAGATACCCCCTGGGGAGGGCCCTCTCCCACGCCCAGCGGTACCCCTACCGCACCCTCCTCCACAGGTCCCGCCAGGGCGCAGGCGGGGCTCTCCCGCTCGTCCGGGCATGCCGAGGGAGGTACCCCTGCAGCCTGAGCGGGAGCAGTGATGGATTGAGGAGGAGGAGGGGCGGCCCTGGGCACCGGGCGGCCAGGCGCGCTGGCGATGACGGGGCCGGCACTCTGCCGGGGCTCGGGGGTCCCGGGTGCTCCTCCGAGCTGGGCCAAGGGGCAGTCCCTCCGGACGTGCCCCGTCGCCCGGCAGAGGTAACACCGGCCCTCCCCCGTAGAATAGTGCACCCGGTAATGGGCCCCCTGATAGGGGACCAGGAAGGACCCCTCGAGCGCCTCTCCGCCATGCGCCGCCGGCGGCAGTTGAACCTGCACCTGCCAGTGGAATGAGAGGACATGACGGAGGGCGGGGTCCTTGCAGCCCAAGGGGAGCGGGCTCACTATAGAGATAGGCTTCCCCAGAGTCGAGAGGGCGGGTAGCAGGGCGGCATTGGGAAGGAAGGGAGGGGCAGACGTCAGAACAACACGGACACCCAGGTCCTCCAGCGGCTCTAGGGGGACGAACACGCCCCCCACCGCCAGGCCCTTCTCCACCGCCTCCTGGGCGGCAGCCTCCGAGGCAAGGAAGAAGACCACCTTGCCATACATCTTGGAGGCCGCCACGATGGCCGTGGGCCCCACCACCCTTGCTAACGCCCGCACGTAGGTCTCCACATGGGGCGAGGCGGGCACCAAGAGGCAACGGACGCCGTGCTTCCTGGTCAAGGTGGGGAACGGGCCCCGGCCACCGTAGGTGGTACTGGAGGCGGCGGTCGGGGGAGATGACGTAGCGGCGGGCTGGGGGGCCGCTGCCACCTGGGAGTATGCCCTGGGGGCCGGGGGAGGGTCACCCACAGAGCTGGTGGAGGGAACAGCAGGGAGGGGCGCCGCGGCCGATGGTGGAGCCGCGGCAGCGGTGGCAGCCACTGCCATGGAGGGCTTAGTCCTCCGAGCGGGGCCCTTCCCCTTCCTCTTGCCCTGGCCCTTTCTGCCAGCTGGGGGGGATCCCCCAGAATCGGAGGGGGCGAGGGACGTGGCAGCAGTGGAGGTCACCCCGGCGCCTGGCGCTGCCGGCGCTTTAGCGGGAGAGGTGGCAAGCGGTCCGGCAGCGGCAGTTGAGGCTGAGACTGGGGTTTTTGGGGGAAAGCAGGCGGGGGAGGGGGGACAGTGGTTGTCCCAAGAGTCCCACCCGCTGCGTCACCCGCCATGGTGAGTAGGGAGGGAGGGGAAATACCCGAGAAGGGGAGGGGAGGGAAAGCAGGTCAACCACTCCTCCCCGCTAGGCTGTAGGCAGGGGAGGAGGGGGCCAAAATGGGGGCGGGGGCAGAGAAGGGGACTATCAAGAACTTGCGGGGGGGTCAGGCACTGACACAAGATCGAAATCCGACTCCTCTAGCTGCACTAGGGGAGGGAGGGATACAACAGCAATTGGGTGGTGCAGTGCAAGAGGGGCAAACTCAAACAGGGGGGAAGCACAAGCGCACTAAAGGGGCATGGGCGTACGAGGGGGGGGCCGATCAGGACGAAGGGGCCGTAGGGAAGGGGAGCAACCAGGCTGGGAGTGGGGCAGAGGGACCAAGGGGCTAGCTGCAGGGCTGGGGCAGGACAAACAAAGCTGCAAAGGGAGACGGGAGGGGCAGGCAAACAAACTGAAGTTGGGGGAGGCAAAATGCTACAAGGGGCAATGGGGCAGGTAACAAGGGGCAAAGCTAGGGGGCCTGTTGCAGAGGGGAAGGGGTCAGTCCAGGGGAGGGGGGGTGCGTGCACCCACGAGCACTTGTGCAAAGTCAATATGGGTGGCTGGCTGCTGCTGGAGGCCCAAATGCTGGCAAAAGGGCGTGGCTGGCCAGGCAAGCAGCTGAGTCACAGAGGTGGGGACCAAGGCAGATGGCAAGCAGTCTGTGGGGGTGGTGGAGGGGGCAGCGGTGGTGGTGGGGGTTGGGGGGGGGACACAGATGGACCAAGGGGCAGGCTCCACGCCACACCCCGTGCCCCCACAAACACAGTCTACACCGCCACCACTAGAGCACAGTCAAAGAGTTACTCAGTTCCTGAGGGCCCCCTCCACAGTGGTCTCCAGAGTCTTTCTGTGTGCTCCCCCAGCAGCCGGTGGTCTTCTCAGTCCTCACCTTCCTCCAGGCTCCAGCAGCTCCCCAGGAAAACACAGCTCCAGCAGCAGCAGCAGCTCCTTCTCCAGCAACCCTGGTGGCCAGGCAGGAAGGACCCCACGTTGGTGGTAGCAACAGTGGTGGTGGTGATGGGGTCCTGGCTTCTCCCCCTGGAGGTGGAGGAGTGGGGGCTGGCCAGCAAGGCCCCCCCACCCCGCCTCGCCCAGCAGCAGTGGCAGCAAGCAGCAGCAGTCCAGCAAAGGAGCACTCCAGCCAGCAGCAGCAGCCCAAGCAGACACAGATCACTCCCGGTAGCAGAATGCTGACCCTGCTCCTGCCTTGAAGGGGTGAAAACAGCCCTGGCAGAGCACTGTGGCAGGGAAAGCAGCTACTAGGTTGATTGGGGAAGCAGCCACAGCTGGGCCACGCCCCAGTCAGGCCTCAGCTGGCCATATATAAGAGGCTGGGAGCCAGGAGCTCAACAGTCTCACTTTGACTGGAGAGAGAGACAGGCCTGGCTGCTGGGGAACTCACCTGGAGATGACCAGCAGGGGGTGCTGCAGCGGTGAGTCCCGCATGCTTACACCTACCTTTTACTTCACTGAGACATACTATACTTTGCTGTAGAACTTTTCTCCCTTTTGTATAAGCAGTTTCCACTCTAGTGTGTTCTCTCACAAATGTAGTCTAATTTTCTATCATGAGTGTCTTAAAAGTACATCCAAATGCTAAATCAGGGGTTTTCAAACTTCACTGAACTTCACTTCTGACAACAAATTACTACATGACACCAGGAGGGAGGACCAAAGCCTGAGCACTACCGCCCTGTATGGAGGGTGGGGGGGTCAAAGCCCAAGGGCTTCAGCCCCATGCAGGGGGCCTGTAACCTGAGTTCTGCCATCCAGAGCTGAAGCCCTCAGCCTTTGGCTTTGCACCTGGGTGGTGGGGCTTGGGCTTCGGCCCCGGGCCCCAGCAAGTCTAGTATCAGCCCTGGCAACCCCGTTAAAAAGAGGTCATGACCCACAGTTTGAGAACCATTGTGCTAAATGACCAAATATGAAAATTGGCTCATGGTGTCAATATTAGGCCTGGTCTACACTATGCGTTTAAACCGATTTTAGCAGCGTTAAACCGATTTAACGCTGTACCCGTCCACACTATGAGGCCCTTTTTATCGCTATAAAGGGCTCTTTAAATCGGTTTCTGTACTCCTCCCTGACAAGAGGAGTAGCGCTAAAATCGGTATTACCATATCGGATTAGGGTTAGTGTGGCCGCAAATCGACGGTATTGGCCTCCGAGCGGTATCCCACAGTGCACCACAGTGACAGCTCTGGACAGCAATCTGAACTCGGATGCACTGACCAGGTAAACAGGAAAAGCCCTGCGAAATTTTGATTTTCATTTCCTGTTTGCCCAGCGTAGAGCTCTGATCAGCATGGGTGGCAATGCAGTCCCAAATCCAAAAAGAGCTCCAGCATGGACTGTACGGGAGATACTGGATCTGATCGCTGTATGGGGAAACAAATCTGTTTTATAAGAGCTCCATTACAGAAGATGAAATGCCAAAGCGTTTGAAAAAAAAAATCTACAGGCTACACAGTGCTGCGTGACAAGCCTAACGGGAAGCCAAAGACTCAAATGGATGCTCATGGAGGGAGGGAGGGGGTACTGTGGCCTCCAGCTATCCCACAGTCCCCAACAGTCTCCGAAAAGTATTTGCATTCTTGGCTGAGCTCCCAATGCCTGTAGGTTCAAACACATTGTCCGGCATGGTTCAGGGAATAGCTCGTCAGTGTACCCCTCTCCCCCACCACGTGAAAGAAAACGGAAAAAAATCGTTTCTTGACTTTTTTTTAATGTCACCCTATGTCTACTGAATGCTGCTGGTAGACGCAGTGCTGCGGCAGTAAAGAGCAGTATCCACTCCTCTTCCCTCCCCGGTGGCAGATGGTACAACATGGTTGATAACTGCTGAATATCTCTGGCTGGCCTCGGGGCGCCTGGGTAAAAATAGGAATGATTCCTGGTCATTCCCAGTAGATGGGACAGAACGGCTGGTAACTGTCCTCATCACAGCCACTGGGGGCTGAGCTCCATCAGCCCCCTCCCTTTCCTGTGTAAAGAAAAGATTCTGTCCTGCCTGGACTAGCATAGCAGCGGCATGCTGGGCTCCTCTCCCCCGCACCGCTTAATGTCCTACCTGGACTGTCATAGCACGGGGAGGCTGCCTCCCCCTCATTTTATCTCACTAACAAGTCACTGTTTCTTATTCCTGCATTCTTTATAACTTCATGACACAAATGGCGGGGGCACTGCCATGGTAGCCCAGGAAGGTTGGGGGAGGAGGGAGGCAACGGGTGGGGTTGTTGCAGGGGCACGCCCCGTGAATGGCATGTAGCTCATCATTTCTGCGAGATTAACACGGAGCAGCTGTGCTCTCTGATACACTGCTTCTCTAGTACATTTGCCCCATATTCTAGGCAGGACTGACTCTATTTTTAGAAACCATAAAGGAGGGATTGACTTGTGGAGTCATTCCCAGTTTTGCTTTTGCGCACCCGGCTGATCTCAGCCAGGGGCACCCATGATAGCAGCAGACAGCACAGAAGGACGGATAACCGTCATCTCATTGCCAAATTGCACTGGCAGCAGACGGTACAGAACGACTGGTAACCATCTCTGCTATCATGCAAAAGCAAATGAATGCTGCTGTGTAGTGCTGGAGTTTCGCCTCTGTCCGCGGCATCCAGTATACATATGGTGACTGTGGAAAAAAAAAAAAAAAAAAAAAAGGCTGAACGGGCTCCATGGTTGCCGTGCTATAGTGTCTGCCAGGGCAATCCAGGGAAAAACGGCACGAAATGATTGTCTGCTGTTGCTTTCCCGGGGGGAAGGAATGACTGACAACATTTACCCAGAACCACCCGCGACAATGATTTTTGCCCCATCAGCCACTGGGCTCTCAACCCAGAATTCTAAGGGGTGGGGGAGACTGCGGGAACTATGGGATAGCTACGGAACAGCTACCCACAGTGCAACGCTCCGGAAATCGACGCTAGCCTCAGACCATGGACGCACACTGCCGAATTAATGTGCTTAGTGTGGCTGCGTGCACTCGACTTTATACAATCTGTTTTATAAAACCGGTTTATGTAAAATCGAAATTATCCTGTAGTGTAGACGTACCCTTAGTCATTGTTACTGAATCACACTGGATTGCTTATGCTATTGCTAATATTCTTAATTTCATAAACAAACGAAACAACCTAAATATACAAGACATATAAAACATATTGGTTAATGGACCCAAAATCAGAGCATGAGTGTCATGCAATTGTAGTCCTTGAGTGCTGCTGTTTGGGTCTTTGACTTAAATGAAAAATCTGTAAAAATCACTTGTAGCTAGACACTTCCCAAAAAGGCTCGTCACTGTTTTTTTTTCTATTTATACACAATAATTTATACTTGTGTGTATAATCTACATGTGTAATTCACTCCTGTTCAGTAGATCAGCAAAAGGCATCTGTACCACATAAATCCCACCTTCCCATTTCAGTGGTGGATAAGCCCTGTGCTGACCCTCTACAGAAAGGTGAATTTCACCCAGTAGGTCCAGGAAAATAAATATATATGAGATGTGTGAAGACTGGGCACTTCTAGTTAAACAACAGAGCATCTGGGGATTTTTGACCATAAAAGTAGAAGACATGTTCAATTAAGATGACAATAGGATTCCATGGAGCTAAGCTTTAGCATTATAATTTTTCATGTTTCAGATACATCTTATTCAAATTTTTGGTAATACAAGTATGTATCTGAGGAGGCAGGATCAGACGTAAGGCCCATATCCTAAGCCATGCAACTGGCCCAAGTCCTGAATGTGGAGCTGCTACACAAACAGCTGATTGCTATTTTGTACTACCTCTTTTGTCTCCAGTCGTTGGTAACAAAGCTAGGACATTAGAATTATAATGTCTTTTGAGGACATTAGAGTCATAAAATTCCTAAAGAGACTTAATATCAATATGTGATCATATCTCCACCCTCCTATATTTCTAACATACTTCCCTTTGCTACAGTTGCTTCTGCTGTCAATGAGATTAAAAACTATTAGAATAGGATTCAGACCTCATTCCTTCAGCAAACGTCCTGTTGTGCTTTATTATTTGGAAGATGTATGGGGGAAGTTTATGGGCCATTCTTTTACTACTTCGGAGCAGTACTAGCATATACATACATCTATATGAAGACAAGGCCTATCAACTAAATTCTAACCAGTCAGCTTAAGTACTGTAGCAAAATCCTGAGTGTAAAAAGAAAGCTGATGAATTGCCAAACTATATCAATAAACCTACCTTATTTTTTAAAATTATGTAAAGTAATACTATAAAGATAAACATTAATCAATTTGCTTTATGTTAAGAAAACTAGATCAGAGAAAAAGTGGGAAGATTCAAATTGTTATTTAATTATGAAATAGCACAAAATAAAAGTTAAAGAATAGTCATGTATGTTTTTGTATACTTCATCTAGAAACATGATCAGAGAAAGGAAATGGTACCAATTTAAACTCAGTGAGGATTCAAACAAAACTAAAAAACGAAGAAATGGATTTAATGATTCTAAATAATTCACTGCTTTGATAACAGCAATTGTTCATTTATCATCAAAATTCAGCCCTTATCATAAAACGTGCTTGTGCTTGGTTCAGATCTATAAATCTTAGTGAAATTCAGAGGAGTAGCCGTGTTAGTCTGGATCTGTAAAAGCAGCAAAGAGTCCTGTGGCACCTTATAGACTAACAGACCTATTGGAGCATGAGCTTTCGTGGGTGAATATCCATGCATCCAACGAAGTGGGTATTCATCCACAAAAGCTCATGCTCCAATACGTCTGTTAGTCTATAAGGTGCCACAGGACTCTTTGCTGCTTTTACATCTACATTATGAGCTTGGGGTGTGATTCCCCAGCACGTGTATATATATGCATGCTAGCTCTCAGCGAACTAGCATGAGTATAAATAGCAGTGTGGCTGCCTCTGCTGCTGCTACCGATTCTGCCCTGGCTACACTACTATTTATACTCCTAGTACTTCTCAGCAAGCTAGCGCAAGTATATGTACAGGCGAATCACACCCCTAGCTTGTAGTGTTGATGTAGCCTAATGAATGCCCAAGGGATGCTTTCTTTGAGATCCTGTCTTTGTATTTATTTCCTTTTGAAGTTTATCCATATTTAATGCTACTTTTACTTTGTATTTACATGTACTTTTCAATGAGTTCTTCTAGAATTAAACCAAACACCTAACCCCCTAAAGAGGGAAAATATTATTGCTGTTCTACAGGTGGTTAAATGGTGATACAGAAGTTAAGTCACCTACCCAAGGCCACACAGCAAATCTGTGGAAGTGTCCTCATTAACAAATGATGGCATGCATGTCTTTTGTGTTTTAATTATTTTAGCTGTCCAGTGGTTTATACTGTTAAGATTTTCTAAAGGTTAAGATCAATGAAAAACAGAACAGTATGTTAGAAGTTGTCACAAGGGTGACAAACTCTAGTTAATAACTACATTAGTCACAAATTACCACGATTCTCACCAGAATTTTCCCTGCTTCCCATACAACAGATGTGTAAGCAACAAGAAAAAAGACACCACAAATATCCTTCATGAATCATCCTTGCCTTTTTCCTAGGAGAAAGAGAACATCTCTATTTCTGAGGTGATAAAAAACTGATGTATTGAAGGCAGCACAAGAAAAGGACTTTTATGACTCCGTTTATCTTGACTGTTAATTGTTGTACGTTTCAGCTCTACAAATGCTGGGGGCATTGTTCTGGCTTTAGAAGAAGAATCATAAACAGCTGGTGGTAGAAAAGGTATGTTTTGATAGTTGCCAAATGCTATAGCTGCATGTTTAATTAAAACAAAAATGTATTGCTTATTATCTCTAGTTTAAAATATGTGACCACAACTCAACCATAACTGCTAGAAAACTGCTAAACTATTACACATTTTTAAGTGTTTTGTGCTGTTGACATATTGTAGCTATTATAATTGTAAGGGAACTAGAATTAAAGCTAACAGAAAAGTTGTCATCACATATGTTCACTTAGAATAACTGATTCATGATGGTGCTTGGAATTGGCTTACAATTACATATAAAAAATGTTCTTTGCTCCATATGCTGACTCAAGACACAAGGACTCTTATGTGACAGAGCTCTCTTTTGATGTAGTAATCTCTGCTAGAACATAATGATTCTACTCAATTGTCACCATATGAATATTTCTAGTTAAGTATTTATGTTGGTACAGTATAAGAGGAAGTTTAAATGGGGCAGCCTGGCAGTCTGCCACATGGGAGTCAGACTTTGTGAGTCAAGCAAGCTTTCCAGGGCAGCAGGAGCGAGGAGAATGGAGTAAGTAGCATGCTTGACTGGACGGATGGGTCCTGGAGGACCTCTTCGAAATGAGAGGAAATTATTTCCTCTTCAAAATAAGTCCCTGTCTATACCAGCCTTTAAAGAGAGCTAGGAGCTATGTGGTGTGCATAATGCTATCCAGTGGTTCTCAGCCCATGGCCTATGGGTGCTTGCAGCTCAGTCAGCACACAGCTGCAGTCCATGTGACCTCCTCAGGGCCATACAGGGAGTATTGGAAGTGGCCCACAATGGTAAATAGGTTGAGAACCACAGTGCTATACAGACATAAGAAAACAAATTGCTGCTTCCAAATGCTTATAATTTATACAGACAAAGAAGGGGAAAGCAAAAGGATTGGTCAGATATGTTTGGCAAGTCATGTTGGTTCTAACAAATCAGCTTAGGTTTTAAACTTTTTTTTCCATTAGTATACTATAACTTAATTTAATTGAAGGGTTATAATATGAGGTAATGCCAAAGAAATAAAACTGTAGAATTTGGCCACATTCTGTAAGGTACTAAGTTTCTGTTTCAAGTTTCCAAGTGTTTACTAAGAACAAAAAGTCATCATAGTAATGATAAAGTATCCTGACAATAGGCTACATTTTACCCTCCATTACATGGACATAATTCCCATTGTCTTTAATGGCATTTACTCCAGTGCAGCCAAGAACGGAACTGAGCCCAGAATCCTTTTAAATTTTTTAGTTAGAAAACTAGTTTAAAGAAGAAAATCAGTTATACATTTTGTCAAAAGTGATCCGCCACCCAGGATATCCAGCTGTGTCACTGCAGGTTTATAGACATGGAAAGAAGTGGACTAAGATCCCATGAGAGTTTAATGGAATTACTTGTGTGCTTAAAATTACGGACACTGCTTAAGAGCTTTGCTGGATCAGGACTAGTCTAAAGTCTTATTCTGACTTATTCCCCAAATGCCTTAGTTAGCTTGAACTGACAAAGTATAATACATATTAGAGTTAATTTCAGATATAGATTTAGAAGATGGCTTAGGACCAATAAAAAGTGTTTGGTGGGTGAACTAGTTGCAGAATTGGAGAACACTGCAATTTAGAGAGCTGTGTGGGTTTTCCTGTCCTATGAAAATATTTGAGATTTCAAAAAAATTTCCCATCCTGAATCAGGATGAAAAAATCTCTAAAACTTTTGCAAACTAAAAAAAAAATTCAGTTCAAGTCAATCAAAACACTTCATCTCAATTTCAAAATGTTCAGCTTCAATTTTGACTTTTTTTTACTATAAATTTAATTAAGAAAGTCATTTAGAACTGAAAAACTTAACTTTTTTTAATTTGGAAAAAGTCAAAATGCAACATTTTGACAACTTCATCCCCCCCCTTAAACGTTGAAACAGGAAATTCATCTAAAATGACCCCTTCTCACAATGTTTAAGTTTTGACAAACCAGCATTTTCTGATTGAAAAAAACACTTCATCTAAAAATTCCTGACGAAATGTATAGGAATGCTGTGTTCTGACTGCTTTTTTTGAGCATGGAAGTAGGCAGAAATTAAATTGTTTTAAGGCAGAATAGTTTTTTCTCTGCATTATTCTGCAAAATAGATCTTCTTTCTCAAGGTTAAATATATTCGGTTGCAATGCATTGGCACCTGGAGCCTGATCCAAAGCCTGATCTGCCCCTTTAATAGCCCAGAGGCAGGGCTGGGGGACAGGGAGCAGCCAACCCTGCCCTGTAGAGAAGCTTAGCAAACAGGTGCTCTGAATCAGGTGATACAGCATCTCATGATTGGCCCATACTCTCAGCTGGACAATATAAAGGAGAACTCAGCTCCAAGAGGGGAACCAAGAGAGAGGCTACTCTGGTAACCAGAGCAGGAGGCTGCAGTAGCTGTAGAGGCCCCTGGGGTTGGAAAGGGCCCTGCTGGTAGCTATTGGAGGCCAGATGACCCCCATCTGAACCCCCTAACCAAGGTGTTGTATTACTTTTTACACTCTTTGTGAAGCCAACAAACAGAGCTCTGAAGAAAGTGACAGAAACCTAAGCTCCCTAAACCAGTAGTAGAGGGGTACTGATGAAATTCAGGGGTGGGGGGATGTCTTCTAACTAGCTTTACCTGCGATCAGGAAGGCCATGGGTATAAAGACAGTCCCTAGATGCAGTGTGACTAGACCCATGCCTGTGCTTTAGAATTCCTGGAGGAACCCTTGGGCCTGAAGGGGTATGGTGTGCCAGTCACAACAGAGAGGACCACAGTGCTGGGCTTACTGGATTCTGGCTTGGGACAGACATTTGTACAGGAGCAGTTTGTAGCTTCTGGGGCTCTATGGGGTGCAGAATGGGTGTAGGTGGGCTGCATTCAGGGACTGTCTTGCTTTACCCTACAATCAGTGTTAAATTGACCACGGGGGCCCAAGAAGCTGACTTGAGTATGGCTGCAGCTCAGCCACTGCCCTAGCCTACGGTGGTGTGAGGCTGAGTCTGGGGCCCTGTAGCCAGTATTTTAAGGGCAGTGATTAAAGCAGGATCAGAACCCCCTCTTGGTGCCCAGTGGGACTACAGTCTAGAGAAAGTCCTCCCCTTTTCTGACCCTATGCTGTTTGAGCTAAGACCCAAGTCACACTGGGAACAGCGTCAAGGCAGAAGGGAAGCCCTCAGAACCCAAGAGGAAGAGATAAGGGAAGGGCACTGGAGTGCCCTGTAATTTGGGCTCCCCTGGGGTTCACCTACCAGAAAAGGTAGACCCAAATTGCAGGGGAAGACCTGCCAGGCTTGAACCAGGGAAAAAAGTTCATTCAGAGACAGAGGGAGAATACTGTGTTCAGACTGTTATATGGTGACCAACTAGGGCGAATGGGGTACTGGTTGGCTCTGCTCAGGACTCTCTTTTTGAACTAGAGGGGGATCGCCTGATAAAGGTGACCCAAGACAAACAGACTAGAGCCCATAGAGCCTAGTTCCCAGGCCATATCAGAACCAGATATTAAAACTAGCTTATGATATACCTTGAGCCAGCAACTTGGGAGGGTGGACAAAACCAGGGAAAGGATACTGGCCTGGTTCTTTTGGTGGGGCATTTACCAAGATATCAAGGATTATTATGCATCCTGCCCAGAATTCCGATTAGTGGTCCACAGACTGGCTCATAGGGGCCCCCCTATAGGCACCCCATTTGAGTGGGTTGGGATAGGCCTTGTAGGACTCCTAGAACCGAGTTCAAGTGAATGTTGATTTTATTTTAGTAATTGGAGAGTACACCACCCAGTACCTGGAGGTTGTAGCCTTGCGCTCTGCAACCACACAGGCAACAGTTACTGAAAGTATTCTCCTGGGTAGAGAGCCTAAGCATCATCCTGACACATTGGGGCATGGCCTTCACATTATTGCTAATGCAGGAGGCCCATAGGTCCACTCAGTAAGAACCATTTTCTACCCCCTGCAAACAGATGGATTGATAGAAAGGTTTAACTGCATGTTAAAAGGAATGCTATGAAAATTTGTAATTGTGTCCCAGAACTTGAATAAGATATTACCCTATCTGTGGTTTGCGATCAGAGAAGTCCCGCAGTCTTCTATGGGCTTCTCTTCTTTTGAATCACTATATGGAAGGCAGCCCAGGTCAGCACCTCGTGATTGGCCCACACTCTCAGCTAGATAATACAAAGGAGAGTTCAGCTCCATGGAAGACTGGGGCAGGGAACCAGGAGAGAAGATACACTCTGGTAACCAGAGCAGGAGACTGCAGGCAGGCAAGCCCTGTGGAGGCTCCAAGGGTTGGAAAGGGTCCTAGCTGGTAACTACTGGAGGCCAGGGGATCCCAGTTTGAACTCCCAATCAGCCTGTTTGTGATACTTTGGCACACTTTTTCTGTCTTTGTGAAGATAATAAACAGAGCCCTAAAGAAAGGGACAAAAAACTAAGATGGGCATGGCTGACTGTCTGTCCCCAGCTGGTGACTAGGGCACCAGCATACAGTTGCAATGTTAGAAACAGACAATAACTATTCTATGGTTGCTCCTACAGCAGGCGCAAGTTGCGGTGGTATATAGTCTTGTTATTGGAGGCTTAAGGATATAACATCCAGAATAGGTGCTGGCTTTAATTATTTTGAAGCCAGTGAAGAAACATCACCACAAATGCTTTGCAGCTGCTTCTGAACCACATGAACACATCAATGAAAACAAATTATTGGAAAAGTTATAGTATAAAATACAGTAGAAGTAAATGTGCTAGATTTTCCATTGATTTAAATTCTGACTTTCTGTAGGTGATGCAATGCATTAAATTATCATAAACCTGACCATAACAGACACCTATACCCATCACACAAAAATTCAATACAATTGGCAACATGTACAGAAGAAACAGTACTGAACTAGCAAGGATGCTGAAAGTGACGATCAAGTTTCTTCAGCAGTTATTCAAGGAATACAAACCACTTGTCAATACTAGTACTATCCTACCATTACTACAATACTTAATAAAAGAAATCACTAAAACCCACAAAAATACTAAAGGTCAACGTGTGTGAAATGTAGGGTGACCAGATGTCCTGATTTTATAGGGACAGTCCCACTATTCGGGGCTCTTTTTTTATATAGGCTCCCCCCCCGTCCTGATTTTTCACACTTGCTGTCTGGTCACCCTAGTGAAATGTCTCTTTTTGTGTAAACATACAAAAAGAATCCCAGCAAGTAAAACTAAAATGTTTGTGAAATGTCTTTTTAAGTGTGTTTGTTTTATCTCCTGCCAGCAGATGTAGCTGTGGTGCAATACACAATGCAAACACATCAGCGATGTTCTCTCCAGTTCTGTGGTTAGATGGCATTATCCTTAGAAGGTGACTGTTAGACAAGTGTGCTCTTGCTCTTCTGAAGTCTCCTAGGGAAGATTTTGTTTTGCATGGAAGTAACTGCAACCTGGATGTTTGACAATTACATATAACAACCCAGTCTAATAAATGCCTCTGCCTTCATAGCTGTGCACTATAATAGATCACAGTAACTGCTGGCATAATTTCTACCCTTAATTATACCAATTCTGTCAGGACAACTCAAGTTTCACTGCTCTTATAAAAGACTATCACTGAGTCTCCTTTCCTTCATCCACCTCTGTTAACCCTTAAATAGCTCTTAAATATTGTAACATCCTACATTGTTTTTAATTTTATACTTCCAGGTAGAGCCCCGCACAGGGTAATGGTTTTTTTTAATGCCACTCACATCCTGCCATGCAATACCCACTCCCGCATTGTTTGTTGCATTTTTATCCTGCTCCTGCTATTGTGGTAGCAGGTCCTGGAGGACCTGGGGGATCCCAGTCCCGCTGCAGCACTTTACTTTCAGGCATGTGGTAGACAAGTTGCATGAGATGCTCACCACTTCCCATCGCATATTTTTGCACAAAAGAATTAGAATAGTTTTATGGCAGGTACATTACTATCAAGGCCAGATCAATGCAGTCCATAAGTCTTAACGTCTCAGTGTCACAGTTACTACTGAAGCCAGTGGGAGCTGAAGGTACACTTTTATTTAGGTGCCTAAGTATGCATGTAGGAATCTAACCTTAGGCACCCAGATTTGAAAATGTTGACCTCCGGGGTACAAACTATAATTGTGATTGTAGCTTTAATAGTTTTATGTGCAAAGGAACGTAAGTTCACTCCTAAAAGTAACTGTTAGTAGACAGCATTTCTATTAAAGTTGATTTTTGCCTGGTACTTCATCATTCCACAATTATATGTTAAACAAGCTAAAATATTTTTAACAGACAAGTTTGTAGGTCTGTACCTCTGCTCACATGTTAGCAATTGCTAACTTTCCAAAAAGCATGCACTTGTTTCCCTGGATACAGGGGAAAAAGAAAAATATCAGTAACTCCTGGTCAAAATGATTATGTCTAACACATGCAAGACTACAGCTAACAGAATGATAACAGTGTTACAATGTGAGTTTCTTGGAATACTTGGGAGCTAGCTCTGGAAACTAATTTCTAAACTCTAGATGATGCTATTTTGATATTCAACCTTGCTTCTGTGTATTATGTTAAAGGGCTGGCCAAAAAACACTAGCAGCAATACAAATACTACTTGTATTCAGAGGAAATTCTTTGTTCAGTTAGAAAACTTTTCATTTACAGTATACTTTAGGTTTTGTACCTGTAGATACTTTAAACATTTACAGTTCAGTAGGTGCATGATAAGATCAGGAGAGGAGAAACAAATACATGACAGTGGCTAGTATAAAATAGCAATTTTTGATTGTGCAAAAGACTCAGACTTTAATGCAGGAAGGCACAGTCATGATCATCTAGTCTGATCTCCTACATATTGCAGGTCACAGAACCTCACCCACTCACTCCTCTTGTAGGCCCATAACCTCTGGCTGAGTTACTGAAGTCTTCAAATCTTGATTTAAAGACTTCATGTTACAGAGAATCAACCATTTGCTCTAGTTCAAACCAGAAAGTGACCCATGCCCCTTGCTGCAGAGGAAGGCAAAAAAACCCTAGGGTCTCTGCAAATCTGACCTGGGGAAAAACTCCTTCATGACCCCCTGATGATCAGTCAGACCCTGAGCATGTGGGTGAGACCCACCCAATAATCTGTGCTAATCCACGTTATCAAATATGGGATATGCCAATTTCTCTAAGATCTGAAGATTTTAAAAAAGCTAACAGAACAATATACATCAGTGGCGAGTTGGTTGGCTATTGGGCCAGTGTCAGCATAGATCTGTACTTCTCAGGGAAATACAAACTAAGCTCAATAAAACAGAACTATCAGAAATTGCTGACTAGAGACAAAGCCTGCCATCCTTTGGTACAGCCAGAAGTGCTTTGACTGAATGGAAATAAGAATCAGCAATATACTGTGGAAAGCACCATTTTGGCTGCTGAGTGATGTGCTGGAGCTCAGCATGTAAAGGAGATAATTGGGTGTCCCCATCCTCTTTCCCTCACTGTACCCCACTGCTGCCTGATAAAGTGTTTGAGTTTAAAAAAAATTGCTTTGCATTTGTCTCACGTTCTAACTGAAGGCTCTGCCTCCCTTCACTTGTTCCTACTAAGAATAGAGTGTGTGTGTGTGTGTGTGTGTGTGGAGCACTATATGTTGGGGCCAAATGTTCTTCTAGGAAAAATGCCAGGGGAAGTAGGGCCATGACACACATGACTTACTAGTGGAAGGGTTATGAGGTAATTCACAGTGGGGCCAGAGGAAGGAGTAGAGATAGGGGTGTCGCTTAATAAGGAAAATGTCAGGCTGAAGTATGCTTTTGTTTTTTTTCAATTTGGTAACTAAGAGGGAAGTTCTTGCAGGCTATGGAGATTTATTTAGTTTGTTTAAAGAAGCCAAAAAAATGATCTATTCATTAAATTTCAGCTTGGGAAGCAGACAGCTCCACCAAACCTGCAGTCACAGGGAGCCCTGATGGCATGTCCCACTACCAGGGCCCAAATGAAATGCTTTTATGATCTTTACTGTTCAGATTCAATACTATGTGGCACTGGAGCATAAACACCTCTATGTTGAAGATAGCTTGAACTCCTTGTGGTATAAGGATGTTTCCCTAGCTCCTTGGCCCTGACTGACATCACAAGATTCCCCCTCCTTCTATTTCACAAGAAACCACCATCCACTGTCCCCTTACTCTCTACAGAAACACACCAGTGAGGAAATTGATATCTGAAAGAAAAACAAATGGCTCTTAAGTTGCTGAAGTACTAAAGCAAAACTTGGACATCTCATGCCTGAAGGGTGCTGAAAATAAACAGATGGTGCTAAAGGCAAAACTCAGACTCTATGGAGAGCTAAGCAAGGGATAGCTTGGAATTCACACCCTCTAACACAGAGAAAAATTGTGGCTACTATTCTAGTCTTACTGGAATAATGGCCCTATGTGAAAGCTCTGGAATACTGGTTCATATAAGTATGGTATAAATAGTTCCTCTCCCACATCACCCACAACAGCCCCTTCCAAAACAGCCTATTTGTGGCTAATATGAAGCCCCTGCTTTCTGGGGCACAGAGGCTGAGCAGCCATTCTCCCTTAGCATACATCCCTGCAGATGGCACTCCGTAGGGCTCAAGTGGTATGGCGGACCCATGAAAGACATTTCACACCTAGATCACAATTTGTGAGGAAATGATGTGTGGTACTCACACTGTGAACTCCCAAAGCCTTCCAGATGGCAAAACTGATCAGCCCAACTCCACACCAGGCATACAGCGAACCCCACCCCAAGGCTCGTAAGGCCAGCGATGAACCATTCTCTGGTAATGCAGCTGTGGCAGTAATACCCTAGAAACAAGATAACAAGGTCAAGATTCGGTAACACACGGATTTTAAAATATCCAAGCTAAGAAAAAAATTAGCTCTAGGCATTTGTCTCTTTAGCAAACTCTACTATTGAACTAAAGACTCAGCAGGATTTGACAGTAGCACCAGAGGGCAGAGCAAGGGGGTTAGTTGAATCCCTTCCTGTCCCCCCAAATTCCCACAGAGCGGGGCTAAAACCCTCCACAAAATTCCTCAGGATGAGTTGCTCTTAATCCTCCAGGAAGGAGACTCAGCAGCAGTCCTAGCAGTTGTCAATAGCACATGTGGGTAGCACACTTGCTATCTCAAGAACCCTAATGTCAGCTGCCATGTGGGGATCAATGACTGACTGGTTGGGGGCAGAAGATGCAGTAACTGAGTAGGAACCAGGAAAAACAGAAGGGCCCAGAAACACCTTCACAGCCCCAGATCACTAGGAGTCAGTGTGTAATAATGCTCTAAAACTCATCTTTGGACTTGATCCCCTCTTGCACAGGATATCTGCAGACCTCTACACTGGCCCTCTGGGTAACAGGAGAGAAAGCTGGAGAAACAGCAGGGCCCTGATGACCTTCAGCCCCATGTGGAGCAGGTACTTCAGAAGGAGAGGGACTAATGTGAGGATGGAGGGAGAGGAGCATCACCTGAAGGAATTCTGAAAATGGGCTTTTAAAAAACAAACAAACAAAAAAACAACAACTAATGTTCTCTGGAACTGCTTGCATCTCATTTCTCCAAAAATCCATTGACAGGCAAATGTAGAATCCTGTTCAGCCTCCATACTGTTCATGCTGAGTCATTTTTACCATTTGTCAAAATTCCGATACATCAGGGTTGACAAACCTAATAACACAGAAATCTTTCTTTGGAAAAATCATTTCATGCTGAGCCAAACAGGTTCCCAGTTGTGATTTGAGGACTTTGGGTGCTGTCCTAATATTAATGTACTATTACTAATATAGGAGTACACAGTACGGTTTACACTGAACAGTCAACATTTACCTACAGTTATCACACTGTGATATCTGATTAAGTGTACTTCATTCCTGTAGAATACGTGTTACCTACAGAATGTAACTGCAGTAAACCAGATACCACTGCAATCTGGTAACCATAGGAACCAATTCCCTGCGTGCTATGGGGCTGGAGCACTCATAGAAAAAAATAGTGGGTGCTCAGCACCCACTAGCCACAGCTCTTTGGCGGCTCATGGAGGGACTTGGGGGAGAGTGTAGAGCGGCCAGCAGCGGGCAGGGGCCTCTGGGAGGGAGTAGGGCAGGGGCAGGAAAAGGCAGAATGAGGGTGGGGCCTTGGAAGAGGCAGCGAGTTGGGAGGGAAGAGATGGGGAGAGGGCGGGACCTTGAGGGTGAGGTGGAGTGGGGGGACTTTGGTCGGATTGGGGGTGGAGCACCCCTGGGGAAAAGTAAAACTCAGACTGACTTCATTGGAACTACTCAGGTTCAGGTAAAGACTGCAGGCTTGGACCCTTAAAACTTTAATATGCTAACTATAATATGAGGCAAAATTCTTGGTCAGACCACATAAAAAGGTCATGATAAACCTTGGTAAGTTCCAAAGTTCACTACTCTGAAAATGCTCCCATTCAGGCCCTGATTCTAGAAATACTTTTATGTGCTTAAATGTATATACATGAGTTTTCCCTCTGAACCCAATGGGACTGTACATACATAAGTGCTTGCAGGACAGAAGACAAAGAACATATTGCTGTATGTAAATTAGCCCTTAGGTTAAAGAAAAGTATTCTAGAAATATTAAGATTCAAACCTGCACAATAAAGAAAACCAGTATCTATACACACTATTTAAAATTGTTTAACAGCAATTTTGTTTTGTACTCAGAATTCTGGAAGAACTGATTAAACACAGAAGAAATGAATTCTCAAGGTGAAGCCTTCTCCATGGAAACAGTATGTTGGTAGGTAAAATTCTGGGAGTATAACAAAAATTGCCATTTTATTTTTAAAGAGCATGAAACTTCAGTATGAAGGTAACAAATAGTCATTAGAAGTGTAAAGATGCAAAAAAATAGGTTCATTTGCAAAATTATTTAATCAAAAATATGTTCATTTGCAAAATGATTTAAATCCTGACAGAGAAAATTCATTTGCAAGAGAATTTAAAGAACCGTTTTTTCAGATATTCTAAAGAATAGCAAAGAGAAATATGCAGTTAAAACTAAGTATCAGGATTAGCTTGATTTCCAAACTTGTTTAAAGCATTTATAGGTCTTGGATTTTTGCTTTTAAAAGGTGACCTGTCATGGAAAAAGATTAGGTTTATGATATTGTATGATATATACAGAAGACCTGAAAGTATGTGGTGGTTTTATTTTTTTCCCTAAAAAAGTTTGTTACAAATTCCTGTCTTGTCTATCCTGTTTTTCCTGGAATGCTTTATAAATCCCTTCATGGTGATGGATGATATGATTAACTAGGATGATGTCTTCATAATTACCAATTAAAATAAACCCTGAGCAGTTGAGAGAGGGAGTTTTAGTCACAAACTTTAAAAATTCTAGGTTTTGGTTTGTTTTCATTAATACCTGTTTAACTCAAACATGTGCCAAACAGCTGTGAGAAAAGAGCTCATTGTTAAAAGATCAACATGGTTACCCTTACCCTAAAGTTAAGAAAATTCCCACACCAGTTCTTTAGCTCTCCAATGTCACCTCCAGCAAAATCAGAGAAGACAAGATTTTACACTATTGATATTGCAGCAGAATGTAAATCAGCAGAAAAAATATCTAAATTGACCCCACCCCACCCACTGATTTTCCTTTTGCAGGTCATCTTTAAATAATCTTCCTGAAAATTTTAATATAGATCCTGCTATTTGCCCTCCTACATTGCATTTCTATCTATTTTAGCATATGTAGAATGCCCACCACTTCCAATATCTACTGGACATTGGAATAGGATCAGAAACTTTTCATTCAACTTTGAATCTTCAAACAACTATATATTTAAATGATCCCAGAGACAATCATAAACATTAACCATTTTCATTCACTTTTTAAATTTCTAAGATTTAGTTCTGAGCATGGTTATCCAGCTGAAGTATATGTTCACAAAGGATATATTCAGTAGCAATCTGTCTTTTTATATAGCCTAATCTAATTCAAGAGTAGAAGCCATTAACAAAAGCCTATTAAACTAGGGGCAACTCAAACACTGTTGGCTCAGTTCTCACCTTAGAATTACGGGCGCACATCATTTAAAATCTGAGTGGCATGCAAGTATACATGCATTGTATATATGCATATTGGTGCACAAAGACACAAACTACAGTGATCATTATTCAGACTAAGTCCTTTATATAAAAATCCTATGATCTTTGTACAGTAACTAATTAATGCTCATAACAATGATTCTGTTGCTTTTAGAAATTCTATAACTTTTTTGTCTGACACTTTTCCTATCTAAATATTTCAAATATAATATAAAATCTAAAAATTTCCCTACTTTTGAACATGAAAAACCGTGCACAAAAAATGTCCACTTCACCGAATCTTTAAGTGGGAGACACAAGCATTATTTGTGAAAACGGCTGGCAAAATGAATTATATTTAAATGCTTCATTGCACTAGAAAAAGTGATAATGGAAGAAACTGATCTGGCTTTATTGGTAGTCATTCAAGAGAGTTGAGTCACAAGTTGACTCCTCTGGTAGGTATCCAAATAAATTGTGTTTACAGATATCTTTGTCATGGAATGTTCAGGCAAGCTATTTAAATCCTCAAGAGAAGTGATGAATGAATTGCTAGGAGAAACGCTTCTGAGACCACAATGCAATGGCATAGAAAAAATGTTTAATTAATTAAAACATAGAAATAGCTATGTGTTGTTCTTTTAAGTAAATGGGGTTTTACTCACACGTTTGTTACTTATTGTCAGTACACATTAGTTTCTCTTCATCACAGCTCCAAGGTTTGAAAATACCTCTCTGAATACAAAAATAAACTGCTAAAACACTTTTTAAAAACAGGCCAGGAAAATATGGAACAGAATTAGCCGACTTGATTCCCAAAACATATGTTCCAAATTTCTACTTTTTGGGGCCGGGATTGAGGGAGAGCGAAGTAGACTGGAGTAAGGGGGACACACACACTAGAGTTGAAGGTACCTTTTCCAAATGTATTAAGGACAAACAGGCCGCTCTAACTTTTTTGCTGCCTCAAGCAAAAAAAAGAGCGCTGCCCTGCTGTAACACCCCCGTCCCCCCCGAGCACCATGCCGTCCAAGCCCCTGCCCCCCCCCGAGCACCGTGCTGCCCAAGCCCCCATCCCCCGTGCCGCGCCGCCGAAACACACACCCCCTCCGAGCACTGCCAGGCCGAAACAAAAACAAACAAACAAACAAAACCCTCCAGTGCCACCCTGCCGAAGCAAAAAACAAAACAAAACAAAACAAAAACCTGAGCGCCGCCCCGCCCCAAGCATGTGCTTGGTCGGCTGCTGCCTGGAACCAGCCCTGGGGACAAAGGCCCCAAACTTGCAATTGTCTCCATGTGAGCAGCTTTCTATGTCTGCAAAGAAGCCCCACTGCCTTCAAGGTGCTTAAATTTAAGCACATGCTCACTGCTTTGCTGGATTGGGGCCAGAGTTCTCAGCACCTGGCATGATTGACCCCACTGTGAGTAAAGTTAAGCGCATGCACAAATCTTTGTAGGATTGGAGCCTAAATCACAAGAAAAAGAAATCACGAGTTTGTCATTTAATGGCACTAGATTTTATTTTTAAAAAATCTCTTAATTGACAGTTTCTGCCTTTGGGTGTTGCAAGTCAGAATTAAGGTACATTATCAGAGCTTGTCCTGCAGATACTCCATACATGCTTAACTTTACTCTCATGAGTAGTCACACTGATTCCTATTTCAATTCGTGGGAGTGAAGCGAAGCATTTACATAAGTATCTTCAGGATTAGGGCCTTGCCTTGTACTTTCCTAATCGAAAGGTGCAAACTTGTGTACTGTGGTCATGTCAGGCATAGAGATGGAAATAACCTTGAGAAAGTCATCATTAGGGTCCTACAAATTCACAGTCCATTTTGGTCAATTTCAGTGTCATAGCATTTTAAAAGTCATAAATTTCATGATTTCAGCTATTACAACACTGAAATTTCAGATTTAAACTGTAGGGTCCTGCCCCAAAAAGGAATTGGGGGAAGGGGTTGCAAAGTTATTGTAGGGGAGGTTTCAGTGCTATTACTCTTACTTCTGCACTGCTGCTGGTGGCAGTGCTGCTTTCACAGCTGAACAGCTGGAGAGTGGCGGCTGCTGGCCAGGACCCCATCTCTGAAGGCAGAGTCGCTGCCAGCAGCAGCACAGAGGTAAGGATGGCAAAGTACAGTGTTGCCATCCTTACTTCTGCGCTGCTGCTGGTGGGGCGCTGCCTTCAGAGCTGGGCCCCAGGCCACTAGCCACCACTCTCCAGCCACGAACCGCCGCTCTCCAGCCACCCAGCTCTGAAGTCAGCGCAGCACTAAGCTGGTATTACTATGACCCCCCTAAAATAAACTTGTGATGCCCCCTGCAACTCCTCTTGGGTCAGAACCCCCAATTTGAGAAATGCTGGTCTCCCCTGTGAAATCTGTATAGTATAGGGTAAAAGCACACAAAAGACCTGATTTCATGGTCTGAGACATGTTTTTCATAACCATGAATTTGGTAGGGCCCTAGTTATCATGTAAGGAATGGCGACAGGAGACGGATAGATGGTGTCTAGCAGATCACTGGGAGGTCTGCTGCTGAGTGCTTAAAGCTAGTGATGGATTGAGAAGATTTCTGAAAATTCTGCTATGGCTTCACCAAAAGTCAGACATGAATAAACGGATTTTACTTACTTACTTATTTACAGCAGTCCTTTCCTGCATCATGCCTGGCTTTTACCCCTGCTGTTAGTCTCTCACTTTTGTAAGCATAAAAACATTATTCATTTTAACTATGCATTTTACATTTATGATGACTGCATTTAACTTTAAAGCTAGTTATTCGTGGTTATGCTTTTATTTTTGTACAGTATCATTTAAAAGTTATATTATTACAAATGATAATGTTCAGTGCTCTAAATATACAATTCTAAATGAAATTAATAATGCTACTACAGAGCTAGTTTTCTGTTTTGGTGACTAGTCCTCAGCCATTCTTTTGTTGACAGTTATACCATTTTCAAAGTCTAGCCTCAGTCTTGTGAAACTGTTCACCAGCAATCCTCACAGTCAGCATGACAAAAAGCAGCACTTCCTTTTTATGCTCTCTAAAGTTCTAATTCTTGGTAGACACTGATGTTTGCTGATAAACTGTTTTAATTCAGTTGCAGGGCTAACAGCAAATATAGGCTTCAACTGAAAAGGAAAATCCTTCACTTCATTTGGTGCCATGTACAATCTACCTACTATTCATCAGTGTCATCTCAATGTCCTCTAGATTAATTTCATATTGAGTAGTAGGGCAGGTTAGCCAGTGAAGAGCATACAGATCTAAAATGGTGTTAATGTAATGTCCAGGAAACAGTTGTTTTAAAACATCATTGCAAGATGGTAAAAAATTATAGCCAGTCAGAATGAAACCAACTGTGCTATTGGTAACAGGATTTATATAATTTGTGGAATTACATTATTATACCGTGTGCTTACTTCTTAATATATTTAAAATCATAGATTATTAGGGTTGGAAGGGACCTCAAGAGATCATCTAGTCCAATCCCCTGCTCAATCCCCAAATCCCTAAGTGGGCCCCTCAAGGATTGAACTCACAACCCTGGGTTTAGCAGGCCAATGCTCAAACCACTGAGCTATCCCTCCCCCCAATGAGACAACTGTCTTAGTTTCTACATATCTTGCAAAACTTGAATGTCACAACATTAATTACAAATAATTACACACAAAAAAGTCAATGACACTATACTCACACACTCTAAGTAGAACAAAACAAAACATAATAAGTGATACTATAACTTTATATCCCTCAAACCCTCCTCTCCTCAAAAGCTGAGAGAGAAAGATGAGTTTTGCAGACAGCTTTGAAGGTTAAAAAATCTGGGCATTGTTAGACTAAGTAATTCTTTGTATATTTTCAAATCTAAATAGGCCATACAAAATACAATATTGCCACAAAATAATGTATAAATACATTCTACAACTAGCCTGGCTTTTTTATTTTTAAATCCACTGAAATGTAATATTCATCAAAATATTTAGCACTTGCTAAAGCCAGGTATAAGACAGAAAGGCACTCTGCAAGCTTTTCAAAAAAATCTCACCCAGTGTACCTTAATCCTCACCTACATCCAGGGCCGGCTCCAGGCCACAGCGCGCCAAGCGCGTGCTTGGGGCGGCACGCTGTGGGGAGCACTCTGCCAGTTGCTGGGAGGGCGGCAGATGGTTCTGGTGGAGCTGCCGCAGGCGTGGCTGCGGACGGTGTGCTGGTCCCACGGCTCTGGTGGATCTCCTGCAGACATGCCTGCGGCAGGTCCACCGGAGCCACGGGCCAGTGGACCCTCCGCAGAAACGCCTGCGGCAGCTCCACCAGAACCGCGGGACCAGCTGACCGTCTACAGAAATGCCTGCGGGAGATCCACCGGAGCCACATGTCATAAACAGATAGCTAAGGGTTAATGTCTCTTTCACCTGGAAAGAAGTAATCTGAAACACCTGACCAGAGGACCAATCAGGAAACCAGACTTTTTCAGGTCTGGGTGGAGGGAAGTTTGTGTGTGAGTCCTTTGTTCTTGGTCTTGTGCCTGTCTCTCTCGGCTATGGGAGGATTTCTGTCTCTTGCTTTCTAATCTTCTGTTTCCAAGTTGTGAGTACGGAGATCATAATACAATAGGAGTTATTGTTTTTTTCTTTTGTATTTACATGGTATAGTTGCTGGAGTGTTTTGAATTGTATTCTTTTTGAATAAGGCTGTTTATTCATATTTCTTTTAAGCAATTGACCCTGTATTTGTCACCTTAATACAGAGAGACCATTTTTTATGTATTTCTCTTTCTTTTTACATAAAGCTTTCTTTTAACACCTGTTGGAGATTTTCTTTAGTGGGGAACTCCAGGGAATTGAGTCTGTGCTCACCAGGGAATTGGTGGCAGAAGAAGTCAGGGGGAAATCTGTGTGTGTTAGATTTACTAGCCTGACTTTGCATTCCCTCTGGGTGAGGGGGGAAGAGAGATTAGCTCTCGGTACTTCTGTTTTCCAAGGCTGGAAACGGGGAGGGTGGAATCCCTCTGTTTAGATTCATGGAGCTTGCTTCTGTGCATCTCTCCAGGAACACCTGGGGGGAGGGGAGGGAAAAGGTTTATTTCCCTTTGTTGTGCAGGGAAGGTTTTTGGGGGGACCAGAGTGCCCCAAAACACTCTAATTTTTTGGGTGGTGGCAGCTTTACCAGGTCCAAGCTGGTAACTAAGCTTGGAGGTTTTCATGCTAACCCCCATATTTTGGACGCTAAGGTCCAAATCTGGGACTAGGTTATGATACCACGGGACTGGCGAGCAGCAGAGCGCCCCCCACGGTGTGCCGCCGTGCTTGGGGCGGCGAAATTGCTAGAACCAGCCCTGCCTACATCACACCTTTTCCAGTATTCTAGTAACACAAGGCTCTTCTGAACAGAATAATAATTGTGCTAAACCAGTCGTGGACAACCTGTGACCCGTGGGCCACATGCAGCCCCCATCAGGGTAATGTTCTGGTAGGCTGTGAGACATTTTGCTGATGTTGACTGCCCGCAGGCACGGCCGCCCGCACCTCCCAGTGGCTGCGGTTCGCCATTACCGGCCAATGGGAGTGGCGGGAAGTGGCGCAGGCCACAGGGATAGACTCATAGACTCATAGACTCTAGGACCGGAAGGGACCTCGAGAGGTCATCGAGTCCAGTCCCCTGCCCTCATGGCAGGACCAAATACTGTCTAGACCATCCCTGATAGACATTTATCTAACCTACTCTTAAATATCTCCAGCGATGGAGATTCCACAACTTCCCTAGGCAATCTATTCCAGTGTTTAACTACCCTGACAGTTAGGAACTTTTTCCTAATGTCCAACCTAAATCTCCCTTGCTGCAGTTTAAGTCCATTGCTTCTTGTTCTACCATTGGAGGCCAAGGTGAACAAGTTTTCTCCCTCCTCCTGATGACACCCTTTTAGATACCTGAAAACTGCTATCAGGTCCCCTCTCAGTCTTCTCTTTTCCAAACTAAACAAACCCAATTCCTTCAGCCTTCCTTCATAGGTCATGTTCTCAAGACCTTTAATCATTCTTGTTGCTCTTCTCTGGACCCTCTCCAATTTCTCCACATCTTTCTTGAAATGCGGTGCCCAGAACTGGACACAATACTCCAGTTGAGGCCTAACCAGCGCAGGATGTGCTGGCTGCCACTTCTTGCTGCTCCCATTGGCCAGGAACAGCAAACTGTGGCCACTGGGAGCTGCGGGCAGCCATGCCTGAGGGTGGTCAATGTAAACAACTGTCTCGCAGCCCACCAGTAGATTACCCTGATGAGCCACGTGCGGCCCCGGGCCACAGGTTGCCCACCACTGTGCTAAACTGTAAAAATGTTTTTCACTGTTGGAGAGGATGGGATGTTAAAAAACTGATCCCTGTTGGTTTTCTGCTACTAAAAGTACCCTGCTGTTTATTTTCTTATTTAAAATTATCTAGATTTTGATAATTTATTTTCTATTAGTTTGTCTTTAGAAGAATTATTACATTACTCACAGAAAAAAATGTGTACGCTGGATCTTACTGTTCACCTACCTGAAATTAGAGGGTGTTTGCATTTTTTGCTAGATATTCTAGTATTAGAGGTGACATGGGATCAGTATGGAACAGCCACAGAGTGATATGTCTCAGCCTAAAGTAAGGTTTTGCAAGATGGCTGGATCTCAGATATTCCCTCCTTCAAAAGAAGAGATTTTGAGGGTTCAGAATAAATGCTGTTATAAACTTAATGGAAAGTACAATGAATAAAATGATATGATTTTGTATGTCAGATCAAAAGGATTTAGAGGATGAGGTATCTCTTAGGTGCAATAGATATTATAGTAGGTTTAGTGTTTGATCAATTTTAAGTGTTTATTTTACAAATGCTCATTCAATGAAAAACTGATTAAGGAAAAACTCTTCTTGAATAGTTGTATTCTATTCCAAGATTAGATATACTTGCACGTACAGTCCCATCATAGGTTTGTCCTTGCAGTTAAAAATGCAAAATATTTATAGGTTTCTAGGTCTAAATGTTTATGGCACAGATGTTCTACTAGGTCAGGGGTCGGCAACCTTTTGGAAGTGGTGTGCCGAGTCTTCATTTATTCACTCTAATTTAAGGTTTCGCATGCCAGTCATACATTTTAATGTTTTTAGAAGGTCTCTTTTCATAAGTCTAAAATTATATAACTAAACGATTGTTGCATGTCAAGTAAATAAGGTTTTAAAAATGTTTAAGAAGCCTCATTTAAAATTAAATTAAAATGCAGAGTCCGCCCAGACGGGTGGCCAGGACCCAGGCAGTGTCAGTGCCCCTGAAAATCAGCTCGCGTGCTGCCTTCGGCATGTGTGCCATAGGTTGCCTACCCCTGTACTAGGTCAATATTATGTATTTACATAATCTTTATTTTAAAATTCCCTACTTACATTAATGATGCATACTAAATGTCCTCAACTTGAATACCTTTTAGAAACTTTTTGAATGATCTAACACTATATTTTTTATTTATCTTATTGCAAGTGTTACATACATGTGAGTCACAGACCAGTACATTTACCATGTGTTGTAATACCTAGGTGGCACGGGACAAGTTAAAAATGGAGTAAACACTTTAAGTTTGAATGTCCATGTTTTTCTCTGTATAATCTTACTAAAAGAGCTTTCTGCATATTTATTTATAACAGTGATCATTCACACACTAGGTTTATCTGTGACAGTGTATTTATCTACATGATATTCATTTAATCTTATAGGTTGTAATCTTGCAAACGTGTGTGCTTAACTTTAAACTTGTCAATGGGACCACTCACATGAGTAAAGTATACATATGTTTGCAGAATCAGGGCTTTAAACGGCAAATTTACTGTTTAACAGCTTTGTGTTTCAATCATTTTGTGACAGAGGGCAATTTCTTGCAACATCCCAGATAAACCGTACTGAGTTAAGTTAAATCTTGTTAAGTTTAAGGATCCATTTTATTAAAAATAGAATTGTTTGTGTAGTTGTAGGACTGTATGCAACTTTTCTAGGATACTGACTAATGTATACCTTGGGGAAATGTTAGGAACTTCAAAGAACTGTTTAGGACAGTATGTGTGAAGTGGACTTCCTAGGAGATACTTGGGAGGGCATTTGAAGCTGTGCCCTGGGGAGGAAAACCCATTGTCTACTGATTGATCTGGAGTTTCCAGAAGCAGGTAAAGAGCTCTGAACTATGAGAATGGACTAAACTTTTCATGAGTGCGCTAGTTCTGTGCTGAGGCTGTTATAAACATGTGACCATAGGCAAGAATCCTTTGTGGGGTCTGAAGGACTAATCACCTGTCAGAACCCATGTTGGAGTTGGGATGATCTCTCATGCATGTAGGTTTTTATTGTTTTTAATATGTTTTCTCTGTAATACTTGTACCCTAAGAATAAATAAGTTTGCACAGAAAGTGCTGTGAGCTCAGCTGTGGGCAGTAACATTTTTATTAGTCTCTGAAGAAAAAGCAAACAGGTCTGCTTAGGCGGTCTGACTTTGCTGGTGAATTTATAGTATAATTAGGGAGCTGTGTAGCCTGGAAATATCCTGGTCAGAAAAATGAGAGATGCATGTCTCCACCCAAGAGAGACAATGGCTGGAGAGCCAGAAGCCTAGCGTATGTGCCCTTGATGGACTATAGAGGGGGAATACAGATGTAGTCGCCCTGAACTGTGACACATTTATTTAATATTTTTCATTGGATTATAATAATATGATCACAGCAGACTGAATAAACTTTTTTATGGGTTTTATTATAACCAGCCCAGATCTGCCACTAGAGCAGTAAGGAACACTAACACGTAACTTAGAATTAACTCCTGCTCTCATTGACTTCATTGATGCAAAATCAGGCCTCCTGGTTATAAAACTACTATATCCTTAACAATTAATATAGCCAAAATGAGCATGCAATAATATACCATGAAGCAAAGATTTTATTTTTACTTTTGACTGGTTGTATAGTACTTTAAAAGAGACAAACCTTATTGAACCAGTTGGGGTTTTTCTTTTTAGCCATAGCAAGTGTTGTACCAAAACCAGCGATCATTCCTGCAGTAGCAACAGTACCTAGAAAAATTCCACCTGCCAACAAAATTTAAGAAAATAAAATAATGAATTTCTTTCCTAGAAAAAAAGTGTTCAAGCATTTAAAAAAAATCAGAAGTGCGAATCTATCAGCTGCTGCCTGAGGGAAAGGAATAGCTGTCAAACTGCTCATTTTCTCAATCTAGTGAATGACGAGGAAAGTTCTGTAATATAGTACTTTAAAAATCAATTATTAGTTTATATCAACAAATTAAAACTGATTTGCTACTTCACATTCCTGGAGAAGAAAAAGGGCACGCTGCCCGTAAATCCCGGTAGAGACTGATCATCTGTAGCAGTGTTTCTCAAACTAGGGCCACCACTTGTTCAGGGAAAGCCCCTGGCAGGCCGAGCCAGTTTATCTGCCGCGTCTGCAGGTTCAGCCAGCTGCGGCTCCCACTGGCTGCGGTTCACCACTCCAGACCAATGGGGGCTTCAGGAAGTGGTGCAGGCCAAGGGATGTGCTGGCCGCCCTTCCGCAGCCCCCATTGGCCTGGAGTGGCAAACTGCAGCCAGTGGGAGCCGCGATCGGCCAAACCTGCGGACGCGGCAGGTAAACAAACCAGCCCGGCCCCCTAGGGACTTTCCCTGAACAAGCGGCGGCCCTAGTTTGAAAACCATTGATCAATACGAAAGGTGGGTGAGGCAACTTCTGTTGTTGAGAGAAACTTTCAAGCCACTCAGAACTCTTCTTCTGGTCAGGTCTGTGTGGTTCAAAAGTTTGTCTCTCTCACCAACAGAAGTTGGTCCAATAAAAGATATTATCTCACCTACCTTGTGTCTCTAATATTCTGGGAATGACAGAACTACAACTATACTGCATTCATCTATTGGAAAGTCAGATAAAACTAAGCAGACTGCAGGCTTTCCCAGGTAAAGTCTTTCTCCTTTACAGTTCTCTCTGAACAATATCTCCCCACACCAGCCTAGGTCTCTCAAGAGCTATGTATCCCATGGCTGTACACTTCAGCACCATTTCTTCAAAGGGGAGACTTAACTGCTTTTTGCAGCACTCATCAGTTCAAATTGCCAATTGGAAATCTGCCCATATTTGAAGACATGTTCAGCAGCTGTTCTCCAGCTTTGTCTCTGTTGTTGCCTGGAGCACCATTTCCATATCATGGTGGTAGCTGAGGGGCTTCTGTGGGTCTTGGGGAGAAGGGGAAGTGCAACTTTCAGTTGCTTCACAGAGACAGGGTAGGTGAGGTAATATATTTTATTGGACCAATTGTGTTGATGGGAGAGACAAGCTTTTGAGCTACACAGAGTTCTTCACATCTGGGAAATGTACTCAAATTTCATTGATACACATAAGCTGCAACAGATTATTTAGCATAAATAGTTAACACATATTTCAAAGGACCATTCAAGGTACAGTGGCTCATTAACAACTTTCCAGTCACAGGCTGGTTATGAGGATAACAGATTGCTGTTACACTAGATTTATGGCTCATTATATCTGCTCAGTCTATATTTTGCAGTGTCTAGTAAAAGTGTGAATTTTAGCTCCCAGGCTCATCTTTTGAAGCTGTTGTGCAGGTTTCCTCTGCGGAGGCCTGAGAGGTCAGATACAGAGTGGTGGCTTTGTGACAAGTGCAGTAGCCTCAGAAGCATTTCCAAACCTGCTTGCACTCTCTTGCTGCCCTCTGAGCAAGCTGCAGAAGTAGGTTCCACCCAAAGGGATGGTCCCCTTGCTCCCTTTGGGGCTTAAATGGGGGGCTGGGGCAGCAGCAGTGCAGGGGTGGGGGTGGGTTGACAGAGGCTGTGAGTACCAAGATGTGGCTGAAGCCACAGCACCTGCTAGAGCAGCAATGACCTCTCCTGCAACCCATACGTCCTCCAAGGAGGCAAAGGGCAAAGAGTGGGGAATTTAGCTCAGCTGGGGAGGGAAGAAGCAGCAGCATCCTTGTGACCTTCCTGTTACAACCAAGGCTGTGGCCAGTGCCACCCCAGCCAGCCCCACTGCCCATCCTGGGACACAGCCTGTCTGCCCTGGAGACAAGGGGCTTTCTCACACTATTGCTGTGATTAGGAGAAGAGGGAATCTTCCTGCCTTGTGGAGACTAGGCAGAGCAGCAACAGCAGCAGCGCCCTCCCCTCGCTACCGGGCCTTTACCCCCCAGGCTCTCTGCACCTTTGATGAAGAAGAACTTGTCCTGGGCTGCTGCGGGGTGAGGGCCCGCCCGTGCCACGGGCGCTCCCAGCCCAGGGTTCCCCTCAGCTGGAGCAGCGGTGCCCTCGGGATCGCCCGCGCCCACAGCCGGCACCATGCTCGGGTTTGCGAGCCAGGCTCCTCCCTGCAACCCGGATGGAAACCGAGCTGGGCAGGGACTCGCTAGCCCAGCCCCCGCCTGTGCACCCGGCAGCGCTCGGCTCAGAGTGCCTCGAACGCCTCACACCACCACGGCCACGGCAGGGCTTCCCCAAGCCGCCCAGACCCGTCTGCGGAGGGGAGGCGCAGCGCCAGTCCCTTCTAGCGTCAGCTAAGGGGGTGCCCTGCCTCCCCCTTGATACACCTCCCCCCTAGGAGTCAAAACTGCCTTAAATAATGCCCCCCCAGCTGCAAGGGAGGTGTGCTCCGCGGGGCAGTTTATGGGGCTGGTTTGTAACAGAAAGTATTGAAACAATCAGCCAGAAGGGGCGACTTAAAAACAGCGGCTGAGGGGGTGTCTATAAATGTCGGGCTTGGCTACACTGGAGAGTTGCAGTGCTGGTGGTGGGTTTACAGCACTGCAACTTACCCACCGTCCACACTTGCAAGGCACATACAGCGCTGCATCTCCCTGGCTGCAGCGCTGGCTGTACTCCTGCTCTGCCTGGGGTATAACGATTGCAGCACTGGTGATGCAGCACTGCTCCGCCAGCGTGGGCACCAAAAGCGCTGTAATTGGCCTCCAGAGGTATTCGGAGGTATCCCAGAACGCCTGTTCAGCCACTCCCAACAGCGCTGCAAATGCTGCAAATGTGGCCACACTGCAGCGCTGGTAGTTGTCAGTGTAGCCACACTGCAGCGCTTTCCCTACACAGCTGTACGAAGACAGCTGTAATTCCCAACAATGTATAGCTGCAAGTGTAGCCATACCCTTGCTGACATAGGCAGGCTAATCCGCGGTGTGGATAAAGCGAGTGAAAGCTGTTTAAAATTCCCCCCCCCCATGTTGAGGGTGTGCTCCCTCCCACCCACTGAGGGGAGAGATGTGGCTGCAGATCGGCACCTTCCAGAGAGACCTCAGACTTGGTATTAACTTAGGGTTCAGAGGGCCTCCCACTTCTGATGTGTGCAGAGTTGGTCCTAGGGACATATAGACCCACAGGTCACATCTGGTGGCCCCTTGACCATGAGGTCCCTATAGGGGGCAAGCTGTTTGGGCTAGAACTGATGACAATAAAATATATTTTTTCTTTTGTAAAAGAAGGGACAAGCTGTGAGAGCAGCGGGAATCCCATGAAGATTGGTGATGTGTGGCTTAACGCTGCATGTGTATTATAGTCTGTCCATTTCTTGGGGCAGCCTTTGTTTCTTAAAAAATACTAAAGTATTCTGCAGTAATATAAACTATTTGGGACAGGGAATGTCTTTTTGTTCTGTGTTTGTATAGGGCTTAGCACAGTGGGGTCCTGGTCCTTGGCCAGACACATAATTTTACAATAATAATACTACAGTGTATTTTCCGTTGCTGCAAAATACACTTTTTAATAAAGGAAAAATATGTTTTATTCTATGTTTTGTAAAGCTCAATGTAAATATGCTCATTAGTAATAATACCTGAGAGACACCTTGCCTCTCTAATATTCTGGGACTAACACAGCTACAACACGGCAAATAATACCTAACTTTTTTAGTGCTTTTCATCAGTAGATCTCAAAGCGCATTACCATGCAGGTCAGTATGGTTAGCCCCATGGTATAGATGGGGAAACCAGGGCACAGAGAGCTTTTGTTGACTGTTTCAAGGACTCATTTAATATCTCTCTCTCTCTCATATTCCTAAACTGTACTATTGCTCTCACTCTTCAACATGTGATAGATACCTTTTCCTTTAGCAGATACTGTGCTTTATCTGCTTTTTTTAGACCGTTTTTAAGACACAGGTAGCATGCAGAGACCCGCTGGCACCCCCATACCTCCCATTGACCGCAGTTCCCAGTCAATGGGAGCTGCGGAGTGGGCAGGGGCTACAGCAGTGCGTGGACCTGCCTGGCCCCGCAGGGGCCGCAGAGACATGCCAGCTACTTCTGGGAGTGGCGTGGGGCCAGGGCAGGCAGGGAGCCTGCCTTAGACCTGCTGTGCTGCCAGACTTTTAGAAGCCAGAGATTGCTATAGACTGGCAGAGGCTCCAGGATCGATCAGTCAATCATGATCTACTGGTTAGTGACCAGTGGTCCAGATAATGCTTAGTCCTGCCATGAGTGCAGGGGACTGGACTGGATGACCTGTCAAGGTCCCTTCCAGTCCTATGATGTTATGATTTTCCATTTTAGCTATATCCCTAGCATCCAAGCAGTTCTTTTTTGGTAGTGTTTTGGAAGAGAAAGTTCACACTGGTCTTGCAAATTATATCATGCATGTAACTTCCTACACCCAAATAGAGCCCCACTAAAGTCACAGATCCACCCTGCTATGATCAAGTTGTAGGATAGGGCCTAAGATAGCTTGATAACACATAATTAATTAACATTCAGTCTATATGATCTCTCCATCTCAGTTTTTTGTTTTCCCCACCGATGGTTTATTTGCAAAATACTTAGGACAGGCAGATGGAAAGTCACATCAAGGTATCTACTCTGAAAAACAAAGTAAATAATGCCATAATACACTTGGTTAAAAAAAAATATACAGAAGAGGAGAGAAAACTGTGTTTCCTGAGGGGATGGGAAGCCATTGAATGATTAGTTAGGGAATGACTAGTTTAGAATGGAAATTTCTCAGACTTCCCCACCACGCACACAGGTCTCAACTTCCATATATCCCAAACATGCAAGTCATTGTAAATGGACAAGCAGTTGTCACTAACACCCCATGTCAGCAAAATTAATGTGCTGAAGTCCTACTGAAGTTAATGAGAATAAAGCATATATCTAAGCATATGTGTAATGCTTTGCTGAAGGAATCCATCTATGTGACACATACTGCTGTGCATTACCATAGTATGAGTACTGTCTATGTAAAAATCAATAGCAAATTTGCTAGTGGAAAACAAGGACTCTCAGACTCTCTCCCTTCTGTTTAGGGTTTGTTTTTTATTGGTTGTATGTTACAGATATTTATTTTTATTTGTGGGTAGTCTTATGTCTATTGTTCCTATCCCAAACTTATATATGTTACTAAAGTGGTCCAAATAAAATGTTTTGGAAAGTTTTAAGTGATTCTGTTGAATAAACTAAAAATGGGAACCATTTTTAAATGACCTATTTTGAAATATGTTACTGCTTTTATGCAGCTGGGATTCTCAGATTTTAATACTGTTGAATACATTTTATAGATAGGGCTTCACTCTCCACTGCCTTGTTCCTTGTGAAGTTATTTGCACCTGTAAAAAGAGAGTATAAAACACCACCATTTTGTTTTGGTGGTATATTGCATTGTAGCGCATAGGATTACTAATAATAATATATTCTAAGTCCAGTAGGGCCTATTGTGATCATCTAAGCTCGCCACTTGTGTAGAACTGGGCATAGGATTTCCCTGAAAAAATTCCTAGAGCATATCTTTCAGAAAAACATCCAATCTTGATTTAAAAATTGCCAGTGATGGAAAATTCACCACTAGTGGTTAATTACCCTCACTGTTAAAAAATTGGGCCTTTTTTGCCAGTCTGAATTTGTCTAGCTTCAACTTCCAGCAATTAGATCTTGTTATACATTTGTCTTCTAGAATGAAGAGCATTCTATTATCAAATATCTTTCCCCCATGTAGGTACTTATAGACTATAATCAAGTCACCCTTACTCTTCTCTTTGTTAAGCTAAAAAGATTGAGCTCCTTGAGTCTTTCACTATTAGGCATGTTTTTCAATTATTTAATAATTAGTTCTTGTGTCTCTTCTCTGAGTAGTTTCCAATTTACCAACATCTTTCTTGAATTGTGAACACCGGAACTGGATACAGTTTTCAAGGAGTGGTCACATCAGTGCCAAATACAGAGGCAGTATTATCTCCATATATCTACTTGATATTCCCATTTATACATCCAAGGATCACATAAGCCCTATTGGCCAAAGCTTTTGCCTGGAAGCTCACATTCAGCTGATTATCCACCATGACCTCAAATCTTTTTCAGAGTCACTGCTTCGTGGGATAGAGCTCCTAATCCTGTAAATATAGCCTATATTCTTTGTTCCAAGATGTATGACTTTACATTTCACTGTATTAAAACACATATTGTTTGTTTGTTTGTTTCCAGCTTACCAAATGTTCCAGATTGTTCTGTATCAGTGACCTCTCCTCACTTCTTCACTCTTTGTGGTATCTGCAAACTTTACCAATGGTGATTTTATGTTTTCTTCCAGATCATGGATAAAAAGGCTAAATAGGGTAAGGCACTAATAGTGTAGGGCAGTGATTTTCAACCTGTTCTCTGTTGACTATGTGTAAGATTTCCAAAGGGGTCCACACTCCATTTGAAACTTTTTAGAGATCCACAGATGAAAAAAGGTTGAAAAATAGTGGTGTAGGGCCAGCAACTGACCCCTAGGAACACACCCACTCAATGATGATTCCTCTTTTACAATTACATTTTTGAGACCATCAGTCAGTTTTTAATTCATTTAATGTATGCCGGTTAATTTCATATTGTTCTAGGTTTTCCCTTACCAAGTTGATGATAAAATACTCCTTTGACCACTCCTGGATTTTCTTTACAAGGTACTTGTCCTGAATGATGTGAAATCAGAAATAACCTTCTTTCAAACTTTCCCCAGAACTAGGAAGAAAAAATAAAGGAAATGAGTAATGGTGCTGTTTAATCCTAGTTTGCGCAAAGCCTCTAATCTATCTTTAAAGGATTCAGGAAAGATCAAGCTCTGTTAATTGTTAACAGGGCCACAAAACAAAACATGAAACCCATGAAATCTAGTCTCTTTGCTGAATAACATTTATATTTCTCGAGATTACAAAGTAAAGGTGCTTGTTCTAGTGAACAATACCAATCAAGATCTGCCAGAACCATGTCTATTTAGGCAGAAAGATATAGTGTCACTTCACTATAAACTAGCTACTTGGGCTTCATTTTGCACCATCAACCATGAATAAAAAAATTACACTTACATAAAAAGAAGAGAAATATCCCTTTATAGAAGGGGCTTGCATTTCCCAATTCACCTTTCTTTCTTCTGCCCTTCTCACTGTTAGGCTATACATGTAAATGTCAGTTTTCTTAAGCTTGTTTATCCAAAAAATGTTATCCAAAATTAATTTGTTCCCTTTTTCCAAAATTCATATAGAACCCAACATCTGTTTTTTCTGAAACACTGATTTTATTAATGTTTCAGATATCAGATACCTAGACAGTCATTAAATTAGGGCTTAAAATCCTATATGCACAAATGGTAACGATACAGTGTTGAGATAATTGAAAAACAAAAATAAATTAGTTTCTAGTGACATTTGCTAGTTGAGTTTGACTACAACCTGAGAACCAATAAACTGGAATTTGAGCTAATCAACTGTGTTTGCATGACCAAACTGCAAAATTGGAGGTACTCAGTTTGGGTCCATCAAATTTGGTTACAAAGTTGCTGTTTGCATGTGTTCGTGTGTGCATGTGTGTGTACACAAAAACACGGATATCCAGAATTTTACACAATAGTAATTCTGAGCACACAGTATAGAAACTACATTAAAAAATGTATACAATTGAATATAAATCAGTAGAACTTATTGTGTCAGTCACTATATAAAAACACAGACTATTATTTGTGATTTTTTAATGATAAAGATGTTACTGAATTTTAAAATATGTATTAGGGGGCAATCAAAATGTTTTGTTGTCAAGGTATGCATTGGTCTTTATCTTAGAAAAAGGGAAAACAGGCAGAAAGAGAATTTCAAGCAAAATACAAAAGGAACAGGTTTATGTAAATACATTGCTTAAATTTTTTTAATTTGGTGAATGTTAGTATTCCTGCCAGCAACAGACTGACAGCATTGAGAACAGCCAAGCACAGTGTGCAAGCTTCCAGCATAGCCCTGTGAATGGATCTGAATTCTGTCCTTCAATTCCCCTACTATTCTTGGCCTCTTCTGAGCAGAGATTGCTAATTGTGCAAGATCGTATAGTGGCTTGATAAGGTTGGCAAATCTCCACTGAAGACTAGTTTGAGGCCACCAAAATAATTTCATTCGTGACCTAAGACACATTGGAATCTAGGTCTTCAGAGGAGAAAAAGGTAATGTATAAGCCCACTGAGCCATGAGTAAGAAATACAAAAATTAGTAAATATATATACTAATTCATCTAACTGGCTAGCTGCATACACAGATAACTGATTTATGAATGTAACCACAATAATTGCAGCCAAAATTAGCTACAGAATTGTGCTTGTGGTTCTGGGCCTATTGGATTGGATATGATATATATACACTCCAATATATAGAAGGATGATTTGAATATTGGTCAAACTGCCAAGTTCAGCAACAGAAGTTGGTTATATAAATACTTCCAGGAGGGAGCCAGACACATTTTTGGAAAGGGAGGGAATATAGCAGTTAAGATAGAGTAAAACTGATGTGATTGTCATTTGCTGGGTTTTATAAATGCAGTCTTTGAAGGGGTCTTCACCTGGTCTCTTAATATTTTTGAAACTACAGGACACCCACTCTAATAAAGCTTTGTGGACAGAGGGAGACATGAACAAGCTGCTGTATAATCTTTCTCAAATCCCAAGTATTGCTATTTTCTGCGTGATAGTTAAATGCATTTAAATAGCTTTTTGGTCTGTTGGGCAAGAATTGAAGAACAGAGTAAGAATCTGTGATTAAGATTTCTACACCACCCTCAGGGTTTTAATGGAAAAACTGTTGAGAACAATGTCTTTCTTATAAAAATCCAGAAATAAAAATCTGCTGATTGTAATTCACATGTCAAGAACAGGTCCTCAGGTCACTGCGTTTTTTTCAATATCTATTGTAGAACACGACTCTCATTCATTGAATAATTATTTACCAATTGTACCATAGACAGAATGATACACTCTCACCTATTTTGACACTCTGCAGTTAGTTGTCAAATAAAGAAATAATTAAAATAAACCAGAGCTTTGAATCTGAGGATGTCAAGGCATTCTTCAAATATTAATTAAATTAGCTTCACAAATTCTGTTTATGGCATTTTCTTTATTTACAGATGTGAGAAATTGAGGAACAGAGAAATTAAACAACTTGCATAAAGTCACACTGGAGAAGTTTAGCAAAACCATGAGTAAAGCCCTGGATTCCTGATTCCAGGTCCTCTTCCTTAAACATAAATCTATTCTCCCTAAATTATAGTTTAGTTCGTTAGAAGATTAAATACATTTACTTTACCTTAATTTTGTCTCCAGCTATTCAGTAGGCCAGAGTTGGAATATGACATGGTTGTCTGTGCTTACATATTACAGAAATTGGCACCATATTAGCACCATCTTAGATATACTGGATGAAATCCTGGCCCCACTGTAGTCAATGGCTAAACACCCATTGTCAGTTGGGCCATAATTTCACTCATATCTTAAATTAGCATTGTTTTATCAATAGAATGTGGTCTACAAGAGGAATCCCAAGGGTTTTGCAACAGTTGACAGTGCATATGATTCAGGTTGCTATATACCCCATTGCTACCTTAGGGAAAATTGTCCCATCATTTAACTTGGGTTAAAATCATTTAAATAAATTGCTGTCATTGAAGGCTACATAGGAACCTATGTTGTGGTGTGCCTAGAGACCCAGATTGCCTTAATCTTGCTCTGTTGATGGCAGGATACTGTTACATAGCACCTGCCAAGAGCTGATTAACATTTTCATTCATGTTGCAGAAGGCACCTATTCTGATAAGAATAGAACCCAGTATCTTCAGGATATTTCTCATTTTAAAATTTCTTTTGTCCCTTGCTAACTTATATATTTCTAAAAGTTTTGTAATTTTGTTCCTGACTGCTATTTAAAATATCTACTTCTTCCTCAACTGCTATCAGTCTTTTAGATCTTTATACAGTACTTCCTTGGGCCTGTCTATGTTCCTTTCTTAAATAAGGAGGGAAAACTGCAAATCCCTCACCAAGTCCTGGAGTATTACTTTTGTGTTTAGTGAGCTAGCAAATATGTTTCCCAAAGGCTTTCCTAGTTCCCATTGGATATACAGTAGAACCTCAGGAATGGAGGTTGTTCATAACTCTGAACAAAACATTGTGGTTGTTCTTTCAAAAGCTTACTACTGAACATTGATTTAATACAGCTTTGAAACTTTACTATGCAGAAGAAAAGTGCTGCTTTTAACCATTTTAATTTAAATGAAACAAGCACAGAAACAGTTTCCCTATATCGTCATATATTTTTTAAACTTTCCTTTTATTTTTACTAGTTTACATTAACACAGTACTGTACTGTATTTGCTATTATTAATTATTATTATTATTTGTCTCTGCTGCTGTCTGATTGCGTACTTTGATTCCAAATGAGGTGCCTGGTTGACGGGTCAATTTGTAACTCTGGTGTTAATAACTCTGAGATTCTACTGTAGTATCTTTAAGATCTGAGGATGTATTTCACTTTGGCATAGTGCTCTGTAAAAGTTTAATAGTTCTAATTGCCTTGTTATTTTGCTTCAGTGTAATTGAAAAGCATTTTAATATGGCCCAAAGGAAATGTGTCTTTGACTGATTTCATGCAAGAAATGGAAAGAATAAATAACTATTTATATGTGGCCATCACAGGGTGGGCTGACCCTTTAAGAGAATTAGGCTCAACCCCCTTGTCACTGGTTATCCGTCTGTAGGTGATAGATTTAGGCTTGGATCAGCAGTTAGGTCAGGTGACCAAAATCACCTAATAGTAGCCTGGAGACAGGACTTCCCATAGGATGGAACCTGCTGTATCTGAGAGGGGAAGGAAATAGCTTTACAGGAGATGCTGAGGATAAGTAGGATAGGGATGGAACATGGGGCAGGACTTTCCACACCAGCCAGAGGAAATGGTCTGTCTGAAGCTACTTCCTGTACAATATTTGCGAGGAGTGGGAGCAAGAGCCATAGAGAGAAGAGGCTTGATGAAATTCTAAGCAACAAAGCCTTCTTTCAGCAAGGGGCTGAAGAAATTGTGGCATGATAGAAAGACTTGCGCTGGTTTAAGCTGACATTTGAACTGTTGTTTTAATAAACAGACACCAACTATGGGTGTTATTTAATTTCCCAGAAGGGGAAACTGTGGCAGCAATAAGGTCTGATGGGAGATCTGACCCCACCACAGGTGCCTTAAATGTGCACAGTACCCTACAGAAAAATAGAAGACACAATCCCTGCTGGGAGGTGCTATGGATGCTGTAGCCCTCACTTGAATACTCATGCAAGTAGACCTGATTAGGTTTCAATAGGATTATTTGCATAACTAAGAATTAATTGCACAAGGGCTACCCATAATAAGTAGAGCTGTGATATGATAAAGGGAAAGACGACATCAGGCAAGGTTAGTAGATAACAGAAGGGAGTTCTACATGGTACTGACAAACAGATTATCTAAACGTCTTGGAGAACCACTTGAAGAACCAATCTTCACATTATCTGAGATTTCAATAAATGAAATTTAGATTCTTTACCTTAGGGCTGCTCAGCCCCCACACTAGGACCTCTCTTTGTCTCAGACTCAAGACCCATCTGTAAGGGTGGCAGCAGCCATTTAAAGCCAGCTTCCTCACTTTTTATTTTCTCTATGCTCGATATTGCAGGCTAATGATATGGAACGGAAATGGCTTCAATCTCCTCCCCTGTCTCCAGGACAGTTCATTAAGCCTTTTATACCTGGTCCAGTGTGGACTCTGTCCACCAACATCACACATACTTAGAGTTTGTCTTCACTACACAGTTAGCACAGGTGATCGGTACTTGCGTTAGCCTAACCCACATGGGCAGATTCCCTACAACCCGTGTTACTTTGTTCTCATGGTTTCTGCATTTATCCATATGTGTCTGGTGACATATCCCATGGTTCTTTGTGCTGAGATGCTTGAGGATTCTTGAGGATCTTTTCCCAGTCGATTGTGGGAGCAGTTCTCTGCCCTTCAGTGAGAATTGTGGGAAGGACATTGGAGGACTGTTAGCACCTGAGTGATTTAGCCTGCAGCCTCACTGCAAAGAGAGTGAGTTCCAATTCAAGATAAAGTGGGAGCCATGGCTCTAACCTATCCACCCACTTGGGTAAACTACCCCACGCTTGAAGAATCTCCAAACCTGGTCAGAGGTTTTTCTGTATGGAAGGTAGGAGGGTCTAGACTAAAAGTCTGGGTTAACTGTTCAGTAAGTTGGAATTTCTTTACATTCAGATGTATATGCTGAAAAAAACACAGTGAGAACAAGTTGTATACCTGATGTTATTCCAGCCTACTAACTCTTTTTGAGAAATTTTATTTTTTATGTATGTGAAAATGACATGCAGTGAAATGTAAACCTCTAGTGTTTACATGCTGGTCGTTCCAGTTAAAATTGATTATAAGTGAGGAGATTTGATGGCTCAGGAGATTGATAAGGAATACAGCCTCATTCACCAGTTCAAATCCAACTCACTTTGGTAGAAAGTAAAAATCATAACTATGTGATGAAGGCTTGGTTGTCTATGTCAAATGAGTTGGTGACTTCGTTCCCGTTTCCAGTGGATCACTGTCCACATTATTCATCACAAAATCTACCTTCACAAATGGCATTAATTTGCAATCCTGTTGGCATTCTTGGTATTGCTACCAAGGAATGACTAGGTATCAAACCACTTCTGGGATATGAAAGAGCTATTTCAGAACAGGGTTGAGACACATTGGTAGGACAGTATCAGAAAAGATTGCACTGTTGCGTTCCTTGTTGAACTAGTTATGTAGATAAAAAGATGACTTTATCATTGTCACTATTAATCTAAATTGTGTAGCACTAAATTTGCTCCACCCCCACCAGCCTCTCCCCTCAAATATTTGTTGGAGCTGTCTGTAGAAGTATAAAATACATATAGTATCTACAGCAACAGAGCCATGTAGAGTTAGGGTTCCTTGGAATTCTACAGCTGCATCTGTGTGACAAAGTATACTATGCATTTGGGTCCCAGGAGACCCTGGACTAGTAGTTGGGCAAAGCAGAGCCAAGGACCAAACTTTAGTTTTCCCTGTTGTGTCTGGGTTTGGTTAAGTGACTGTAGAGCAGGTGCAGCTAGGTCCTGAAACCTAACTAGGCCATTGGAGCAGGGTGGTGGCACCACTCCCACCTTAAAGGGCTTAGAACAGCCTAGGAGAGGGCTGTGATTGGGGAAGCAGCCTCAGCTGGGGCCACGGCCCAAACAGAACACAGCTGGCCCTTATAAAAGGGCTGTGAGCCAGGTGCTCTGAGACTCTCTGCCTTTAGAGGGAGAAGGGCTTGGCTGCTGTGGAGTGTACCTGAGTACCTAAGGTGGAGTAGGGCTGTGGGAAGGCAAGAGAAGCTGGGGAACTCTGGCCTAGAGCCCCCCCCCCGGCTGCTGGCCTAGTGCAAGGCCAAAAGGTACTAGGGTTGCAGAGGGCAGCCCATGGGAAGGCAGAAGCAGCAGGCCCAAACCCTCCTTGCCAGTGATGAGTGGCAATCATACTGCAGTCTGCCGCAGTGAATGGGCTAGATGGGGACTGGCAGTAGCCAAGATTGAGGCAAGGTGAGGATAGGGGGTGGGAGACCCACTGAGACTTTGGGGGTACTGCAAGGGGCAGAACCCCAGTGGAAAGGGGCACTGGGGTCTGGGAGGGACATGAGGGCCCAGCAAGGCGAGATGGGCCTGCAGAGGGCACTCCAAGGCTGTGAAAGAGCTAATTCCCAGCATGACAGCGGGAGGTGCTGCAGCAGTGAGTCGTGCCCCATTACAGTCATATATAAAAAGAGAAAGTAGCAAGGAGTATCCCTCTGGGAGGCAAGAGACCAGATTCAGTTACACCAGAATATTCCTGCTTATACTGCCAGAAAAGGGAAGACTTGAGAGAGATATATTGTACCCTGTGACAATGCTTTAAACTATTAAATGCATTTTTTTTAACGCAAGCACCAAGTGCCACAGTTTTAAAGACACAAGTCCTTGACATCTCTCACCATGCTGAAGAATTGGACATGTGTCTGGATTGTAGTATTTGCACTTCATGTTTAGTCTCTGGACTGTGAAAATAGCATGAGAAAACTATCTTGCATTATTTCCATTCCATAAATGGCTTCATATTTTTTATTCATTAGTGTTATGGTAGCCCTAAAGGCTCCAATTAGGGCATGGGCTGCATTCTACTAGACACTACAAAACAAACAGGAAAATGTGGCTCCTCCCTAAAGAACTTGCAATCTGAACCTGAATTTAAAAAAAATATTGAAAAATATAAATAAGATTGAGACATTTGGGTTTATCTAGCTTCCTTTGGGGCCCAAGTGTAAGCCCAAACCTTCCAAAAGAATTTTTAAAAGCTAGATTGTTAAAGACAATGGTGGCTTAATGGTCACCTTACCTTTTTGCTAAAACTACTTAAAGGTCAGACTACACAGGAGGCCTCGTTAACAAGAGACACTGATCCTGAGATGGCAGCAAAATAACTAACTGTACATTTTACAGATGTAACGGGGACTCAACCTCTTCAATAGTAAATTTGGTCAGTTTTGTGACTGAAGTCTACAGTTGATGGAACATTGAAAGGCACTGAATATACTGAGGCACGTTTTGAAATTGTTGCATGTGGTTTTAGCCACTCAACAACTATAACTTTGCTCTGAGTAGATTGTGACCTATATCTTTGGCTTCATTTGAGAGCACACAGTACAACTCAGGAAGGGGGATGAATGAACATGGTTTTAAGCTGTATTAGCTACTTCGATCCTGACTTGGTGCATTAACTTACAACTGGCTACCAAAGTCCCAAAGGGCTGTCCTGGCACCAGGAAAACATAATTTTTCCCCACAACCTTTTAAGTACTGCTATGGTTGGTTTCCTGGATGGGACATGTAGGAGCTGCTATGCCACCTGGGGGATCCTCCCATGGCTGGCTAAAATTGGTTGTGGGCCACCTTCCACTGGCAATATGTTGCAAAGTAGTCCCAAAGATGAAGAAACTGGGCCAATTCATTCATCAAGAGGAAGTATCCACAACTTAATAAAGAGCATTATGTACTAAATACCAAATATCAAAATAATTGGCATAATGTGAAAGGGACCATCTCCTAAACGGCTTCAGTGAACATTTTATCCAAATGATCTTCATGTGGTCATTCTTGCAGCTTAATTACTGTGGTTTAAAATTGCAATTAAAAAAGGCCTGGAAGAAGTAGTTGATTCTCAGGCTCATACTGAAAGATAATTATCACTGTGGGTACATAGAGGAAAAGCACCTCTAATTAAATGATTCATGTAACATAAATTAATACTGTGATTTGAATAAAGTGCTTCTGATTTTCTATTTATACTATTTCCTATTTATACTGTTTATAAGAACAGCAAGTTGCATATTGAAATATCAATTTGCATGTTAAATAATCTTTAAAAAATACAGATTTTCATTGTGTTAACAGCTCAATAATTTCTGCAGGGTGAAAGTACTGCAGTATTTGATTGGCTCAAGCCCACCAGCGATAGCGCCGCCCCACACTCCCACTCCTCTCAAAAAGAAAAAGCAATGAGTATAACCTTGAACGTTGTCATCATGAAAAGGGTGTTCTGGCAGGGATTCATATAGAATACTCACATTTATTCCTGTTTTAATCTCATCTCAGTCCTCTGTGAGGTTTTTGACAAGACATTAGCCCATTATGGCCAATACCTTGAAAACAGGATGCTAATTAGCAGCTTGAGACATCCAGGGAAAGGGGTAAAGTAGGCAATTAATATCCAACTGCGTGAGGTTGGCGGTGTCCTTGAGCAAGAAGAAGAAAGTGTGAAAGTTACTGTAGTGATTACTGTCTATGAATTGTCTGGACTCCTTAGAAAATGCAATATTTTCTTCTACATTGGATTTGCTTTAAAGAATTCCTAATAGACAATACAGTGAATCAAGTAAACAAGAAAATTAGAACAGTCAGAACTGAAACATCAAGAAATGATCATGTTATGTTTTCAAGAAACACACTAAAGATAGTCAGTCCACCATTCCCAAGAGCAAGGGAGAGCTCCACAGCCTGATATATGCAGGCTGGATGGATTTGGTGTTGCTTTCAGGCCTCCCAAAAGACCAAATTATTTATTCATTTAGCACGTATATTCAACTCAGGGAGGGAGATTTCAAAGGCATAAGTGGGAGATGATAGATAACGAATTCCCATTGACAGACTATGGGAGTTTGGTTGCCTAAGCATTCCTGTGCCTTTGAAAATATCCCCTGCAATTCTTGGTCCTCTGGAAAAAATCTGGCTCTCCTGTAAATACCAAAAACATTCCATCTAATCTATCTATGCACTTCTAATCTTCCTGTCACCATAGTAACTAGGCTCCCTATCAATGGGCTAAATAGTAGCTACAGTACTGTACGTACATATGGTAGCTAACAGTATATGGTTAAAAATAAATGTGTAAACTGATACACTCTGAGAACTAAACCATGGAGTAATGACAGAATATCCTCATAGACTAACATCAGTTTTCTGTGGATCAGCTGCATTTCATCAATCACAGAACTGAGCTGAAGCTAAATACTCAGGTGACCCTCAGACTTAAGTTTTCTTTGGTTTGCTCACATCCTGTCGGTTGGTATTCTATACAGCTCAATATTCAAAACATGTATAATTTTGCATCAAGTTTACATGAAGCATAATTGTTACACGCTTCCATGGTACCAGTTTTTTCGGCAGGGAAGGGGGTTTGTTCCGAGGAGGAGGCAGAGGGGAGAAGAAAATAATAACATCAAGATCCCAAGTATGAAGCAGATTGGAATTGTTGATTAATATTTAATCTCCTCTAAGTCTTTTTCTGACATCTTGAAACATTGCGAAAATAAAATCAGTAAAAGTAAAGTGCACTAGTACATTAAAGGATCAATGACTAACTGAACAATGTTTAGTTAGCTTGATCAGATATTTTAGAGCACCATCATGTTTGAAAATTCGTAGAGACATGAAGTACTGTACTTTGTAAATCATACTTAGGAAATTAATTTCATTTTTCATTACAGTGGCGCCACTCATGCTGTTATCATTAAAGTAAGTCTGTAATTCCATATGCTGTAAATGGGGTTTCATTTTAGAGCAGAAATAAAGTTTAAAACTAAACACTGGCATCCTAATCACTTCTGCATTTAGTGGTCCATATTTATTCTCTAGAAAAGTGCTGTCAATTCTCTTGACCTTCTGTAGCTTTTATTTTAAACCTTTTTGCACTGGGTCCGGGTTGCACTAATTCGTATACGATGGCTAAAATGAAGCAAATAGACAAAAGAGCATGAACCCTTGTTTTAGAATGCTTTGATATACTCACAGCACTAAAATATGCTTAATTTTTCATCAGTTTACAGTTCCTTGATACTTGGAACAAACATGTCCCTGGTCCTGTAATGAGCTCTGTGTAAGCACAGAGGTATGGCTATGCAGTGCTCATTCCAAGGTTGAGGCCTGTGGTAGGTGTTGCCTACACTATGTTGCTGGTGGTCTTTTCATTCTTAGCTCGTTTCAGATTACCCAGGCCTTCCCAGAAATTGCAGACACAAACTCAGTTTCCCAAACTTCCTATGGTTAGGTAAGACTGCTTTGAGACCTTAAGAGAAAGTTGTTACACAGTACAATTCATTCTGCTGTCCCTAGTATTAATAGATTATATTATAGTGTTCTGTGCTCCTTTGACAAATGAATTTCATTCTAATCAATCTATTGAATGCAGCATCTGATAGTATTTTTATCTATTTAAAGGGATAGTGCTGTCAAACAAAGTTATGCTGTTTATTGCTTATTGTAAAAATAAAAAAGATTTACACAATATATTTTTAAAATATTACATCTCTACCTTAAATCTTAAAGAAAATGGTTACAAAAATAAGATAAGGAAGAAATCACAAAAATCTCTTCTTGTGACAAAACATCTTCTGAATTTATCTTTGCAAGAACGGGATAAATTCCTTCTGTCACTTCTTCCTTCTCCTGAAAACTCAATATTTTAAAGAATATTCTTTTTACCTAAGAAATATATATGTTTTAACAAAGGCTGGATTCAAATTCAACCTGGTGCAAGAAGGTACATCAGGTCTGAATTTGATCCAGTATGTTTTCCCCAATTTAATTTTCTTTTAAGTTTAAGAGAACTTTTTTTTCCAGTTGTACGCCTTCTATTCCACTCTCCTATTCCTAAATTTATTTTGATAAATAGTATGAACTGCAGAATACACACTGTCCATTTAAATTAAGTTTCTAGCCCTATTGGTTTCAGAAATAAACTTTCAAATGTTACAATAGTGCAGTCATCGCAGTGTTTCTTGAGTCTTCAGAGAGCTTGGAAAATAGCTCTGAGAGGTGTGACTGGATCCACTCTTCATTAATCCAACTGTCAGCATTAATGCTCATTGCTGATAATTTTAACAGATATAGGAGGGAAAAGATTGGGAGTGAAACCCACAAGGGAGACATCGGAGATGGCTGAAGGGAAGAAGATACAGAAGGGAAAAAAGGAGAGATACAAAGACAATGGAATGATAGAAAAAGGAGGCTGAGGAGGAAAAGGAAAAAAATGGCAGAAATGATAATGGTCCTAAAGGTGAAATTATTTTCCCAGTGAATGGTGCTGAATGTGACAATAAGACACTAAGGACAACATTTTCAAAGGCACCTAAGTCCGATTTTCCAAAAGTCATGTAGATATTTAAGGCCAAATTTTTAAAAGGTATGTAGGTGCCTAAGATGCAGATAGGTGCCTAGATATATTTGAAACCCCCATTAGACACCTAAGACCCATCGGAATAGTTTGAAAATTTTACTCTTTAAAATTTTTACCTTAAACAAATAATAATAGCTAAAAGTCATCATCTACCTTGATTTTTATGATATGCCTCTAATTGACAGAAATGGGAGTTCTGCTGTGCCTAGGTGGTAATATGTAGTCCTAAATATAAGCTACAGCCCACCTGTGAAGGGGCACACCCTTACTCTAGAAGAGAGGAAACAAGCCAGCTCTTCTGGGCTTGTTCAACATTAACCAGGCACACCTGTAAGGCTTGTGCTGCCTGGTGGAGGTGGTGAGCTTAAAAAGGAATATCCACCCCCCGCCCACACACCCCCAAAGGAAGTGGTGAATAGGAAGAAGGCTGCTGTATGTTAGAGATGGACTAGTCAAGAGGGAAACAGTCACAGGCCTCACTATTCCTGATGCTGCATGGACCAGCCTTGAAGCAGGGTGCCCCAAGAAGGCAGCTGATGGTAGATCTTAGTTAGAGATACTATACCAGCTGATAAGTTAAGCTCCAAGGGGGTGACCCCAAAAGACCACCTAAGATACAGACTTCTCTTGCCTTTCTTTTCCTCTGATTTTCCCCCCTCTCTCAAGGGAAAGGGAGAAAAAGACCTTTTTGTTTGTAGAACCCCTTGTGTGCTGCAAACAGGGGAAGGATGTTACAAACAACTTGAACTGGGGTCTGGTGGGGACTGAACCTTATCTCTTCCCCCCCCCAATTAAAAATAGGAATTTCCATTAAATGAGCTTGACTCTCATTTACTATCATGATGTCATCGCTCTCATGCACCCCTCTCAGGAGCTTGTGTTCACAGTTCCCCAGGCACTGCAAGAGATTGTTTACCAGTAATACAGATACAAGTGAAGAAGTGGTGGTAGGGGATATATATATATACAGAAAGAGAAAGAGGTTGTAGGAGACATGGGTCTGAATGTGTTCGGTGGTGTTCTTGGGCCTTCCCAAAAGAACCTTTGAAACGTTAGCAGGAAAACTAAAAAAACCTGTTTTTTATTTTATTTTAAATATGGACATACTATTAAAAGAATGCTCCATTGAAACACTTAATTGACTAATTAAAAATACCATTGATAGTGTTATTTTAATATAATTTACTGTAGGTGTGTATTATTTATATTTTAGTACTGGTCATGTCCTTGGCACTATACTGCATACAGAAATAAAGCCATTCTTAGTACCAAAGAGTTCATAATCTAAAAGACAAACACTTAACACTGCAGGATGTACTTGGAAAACTAAATTGGGATGACCTAATGCTTGCTTTTTTTCTCTAAAGCGATAAACACACTCTTGTGGGGATTATGGAAAAATGGGTTTTAAGAGGGACTTCAGTGAGGAAAGAGTGACAGCTTGGTGAACTGGAGTCAGGATGGAGTAGTATGAATCCATTATAATCTACAAATCAATAAAATGGATAGCTGATCTTTGTCAAATATTTAGGAGTTTCTCTGGGGGACAGATCAAACAAGCATCTAGAATGATGTTCTGCTTCTAGCAATACCCCACATTAGACTGTTCATCGAAGATGAAAATAAAATTAATTCATGTGACTATTTGAGTGGTACTATACTAATATATTATATAGGATTGGGGAGAATTCTTTCCTAACTCTGGATAGTTATGCCACCCAAGAATGAGGACTGATAGCCTTTGTAATTTTGGTTTCTTCTAGTATGGAACTACCTTTTTGGCTCCTCCCTATGCTTAGCTGGAATTCTATATGGGCCTGTTTTACTGGGAGTTTGTATTTTCCTTCCTTGAAGTTGGGACAAGAAAGGAAGTTAAATGGGGTTAAAACATCACATCAGCAGAATGGTTATGTGTGTTTCTTCAACTGAAATTGTAATAATTGTTCTAGTTCTGTGTCTCCTCAGTTTTAGAATAATCTTTGGGTGGGAGAACATGGTTGTTTTCAGAAAACTTTCAGTTGAGGTTGTTGTTGGTCATCGTCTCCTTTTCTTCTTGCTGTCAAAGTGGAATTCTGCTTTCATCTGCTGGACTAGATGGACTTATTCATGGTTCTGACTTCTCTTCACAGCAGTGGATCCATATAAGAGAAGCCAAAATTATAGCTTAAAACACTATAGTTATTTTGCCTTAAATTTCTGCTAGTTCTAAATCAAGTCATTTAGACCTTAAAATCTAAGTCCAATCTGTTTCTGATTATTCAAAACTGAAGAACACCATGTGATATGATTATAACAAGTAATAAATAAACTTGGTGTTTAGCCTCCAGAGATTGATGAATAAAAGTTGTCCCACTTTCTTAATAAGTCTGCCAGAGAGACAGGAGAGTGTGTAGTATTGGGTGGAACTGTGATGTAGAAAAATTACTAGAGAACTTGCTTTGCTAAAATGTAGTGATTGGGAAACACTCAAAAGCTTTCTTCAACTAGTTAAATGTACTGTATTGTACTTATGACCACCTTCTTGTTGGTTTTGGGGCTCCTTGCAGATTGTTTCTCAGTGTGCATTTTAATACTTATTAACTGTTCTCCACATTATTATCCAGTCTGCGAGAGATACTGCATTGGCAATGGAAAATGCAATTGTTTAAAATCTGAAAGAAAAATCTTCTCTTGAAGAGGTGGCTACCCAAGTGAACAACAAAACTGCCAGTAAAAAAAAGGGGAGTGGTGGTGGTGCTGCTACCGCTACCAATAAGATATTGAAAACGAGTCAGAACAGTGGAGGTTCAACAGCAGAACTGCCAGTGCTAGAGGAAGAGGTGTTTACTTTTAAACATCAGACCAAAAAAAAAAAAAAAAGTAAAAACAAATGATAAGGAAAAACACAAATTGCAGAGAACAGTTCACATCATATGCACTGTTAACATGTAAACTGGCATACTTGTGTATATGTGATGTTCAGTCATGCTTCATAATCAGCTTCTGAAGATGTTATTTCAAAGTCCATGATGAAGGAGATGATTTCAGTCATATGGGTTTTTCAATATTCAGTTAAAAAAATTTGGACAATGTGCCTGAGTAATGTGAGAATATAGGCAATGGTCCTAGCCCCTCTTCCTCCTCTCTTCCAAGGCCAATACGTCTTTAAATTCTGTGCTTAACCCATAACTTCTGGTGTGTTGATTGGAATGAAAAAATAGTTTTCCTGCAACACACTGTGTGAGGTATACAAGTAACACCTTGGGTCCACGGGGCACAATTTGTCAGCTAGTGTTTACCCACCTAAATAGTCTGGTTGGTATATATGAAACATATACTCAGATAATTTGGAAGTGTTGAGCTGTGATAATAGATAAATATTTATAGGTGAGGAGAATTGTCACCTAGGGAAATTAGTTTTCCCCTTTGTTTCAAAGACCTGCCTTTGTGACACCTGTACACTTGAGACAGGGTAATATATAGTCATCTCTAGTGACATCACTATTTTTCCAATAGTGCAATTTTTATATACTAAATAATGTGTTTGTGCTACCAGGCTTACCTGTTACATGCATCACCTGCGTGAAAAGTGAGAGAGAAATTTAAAAAAAGTATTGTAGTACATGAACATGCAATGTTCTATTAAAAAAAATAGGTCCTTCCTAGTTGCGCTGGGTTAATTTCATTATTAATATTTGTGGTTTAATCTATACAATGCTTTGCACCAATTTTAATTACAGTGTCAAAAAAAAAGACAAATGCTTCAAAAAATGTTAAGGTATCTGGAATGTGAACTGTACAAATCACTTTTTGAGGAGAATTCTCAAATGCTTGATTGAAGGTAAACTTTTTTAGAAGAATTTAGACATGTCCTACAGTTGTTGCAAAAGGATATTACAGTCAGTGTGAAGAACAGATTAGACTGGAAAAATAAAGTTGGTAGCATTCTTTCAAGCTCCACCCACAAAATAAGGTCCATCAACTCGAATTATCAAAATGAGACACTGCACACAGTGTATTTTGCTGTTGTTTAAATATGATTGTGTGTATTCTGATTGTGTGTATTCTCTAACTCCACTGAGGGCTTGTCTACATCAGAAAGTTGCAGCGCTGGTGAGGGAGTTACAGCGCTGCAACTTTGAGAGTGTCCACATCTGCAGGGCATCACCAGCGCTGCAACTCCCTGTTTGCAGCGCTGGCCGTACTCCCGTTTTGTCTCGGGTGTAGAGGATCCAGCGCTGGTGATCCAGCGCTGGTAATGCAATGTAGACACTCACCAGCGCTTTTCTTGACCTCCGTGGAAGGAGGAAGCCTCTGGTAATCAAGCTGGTTTCCTTTCCCGGTTTGCTCCTCTCGGTCCCGGAGCCAGCCAGCAAACCGCGGGGAAGGAGACCTGCTTGCTCGGGGTTCCGGGACCGAGAGAGCAAACCGGGAACGCCGCGGTTTGCTCTCTCGGTCCCGGAGCCAGCCAGCAAACCGCGGGGAAGGAGACCTGCTTGCTCGGGGTTCCGGGACCGAGAGAGCAAACCGCGGCGTTCCCGGTTTGCTCTCTCGGTCCCGGAACCCCGAGCAGCAGGTCTCCTTCCCCGCGGTTTGCTGGCTGGCTCCGGGACCGAGAGAGCAAACCGCGGCGTTCCCGGTTTGCTCTCTCGGTCCCGGAACCCCGAGCAAGCAGGTCTCCTTCCCCGCGGTTTGCTGGCTGGCTCCGGGACCGAGAGAGCAAACCGCGGCGTTCCCGGTTTGCTCTCTCGGTCCCGGAACCCCGAGCAAGCAGGTCTCCTTCCCCGCGGTTTGCTGGCTGGCTCCGGGACCGAGAGAGCAAACCGCGGCGTTCCCGGTTTGCTCTCTCGGTCCCGGAACCCCGAGCAAGCAGGTCTCCTTCCCCGCGGTTTGCTGGCTGGCTCCGGGACCGAGAGAGCAAACCGCGGCGTTCCCGGTTTGCTCTCTCGGTCCCGGAACCCCGAGCAAGCAGGTCTCCTTCCCCGCGGTTTGCTGGCTGGCTCCGGGACCGAGAGAGCAAACCGCGGCGTTCCCGGTTTGCTCTCTCGGTCCCGGAACCCCGAGCAAGCAGGTCTCCTTCCCCGCGGTTTGCTGGCTGGCTCCGGGACCGAGAGAGCAAACCGCGGCGTTCCCGGTTTGCTCTCTCGGTCCCGGAACCCCGAGCAAGCAGGTCTCCTTCCCCGCGGTTTGCTGGCTGGCTCCGGGACCGAGAGAGCAAACCGCGGCGTTCCCGGTTTGCTCTCTCGGTCCGGAACCCCGAGCAAGCAGGTCTCCTTCCCGCGTTTGCTGGCTGGCTCCGGACCGAGAGAGCAAACCGCGGCGTTCCCGGTTTGCTCTCTCGGTCCCCGGAACCCCGAGCAAGCAGGTCTCCTTCCCCGCGGTTTGCTGGCTGGCTCCGGGACCGAGAGAGCAAACCGCGGCGTTCCCGGTTTGCTCTCTCGGTCCCGGAACCCCGAGCAAGCAGGTCTCCTTCCCTGCGGTTGCTGGCTGGCTCCGGGACCGAGAGAGCAAACCGCGGCGAAGCTGGTTTCCTTTCCCGTTTGCTCTCTCGGTCCCGGAACCCCCCTTGAAGTCGCCCAACAGCGCTGCAGTGTGGCCACATCTAACACCACTTGCAGCGCTGGTTGCTGTAAGTGTGGCCACTCTGCAGCGCTGGCCCTATACAGCTGTACTAATACAGCTGTAACAACCAGCGCTGCAAAATTTTAGATGTAGACATGGCCTGAGTGTATGTTCTCTGAGCTCTTGAACTTGGCTCCTCTCCTCAGTGGGGCTTGAATAGGCCTATAGGCTCTGCAAGGCAAATTGGGATTGGCTCCTTTCCAACTGAGTTAAAAACATACGTAGTAGTATCTTCAAGTACCACACACCTGTGAATCCAGAATGATACATCACTCATAGTAGATTGTTATTCCTCACATAAGAAAGGAGAGGGATGATCACAGATCTGGACAATGTTGACATCTTAAATGATCATAGCTGCCATTAGCTGGGCATCTGAGTTAACACCTCACTGAGATGAATGGAACTATTGTTACAGACTCTCTGCAGACTTGGGTGGCTCTTAGGTAATTACACTTGTTTTATGTGTTTCAGTTTTCTTCTCAACCATAACAGTTTAAGAGGTCATTTAAGAAAGAAAAATAAAAGCTGAGATTCTGTAGAACAAGACAGCAGCTTGCAATAGGCACCAGTATGGTGTATGGGCATGTACAAGCTATTTCCAAGACCTGCATGCAGAGATATAGCTAACAATTAAATCTGTACATACATTAGCTTTTCTTTCCACTGTGCCTGTGATATTATGCAACTTTCCCAAGAGATAACATGCAATTACACACAATATGATCATTAACGTTATGAAAGCAGTCAAGACAACTCTCTAGCAGTGCGCTAATAAAGGCCTGATGAAGACTAAAAATGCCTGTTAGTACAACATAAGAAATGTTGCCTCCACGTATGTGCTTGCATATGCTTGTGCTGAGATCAGGGAGAAAGTAAGAGAAGTACTAGCAGTTTGTTGGGGACGCCGGTGCCCCAATAATGGCAAGGTTCGTTGTCTGACCGCGAGACTGACAGGCAACACCAGCAAAGTCTGAACAAAAGCTCTTTATTGAAGAGTGCACACGACAACGAAGAGCAAGCTTGTCTTCCAAAAGGAACCAGCTTGCTTCTTTACAACTAGCATATAATTTTTGTAGACAGTTCCGTCGCGTCACAAATTATTCATTTAGCAGTCCAATTCCCTTTTACTAATTACTAAAACCCAAACCTTTATTATGTTTAAAACTAATTGATTAAGATAAATAATACTGCCTAAACAATTACTACAAACAAAAATGATATAATTTATATGAGTCAGAAAGAAACAGAGAACAGAAACAGAGAGTTTTGCCATTGTTCCTAACACAGTACATCTGGTATCATGCCAGGAATGCTGTTCCTTTTATCTTATGGATGCCTAACTCTGTGAGAGACAGGCAGCTCCCGGGCATTTTCCACTTATGAATTACCCAGAAGCCTCTGTTAGCCTGACTTTATTCAGGTTGGCATAACTGGTTTTGTCTGCAATATCTTTATTCAGGCCTAACAAGTTCATGATGGAGGTTTAGAACAATAATAATGCAGCTACGTCCAGAGTTGCAAAGTAGCATGCAGAGTATTGACAGCTGAGGAAGATGTGGGGGATGATGTTACTGCTGTGTCTGTTATGTGCTGATGAGGGATGTCATCAAGTTTGCAAAAGAAATGTCTTGTACACCACAGTCATACTGGTTAATGCACGATAATGGTGAGATGCAGGATCATTTTTTTTTTGGAAGCCCTATTAATTTAGGGTCCAACTTGCTTTTGGGAAGTAAGCAGTTTCAGTGCCTAAGGGGATTACGTGGTCCTTTATAATGGTCAAGTTGGCTGAGTAAACTCAGGGGCGGCTTCAGGCCCCAGCATGTCAAGCGCATGCTTGGGGCGGCATGCCGCAGGGGGGCACTCCGCCGGTCGCCGGGAGGGCGGCAGGCGGCTCTGCTTGGGGCGGCGAAATGTCTAGAGCTGCCCCTGAGTAAACTCTTACTGCCAGCCTAACAAGGACTGCCAGCAAGTCACAGTGCTTAGTGACAGGTGGGAAACAACATTTGTGGAGAGGAAGCACATAAGGAATAGGGAACAGCATCTTTTGGCTCCTTCTTTAGCCATGGCTTGAAGGTGTTGGGGACTGGTCAGTGTTTCTTCCAAGGATAGGGAGTAACTAATGCCTGTGGTGGGAAAGTGCAAGGAAAGAGGACACAGTCATTAGCTGTATTTACATGCGTGTATAGTGCCTAGCACAATGGGCCTTCAACTGTATTTGGGTCCTCTGTGCATTATCCTAATACAAAGATTAAATAACAATAGCAACAGGCCAAGTAAATGGGGGGTGGAACCAGAAAGATGGGGCAGAGTTCAGTTGGGAAACAGAATGTGATTGGTGATTAGAGGGGGGACAGGAGGCGTGTCTGCGTGGGAAGATGCCATCCAGGCTCAGGAAGATAGAAGACTTTTATTGTTATACAGGTTACCAATCAGGAGAGGTAATTGTCTTCTCCCCCCAGCACCCACCTCAGCACATACGGCGGCTCACGCCCACACGCCACGGGACAGCAGCACGGCATGCTGGGAGTTGTAGTCCTTCTGCCTGCCCCGTCCCCTCTTCCCTCCCCGTGTCAGGCGGCGCGGAGGGGAGGGGGCGGGACTACAGCTCCCAGCGGACCGGGGCCCTTCCCTTCAGCGCCGGCCGGGTATTGGCGGCGGGCTCCTTCCTCTCTCGTGTTTCCGCGGCTGATTGGGCCCTGCGGCTGGCAGAGGGGGCGGCTGCCGCCTGGGGCTGGCTGGAGACGCTGCCGGGCATCGGTGTTACGAAGCGCGCCGGGGGCCACAGAGGGAGCCGGCCGGACCTGCGGGCTTAGGCAGGGAGCGCAGGGCCCCATCCCGGGGGTGCAGCCGGGGCCTGGCGAGGAGCGAGCAGCTGGGCGAACCCTGCCCCGGCTCGAGGGCAGCAGCGGGGGCCGGGCTCCCTCCCTCCGCCCTAGGGGGCGTGAGCGGCTGGGGAGGGGTTTGGTGCCCCCTGGGCACCGGCAGCCGTCGTGACCCCGCGCCGAAGATGAAGAGGTGGCTGCTGCCGCTGCTGGGTCTGGCTGCCGGGGCCAAGCCCGGCTAAGGGCAGAGCCGGGGGAAGGGAGCGGAGCGGTCCCCGCGCTGCGCCGTGCGCAGGGCTCCTCTCACCTGGGCTCGGCAACGAGCCGCGGCAGCTGCGGCGCGGTGTGAGCCCGAGCCCGTCCCTGTGCGCGGAGGTGTCAGGATGCGGGGTGGGACCCGGCAGCCCCTGTGCCCCGCTGCGGGAAGCAGCCCGTGTCCCCACAGCGTCTGACTGAGCCGTTTCTGACTCAGAGCCGGTGTCGGGGAAGGGAGACTCCGTGTGGAGAAGACGATGGGGCGGAAGAGTCCTGGGCGGAGAGACACATGCTATACGCAGTGAGTCCTCTTTTGGGGGGTGGCAGAAAACCAGCTGCCACGCCGGATCGAGCCCGAGGAACGGCATGAGGAAACGGTGCTTACCTGTTGTCTAGAATAACTTGGGTCTGAAAACCGCCACCCACACACCTCCAGACGCTGACACCGCCCACTGTCCAAAACCAGGGGTGAAGAGGAGGAGGAGAAATTTCTCTTTTTATGCGTGTATGAAAAGGATGAGGACTGGCTCCAACGGTGTCCATTTCTGCCAAGGACAGGCACTGACTCTGCTTCCTCTCTGCTCGAACATTTTTTAGCTTTATGGAGGGAGGGGAATAGAAAATAATAAACATTCACTTCCTCAGATCTACTATAAAAATTCACCTCCCCAGACGAACAAGAAGAAACAGCAGCAAAGCAGCCACTTTGCATTGAATCAGGCGGAAGAAATCCCTCTACAGTGTGTTTCTCCAAAGCTGGAGTTGCAGCTGGGTTTGTGTGTGCTTGCCTTGTGTGCTGTCTCTTTGAGGAAGTGAGGAGGATTTTCTCTCACGAATATACATTTTTCTTTTTGTGGTAAAACCTGCTGCCTGAAGGAATATAACGCCTCTCTCTGAATGGGAGAGACTTAACCGGAGAACCTGTTTTTACCCAAAATGTTGATTCCCAGAGAAATCTGAGGGTGTGCTCCTTTGAGGAAAGAACAACCACTCCATTAAAGATGAACACTTCTTAAGTTTTGTGGACAAGCAGTCTATTTTATAATTTTTTCTGGTTCCTGTTTTATCCTGTGATAAATTGCTCTTATAACCATAAAAGACTATTTTAAATCAGTTTGTAATTTTGGTGGGGAAGAAGGAATACCTCCCAAGCATTTCTAGTATGACAGCTTTGGTTTCTCAAGAGTTAATCAGGGCTTGTATGATACGTTTACTACTATTCTGGTAACAAACTTGCCTTTTAAAAAAAAAATTGGGGCTAGTGGGGAGAATTCTTGTCAGAAGAATATTTTTGTTTTGGGGGTGTTTCCCTCAGTACACTCCCTTGATGACTCCTGGAGGTGGTAGTGGGGCCCATGAAAGACTGTGAATACAGTCAGATCAGCACACACAGCTCCTTATCTCCCATGGAGTCTCCCCATAAGAAAAAGAAAGCAGCTCCCAAGAGAAAATGGGAGGTTTTCCCTGGAAGAAACAAATTCTTTTGCAACGGAAGGATCATGATGGCCCGGCAAACTGGAGTCTTCTACCTGACTCTGGTTCTCATCTTGGTCACCAGTGGACTCTTCTTTGCATTTGAGTAAGTGATGTTAAAGCCTTTGTTCCCTCCTACCCTCTTACTGCATGTATTAAATGAAAACTAGATACAGTACAGCTGAATTCATCCAGGTGTCATTGAGGACATTTGAATGAATTGAGATGATATAGGTTTGTGTAATTGATAAAAAATTCAATGTGATAGACATCAAGGACACAACCTTGTTTTTGTTAAAGAACGTTCTGGGTAACTGGGGTTAGATAATCAATGTTGTACTGTAGTTGCTTTCATAATGGAATTATTCTGGTTTTTCTGTATATGGTAATCATGCATAATAGCAGGAGTTAGGATGTGGAGGAGCTGATGTAGATGCTTGTCTGTTAATTTCTCAAGAATCAGAATTGACATGCAAAAATGCCATCCACCTTCTCAGAGTTGAGCACAGAAGGATAACATTCCTTTCACTGGACTATTTAGGATTACGTTTTTTTTAACTCTTATGAAGTTAGCTGTAATTGTTAGACTATCTGTCCCCTGTGTTTAAAAGGTCTAAATGATGTTTGTGCATGTAGAGCCACCTATGTTTCAGTGACAATTTTTCAAATGTTGTTCAGCATTCTATCAACATCTAGCTGGGTACAGTTTCTTCTTCTGTGTCAGTGTAATTCACATAAGTTTTTAGAGCCTAATTCTCCATTGCAATGATGTAATGTGTATGCTATATGCAGGGCAACGTGCAAAATATCAAATCGGAAGGTACTAAATTTTCTACTGTTTGCAGTGGTGAAATTGACTGTGCAAGATGCAGGACAGTGGAGAATTGCACACTTGGGCCTGGTCTACACACAGTTTTTATACCAATTTTATTATTTCAATTAGGGATGTGATTCTTTTTTTACTGGAATAATTAAATCAGTGTAGCCCCCTTAAAGTGAACACAGTTATATCAATCTAACTTATTTTTCTACATTTCTAGGAATAAGCTACATCCATTATAAGTTATACTGATTTAATTACGCACCTGGGAGTTGTGCTGCTTAGTTGTACTAGTTTCAAACCAATATTGGTGCAAAAACTGTGTGTAGATGAATTTTTAGTCTGTGGTAACAAATCTCTTCCAGAAATGGGCACTTCTAGCTCCATAAGAACTATTTCTTTCTATGTAAACTTAGCTGTTATTTCTAAAAATCATAGTCTAAAGCTTGTAAAGTGGTCCAGTCACATGGTGCATATTGATGCTTACCGTCTTCAGGAAGCTAAGTAGCTGCATTAATAGTCTCTGAATTGGACCAGCTAAATGCAGAAATCCTACTTTGTTGGTAGCATTTAGGAAGATAAGTTCAGCAGGTAATCAGAACTCTGAAAGTTTTTGTTTATTTTTAAATGTCACCTGGAATATATTGAAGATACTGCTTTCCAGAGGGAACTGCTTACTGTAAATCTTATTGTAGACTCTGTGACACTTGTTGAACCTCTGTGCCTAGTTGAGCTAACATGGGCAATGATGGTAATCTGTCCACCAATGATAGTTATTACGTATGTTTCCTCTTCCAATTTTAAGCAGATATTATGAATGTCTCCTTTCAGTGCATTTGATTAGTAACTGACTTTGTTGAAGATGTCAGTGGATATATCTGGATTGCCAGGGAAAAAAAGCCTTGGCAGTGAGTCCTGGAGCCTGAGTCAACTGAGGTGGGCTAACAGGGCTTGTACCACAGGGCTAAGAATAGACATTCCTGGTTGGGCTGCAGCCCAGGCTTTGCTCTCTGGTGAGGGTGGAGAGACCCAGAGCCCGAGCTCCAGCTTGAGTGAGAATGTCTGTGCTGATGTTTTTAGCCCTCTAATGTGAGTGTGGTAGTTGACCAGAGCTCTGAGGCTTGCTGTTGTGTGGTGTCTTTTTTGGCAGTCTAGATGTCCCTAATTAGGCCCACATGGGCAGATTCTTGAGTCTTGGTGGTGGCTCACTGAGTATGTCTATAATGCATTGTGAACCTGGGTCAATGGGACTCGGCTTGTGGACTCCTTTTTTTCTAAGCCCGTGCTTGGGTTATCCACATTGTATTGTAAACTTGGGCTCGCTGTTGCTGGTCCTGGGTCTCTCAGCCATGCTAATATGTCCATACTCAGACCTTTTAGACTCAGGTCCATGGCTTGAGCTGGGTTTACCCATTCTCCTACCAGGGTCCTAGGACTGGGTCCTGAGCACTTGATGACCTGAGTCAGGCTGATTTATGTGTGGATGGAAGGGAGCACATAGGCTCAAACCTGAGTAAGAGCCTGGAGCTTCGTGTGAAGTGTAGACATACTCACTGACTTCAGTAGGACTTGCATGCACATACTGGTCCCACAAAAAGCAGCTTGGAAGTTCAGGGTCCAAGTTGTTACATTTTAAATTGAAATACTTTAAAGTAAATTATAGATAATGGCTTGACAGGGGAAGTTGTAACTTTCACTTAAAACAATTTGACCCTCCAAAGAAATATTTTGAGTTGAGATATTCTGCGTGATTGCACAATTAAAAACTGTTAAGGTAGGACTAGCTGCTAGCTTTTCATTGCCATCTTGAATTGATATTAGAAATCCAGTAAAGTTATTTAAATTGTATCTCTGAGCCCAGGTGTTATGTGAGTGTTACTGAAAGTAAGCTGCACTGAAGATTAAATTTAAAATTATCTGAACTTCATCTAGTTATTTAAGTGCTAATGCTACTGGAAATGTTGAAACTAGAAAATAACTTCATTACTTTTGTGGCTGCATAATATATCTGTGTGTACATACTGTTTCTGAGTAATTCTTGCACTCTTTTCCCCTTCAAATTGAATGCTTAACAAATTGTGAACAAAATGTAGTTAAATGAATTTAAGAAACTACTTGTTTCAAGAGGAGAGCTCCAAAAATGTTCTCCTTAATAGATGTTACTGTTGTGTGATGGATTTTGTTCTTATGCAGAAAAATGCATGCAGTGGAATTGTTATTCTCCATCTGAAGCATCATTTAATATCAGCTTGTGTAGCTAATTGCTTGGTATATTTGTGGGATATTTGGGCTATACAAGGAAGCAGATATTTTAGAAAGTGATTCCCTATTGGAAAAGTGATGTTTTGGAATAGTTTCTAAATTGAGTGTCATTTTTTCTCGCTTGGACTTGCTGCAAGTGATTATCCTTTCCTTTTAAGAAATACTTGTTGCTTATATGTTACTTGAGAAAAGCATTAATTGGTAAGAGCACAAACTAAAAATAACTTTAGCCAAATCAGTTTCCCAAAGACACTAATAATTTTAGAGTGTATACACAAACAGGTTATGCCAATGGAAATATAGCAGTTTAGGATCAGGATTTATTTTATCTCTTCTGTGTGCATGTATCCTATTAGTGTTAAGAGGAATTGTATACAGAGTTGGATACATGCATCTGAACAAAGTTTAGGAAGGGAACTATTACTTACTAGTCATTTGCCCTTGCATCCTGTTTTCATCTCTTATTCGCCTCCATCTCTGTTTTGCTCCAGTGACGTCTCTTCTTTCCCTCATTTCACTTTCCTCTCTTCAATAGGCCCAAATGTGCGCACACAAAAATTGTAAACGGATTTAGTTTTTAAGCAACTAAAATACTTACAGAAAACCACAAACTAAAAAACCTCAAGGAGCGCACATAACAAACTGAAGTAGACATGTGGTGGTCTTCTTGTAATCTGCCTTTTTCCTGCCCCTCTGTTTGGATAGAACATGATACTGTGTGCAACCTTGGGTCCCAATCCTGGAAGTGGTTTTATGCAGATAGATCTTTGTGTCCATGCAAATTCTTATTGTTTTCTGGAGAGTCATGCAGGTTGAAGGATTTGAGGCTCCTAAATTACTTTTGAAAGTGAGACTTAGGAGCTTAATGACAGGTTTCAGAATAGCAGCCGTGTTAGTCTGTTTCCGCAAAAAGAAGAGAAAGGAGGTCAAGTCTTGTAGGCCTTGCATCACTGAGAAAAGCAGTGCCTAACTACCTTTACAGATCTGTGCCTTTGTCTTTTTATTGGTGTTTTGGCACACTTCTAGTATTGATTTAAAAAAATCTGGAATTTATATCAGAGAGGTGCACTGAAAAATTCATAAAAATTAAAGTTTAATTGATCTAGATAGCAATAATGTTAGCTTCAAATCACAAATTGACTGTAAAACTACCTCTATTATACATAGGTTTATTTAATTGAAGATGAAAAACACTTCAAGGGTTAGAATAACCGTGAATGATTACTTTATTGGAAGGTATCAGAGGGATAGCTGTGTTAGTCTGGATCTGTAAAAGCAGCAAAGAGTTCTGTGGCACCTTATAGACCAATGGTCCCCAACCTTTTTCATCTGGCAGGCGCCAGACGAAGGACCGTGGCAGCGGTTGAGCATCCGCCGAAATTTGGCAGCATTTCGGCTGTGACGCCTGTGGATGATGCCGCTTGTCGGCGGCAAGCGGTGTCATCCAGAGGCGTCGCTGCTGAAATGCCGCTGAATTTCGGCAGATGCTCAGCCAATGGCCAGGACGCGGGTGCATTTGGAGGCACCGCATTGGGGGACCCCTGTTATAGACTAACAAACGTATTGGGTATGAGCTCATAGACTAACAAATGTATTGGAGCATGAGCTTTTGTGGGTGAGTGTTCACCCACGCAAGCTCATGCTCCAATATGTTCATAAGGTGCCACAGAACTCTTTGCTGCTTTTATTGGAAGGGTATCATAGTGTACAGGCTACTTTGACCTATTGCGGCAGCAATGTGCATTCTCTCCTTTTCTGGAATTTAAATAACTGCTTCTTGTCTTCTCCTAATACATGATCTAAAGATTTTAAAGTGACAGTATGGTCAAAAATCAAGTGTTAGGAAAAAGATGTCAAATGTTTGTAGGAGCAGTCAAATAAGTGTTTAAAACATATTTTTATCCCTCTATGGAATACGCCAACAACCTGATGTGACTAATATAATATTACAATATGATTCTTTCAGTGATACATTTCATGGGTCTGAACTGTAAACTGGAACTGCCACTGACGGAAATACGAAGAATTATTTTTAAATAACATGACACAATCAGATGTCCCTTCCCCCATCCCATAGGAGTAATGGTGCAGCAGTAATATTATCAGTTACATCAATCTTAGTATTAATAACTGTGTGGAAATCACTAAATCACATCTTATTCAGCAGCAAATGTTACCTGTGCTGAGTTTAACTGTTAAGACTGGTAATAGCATGCTGCATATAGCACTTCTCATCCTAAAAGTACCAACAGGTATTTTAGAGTAAGCATTAGGATACACAAATTGAAGAAATTATTTCACTGACCCATGTGAAATGTAATAGCTGCTTGTAGGGATAATTATGAATGTAAAAGAATTAGCTTAGGATAACAATATATTTGTTTTATAGCTTGTGGCTAGTAAGGAAAAGGCCCCAATCAGCAAATAAAATAAGGTAGTGAGAATAATAATTAGTATTACTTATTATTTGTAGTGTGGGGAAGGATGGTTCAAAAAGTAACTAATAAAATGAAGTGCTGGTAGTAAAAAGAGAAAGAAACTGGCTTAAAAGGAACAAGCACAATCCTTCCCACTGTTGTGCTGGTAAGCAAGGCGAGGTGAGGAGGTAGAGAGGAAAGGCCTTGGGAAGGAAGGAGATTGTGAATCTTATTTGGATTAAGATTGGAAATAAGGGTGAATTTTCTCCAAATCGGTTTTTAGCTAAAGTCAGTAATTGGTAGTTTGTTAAAGGATATAAAAAAATCACTTGTTTGTTAAAAGATATAAAAAAGTAAACTCTTCAAACATTCATTGCTAATACCTGCCTGACCACCTTGGAGCCAACCAATATGGTTCTAAGCACCCCTGGATTTAGCCTGTTCGTATGTATCTTGATCATATGTTTATAAATGTTTTGTTACTGTTGGATGTAGTAAATTGCTAAATATTTAGGCATTTTTAGAGCAAATGTATAAATTCCAAAGGCCAAATGGTTTTAATAAAGGAATTAATAGTTAAATTAATGTCATGGAAATACCCTGTGTAAATAATAATTCCAGCACTGCATTAATAATGCATAGCAACATAATCAAATGCTGTGATGGTACTGGAGAGGCGCTCAGAACTCCTTGTTAAAATTCTTCCATCAAATTGAAGGTAGAGTAAAAGTAATATCCCTGCCTGTGATGGAATTCATTTTTCTACATTCTGCTTAAAGCATCCATGTTGGAGAGAACTTATCCCTGGGATTTATTTAAAAAACAAAACCTTTCTGAACTACACTTTCTGTACTTAGACTATGCAACACACATTAGATATTTTCCTTGTGGATGATACCCATCTACTGACATACACAACGTCTTCATCTTCTTTACCATCCCCACTTCAAATTATCCAAGTTGAAAAATGGTAACTATCAATGAGTTCTGTATATTTTTGAGGCAGTAAGTGTACTCAATGTAAGTTTTCTTTTCGGGGGACTTTTCTCTTTCCTTGATTATGAGAGAGTGGATAAATGAATACATTTCTTAGCTTCATTGCTGAAAGCATGCATCCTAGATATCATGGGCTAAATGGAACTTTTTTTGTTCTAGCCCCTTCTTTAAAATATAGACAGCACTTTGCTGTCTAGATGTACGCTCATAAGCTTTTGGATCATTCCTTGGGTGCATTATAAGATATAAGGCCAAATATCTTACTTTACCCTAAAATTTCACAAGTAGCCTAGTCATGCACTCTGGCATGGAATTTGTGACTTGAACATGAACAATTACTTTGTCAATGTCACTTTTTAAGAAACAAGGTGAATGTTGGTGATTATTCAGTACATACATGGGAAATATTTCCTAATAGAAAGATAAGAGGAAAAGAAGATTGCCTGGACTTCTGGGTTTCATCTTCCTCCTGTTTTCCCCAGAATCATGTTTGCTTTTAACTCCATTTCTATAAAATTGGGAATATTGAACAGTTCTCATTGTAATGTTTGTTAAAATGGGCTACATTTATATGGTAGTCCCCAAATTAGTGTAAAAGAGTAAATAGGTTGTTAGTTGGAGGGGTGCAAATTTAAATCATCCTCCTAGTTTTAGCCTCTGTTCCTGTTTCCCTCCTATAACTGCATTTGTGTTTTTCAGCCTCCTCCTCTCCCCAACTTTAATATAATGGATATAAAGCTATTTTTTAAATATTCTTTAGGGGAAAAAATCCTAGCTCTGTGTTGCTGGGAGTTGATGCATGGGTGTGACAACATCAGATACTATGGTGATGGGCACCTATTTAAGAACCTTGAGAGAGAAATCAGTTTGGCCTTGGGCAACTTGTGTAGAAAAATCTTCGGAGTAAAATGTGAAAATGTACTTGGTAGTCTCTCTTGCTTAGAGCCATCTCTCTCTTTTTCAGGTCTTTGTTCTATGTCTGTCCATTTTAACTGGAATCTAGATGTCTTCTGTCATGAAAAATGTCTCCTTTCTGGTGAAGAGACTGAATTATTCTGACCAAATGTTTGTCTGAAATAGATCTGGGGTCTCCAGTTAGCTGAGTTTTCTCTGCTGCATAAGTAACCATTGGCACTTCCACGTGGATGCTAGAGAGAGAGAGATGTACAACATCAGTGTTTTGGATCACTCTTCTGGTTTCAGGGAATAAATGAAACTTCTTATTGCTGAAATACACACACACAGACTTGGTAATTTGTGTGGTGATGTGTTTTGTGCATAATTTTAATTTTGTTCATATTAAGTCCCAGACAATAGAATCTCAGTGTGGAATCATTGGTTCTCTAAAACTATATGCAGCGTTCAAAATGTCTACTATAGTTTAGTAACTCACTTTTCTAATAAAAATTCTAAAAGTTATGGGTCTCTGAGTCTATGTACAAACATTAACTACCTCAGCTGCTCACAATTGTAAGCTTTATTCCCAATACTAAATTTGAAGGAATGGATACTCAGTAAGGCATCAGCATGACTGGAAAACATGGGAATTGCCATACTGGGTCAGACCTGAGTCCATCTAGTCCAGTATCCCAGTGTTGGCCACTATCAGAAACACATGCTTCAGGGGAAAGAGTAAGAAACCTGCAGTAGGCAGATGAGAGAGAATGTCTCCCACATCAGGTCCCATCCTGATCTCTGGTAATTTAGAGATTGTCTTGACCCCTGAAGCATGAGATTTAATATCCCTTGCAAAAATTTTATGACAATAACTCTGGATAGTCTTTATCGGTAGTGGTTTTGTGCACCTTCAAAGAAATACAGAGACGATAATCATAAAGTTTTGGATTTGAAGTGTCTGCCTGGTGAAATGGTATTCTTAATTCACCAGTCAAAGATTTGAGGTTTTCATTCTTCATATAAATTGCTTCTTTATTATTAAGCATGCTTGGGATTTTTTCTGCTTCAAATAACTCCTCTATATTTGTTTTAAATCTCCTTCGCTATGAAAGGAGAAGGAAATTAGTTTACATAGGACCTAGACAAAAACGCTGCTTTGTACTCTCTATAACAACCTTATTCCTGAGTTGTGCTGATGTAGTTTTAAAGAAGTGAATTTCTAGCTCTACGGAAACAGAGGAAAGAAGTTGGGCACTTCAGACAGCAGTCTGCCCTAAAAAAAATAAATAAATAAAAGTTCTCTAGTAGTTTAGGCCTTGGATTATGTATTTATAAAACAAAATAAAAATGTGCAAAACATAATACTAATGTTTGGAAACTTCCCATGAAAAGTTATTGTTTAGATTTGAATACTTGCAATCCAAACATTGAAACTGGAACTATTGTATGAGCAACAAAAATGAAACTGAAAACCTATTGCATTTGTCCAAAGCTGCATGACATGCAGAGCAGTGATAGAAAAATGCATTAGATTATTTTTAAAGGGTAATAACCTAAGGTTGTTTTAGTGTAACAGATATGGAAGTGTTTGATTTTTTTTTTAATCTGATAACTTACTTTAAAGAAACACTATTAATTGGCAGCTATAGAAATACTTATAATTTTTCTGAGTTGCAGCCAGACAATAAAAAGATGCTTGTGCACGCATACAGTGCACAATGCTCTGTCACTGAAGTTGGGGCAAAAGTCCTATTGACACTCGTGGGAGCAGGATGAGACTCATAATTAACCATAACAAAAGTTTCAGCACACTTTTTTTTTTCATTTTGCACCAACGCTGTTTGCCTTCAAAGTAATTGCGCAGCTTTTTAGACCAAACTCTTTTTCAAGGCAAAGTTGTGGGAGGAAGCTAAAATCTGACTTTGTAACTTAAGCTGGTTGCATTTTTTTAACTTGTGTATAGGTTACTGCCTCTCTAATTTAGCCTTTGGCCTGATTCTAAAAAGTTTTGAACCACCTGAAACGCCCAATGGTGGTATGTGGGTACTAGGTAGGGTGACCAGATGTCCCGATTTTATGGGGACAGTCCTGATATTCAGGGCGTTGTCTTATATAGGCACCTATTACCCTGCAGCCCCTGTCCTGATTTTTCACACTTGCTGTCTAGTTACCCTAGTACTAGGCCTTTCTCAAAATCAGCCCCATAGCTTTGGGAAACTATGGAATTACAGTACTTACTGAATTATTTTCTGACATTTTAATTATGAGATTGGTTTGCTGAAATATAACAGTGATTTAGCTTCTATGTCCCTGCTTCTTCTCTTTTTGATTAGTGACTGTAATGTTGATGCACGTTATTGTGTCACAGTAGCTAATGAGATCTTGCATAATGAGCTTAACTAATGAGATCAGATGCTTTTTTATTTTACTTTCCCCCCAATTTAAATCTCACATTGTACTAAGTGCTGTTAGTATATTTACTGTATGCAGTCATTCTTCTTTCTTAATTTTAAAAAAGAAGTTTGATGCAAAGTACAACTCTAATGCAACACTGAGAATTTAAACTCAGAAAAGTTTAGCCATAGAAAAGTTGATTTTCACAACAGCTGCAACTTGTGAATTGTGTGGTTTAAATTCTTAAGCAAAATATTGCGTTAGTGTATTTTTTGTAATGAATTTAAAACATGGTAGATGAGCTAATTCTTTTAACCATTCAAGAGTGGGGAACACATCTACTTGGAGCTACACTACCATTTTATCAAGTTAGTCAGTTGAAAAATTGTTTACTGCTGTTTAGGAATTTTGAATACACATTAAACATCATGGTCTTCTTGATCAATAGTCCAGTCTTCTTTCAAGCAAACAAAATGATTCCATTGTTTACATTTTATTTAAGCAACGAATACAGTTCAGGTAAATGTGTTTTTAAAAAATGAAGAAAGATAGGTACAAAAGGCAGAGATAACTTATGAAGTGTGAATTGCTAAGAAGGATTGCTAAATAGACTCATAGACTTTAAGGTCAGAAGGGACCATTAAATATGTGAGTTGGTGATTGATTTGTTTTCTAACATTCATGTGCTGACATGGCAGTATATTCAGGGAAGAAAAGATTATCGAAGGCAGGTCTCCATTTAGGAATTGTTACTGGCATAGCCATGTTGATTAAGTGGTGTGAATTTTTTTTTAACTGCATAGCTATGCCTGCACAAGCCCTACAGTAGACGGAGCTAAACTAGTAAAGAAGTGTTCAAATATGGAATGAGAAATTAGAATAAAAATTTTCTAATGTGAAATTATTTCGTAGATTTAAAAGCACTTGAAGAGAAGAGGGAATGAGAATGACAGTGACTTCACCATACGTTTTAGCATCGCTGCTACAGCTCTGTAATAAACCAGAGGTAGAGTGTTTGCTTTGTGTTGGTTTCTGAAGACAGCAGAAGGATTGTGAATTTGCACTGCAGTGATGGAGAATAACTTATGGCTGTAAGGCTAAGCAAACTTTGGGTGTGGAACCAGTGAAAGTAAACTTTTTATCATTACTTTATCAAGACCAGTACATAAAATATCTGTTGTATGAAAGCATACAATGTAAAATGTTGGAATAGACTGTGTAAAGTGTATATCCATTCCCAGTTGACCGCAGTGAATTTTAACATTTTCCCGCCCCCTCTGAAGTCAATGAAAGCTATTGTCTACACTCAGCTGACATTTCTTTAAAAATGTATTCCATTTCTAGTGTCACGCTAGTTACACGTAATGACAGGAGAGTGTTTATTTGGCCACTTCCAGCTGAAGAATGAACCCTGTAGTGCTGCATTTTGCCTGACTGGAAGTGATTATTCTAGAATGAAGTCTTTATTGTAGGATAGTTTCTACATGCCGAGTTATTCTGCTACAACTATGTGGGTCAATTTCCCCTGCACCCAGCCCTTTTTAAATAAAATAATTTTTTTTTTTTAGCCTCTCCTTCCCCCTCATTCTTTCTCTTACTGCCTTTCTCATGCTCTTTCCTTCTTATAGGTCAGCAGGGCTGTGGTCTCTATAATGTTTTGAAAGTGTTTAAATTTTGGTATTTTTCTACTGCTATCATGTACATTTTTTACTTCATCTAAAATCAGGCAGAGGGAATGTAGGGCCTGATCTACACTGTGTTTAAACCGAATTTAGCAGCTTTAAACCACATAACCCTGCACCCGTCCACATAACAAAGCCCTTTATATTGATATAAAGGGCTCTTAAAACCGATTTCTGTACTACTCCCCGAGGAGGGGAATAGCACTGAAATTGGTATTGCTGTGTCAGATTAGGGTTAGTGAGGTCGCAATTTGATGGTATTGGCCTCCGGGCAGTATCCCACAGTGCACCATTGTGACTGCTCTGGAAAGCAATCTGAACTCGGATGCACTGGCCAGGTAGACAGGAAAAGCCCCACGAATCTTTGAATTTCATTTCCTGTTTGCCCAACATGGAGCTCTGATGAGCACAGGTGGTGATGCAGTCCCAAATCCAAAAAGAGCTCCAGTGTGGACAGTACGGGAGATACTGGATCTGATCGCTATGTGGGGAGACAAATCTGTTCTATCAGAGCTCCGTTCCAGAAGACAAAATTCAAAAGCATTTGAAAAAATCTCCAGGCTGTGATGCAGAGTCCACAGTAGGGACTCGGCACAGTGCTGCTTGACAAGCATAACGGAAAGCCAAAGAATCAAAAGGATGCTCATGGAGGGAGGAAGGGGGTACTGAGGACTCCAGCTATCCCAGAGTCCCCGCAGTTTCCGAAAATCATTTGCATTCTTGCCTGAGCTCCCAATGCCTAAAGGGTCAAAAACATTGTCCCGGGTGGTTCAGGGTATGTCTCGTCAATTTACCCCCTTCCCCTTCCCCCCTCCCATGACAGAAAAGGGGAAAAAAATCGTTTCTTGCCTTTTTTCAATGTCTTCCTATGTCTACTGCATGCTGCTGGTAGACTGGGTGCTGCAGCGCTGAACAGCAGCATCCCCTCCCCTTCCTTTCTTGATGGCAGACGGTGCAAAATGGTGGAAAACTGTCCTCATCATCCTGTGAGTGCTTCTGGCTGGCCTTGGTGAGGTCAGCCAGGGGCGCCTGGGCAACAATGGGAATGACTCTTGATCATTCCCGTCAGATGGTGCAAAAGGATGGAAAACCGTCCTCATCATAGCAACTGGGGGCTGAGCTCCATCAGCCCCCCCCATGCCTGGACTATCATAGCAGCAGGAGGCTGCCTCCCTCTCATTTCATCTCACTAAAAAGTCAGTGTTTCTTATTCCTTCATCACACAAATGGGGGGAACACTGACACGGTAGCCCAGGAGGGTTGGGGAAGGAGGGAAGCAACGGGTGGAGTTGTTGCAGGGGCACCCCCTAGAATGGCATCATCATTTCTGTGGGATCTCTGTGGCTCTGACCCAGAGCGGCTGTGCTCTCTGGTTCTCTAGTACACTTGCCCCATATTCTAGGCAGGACTGACTCTATTTTTAAACAAAACATAAAGAAGGGGAAGACCTGGGGAGTCATTCCCATTTTTGTCCATGCGCCCCCGGCCCACCTCAGCGAGGCCAGCCAGGAGCACCCATGACAACAGCAGACGGTACAAAAGGACTGATAACAGTCTTCGCCAATTTCCAATTGCAAAAAGTGCAAAATGACTGATAACCGTCATCACCAATTTCCAGTTGCAGACGGTGCTATAGCTGGTAACTGTCTCTTTAACCTTGCAAAGGCAAATGAATGCTTCTGTGTAGCACTGCAGTACGCGTCTGTCAGCGGCATCCAGTACACATACATTGACAGTGACAAAAGGCTAAACGGGCTGCATGGTTGCCATGCTATGGCGTCTGCCAGGGAAATCCAGGGGAAAAGGGCGCAAAATGATTGTCTGCCATTGCTTTCATGGAGGAAGGATTGAGTGATGACATTTACCCAGTATCACCCGCGACACTGTTTTTGCATTGGGATCTGAACCCAGAATTCCAATGGGCGGGGGAGACTGCGGGAACTATGGGATAGCTACAGAATAGCTACTCACAGTGCAACGCTCCAGAAATCAACGCTAGCCTCGGACCATGGACGCACACCGCCGAATTAATGTGCTTAGTGTGGCCGCGTGCACTCGACTTTATACAGTCTGTTTTACAAAACCGGTTTATGTACAATCAGAATAATCCCATAGTGTAGACGTACCCTCTGACTCCTGGTTGAGTTTTCAGGGTCAGGCATTTGGCTGTGAATGGGAAAACCAGAAAATAAAGACTGACCTTAAAATAGCAACTGACACACTTTGATCCCTGAATGTAAAACTATTATGGGCTAGCTTCCAGCTTTATTGAAAAGTAAACACACCCTTCCCAACACATGCGCTTTTCTATTCAAACATGACTGAAAAGTTTTAACCAATAGTTAAAGTTGCTAAGAAGTAGCCCAAAGATGTATTTATACATCATGTGTAAATAACCTTATTTTTACCATGAACAGACTTAAAGCATATTTTCTAGAGACTTTTCTTTAACGATTGTTGTAATACTTAATTTTTCTTGATTGTTAGTGTCATGAGGAAATAATACTCTTGTTATTTTTGAGAGGGGATCATGAGTTTACTACTTTCTAAGTCTTATGCATAGTAGATTAATTCAAGCAACATCTACTGATCAGATATTTGACAGTTGAAATAGTCCTAGGCTTCTAAAAAGAGCTTTAACACAAATATTTAATTAATTCTAATATGGCACAAAGGTCACATTTAATGGGCATAGAAATTTGTTACTGGAGTTGATCCTTTCAGATTAGTGTTGAGGCATGTTAGCTGGACAATGTGGGCAAGCGTGCAGTGAGGCTGCCTATATGGTTAATATTCTGTGGGATGAAAAAGATGATTTCAATTTTGTGTTCAGAAGCTGTCAGTCTCTCACCTTCTTACAGGTATTAGCTTAATTGGTCTCTTTAAAATGGTATCTAAATTAAAAAATTATTAACGGAGCACTTTACTGTAGCCATTGAAAAAATTGACTCTGTTAAATAAAGGGGAGCGATGAATGTAGCAAGCAAGACTTCCCTCTCACAGGTCTTTAAATAATGAAAGGTTGAAATACTGTGGAAGATAATTCATAGTTTTTTCCCTTTTTGTACTATTTAAACAGACACTGCCAGGTTAAATTTAATCCCAAATTTAGGTTGTTTAAATACCAATCTTTTACAAAGTTAAGATCAATAGAATGTGTTTGCTACCCAGACCTTGTAGCACTGTCTTAGAGCATGAGAATTTTGAAAGCGAATTTGACATCTGTTTTCATTGTCCAAGCTATGTGGTCAGATTATTAAAACTGACATAACTTTAAAAAGTAATGCAGTGTTTGTAACCTAGTGAACAGGCTGCTATCGTTTGACCTTTCCTACTTTTGAATGCTTCACTTTGCAACTTTCATGTTCTTTTAGTACGGATTTTTGTAAATAGTTATCTTGACTGCTTCTAATTCATCCCACCCTACATATATTCAGACTCCACCGAACAGAAGACGGTATGGATAGCTGGAAGAGATGGGGGAGCTTGAGGTAACTAGTGATAGGAGACACAGTAGTCTTCAAGTGCTTGCTCATGTGAATGATGTTCGCTATAGTAGATATGTGCACGCCCTGTACACAGTTGCTGGAGACTTTTCCCTCAGTGGTATTCGTAGGATCAGCTCTACTGTCCTTTGGAGCCACGTGCATATGCTCCAGTATAAGTGGCACTGCCGGCCCAGCATCCTCTCAGTTCCTTCTTACCACCTATAACGGTTGCTGGAATGATCCTTCCTGCTGTGGCAAGGTTTCTTTCCCAGTGGCTGTACTTTCTCTGTTTCTGCATGATCGGAACAGGTTCGACTTTCTCTGTTGATATTCTGTATAGTTATTATAGTAGTGTTTAATAGTTGTCCCTGTTGAAGGACTATGCACTGGTCCCTGGCTTCAAGCCATGTGCCTCTTGCAGCAAGTTAGTGACCCGCACACTAGCTGTCTATAATATCTGTGAAAATACTCATTGATGGCTATCATCTGATTGGCATGTGATAAATTTGTCATCTCTCTATCTGGAGTAAAGGGACTGCAGTTTCTGAATTCTAGTCGTGCTTTCGAAATGTGGTGTTACAGCACAATCCATGGTGTGAATCAAGGACCAAAACTGAAAACTTCTTCCCTTCACCAGAAATCTTTTTGAAGTGCAGTATATTGAAGTAAATGGTTATGAGAAATACAGATGTACACTTCATTTTTATGAAGATTTATTTTAAAGGTTATGTTTGATTGCCATTTATTACTCCAGCCACTGCCAAGACTTTTCAGTGTGTTAAGAAGATAATAGGGCAGTAGGGGGTCTTTTTTGACGAATACTGTAATCACTTCTATTCAGCGTGTGTGTGAATAATTCAGCAAGCTTAGGTACTTTTTTTGTAGAACTCAAAAGGCGGCACAGCCCAGTTTTGGTGTTCTGACTATCCTTGTTAAAAGTTCAGTAACATTGCAAATCTGTTCTTTGGTGAAACTGCTTGTAAGAAGCAGCTTGATGTATTTGTGGTTTGCCTTCCTTAAGTATTGCTTTTTGTAATTTTCTTTAGTATGCTATATTGTGGATGTCTGCTAATTTCTTGTGATTTAGTGGGAGAATTTTTTAATGACAAAGATCAGAATTTGTCTGGTAGCACCTTTTTAAGTTACTGATCAAAATAATTCATTTAAATGAATGTTTGTTCCAGTTTTTATCATTTCATGAAATTAACAGACTTTAACATTTTAAGCACGTGCTCTATGAACTTTAATGAAGATGTTAGAACCCAGATGGTCTACCCAAAAGGGATTCAGTCCCACCTGATCATATAGAGAGGCAAAATAAAAGATTTCATTCTGTAAAAAATCATCTCAATCACAGCTGAAATTAAAACTGCAGAGAGTGACCAAGTGAGTTCTTGTAGCTCAGAGAAGCCATGACTACATGGAGAGATTAACTGGAATAGCTCCCCAGGTGGACACTATATTCTGGAATAAAATTCACTTTTATTTATGTAATATCTAATTACTCTGCTTTGTGAGGGTGTTTTTGGTTTCTCCCCCCCTCCCCCTTCTGTGGTAGTTCTCCTTAGGAGCTTTTGACTAGCCATGAATCCAAGGAATTGTTTGATCTTAACAGTAAGACTAAAGCTTTACATAAGACAAGGATTTTTAAAACAACAAAACGTCTGCACATGTCTCTCTTTGGTGGTAGTCCTGTCTGTCTCCAGACACCCCAGTCTTTGGAATCTGGGTTCATCTTAGGTCTCTTTCTGTCCCCAGACTTTACTTTGCCCTCTGAGTTTACTGGCCTCCTACTATAAATTCTTCAAACATCTACTTTCAATTTACATTCTTCTTATGGAACAAAGGCTAATCTAGAATCAGCAACATTAAATTGTCATTACCTGTACACATGGTATATTTCTAAGGATATTACTGCTTTGCCAGACTCAGAATGACAGTTGGGAAAAAAATACCCATGCTCCACTTCGGGCATGAGTAATTGCCTTAAAGAGAAACTTGTTGGAGACAAGTGGACTTCTCTTCAATTGGCTTAATCTTTTCAGACTTCTATGATTCTTAAATATTTTGTTAAAATTTCCCTTTGAAAGCCTCCAGAGCTGTGGGCAGTGCTTACTTGCATTTATTTGGAATAACCATATTGTTATACATAATAATGTTGAGATTGAAAAGTCAACACTGAGAAGTTAGAACATGCTAGAATTAAGGTTGTCTGTGTAATTTTAATTTGGCCTCCTTGTGCACGTATATTGTGATGTGGAGTATTCTGTCTTTTCCCATAGGAGCTCAGCCTCCATTCAGTGCACAGGACTGACTGCTCTGGGAAGGAATCAAGGCTGTGTAGTGAAGGGGCTGTTCTCTGTAGGATACCTGCCTCACTTACAATATCTACTGCACAGTTCTACAAATTGAATGCGGTGAGGGAATTTCAAGCTTCTAATGCTGTCCCCTCCTGCTTTCTTCTTCTAAAGTAAGAGAATTCAGCAGTATACTCCTCTGAGGTTTTTTCTCTATCTCAGCTAGGGTGTGATATTTAGAACCTAGCTTCTCATTAGTAAAGCTATTTAAAATTGTAGGGAGGACTGCAGTTTTCTATGTGAAGAATATTTTGCTTTGCCTTCATTTAGCTCTACAAGGGAATCAGGTGGCTAGGAGGGTGATTTTCTTTTTGTTTTTGTAAGAATGAAGCACTCTTCTTGTAAAATTGGTGCTTTCACTGAGTCTCGGGTACTTCAGTCACTAAGGTGTGTTTCTCCTGCTTTCATGCCCTTTGTCAGATACTTCGAGGGGGGGTGGAGGTTATATGTAGTCTGGAGCAGTGGTTCTCAGCCTGCTGATTGCATGTGGCCCAGTCAGCACACAGCTGTGGCTCATATGACATCCTCAGGGCCATACGGCTAGTGTGTATATACATTGTGGGGAAGTGGCTCACATGACACAGAGAGAGCTGCGTATGCAGCCCACAACGTTGAGAACTGCTGGTCTGGTCTGAGAGTACTTAATCCTTGCAAAGAACTGTGAGTAAGCGCTGCAACTAAAGAGAAGAAACCAAGAAAGATGGCTAAGGACGAGGATGACCAGCAGTATTATCTAAGGAGTAGAGTGCTAGCCTTTGACTCAGGAAATCTGGTTTCCATTCCAAGCCTTGTGACTTCCACAAGTTACTTCACCTCTGTGTCCATTTCCTCTCCCACTTTGTGTTTTATCTGTTTAGACTGTAAACTTTTTGAGGGCAGGACTACTGTCTTGGTACTGTTTTTATAGCCCTGATCTCATCTGGGGCCTCTAGAGGCTACCATAATACAAATAATGAGGAAAAACCCTATTGCCACACTTGCTTTAAAGCTATCCTAAAAATTACCAAACCGATTTCCATTCCGTCTAACCTGAATTCTCCTGCCGTCACTTCAGTTGTAAAATGTTATAACCATTTCTGGAGAATGGCAGGAGCGGGAGAGCTACAGAAGATGGGAAGACTATGTGAAGAATTACAGTTGGAGATTGGAGTTTTTTGGTTTTGTTTTTCAGTTCTTTAAAAACAGTCAACAATTTAACATATTTTAAACTGATTTGCAGGTGCTTAGTAATGCCATTAAAAGTATTTGGGAGTTCATCCCTAATCTAATGTATTTAGCACTAAAAATCGGACGTATGATATAGTACCATGTACAGGTTTTTACTATATTTAAACACTATTACCAGTTTAATGCTGTGATCCTTAGAGTGAGAGTGACTGATGGAAAACCTCAAATTAAGACTAGGTTTTTTTTTAATGAGTTAGAAGTATGTTTCTTAAATGCAGGTGAATGAAAGCATATCTAACAGATTGACAGTATAGTGTGGAATTAATTTAAAGAGTAGACTGTATTGGGGTGGAGATAACCAAGGCAGAAAATAGGTGTTGGCACATCTTTTCAATTTCAGGAGTATTTTGGAGCTAAATACTACAGGTTTGGAGAATCATTTTAAGTTCTATTTGGAGCAACTTGATGACAAATGTAGTAAAAAATTTTAGGCTCTTCTAAGAGAACTCTAATTGCCATATAGTTTTAATGTACTACTGAGTTTTTTGTATTCGGCATACAGCCATAGCTTGATTTATTTATTTTTTCTTCAGGGATTATACTTGATGTTTTGCTTGAATTTTAATATTCTGCAGTAAGATTGTTCATTCAGTACTTTGAGCATCCTTGACAAACTTTTAAAAATTCACTAATAAGCAGACCTGTCAGGTACCCCAAAATCATATGGCTTAACAACTTTAATTTATTATATTTACTGCCCAACACAATCTCTTTGGGAATCCCACACCACCACTACTCCTCATTCTGTAAAAAACCCTCCCCAAAGAGTAAGAGAGAAAGGTGTACATTGCAGTTCATTGATGCAGTTTAGTGATAGAGAAATATATTCCATACTCATAAATATTAGGGTACAACTGTTCTTGCCAGTCTGCCACACTGATAGTTTTACAAAAAAAAAGAAAGCAAATGTAAAACTCAGGGTACTTTATAAAAGGATTTCTTATTCAGGTTGCTTGAATCGAAGATATCTAATAAAGTCATGATTACATTTAATTTATTTACCTTATGCCTATTCCCAGAGCATTATATTGACTTTTTTCCCCCTGGAAGCTAGAGTATCTGATGTTCACTTCCATCTGTAATGCCATGACTCTTCCCACATGAGGAGCTATGTAATACCTTAATCTTCTGCGAAGTCAGGAGAAGTTGTTCATGGACTTTAATAAATAGCAAAAGGAAAAATACTTTGCAAATATTAAAGGCACTTTGAACAGGAGATATTCTCTTCAGTAAATAATATATAACTATTATTCCAAATTTCAAAAAGTGAAATCATGCATATGCTTAGCTTTTCTAATGAAGTTTTAAGTGCCCCTGCCAGTACACTTCCTAAAGAGATAAATTTCTCTTAATACTTTCAAACCAGAGCAGACAAAAATCAACAAACTATTCATAAATTTAAAAAGTCTGTCTGTCTGGCATGCATGTGTGTATATATGTGCGTGTATATGTATTTATTTATATATATGTATATAATATATGTACGTGTGCATGTTACAAAAACGTGTGTGTGTATATACGTATGTATTTGTGTATATATGTATCAGCATTTTGTAATACAAGATTTAAATCAGATCAAGACTAATGCTCTGAACCACATGTCATCATGTTAAGACCCGTACACATTTAGATTTTATTCAAAGTAAAAAATGCACAAGACCAATGCTACTTGATTTATCCTGGCTAACTCAGTTTCAAATCTGATCTGTGGCTTAAATTTATCCTAGTATCATGAAGCAAACAGTATCACTATACAAATTGTGGTTCAGTAGGAAATCCTGCATGTCACTTAATATTGACAGAATTATGTTTTTGGTTACTTTGGATTGAAAATACAGTCATCAGTATTTATTTGTTTTACTTCCTTGCTTTGGAAACCTTTGAAGTACTTGGCTTTAGAGTATGAAAACCGGCAACATAGCATAATTTGACTCTACACAGTAGGGCTAGATCACTCTTAAAAGCAACGTGCAGTGGTTTACTTTTTCTTATTCTGTATTTAAGCAACAACAAAAGTGGTTGGTGAGTGTTTTTGAAGCTTTGTAATTTTTTTTGGGGGGGGGTAGGGGTTGTCTTTTATAATTGCAGTTCCTATTCTTTGTAAAAAGATGCTATATAACCACTGCCACATTATTTACTCAAGACATCATGTGAGTGCTAACAGGTCAATTTCAGTTCTTCAACCTAGAAGAGAAAGGTGTAACACGATCCAATGGCTGGAAGTTGAAGCTGGACAAAATCAGACTGGAAATAAAGGTGTAAATTTTTAACAGCGAGGGAAATTATTTATGTTCCATGTTAACCTTTTGAAAAAATAAAGGGCAGCTGTAGGAAGGGTTTTGACTAATTACTTTAGGACAACTTACTGATCAAAAGATTTACTGTATTCAAAGAAAAATGCACACAAATTGTTGCAATGTTGCTAAATATTTAAAATCTGATGACTTGTATAGATGCTCTCTGGGTTACGGAAATCTGCACTTTTTCCATAAACTTTTTTTTTGCTTAATTGTCGGAAATACGTTCCCGATATACACAAAATTTGACTTATGCAAGGCATTCTGGAACGGAACGCTTGCATAAGTCAGGGAGCATCTGTACTTGCTGTACTATTGGTTGTTACTATTTTGAGATTTCAAAAAGACAAATCCTAGAAAAAAATAACTTACTTTTATCTGGTTCTTTGTCTACTGTGAAACTAATGAAAACTTGTTTTCATTTATTTGTAAATGGCATTTCTAACTTTCAGCATTGGTAGAGAATAATTTTGATAATCCCAGCCTAGGGCCATGGAATGGGGTGGTTCTGGTTTGCCAATGGATATATGTTTGCAACTTATTCTTTTAGGATGACACTATCACCATGGATAAGTCTGCCATGTGGTGTCACTTTTTTCCCCTTCTTCCTATGAAAATGTTATTTGTTTACACAATGAGTTTTTTTCACCTTAAGGAAGCAAAAGAGGAGAAAACATGATTGAGGCAGCAAAAATAATGAAGATTTAAGATTCTTTTAATTCATAAATTTGTATCTCCCCGCTCCCCCACTTGCTTCTATAAAATAATTTAATATGGCACTGAAGTAAAATAAATGTGTTAGTTTTTATCAGTCTTAAATGTAACTTGAGAAACATTTTTGCATTTCTGATCTTTTGAGTTCTTTTAATTTATCCTTAATTTCAATGGGACTTTTTATTAGATTTTGGCTGTGAACTTTTATGTTTGTTAAATGAGTAGAAATTATAGATTAGAAATCTTTCTAATTGCAGATTTTCATTGACTAAGAAATTCAGTGGTCATCCATAATTAATTTTGCTATCTAGAGATTGTAAATATTGTAGCTCATCATACCACCATAGATATAACTTAGGATTTATATTATTTACTGCGTCCCTTTTTTGTAGGGGCGTAAGATAACTAGAAACAGTATACTATCTGCCTTGTAGGATTTCTTGTTTTGACTTTGAGGTAATGTGCATGTGATTGAGGGACTCCACTTCCTGACTACCACATTAATTTAACAGGAAACCAAATATGGGCTGGCTAAACTTGCAAATATAATGGAAATCTGATTTCATTGACAGTTAAGCAACATTGTGCAAAATTTTGGTTATTGTATTTAAATTACACTAAAAAATTAGTGACTGACTAACTGGAGAATTCATTTTCAGCAAAAATATTTATGATCCATTGGACGAAGTTTGGATACTCCTAACCGTTTTCATCATAAATGCTAGTGTGTTATCCTGTATGTGTGCATATACGGGAACACTGAAACTCATGGTTCTGAATTATTAATGAGTATGATTTGAGAGAGAGAGATTTTTAAAGCATAACTTTCTGGGAGTATTTGTAATTGCATGGGCAAGTTGATAGAAAGGTAAGGGAGGTGTCATTTGACTTGTAAAAAAATCTATAGAATCATCATTTCAATGGTGTCCCCCTCTGTGACATGTCCGGGGGGACTCACTCTCCACCCCTTCCATTCTCGCCCGATCCCAGCTCCGAGTCCTCTGATAGATGGAAATTTTGATAATTTAGTGTCATCGGAAATGGGCTGAGATGGGCATCATTAAGAAACCCTTTCTTCTGCAAATACAATGATTACAAATATGACAAACCTAGAATAATTAAGTAGAGATAAATTTGAGGAGAAGTTTTTAAAATAGTTTAATTATATAACAAAGGCACATCAAATATGGAGCCCTCAGAGTTAAACTGTGGTTCTCAACTGATATTAATGTTATCAGTTAATTCTCAAAACATGATGCTTGGTGGATTTTTCTAATGTTAGATTTATGTAAAAAGTAGTAGTGCATTAGCAAATAAGTGATTCAGTGGTATTGATTACCAGCTTTATTGTGCCAAAACAGTTGTAATGAGCCAGAAATTAATGGAATCCATCTGCAAATGGTATGCACCTAGTTATATAACATATATTGCAGCAGAGGTTAGGGGTCTGTTTCAGGAATGGGTGAGGTTCTGTGGCCTGCAGCGTGCAGGAGGTCAGACTAGATGATCCTAGTGATATTGTCTGACTTTAAAGTCTGAGATTGTATTACAAAATCTTTGTTTTTACGTAGATCTTGAGCATTTTTACAGATCAATGTTAGGATTAAGAGTACTAGCTAGTAGCTGAAACTTTGGAGAATATCACTGGGAGGACCTGATTAAACGATGATTATGTGCTATGAGAAGAGCACCAATAAGCTGAATTTGGCAAGGTTGGTTATGGAGTGTATTCAGGGCTGTCCTAGAAATTGTGGTGCCCTCTGAAGCCTCCCTGGGGTGGACTGACCCCAGGCCTCTGTGGGGGGCAGGAGCAGGCTCGGGGGTAGGGGGGAAATCGCCGCCCATCACAAGCCGGCAGAGCAGGTTGGGGACAGGTCACTCTATTTCCTGCCCCCCAGTGAATGCAGGGTGTGCCTGACCCCTGCTGTAGTCCCCAGGCATGTAGCTCAGGTGAAGGGATGGAGAGGAGGTGGGGCTGGGGCAGAGCAGGGATGGGAAGAGGTGGGATGGCACAGGAGCCGGGGGCAGCTTTCCTGACCGGCTTAGCTGGCCGGGGGATCAGGCTGGAGCAGCACGCAGCTGCGTAGGGCATCGGGGAAATTTGGTGCCCCAAATTTTCTGGTGTCCTGCGTAGTTTGCATATGGGGAAGGACGGCCCTGATTGCATCAAACATCAGGAAAAAATTGAAGATGCTAGGACAAATGCCCACTATGGGCAGGACTCACTTGATACTTGGTCCTGTAAATGTGTTGAGAAGAACACCGACTACTTCTTCACTAAGCTGGAAGCCCAAAGGCATCCATTAAGCATAATTTCAACACGTAAGATAAATGAGAAGTTGTATGAAGCAGTCACTTTTAGTAAGAATGTTGATGGAAAGTAAAGTTAAGATGGGTGTATTTAACCCCAAAGACACCCATGCATACGACTTTGTTTATTGCACCAAGTGCTACACCAAGAATGAGTATGTGTTGTGTCAGAAGGTAAAAACCACGGATGCACTGATTTTACTACTGCAAACTGCTACTCAACTGGAGTTGATAAATTGCCTTGCAGAGACTCTAATGGATGGGAATGTGGTGGCAATGGTCACCGCAGAGGCAAGTACAGAGAAATATGTGCTCTGAATGGAATTGAAGACAAACAAATGCTTTTAAGAACTTTTTTGGTAAGCACTAATTGAAGATGAACTGTGGAACATGGGTGTAATTTTTAGTAATTGTATCTGCAGAAATATATAGACTCATAGACTCTAGGACTGGAAGGGACCTTGAGAGGTCATCGAGTCCAGTCCCCTGCCCTCATGGCAGGACCAAATACTGTCTAGACCATCCCTGATAGACATTTATCTAACCTACTCTTAAATATCTCCAGAGATGGAGATTCCACAACTTCCCTAGGCAATCTATTCCAGTGTTTAACTATCCTGACAGTTAGGAACTTTTTCCTAATGTCCAACCTAAATCTCCCTTGCTGCAGTTTAAGCCCATTGCTTCTTGTTCTATCATTGGAGGCTAAGGTGAACAAGTTTTCTCCCTCCTCCTGATGACACCCTTTTAGATACCTGAAAACTGCTATCATGTCCCCTCTCAGTCTTCTCTTTTCCAAACTAAACAAACCCAATTCCTTCAGCCTTCCTTCATAGGTCATGTTCTCAAGACCTTTAATCATTCTTGTTGCTCTTCTCTGGACTCTCTCCAATTTCTCCACATCTTTCTTGAAATGCGGTGCCCAGAACTGGACACAATACTCCAGCTGAGGCCTGACCAGCGCAGAGTAAAGCAGAAGAATGACTTCTCGTGTCTTGTTTACAACACACCTGTTAATGCATCCCAGAATCATGTTTGCTTTTTTTGCAACAGTATCACACTGTTGACTCATATTAAGCTTGTGGTCCACTATGACCCCTAGATCTTTCTGCCATACTCCTTCCTAGACAGTCTCTTCCCATTTTGTATGTGTGAAACTGATTGTTCCTTCCTAAGTGGAGCACTTTGCATTTATCTTTATTGAACTTCATCCTGTTTACCTCAGACCATTTCTCCAACTTGTCCAGATCATTTTGAATTTTGACCCTGTCCTCCAAAGACATATAAAAGACATAGCGCTATCAAAAGTGGAGGAAAGTGCTGATGTCAACAGTATTATGAGGACCTTGCTACATTTTTTTCAGAGAAGCATTTTGTCCTGCAGTATGTGGGAGTTTCAGGGAATCCAGAGCTGATGCCAAACCTGAAATAATAATAGCATGTGACCTGTAGCAGTCATAGATGATATGGCTGAGGTACAAGCTATTGACAAAACTGTGAACATGCTGAGATTTGGCTGAACACTTCATTATGAAGCTACAGAGAATACTGAATCTGTGATGAAATCTATTTTGTGTTTTGACACACATGCAGAGGAATCAAAAATATTACCAAAAAGAAGAGACTCCATGTATTGCACCTGTCCAATACAAAAATCACTGACTCCAGGTACGTCTCCAGTGTTATAGTGCAGAAAGCGCTGTCTCATTTTCGCTCAAAAGATGAGTTAACTGCCTACTTCGCAGAAAAAAAAACACACCAGAATTTTGTAGTTCCATGGCATAATGAAGCTGCCACTTTGCACTGTTCAGTGGAATTTCTTTGTAGTTCCTGTGAGGAGGATGACGCTGTCATGGTATAATCCCCCACTCTGAACCTTAGCGTCCAAAAGATGGGGTACCAGCATGAATTCCTCTAAGCTCAATTACCAGCTTGGAACCTGTAGCGCTGCCACCAACTAGGAATTCCAGTGCCTGATACATTCTGGTCTCCCCACTCTTGCCCCGGACCCCCAAGACCCAGACCCTCTGGATCTTAACACAAGGAAAGTAAACCCTTGCCCTCACTGTTGCCTCTCCCAGGCTTCCCCTCCCTGGGTTACCCTGGAAGATCACTGTGATTCAAACTCCTTGAATCTTAAAAGAGAGAGGAAAATGCACCTTCCCCCCTCCTCCTCTCTTCTCCTCCCAGATTCTCCCTGAGAGAGACAGTAATCCTGACACAGAGAGAAATTAGCCTCTCTCTCCCCCTTCCCTCCTTTCTCCCCACCAATTCCCTGGTGAATCCAGACCTAGTCCCCTGGGGTCTCACCAGAATAAAAAAACAATCAGGTTCTTAAACAAGAAAAGCTTTTTAATTAAAGAAGGAAAAAAACAGTAAAAATTATCTTTGTACATTTAAAATGGAATAGGTACAGGGTCTTTCAGCTATAGACACTGGGAATACCCTCCCAGCCTAAGTATACAAGTACAAATTAAAATCTTTTCAGCAAAATACCAGTTTGAACTCCTTTCGGCCAAATACACATTTGAACTCCTTCCAACCAAATACACATTTGCAAATAAAGAAAACAAACATAAGCCTAACTCGCTTTATCTACCTAGTATTCACTATTCTTGACTTATAAGAGCCTGTATCAGAGAGATTGGAGAGAAACCTGGTTGCACGTCTTGTCCCTCTGAGCCCCCAGAGTGAACAACAACCAAAATCTAACAGCGCGCACACACACTTCCCCCCCTCAAGATTTGAAAGTATCCTGTCCTCTGATTGGTCCTCTGGTCAGGTGACAGCCAGGCTCACTGTTCTTGTTAACCCTTTCCAGGCAAAAGAGATATGAAGCACTTTTGTTCTATTAACTCTTATTTATCTGTTTATGACAGACACTGCTTTCATTGCTGTCAAAGCCATAGAGAAATGTGCATGCAGCTGGGGGACATAATTGCTGTATAATGCTCAATCTCTATGGATAGAAACTCCATGCTTGAATGAGTATAGCAATAAGAATGTGCTACTGACCACCTGACCAGGATGATGTCAGTGATTGTGAAATGATGAGAGAGGCTTCAAAAACTTAAAACCCTGTACTAATGGGGGATTTCAACTATCCCCATATTGACTGAGTACATGTCACCTCAGGACAGGATGCAGAGATACAATTTCTAGATATGATTTGACTGCTTCTTGAAGCAACTAGTAGTGAAACTCACAAGGTGAGAGGCAAATCTTGATTTAGTCCTAAATGGAGCTCAGGATCTGGTCCAAGTGGTGAATATAGCTGAACCTCTCAGCAATAGCAACCATAATGTAATTAAATGTAACATCTTTGGGGGGGGAGAGAGCGGGCAGAAGGAGGAGAAATACCAAGAAACCCACCGGAGTAACATTTAACTTCAGAAAGGGGAACGACACACAAATGAGTAACAGTCACAAGAGTGAACGTAGAGATACGATTTGTCACATGAATGTACTGTACTCAGGAAGGAGGGGAAACGGGGATATCTTGCTGTTTGCCCTGCAGTGATGCCAGGAGGTGGAGGGGCCGGGGGGAGAGAAAAAAAAGTAAGGTATTAAATAAACTATATAACTTAATGTGGACCATGAAACTAAACTACTGTAGTCATAATCCTGTGGCTGCTACATGATGTCACTGAAGTGCCTGCCCTAACTGCATTTCCATTCCTTAACAATGCTGTTAAGTTTAACGTTAATTATAAAATTTTCTGGACTTAACATTTGGTGTTCATATTGGAACATCTCCATAACGTATGCTACCCTAAATTCCCTACCCTAATTCCATCTTAATTTGGTTTTTGTCTGGGAATTCTTTTAGATGTCTGGCATTTACATATAAAACTTAAACAGAAGGGGACCCCCCCCCCCCAGAGTTGGTTGGAAATGCACAGAAAACATTTTTAATGAGCAGAAGCCATTTAAAAAATCTTGCAATGAAGAGCTATAATAATAAACAAGGGATAATATTTAGTGTGTTAAAATTAACTGTTCTTAACGCCATTTAATGCACAGAACTATTTCTGATGTCCCAAAATACAGCAGTGTGAGCTGTCCTTTGACCTTTTCTAACTGACAAATGTAGTGCAAATAATAGTCATGAGACTCTAGTTCACCTCATCATTTTGGTTGATATTTTCCTTTTTAATATATACTTTCCTCAGACAGTATGTCTCCAGTGCTGCTGGAGTTAGATGTACATGCACTAGCTCTGTCCAGGTTAGTGCTCTAAAAATAGCAGTGGGGCTATGGTGGAGACTTGGTCTAGCTGCCAGAGTACAACCCTGTTTGAGATCCTAGGTACACACTAGGGTTACTATCCTGAGGTGGTGCTGTGGCCACACTGCAATTTTTAGCATTCTAGTTTGAGCAGAGTTAGTGTGTGTGTCTGCCCCAGCTGGAAATTTATACATCTCAGCTGCTGTGTAGACATTACTTGTCTACATGAACACTTAAGCCTTGGCTACACTGGAGAGTTGCAACGCTGGTAGTGGCTTTATAGCACTGCAATTCACTTACCATCCACACTTGCAAGGCACATACAGCGCTGTATCTCCCTGGCTACAGCGCTGGCTGTACTCCACCTCGGCCTGGGGAATAATGACTATAGCGCTGGTGATGCAGCACTGCTCCGCTAGTGTGGCCACCAAAAGCGCTGCTGTTGGCCTCCAGACATATTCGGAGGTATCCCAGAACGCCTGTTCAGCCACTCTGCTCATCAGTTCGAATCTACTGCCCTGGCCTCAGGTGACCCGCCCTTCAAATGCCCTGGGAATTTTAAAAATCCCCTTCCTGTTTGCTTAGCCAGGCGTGGAGTGCAATCAGTGAATCTTTCCAGGTGACCATGCCTCCACGCGCCAAACGAGCCCCAGCATGGAGCAATGGCGAGTTGCTGGACCTCATCAGTGTTTGGGGGGAGGAAGCTGTGCAGTCCCAGCTGTGCTATAGCTGTAGGAATTATGATACCTGTGGGCAGAGATCAAGGGCCGTGCTGGAAAGGGGCCATGACCGGGATGCCCTGCAGTGCAGGGTTAAAGTGAAGGAGCTGCAGAGTGCCTATTGCAAAGCCCGTGAGGGAAACCACCGCTCCGGTGCTGCCCCCACGATCTGCCGTTTTTACAAAGAGCTGGACGCGATACTTGGGGGTGACCTCATCACCAATCCGACGACCACGATGGACACTTCAGAGCGGGGCGGGAGGAGGAAGGGCAGGAAGAAACCGAGAGTGAGGGTACTGGGGTCCCTGGAGGCATGCAGCTAGGAGCTCTTCTCAAGCCAGGAGGAAGGTAGCCAGTCGCAGCAGCCGGTACTTGGTGGAGGACAAACAGAGGAGCAGGTTCCCGGTAAGCGGCTCTTATTTTCAGGGTGGAAATTTTTCGGGAGAGAAGGGAGGGTTAGGGCTGCATGCATGCATGCCTAGATGTCGAATAGCGCATTGAGGTGGTCTATCACGTCGCGGTAATCGGCCTCGGTAATCTCTTCAAAAGTTTCAGCCAGAGCGTGGGCAATGCGCTTGCGCAAGTTTATAGGGAGAGCCACTGTGGTCCTTGTCCCAGTCAGGCTAACATATCTGCGCCACTGTGCTGTGAGGGATGGGGGGACCATTGCAAGACACAGGCAAGCTGCATAGGGGCCAGGGCGGAATCCACATTGCTGTAGAAGACCCTGCTGTGCTTCCCAGGTGACTCGCAGCAGCGAGATATCTTCCAGGATCAACTCCTGTGGAAAATGTTGGGATAGAGTTCAGTGTAGGTGCCCCCTGCAGCTGTTTGCTTTCCCCAACGCACAGAAATCCTGAGGACAGTAGAGCCCTGAAGCAAATAGTCCCCCTTACTCACCATTTCGGGGCTCCCATGGGTTATGGGCGCTCTCTTTGGGATGGGAAAATTATGCTATTGTGAAAAATGTTACTCCTTAACTGTGTGGGAATAATTGTCTGGTATAAACAATGCTGCCTCTATTAAGTGTTGCATTTTTAGCCTTTCCAGAAGCAACCTTGAAATCTCAGCTGCCCGTGTTATCAACAGCTCGAAGACTACAAAACCTCAGAAGAAGCCGCGAAAAAGCAAAGAAGACCTGCTGCAAGCAGTTATGGAGCACTCTGTCACAGAGAATCAAAAAGTGCAGGACTAGAGGGAAAGGAAAAGCAGGATCCACCAGAAGAGCGCAGCAGACAAGAAGAAAAGCACAAAGCAGCTGATAAGCATCCTGGTGCGCCAAGCGGACTCTATCCAGGCACTCGTAGCCATGCAGGCAGAGCATTACCAACCCCGTCCCAAAGCTCTTACCCTTGTGCCCCAATGTCAGCTCAAACCCCTCTTCCCCAGCATCCAGGTTCTTACCAACACCAGCTGCCTCCAACACCTGTACGTTCACCAACCAGCCCTGAGAACTACGACCCTTACCCTCTGCACTCAACCCCCATCACCATGCAGTATAGCTATCCTGAAGTGCAGCAGTCATTGCACAGCACTCCAGACAGGACATATTCAAACCTGTGACTGTACAGTTCCCCACCCCACGCCCCTGCCCTTTTAGATTCCCAAAAAGTTGTATGTCTGTCAATAAAGGAATTTTCTTTGCAATAAATGAATTCTTGGCTTTGAAAACAGTCTTTGTTATTGCAGAAAGTCAAAGATACCTTAGCCCAGAAAAGAAACAGGCACTGCAAATCAGCTTAGGAAACACAGATTCCTACTAACATTGTAACCACTGCACTTCACTCCTGTGCAAGGCACCAAACATTACTGTTGGTTTTCAGCCTCAAATTCCTCCCTCAAGGCATCCCTAATCCTTGCAGCCCTGTGCTGGGCCTCTCTAGTAGCCCTGCTCTCTGGCTGTGCAAATTCAGCCTCCAGGCTTTGAACCTCGGAGGTCCATGCCTGACTGAATCTTTCACCCTTTCCTTCACAAATATTATGGAGGGTGCAGCACGCAGATATAACCGCGGGGATGCTGCTTTCCCCCAAGTCTAGCTTCCCATACAAAGATCACCAGTGCCTCTTTAAACGGCCAAAACGCACTCCACAGTCATTCGTCACCAGCTCAGCCTGTAGTTGAACTGGTCCTTGCTCCTGTCAAGGTTTCCTGTGTATGGTTTCATGAGCCACGGCATTAACGGGTAAGCGGGATCTCCAAGGATCACAATGGGCATTTCGATTTCCCCTACTGTGATCTTCCGGTCTGGGAAAAAAGTCCCGGCCTGCAGCTTCCTGAACAGGCCACTGTTCTGAAAGATGTGTGCGTCATGCACCTTTCCAGGCCCACCTGGCTAATGTCAGTGAAATGCCCATGGTGATCCACAAGCGCCTGGAGAACCATGGAGAAATACCCCTTCCGATTAACATACTCGGATGCTAGGTGAGGTGGTGCCAGAATAGGAATATGCGTCCCATCTATCACCCCTCCACAGTTAGGGAAACCCATTTGTGCAAAGCCATCCAGAATGTCCTGCATGTTCCCCAGAGTCACGGTTCTTCTTAGCAGGATGCAATTAATGGCCCTGCAAATTTGCATCAACACGTTTCCAACGGTCGACTTTCCCACTCCAACCTGGTTCCCAACCGATTGGTAGCTGTCTGGCGTTGCCAGCTTCCAGATTGCAATAGCCACCCGCTTCTCCATTGGCAGGGCAGCTCTCAATCTTGTGTCCTTGTGCTGCAGGGTGGGGGCGAGCTTGGCACACAGTCCCATGAAAGTGGCTTTTCTCGTCCGAAAGTTCTGCAGCCGCTGCTCATCATCCCAGACTTCTAAGTCGATGTGATCCCACCACTCAGTGCTCATTTTCCAAGCCCAAAAGCAGCGTTCCACGGTGCTGAGCATTTCCGTCAATGCCACAAGCAAGTTCGTGTCGTACGCGTCACGCGCACGACTCGCTATCATCGTCGGACTCCTCATCACTTTGGATCCTAAGGAATAGCTCAACTGCCAAACGTGATGTGCTGGCAAGACTCGTCAGCATATTCCTCAGCAGTTCGGGCTCCATTTCTCGCAGAAATCGTGCTGCACAAAAATTGTTGAGAGTGTCAAGATGGTGCCAAACGTGGACGGAAATACAGGGATTGCTGGAATGTGAAGTGATGCATCATGGGGCGATGGGACAAGAAGCAGAATGATCTGCACCCTCCACCCCTTTCCCACAACCCACCGTGCCAGAACGGGAAGAGGTGCTCTGTGGGATAGCTGCCCATAATGCACCACTCCCAATAGCACTGCAAATGCTGCAGATGTGGCCACACTGCAGCGCTTTCCCTACACAGCTGTACAAAGACAGCTTTAACTCCCAGTGCTGCACACCTGAAAGTGTAGCCAAACTCTGTTTGTGGTGAGCTGTGATGTAAATCTACTCTGTAGAAACCTACCACGTATGAAGTATCTGTGTGGATCCTGCTGCTGTGCCCTAGAAGTTCCCTGTTGAGCTTTAATCTACTCAGAAAAACTATGGAGCTGCTAATGCATGGCAGCAGGGTCTACACAGACACTTAATGCATGACAGACAAGAGCGTGGTAAATTTATACCCCAGCATGCTGCAAGCTAAGTGTTCATGTAGACAAGTCCATAGCAAGAGTTAAATCTATGAGTATATTTCAGGTACCTTTCAGCCTAAACTTTTTCAATCTACTACAAGACTCATACTGTTACTAGGAAGAAAACAGATGAGGAAGAGACAGGACTGGGACAGAAATAGTTTGGAGGATATGGGGAAGAAGTCAAGCTTGGGGGAAAATTGACAGAAGATGTGTCCACTAGAGAACACTCCCCTCTGGAGCCTGGAATGGAGCCAGGATTCCAGGGTCTCACCATTCCTCTGCTGTCAGCAAATACCTATGACACTCTCTGGCAAAGTCCTGTCTCATGCAATCTTCACTGTTGGTCTATGTAGAGGATGACCAATGACTAATGTTATCAGTTATTTTTCAAATGATTGTATATGTCCATTACACTGTAGAGATAGTTCATTAACTCTCAAGGCTTCACGCTTCCCAGGAGTTCAGAATAGTCTAGCAGACTGCCTGAGCAGCTCATTAAACTTGAGACATAGAATCATCATGTTGGGAGACCATTTAAGATTAGTGTTTTAAAGTAGGGGAAGTCCCTGCAGTGGATTTCTTCACAATTTGCCAGAGCATAAAATGTCCCCAGTTCTGTTCAAGAGTGGGTTGCAGTCCTGGGTCTATCTCAAATTCTCTCCTGTTCCCTTGGGATAAGGACCCACTGTATGTGTACCCATCGGTGTTGCTTGTTCCCAAGGTGGTCATCAAGCTAGGGATAAAATGAGGCAGGATGAGCTTTGTTGCTCCAGCTGTGGCCAAGGCAGCCATGGTACATGGGTCTGTGTGAGTTGTCTACCTGGTGTGTTTTGAAAACAATTCCTCTTGTCACTAGTCAAAGATTTGATCTCCCAGAATCACAGGTGGGTGTTGTACCCAAATCTTCAGGTGCTGCATCTTACAGCATGGTTCCTCGGTGGCAAAATCCAGAGAAGATGTGCTGTTCAGAGGCAGTCTAAAATATCCTGCCTAATAGTGAGAAATCATCCACAAGAGCTGCTTGCCTTACTAAATGGAAGCATTTTTCCATCTTGCAGCTTAGCCATGGTGCATCTACTATGCAATCTACAATTCAAAAGATTTCGAACTGTCATTTACACCTCAGTCACTGCTAGCATTGATCTCCATCAAGGTGTACCTAGATATCTGCATAGCAGCAATGTGATTATTTGTTCACACATTTGCTAGACATTCTGCAATTACTTACGCATTAAGGAAAGACTCAAATGTAAGGAAAGTGGTCTTACAGACCACCTTCTCATGAGTCCTAGCCCCAGCTCTGTCAAAAACACCTTCAGTGTAATGGATATATGCAATCGCTTGAAGAAAAAACGGTTAATCACCTTGTAACTGGATGCTGCATACATCTATTACACATCCCATCCTCCTCCAGTGCATCAGTCTGACATCTAGATTCTGGTACGAAGGAATTGAAGGATGGGCATGGCAGCTCCACTCCTTATGCCTTTGGCTCAGAGCATGAGGGAAGCCAGTGCATATGTGTGGCCACCCCTACAAGTATTGCTAGGGAAAACTCATTCTGGTACCACTACACAAGATGTGCACACACCTACAGTGTAATGGACATATGCAACCCCTCTTACAAGAGTTTCAAGAAGGCGAGTAGCAGTTTTTTCTATTAGATCAAGTGGGAGAAGCCTGTGAAGTGGATTTAAAGGTTCCAGCCCTGCTGATGAACTGTGTGGATGTCAATATTATGCCACACAATGGAATTTTGTTTCTTTAGTTTGGCTTTGTTACCGCAATGCAACACTTTGTGTGTCTTTTGCTAGATTTTTTTTAAAAGCAATTATTCAGAAGTTAGAAAAGGCCAGAATTAAGGTTACCCTGTGTAACCTTTATGATCTTTATTTATATGATCACATTTATTTTTTGTTGTCATGTGATGCCCGAATGGATGGTACTCGGCAGCTAGTCAATGTTTTGTTTTCTCCTCATTGTTCAGTGTGTGGCCCTAGACCTTCTTTACTACTCACTGTTCAGTAAGAAAAGAGTAATTCTGCTGTGAAGATAAAATTTCCTTGAGTTTTTCTATGACATTCGTTGCTGTAGTATGTGTGTCATAAACATTAATGATCTTCACAAACCCTTGTGAGATGAGAGCCTAGGCCCTTAGGCAGACAGGTGAAAAGTATCTACTAATTTTGAGCACCCAATTTAAGAGATCTGACTTTTCTTCCTTCTTCAGCGTATGTAGCATGATATAGCACTTCATATGTTCAAACCCAGCTCCCATTGGCTTCAGTTCCAGCTGTGATGGCTCAACACTTCTGTAAAGTAGTCCTCTTCCCCCCCCCCACCCCAATCTCAAGTTGGGCACCCAGGAAATGAGGAAAGTTTGGTTTAAGTGACTTGCCTAGAAGCACATAGGAGGAGCTCTGTAGGAGAGGCAGGGATAGAATCCAGTTCTCAAGGAACGCATTCAGGGGCTTTAACCATGAGATCATCCTTTTTCTTTTTTGCAGCCCACTGCCTCATTCACTACTCACCTAGCTTCTGCAACAAATGAATAGGGGTCATACAGGCAACAGCCTTCTTTACTACACAACTTGATTCATCCCTAGAGCAGGTGCAATGATATGGAGGTTCTTTGGGGAAAAACAGTATGTGATTAAAGACTGTCTCATAATGTTTTTGCACAAGGGAGCTGGAGGAGAGAATAAAAGTTGCACAGGCAACCTTAATTCTTGCATTTCCTAATTTTTAAATACTTCACTTTGTAAGATTTATAATGTTTTTTAAATGTTTTTGTGTGTGTTTAGTGTTTAGATCCAGGAACCAAAGGCTAAATCTTCATATTTGTCTTTCAGAATTTATTTCCCACAAACTGACTAAAGCTCCTGCCTTTGAGCACATCAGTGACTTTATAACTTTTTGCAGACTTTCTTTATAAGTTGCCATAAAATGTTACTTTTGGGGCATTATTTCCATCTTAGTTTTATTATATACATGGATAAAGATGGCAAGCTAAATTTAATAAGGGTTTATGAAAAAAATGATCAAGAACAAATAATTATTATGCCGAAGTGTTTATCCTTGATGGGTTAATTTAACTTATTTGCAATCTCTATGATTTATCTGCTGTTAAGGGAAAGGGACATGAAATTTCCTTCCTGAATTAGCAATCCATTGTGGGAGCAATTCATTACAGTTTGAATGTCAAAAAAGGGTCATGGGAAAAGATTTGTGAAATTTTCATAATTCCAGAAATAACTACTGTACTTCCCTCTCCAGCAGAAAGCATGAAAGTTTAGAAAGGAACCCCTACTGTGTCTTGCAGCCCTTGGCAGAAGTGTGGATCAGCTTTATGCACATGAGCAAATAAGCTTTCTGTTCTGTCACCATGAAAGGAGAGAGAGAGAAAAGTACTAAAACCCCATTTCCTGTGTTGTGGTTGGGGATGGTGGGTTGGGGAACATGATATACATAAAAACTTCTAGCTGCTGCTCTTGATCCTTTCCTTATCATGGTCCTATTTTTCTTAACCTAAGTGAAGTGACAATGTACTTAGAAATCTTATACTACTGTAGCTGAATTTGCCGTTGTTAATTCTCCCTTTTTTTGAGCAAATACTAGTGGAATGGAGTTCTGTTAGGGCCTTGTTCCACAGTACTATGTATTTTGTAAGGCTATACACCTGGAATATTCAAATTAGCAAAGATGGTTTTCAGCAGCTTTTTTTGCATCTTGTCTTATCTCCAGTAGCAGAGCTCTTCCCCTTGGTCACTTTCAGTGTCTCCTGCTTTTCCTGATAAAAATATATATGGTTCAATTCTGTAGTTCATACATTATTTGGCTACTCTTCAGAAATCATCACTCGCTTTCCCTAAACTAATTATATTTTTAGTATCCTCCAGGTTTCTAGCCTTGTGCATTGTCCCATGAATATACATTCTGTTGTTAATTGAGAAGCAGAAAGTAAATTTTAGAGACATTCTGGGCAGAAATAATTCATAGGGTACAAAAAATCCAGTTTTGTATTGCTTCTTGATGTTTATAGTTGGGAAGAATTCAAGACTAAATGGAAGCTGTCTTTCGAAAAATCTTTGTGCTTTCAAAGAGAGCAAATAGTATGAAGAATGAGAAACACCTCGTGAGTTTACATAGTCTTTTTCAAGACTGAGCTTCCTGGTCACTTTTGATGAAGAAAGTAACAGGAAAAAATCACTTTTTCTAAAAGAATTAGTAACTTGATATTCTCTAAGTTAAAGGGATGGCTCTTTTTAAAAAGTAAAAATATATAGAATTCCAAAATAGGGGGAAAGTGATTTCAAATAGAGCTGACCAGAGAATAATTCCGTTTCATGATACAATAAATTTCTAAAGCTTTAAAATTAATTTCACATTGGAATAAAAATGTTTTTAAATGATTTTGCAAAACTGGAATTGTCAGGAGACAGGTGTGTCATACTACAACCTCAGAGTCAAGTTCTGCTGTTCCTGCTTCAGAATGGAATTTTTCATACTCGATTACTCTTGTCTTTGCCTGCTTTGGACTTGAACCTGGGCCCTAGTACCTTTACCACTCAGAGGTGTGGAGGGAGGGTGTTTGATCATATCAAGATGAAAATGTTCTAATCAGCTCTAATTTACAGTTGAAGTTATTCCTATTGAAGAAATAGTGGTGTGCAATGGACTTTTTTCAGGTAACTTATCTGTCATCTGTACAAGTTAATGGAGTAATGAGTATACAGTGGTTGTTGAAGGCTTGGTGCTTACATAATGATTACACTGACATGTAGCACCTAGAGCTGATGTAGACTTCACAACAGGATACTCTGAAATAGCAAACCTTCCAGCCAATTACTGATCAACTTTGAGTAGGTCTAAAATCAGTCTTGTCCAGCCTTTGGAGGATCATGTGGGTGTCATATGGTATCCTATGGGGATGATGGAATAAGGAACTACTAGGAGCAGTACCGGGTTTACCATGGTGTAAGTGGTGTCATGGCAACGGGACCAGAGTCAGAAGGGGCCCCAGCCAACCCGATCTCCCAGCCAGCTGAGACGGCCAGGAAAGCTGCCTCTGCTCCACCCCTGCCCTGTCTCTTCCTGCACCTGCTCTGTCCTGGCCCTTCCCCCACTCTACCCCTTCTCCTAAGCAACATCCTGGGGGACTGCAGCAGGGGTCAGGTGCACCCTGTACTCACTGGGCGGTGGGAAGTGGAGCGACCCAGCCTGCTCTGCAGGCGAGTGCAGGGAGGTGGTTTCCCCCTTGTCCCCCAAGTCTGGCAGCCAGGGGAGCAGAGCGGTCTGGGTCTGGGTCACTCCACTTCCCACCGCCCAGTGAGTGTGGGGTTGGGCCTGCCCTACAAGCACTGGGTGGCAGGGAGTGGAGCAATGCAGTGCCAGCCTGCTCCCCTGGCTTGTGCTGGGGGGTGATTCCCCCTGCCCCCCCAAGTCTGGGGAGGAGATGGAGCAGTGGGAAAGGGGCATGGGATGGGGGAGGCAGGGGGAAAGAGGCAGTGGGGAAGGAAGGGGCATGGGATGAGGAAGAGAAGGGGATAGGGGAAGTTGGGGCCTAGCATGCGGATCCCCTTAGCAGCAGCAGGGGCTCCCTTGTTATGCAGACCCATCAAACTCTCACCCTTACAAACCCCACCTCCCCTTCATCTGTACCATCCCGATGAGCCCCCCCCGACACCCTCCCCACTGAGCCCCAGCTGCCTACACCATGACCCCCACCCAAATGAACCCCATCTCCCCTGCACCCAGACCCTCCTGCTGAGCTCCAACCTCTTCCACTTGGTCCCCCCTGCTGACTCCCATTGCCCCTGCACCTGGAACCTCCCTGTGCATCCAGATCCCCCACTGAGCTGCCTGCAGCCAGACTGCCCCACACAGAACCCTCTTACCCCTATCTGGATCCCCCCAAACTTAGTCCCTCTGCATTTGGATCCTGCTGCCAGGCTGAGCCTCCCTGCCCACATCTGGTGTGCCTGGCACAAAAAGGGGCAGGGGCCCAGGGTGTTTCTGTGGCAGGCATAGCCCTTGTGCTGTATCAGGGTCAGGTTCAGCCTCACTGCCAAGTCTCTGTCCCAGGGGGGTGGGGGAGGCTGCAGGGTATTCTCCCACCTCCATGCAGCCAGTGGCCTGTGTTCCCCACTGCGATGGTGGGGGTGCCATTGTTTAAAAAAAAATGCAGAATTTGAAAATATGCACAGAATTTGATGCAGAATTCCTTCAGGAATATGGGGCGCTGTACAGCTGTGATGGTGGGACTGTGAAGAGGGTGCTGGACAGTAAGAGATCTGTAGGTGGGGGAGCTGGCAAGGGAGTATGATGTGCAGGGTGCTGTGCAATTGTGGTGGGAAGTCAGCAGGAGGGGTGTCTGGATAGCGGGTGCTGGGCATAGTGGGTCCAGGGGCTTTGGATCTATGGGGAAGGTCTCTGGGTGACAGGGCACTGGGCAAGGGGACAGTGTGGAAGGGGCATACTAGCAGCGCAGGGCTGGGCGAGCCAGTGCGCATCTAGCCGTTGTGGGTTTGTAAGCAGTGCCCTTGTGCTGGGCTGAGTGGGGCCACTCCCACTGCACCTTATTGCCCCCAACCGGCCCCTTGCTCTGTGGACCACTCTTCCATCACATGCCCTATTTTCCCCAGTGGGGGCCCACAAAATGTTAATCTGGCCCTAACTAGGAGGGTTGTCCTTTCCACTCCTCAGTTGTGGGAAGGAACCACAGTGTTTCCAATGCAACACTTATCAGAGGGGTAGCCATGTTAGTCTGGATCTGTAAAAAGCAACAAAGAGTCTGGTGGCATCTTATAGACTAGGGGTCAGCAACCTTTCAGAAGTAGAGTGCCGAGTCTTCATTTATTCACTCTGATTTAAGGTTTTGTGTGCCAGTAATACATTTTAAAGTTTTTAGGCGTTCTCTTTCTTTAAGTCTTATAGTATCTAACTAAACTATTGTTGTATGTAAAGTAAATAAGGTTTTTAAAATGTTTAAGAAGCTTCATTTAAAATTAAATTAAAATGCAGAGCGCCCCCAGACTAGTGGCCAGGACCTGGGCAGTGTAAGTGCCACTGAAAATAAACTTGTGTGCTGCAGGTTGCCTACCCCTGTTATAGACTAACAAATATATTGGAACATAAGCTTTTGTGGGTGAATACCCACTTCGTCAGATGCATGTACACTGGTATCTTAAAAAAAGAATTACTTCCAGCACATGATCAGAAGTTTTTCTTACAGTAATATATTATGTGCATATAATAATAGATCTTTCAGAAAAAGTAACTATTTTAAGAATTTGATGAAAACACATAACTGAAGGAAAAAATCTTTTCCCCCAAAAACTTTTGAACCCATTTTACTCAGAACAGCAATTTGAAAATAAACACAGAGTAAAGAACACTTCAAACCATGTGGAAAAACAAAGTGTTTTTTTGTTTGTTTGTAGGTTAAAGGTTTTCTTAAGCTTGTCTGTTCTTGGTATCAGTGCGCATGTCCACATCCTGTGTCATTTGCTATATAAAATTAGTGGCCTTTCAGACATTGGATATCCTGGGCATGAGAGACTATGCAAAAGATACACCATAATGATATATTATGCAATATACATAAAGGAAATAGCTGAAGTTGACCCTACTTATGGAGACAGTTTTCTTTCTACACAGTGTGATCCTTTGGGAGCCCAGTATAAAAGCGTATGGGCCAATTTCTGTCCTGCTTTAAAACTAGGATTAAGGCTAATTTAATAACTTTTACGCAATTATCCTTTAAAAAGTTAAATCAGTATTGAAACTGAGACCCTTATGTTGGCTGCCTATGCTTGGGGGTGGGAGGGAATCTGCCACCAATGACATGCTTAAATGCTGACTTAAATTTTTAAATGTGTGGCTATAATAAAATTTTAGTTGTTTCCAGACTCTTAAATGGTGAGAAGTATGTTATGATATTTCTGTCTAAGGTACTTACGTGGCCCTCATAACTGGGGGTAGCCAGAAACTCACAATCTTGATTGTATTTTTCCTCAGAACACTTGTGAGGTAGGAAACTATTATCCCCATTTTACAGATCAACTGAGGCACAGAAAGGCTAGATGACTTGCCCCAGGTCACACGTGAAGATTTTGGTAAAGTTCTAGGTTAGCTCTCTACCCACAGGACTCTCTTTCCTCTTTTGTTTTGAGCACAGTGGGTGCAATCAAATGCTATTTGTTCCTGCTTTTATTGTGCAGTACTTCAGTTTCTAATTGCATTTTGGATTATTAGGAGAGCTGCTTATAGAGATGTGGTGAAAGTTTCATCGATATCCCTCAGGAGGTTATAAAGGATGTCCCTGTATACATGAACAAAGTGCTCTGCATATCCCTGACATCCCCTGCCCACCTTCATACCCAACAGGGGAATGAAAAGCACATGCAAACTCTACCTCTGTTTGTTTGTTAAATGATTGCCTCTCCATAGGAGTAAAACAATGAAAAGTTGATTACTCATGTTTTGTTAACTTGGGGATGGGCTGGATGTCATCTTTAAATCTAAGCATGTGTATCTGAGGTACCTTCCCCTTCAGTGAGCTCATCTGTGATCGTCTGGTGGGATTGGCTAGACTGTGGCGGAGTCTTGAACGGGTCCTGGCTCGTGGCATGGCTGGAGCACCCTGGCATCTCTTTCCCTCTCCTCACCCCAAATCATACCAGGGTGTGTGTCTCGTTTCCTCAGAGTTATCCATGGTTGTCTGTGGGGTCTCCGCTAAGTATGGCATGTGGCTTGTAAAAGCAGCACATCTGTGGTTTAGTACCAGATTGATTTATGTCCTTGGCCTTGTGGTATGCCTGAGGCAATTCCTTGTCTTCCACATGGCACTGCTGCTGTTCCCTGTGGTACCCCTTTGCCTGCATCCTCCATGCAATCTTTGCAGTTTCTACAACAGGTCTGTAGCTGTGCCTGCACTCCCTCTTCTCATAGGTCCAGGGGATCCAATATTTCCTGTCTGCTCCAAGCAGGAACACATCTGGTGTTTGGAGCTGGTTGGTTGGTTGGTTAGTTTGCATGTAACAAGGGAGCACCGTGTTCTTGCCATACTGGGAAATCAGGAAAAGGCATTTCCAAAAATACACAGGAGGTTTTTAAGGCGAATGTGTGGCTTGAGGGCTCCGTGACCCCTGGACAATGGAGTTCATAGTTGTGACCAGAATAGTCATTGTCACAGGAAATGTGGTATTGTGGGACATCTGTTGGAGAACCGCTAGGGTCAACACAGATCATTTTCACTTGGCCAACCTCGGTAAGTTGACCACGACTCTGCACTTTTTGGGGAAGTGGTTTTACTGCATCCCTGAAACAGAGCACTTAGCTGGAGACAAGTTTGAGTGTAGACAAGTATACAAATAGCTCCATACATCAACCTAACTTTGTGGTGTAGACCGGGCTGTAGAATGTGAGGTAAAAAAATTCAAAAGGATAGAACTGGAGTATAGATTCTAGACCAGCTAGTTCTTATAAAAAATTATTGGCCTTTGGTTTGAGAGAATGGCTTCTGAAGCAGATATATCTGTCACTTCAGAGTTGGGTAGCTGGAGAATGGTGGCTTCTGGCCAGGTGCCCAGCTCTGAAGGCATCGCCACTGCCAGTAGCAGTGCAGAAGTAAGTGGCATAGTATGAGAGGGTCATTGCTTTTGGGGGGCCGGGCTGACTTTATGGATGGGCGACCACCCAGGACACTGTGGTATTGCCTCCCCCCCTTCCACACAGCCAGGCTAAGGCCTCTTTAGCCCTTGAGCACTGAACCCAAAGCTGGGGAGGGACAGGGCTGGGGTGCCACGGCCAAAGGCTCCTACCATGCACCAGACTCCCAGCCAGGCTGGGCAGGGATGGGACTACTTTCCCTTCATAGTAACTCCTGGGGCTGAGTCAGACCCACTTCCAGGAAGCTCTGCAGCTGCTGGATGGGAGCCCAGCTTTGAAGGCAACGCAACCGCCAGCAACAGCACAGGTGACGTGGTATGGTATTGTCACCCTTACATTTGCACCACAATAGCATATGATGCCACCCTCACTTCTGTGCTGCTGCTGGTGCTGCCTTCAGAGCTGGGTGACCGGAGAGCGACAGCTTACATTTCAACTGCTCTGTAGTTCAGTGATTGAAAATGCTGCTTCGCATCGTAGCTGCGTTTCTCAACTTCCTTGTTTTGCATAAAACCTGTCAGTGTGCCTATTGTAATTTCTAAATCCTCCATATGAATTCTTAACAAGCTGTGGAAATCCTGACTAGTAAGCTTTCAGTTAAACCATTAATATCATTTTCCACCTGAGTTGCAGATTAATACGGAGATGACACAATCACATTCTGTTTGACAATTTGCTAAAGTAATCTTCTCTTATCCATATCTGTTGATCTATGCTTGGCATTGGTTTCCTATAAATTAAATGATTTAGTTAGGAATAGTTCCCTTTTTTGCTAAGGTATGTGTGTATATATTTGAAATTTTAAAATATAAGACAAACTAAGTTTTGCCTCTAACTACAATGCCATTATTAATGTGTTTTTTTTATTTCACTTAAATCTTTCCTGCTTTCCAGGAGTGTAGTTCAGTCTTATTGGTTAACTGTTTGTACATCTGTGAATAATAGTAAGCTCCTCTTCCTCCTCTGTCCCCCATCTTCCAGTTGTAGCAGTGTATAAGAGAATATTGGCTTTTATATTTGTTCGTTGTAGGCAAAGTTATAAGATCCAACATTTATATAGTATACATACCATGAATTAGTCTTTTAAAAAAGGGATATATTATCTTAAAGTAGGATTGGTCTAGGTATCTTTCTGTTTTAGTGATGTGATTGCATGTATCTGTTAAAATAACTATTTCAAATTAGTGATGCTAGATAATTGGGACTATTTAATATCACATCAAGGATTAGTCACCTACTCCAGGAAAGTGTACTAATCTGGATTAAATCATTGGAGCATGCTGTAGAACAGGTGGGCAGTAATTTGCATTCACTTTTTAGTGACTTTTAAGAAAGTACAACAAATTAAAATTTTAAAAGCAACCATGGTTAAATCCTGGTCCTGTAGGCAAGGATAATATAAAAGGATGTTGTGTGAGTAACCCTGTGCAGCTGGAGGGATTTCATCTCTAAAAAACTCCAAGTAGGGTCCAGAGCCACCTTGCTACAAATTTAATAACTCACTGAACCAGATCAGCATTATCCTACTGAGCTGTGGGGAGCACGAATCATACAAAGAGAACTGCCAAGTGGCCGCATGGACCTCTACATACTTTCCTCAGGCTACTATAAAAATTAATATATAGTGATCAACTACTACAGCATTCAGTAGAAGGGGTGTTGCTGTCTGTACTGTTTTTTAGTAATATTTAATGCAGGGTCTTTAACCTTCATGGGTTAATGGCTTGAACCTAACTGTTCCCACATCCTGGAATTTAACTGTAATTAATACATCCAGCCAGCCTGGTAGACATGTAAAAATAGGAGAGGAGGGCAATAGATTTGACTTACCTGTTTTTAGTGTTACCTCATTGTCCCACCTTTATTTTGGTGTATTATATAGGCATACTATTAAATTATCATTCTGTGTCCATCGCTATAGTGTCACAACACCTACATATTTTTAAGGACAGTTAATGGGAATAGAACTTAAAGCTACTTGTCTCTCAACCTTGTGCTTAGCTCACTAGTCTACAAGGCCTTTGTCCTTGCATGCTCTCTCTAAATATAAAAACTAAACAAATCTGTTTTTAATGGTTTTGCTAGTTGTCGTTTATCAATGTCATGATTGTTTATGAAATTCTAACTCTAGTCTTTATTACTGTTGAAGTTTTAGAGTGCTTCACTTCTTTAGGAAGTAGGGTGTTAACTGTTGACTGACGGGACTGGGCTGTCTCCCACCAACAAAGCAAGGGAAATACACTCAGTAATATTGGGGGATTTTGAAACAGGAGGGGGAAAAGAAACACTGAGAGGTTCATTTCTCTGTATCCATAGTCACATCTATTGAATACAGACTGGCTGTTCAAATGTCACTATTCTTTGAAATAGAGTAGAGAAGAGACCACATCTTCCAAAGTAATGCGTCAGCATGATGTGATGCTTGTCCCCATGCTCAGTGAGTGCAAGGACTTGTAAACAAACTGAACCTATTTGCATATAAATAAGTACATTGTAATCAAGTTGCAAATCTGATGAAATGCAAATCTGCGGTAAAAAAAAAAAAATAATTTCATCTGCTTTAGGATTATACAGCATCTTCAGCACCCTCTCTATGGGAATGGTCTGGGATTTGTGACAAGCCAATCCTCCTGAACTAGCAGGAGGATTTGCTTTTTGGTTATTGCATGTTAAGTACAAAGAGTATGCTAATATTACTTGAATGGTTAAGCTTAATAATATTGTATCCAATATATTCTGAGGCCTTGTAAACCTACATATGCAACAGGATGTCTAGCAGCATTTACCTGTAACACTTATAGAACGTCCTGTTTTCAAAGTGTTGTACAATTTTGACTTTTCTCTCTAAACTTCAATTTACTTCTTGGTGACAGTCTTTTAGGTTTCTATTCCTAGTGAGAAATCTTAAATAGAAAATTGTTACAGGAAATATTTAAAATTTTACCCTTCATTTTAAAAAGTGATACAGAGACTTAGGACCCTAAGTCTCATTGAAAGTGGGAGTTAGGCTTCTAAGTGACTTGGGACTTAGTCTTCTAAATCACTTAGGTACTTTTGAAAATATTGTCCTAAATCACCAGAATCAGGTACACTTATCAAATACGTTATTAATTCTAGTGCTAATCATATAGGATTTCTGTCTGTCTCTTCAGTATTTTCTTCTTCCTAGCCTGCTGTCCACCTGCCTGACTCCAGTCTACTACTTTTGCTTCCCAAAGTAATCAGTTTCTTCCCTCAGTGGTGACATTAAATCTTGAATCAATCCTAACCACTTGCAGGAAGATGCATAATTAAATGACACTTGCATTTTTCTTCATACAAGAAAAAATTATTAACAATTGCAATTAAATTGGAAAAAAGAATACATGTGCAATATGAAGCCATACACATAATGCCATAACATAACCTACATTTATTTCTAGGGAGGCAGTGTGGCCTTGAGATAGAGTACTGGACTTAAGGAACCCTGGGTTCTATTCACCGTGTGCCACTTTCCTGCTGGGTGACTTTAGGAAAGTCGCTTCCCTTCCTGTGTCTTGGTTTCCCCATCTGGAAAATGGGGGTGATAATTGCCTCCTTTGCAAAGCACTTTGAGGTCTATAGATAAAAAACACTGTATAAGAGCTGGGGGTTGTTTGTATGTTGTAAGAGCTAAGAAAGGAACCTAAGCAAAGAGGAAATAGAAACAAACTATAGGAAACGAGAGAATGATGACACAACAAACATAGCATGTCAGATAGAAGAAATACCATGCAGAACCTGGAAACTTGTAATATAGCAAAGACATCTGTCTCTAACTCTCTCCAGCACTTTTTTACCAGATTCATCAACAGAACTCTGTGTATATATATCACCATTCCATACCTACCCCTCAATCAGCTCTGAAAATAAGTACCAAATGCCACAGATGTTTTCTTCCCTTCTGTTCTGTGTTGTTTTCTAGAGCTGCTGCCCTATCGTTCCTCTCCAGTCCCAATTTGTCTTAATGAAACAGTATCACCACTTTTTTATCCTCTGGTCTTCCGCAGTTGAACAAAAAATTGGACTTCACCAAGTATTGTCTCTGTTCAGCTTTCCCATCCTTTCTCTGGAATATCTTATTTCTGTGAAGCTGATAATACTTAACATTAGGGCCAGACCCTTGCCTGTAATTTCAGAATCTTATGAATGAGCAGCAAAGAGTCCTGTGGCACCTTATAGACTAACAGATGTATTGGAGCATGAGCTTTCGTGGGTGAATATCCACTTTGTCAGATGCAGCAACACAAACATTTATAGTAATGTTCAAGTGCACAGGAAGTGGAAAGTGAAATTCTGGAAATGCAGGTATTTAAAGTGCAAAGCTTGGTGTGGGCAGTCTTAAATAGATGTAAAACTGGAACTTGGTTTGTAACAATTTAGCTCTGGGGTAAATTTTTCAAAAGTGCCAAAGAGATTTAGAAACATGTCTCCCCTTTTTAAAAGTCACTTGGGCACTTAGGGTACATCTACAGTGCCAAAAAACAAACCCTGCAGCAGCAAGTCTCAGACTGGATCAGCTGACTCAGGCTTGCATTACAGGGCTTAAAATAGGAGTGCAGACATTCCTGTTGGAGCTTGGGTTCTAAACCTGGCGGGAGGCATGTGTCTCAGAGCCTGAGCAAGATATTCTAGCAGGAATATCTACACTGCTACTTTTAGCCCCAAAGCCTGAGCTTGTCAGCTGACTCATGTTCTGAGACTCACTGATGTAGTGGGGTTTTCAGTGTAGACATACCCTTAGGAGCCTAAGTCCCTTCTGCGCTTCTGGAAATTTTACCCAAGTCACTAAAGTATCAACTTACTGTTGAAAACAGATTTAAATCTGATTAATATTATCCACATAGGGGTTTAGATCATTTAATTAGGTTTAAAATCAGACCTTTAGTTAAACTTGTGCAAATTTGGTTTTTAGTCTAAAGTCATAATTGACCAGTACATTTCCATTGCCCATACAGAGATGCAGAAAAGAAAAATAAATGAGATTTTGTAAATTCTTTGTTTCAGTAAACAGAGGCATTGTGTGAAATATTTAAATTTGTTTTATGAAGTATGTTTTTACATACTTTGTCTCTACAGGCAAAACATTCACTTTTGGCCACTTTTTTATTAGTGACTGAGTTTACTGAATATCACGTTGTTTAATAAAATTCCAGTGGTGGAATGCAGAAAATTAACAGGGTTGCCAGGGAAAAAAATAGAAGCTCAGCAACAAAGGCCATTCTGTGACTTCAGTGTTTGTATTTGTTCATGGCTCTTATTTTTCTTTTTTTTGCAGCTTGAGGCTAGGCAAAGACATAAGTTTTGTAGGGTATTCATAATTCACTATAGTGCTTTTGTATCTTTTTTCCCCATTTAGGACTTTAGCAACGATTGCATAGTCCGAAGGAGCTGAAGGGCAGATAGGGAAATGTATTTTTCTGTCAATCAAGATTTGCTTTTATTGAAGAATGCAGTGTTGCTCAAAGGAAAGAAAATGAAGCATTCAACACTGCATTCCAAATACTTCCTTTAAAAAAAAAAACGAGAAGGAAAAAAAAACTATTTCTTTTTCCATTCTCTGCCAGAGACAGATCACTTAAACTCTTGAATTACGACATCTGTCTGTATCTAAGGGGCCTCACTCGCCCAGCCTCCTTATTTGTTTCTCTCTCCAGCAGATGGATCAGTTCTCTAGCTGGCTGGAGGCTGCCCTTCTAGAAGAATCCAACAGTATCTCAGGTGCAAACTCAGACTGTGAACTAGCCAGAAGGAAAGAGGAGGAAGTTAGATTTGTTCAGGCTGATATAGTCAGGGTCCTCCTATACATAGTTTTATAGCTAGAGCTTGCACCAGAGGCATCACCATTCCTAGAGTTCCTGTACTCACATACAGTGGTCAATAATTCTAGTGGCTAACAGCCACGGTCAAGCCCAATTCCATGTCTGGTACCCTCAGAATCAAAAAAGGGTAACATCCAGGATTGGTGATTGAGTTCCTACTTAAGACTTGGACCATTAAAACTGAACTCTGGAGAATACTGTAAAGTGGAGAGCACCACCCAGCAATCAATTTCTATAGAGGTTTCTCAATTTGGATAGCCAGTAAACTTCACAGCATGTAGAGATGCAGGCTTCATCTCCCATTCCTTACTACTATTGCACAGTTAACCTCTTCCTGTATAGAAGGTGGAATGGCAGCTGTGTGGTACGTTAGAGATTGCACTGACGAAGATTCAACTTGCTGGCTGTGACCTGTGGTTAATTCCAGGTCCTCCTGAGTTTCTGTTGCGCCCTTTCAGGAACTTCATAGCTAGCCCATGCTGCCGTTAAACATATTTTCTAGTACTGTGGCAAGAAAGGGCACAGTAAGACCTGACTATAACAACATAAAAAATAACTTGTCTACAGACTTCCCAAAACTTTAGCTATGCAGTCTCATTTATCCCTAATGTTTGAGTAGAACATTCAGATAAAAAATTCACAACACATGGACAAGATCAATAAAATACCTTGCCATCATAGATGCTGGTTATTCAAGATTCTAGACTGGTTATGTTAATTTTTTTCTACTACAGAATAGAGATCACAGTCCAAAATGTCTAGAAGTAAAACTAGGATTCCAAAATCTTGTAATTCCTTCACTGATTAATTTAAAACAAAAATCTGAAAAAGGCATTTGCGCAGCAATTTAGGTAATTCTAATTATGGATATTAGCCTGACTAAATTGAAGAAGCTTTCTGGGTGGTTAGTTTACATATGGTGACTTGCTTCCATCTTGAAGAAAACCATTTAATATCAATGTTCAGGGTTTAAAAGAAATTAGAAATAGTTTGGCTTTGCATTAAAGTTTTAGGGCATGGAGTCTAAGTCCATAATTTATTTCATGTAGAAGTGATGCTAGCTATCATATACAGAAAGCATGATACATATTAAGAGAAGGGTTGCCAACTTTCTATTTGCAGAAAACAGAACACACTTACCCCTCCCCTTCTCCAAGGCCCCATCTGTGTTGACTCAATCCCCCTTCCCTCTGTCGCTTGCTCTCCCCCATGCTCACTCACTTGATCATTTTCACCAGGCTGGGGCAAGAGGTTGTGGTGTGGGAGGGGGTGAGGGCTCCGGCTAGGGGTGTGAGCTCTGGAGAGTGGGTTTGGGGATGATAGGTTTGGGGTGCAGGAGGGGGGCTCAGGACTGGGGCAGGAGGTTGGAATGCCAGAATGGGTTCCGAGCTGGGGCAGGGGTGCGGGAGGGAGTTTAGGTATGGGGAGGGATCTAGGGCTGGGACAAAGGGGTGAGGTGTGGGAGGGGGTTTGGGCAGCGCTTCAAGCGTTTTCTGGGAAGTGGCCAATATGTCTCCTAGGCAGAGGCGCACAGCGAGGGGGCTCTGTGCGCTGTCCCTGCCTGCTGGCACCACCCTGCTGCTCCCGTTGACTGTGGTTCCTAGCCAATAGGAGTTGTGGAGCAGGTGCTTGGGGAGAGGGTCTGCATGTGGAGCCCCCGTGACCACCCCGTGCCTAGCAATCAGAGGGATATGCTGGGAGCAGTGCAGAGTTGGGAAGGCACCCTGCCTGCCCCACTGCGGGCAGCCAACCAAACTTTTAATTGTCTGTTCAGTGATGAAAAGGGACCCTGGTGAGTCAAGTCCGTAACTGAGCTTTCCAGTTGAAATCCAGATGCCTGGCAACCCTAATTAATAGTCAGGGGTTGTTATACAGTGGGAGGGAAATAGTTTCTAATGACTGGGAGCACTAGCTAAAGTGTTATACTAGCCAAGAATTTTTGAACTTCTAATGAACAAGAAATTCTAGCAATAGATGTTTGATGTAGGAGGAAAATGCAAGATTCCTTTGTAGCGTGGATATGCTTTTTCATTATCTTGATGTCAGAGACTGCTGTTACGTAAGATCAGTAACAATATAAGGAACAGAAAAGTAAAGAGAATTGGGTTTGAAAATCTACTTTAGATATCTGCTGGTGACCCAGGTCAACATTCAATAATCCATATTTTTAAAAGATGAAGTGGACATAAGGATTTTAGTTTTGACAGCTTGGCTTTCAAGCTACTCTAATTCTGAATATCTCTTCTTTTCACTGTAAGTTAGTCTTCAAAAAGAACTCTGGCCAGATGGAGATGTTGGTATGTTTATAGAAGCTGGCTGAACTGCTTTTGTAATAACATACTGGGCCAGAAGAGAAGAAGGAAAATTACAACTTGTAGAAATTTCTTTTAGGCTGTGAAATTCTGGGTGGAGACTAGGAGAGGAATTTTCAAAGTCACCCAAGTGACTTGGGACAGAGGCTTCTAAGTCATGTAGGTGCTTTTAAAGTATTTTTATCCTTTTATCTGATTTGTCTGAAGTGTTGTGCACACTAATATTGCTATATGAATAATATGCTTGTGATTTGGTAACTTCTGCCTTTTTTTAATCTCTTCTGATTAGATAACTTTGCATTTGTAGGTTCAATATTAGGTTAGAATTCTCCAAATGATTATTTCTTTATTCTGTGTGACGTAAGATTTTCTTGATGGATCCTGTTGCACAGTCAAAGTCTTAGTTAATTCAGTAACAAGCCCCAGATTCAATGGACACCTTTGCTCTTTCCTCTAAACCTATAGGTGCTGTAACAGGATCTAGACTCACCATCACTGGTGTCTCCTGCTAGTTGCTTTGGGAATTAGCTCTTGTCAGCTGTGGCATACCTTCTGCACGTGGTGTCTCACCCATTGTCTGCTCTACTGATTTGGGAACCGTGTTGCTCCCCATTCGGTGGTGTCTGCTTCCCCACTCTCACCCACTTCCCAGGGGGATGGGGTGGGTAACAACAGTCCTTTTGGCTTGCTCCTGCCTCAGTGACCAGTCACAACCCCAAAGTCTAGCTTCTCGCCTCCGGGACAAGTTTAAGTCAGTCTCAGCCACACTCCTCCACGGCCAGGTGCAGTACAAGGGGAGGACCCAGGCCAATCTCCTACTCTGGGTCCTGTCCCAGGGACCCTCTAGTGGCATCCTCTCTACCCTTCTTCTCTCCCCTTGTCTGACTGTCCTCCCTGGGCCACTTCCCCTTGGCCCCCTGCACCTTCTCAGTCTTTCTAGTCAGGGGCTGCAGCCTGGCAGGTAATGGACTAGAGTTCTCTTCTGCTTCACCTCCTTACCTCAGGAGCCAGTCCTCCTCCCTTGCTAGTCAGGGAGAGACTCCCCTCTCCTTTCCTAGGCAGCCTTTATATAGGACTCAGCCTGGCCCTGACTGGCTGCCTCTTTCTTTGCCCTGATTGGCTCTCCACAGGCCTTTGCTGATTGGCTGCTGGTCTACACAGCCTCTCTGGTCTGTTCCAGTCCTTTTTCTCATAGAGTGGGGCAGCCACCCCACTACAGGTGGGTTTTCCCATCTCAGTTATGGCTTGTAGTTCCTTATTCAAGTCTTTAATTGAAGATGGTTTCAGACATTGCAAAAGGATAACAATCAACGACTTGTTAAGGATGTTATAAAAAAGTTGAGACTTTAAAAAGAAGGAATCCCCCGTCTTCCACTCGATCCAAAAAAGGAAAACAAACTCCTCCCAAAAGACCTAGGTTTTGTTTTTCACAAGCCTTCATAATCTCAAAATGCTTTGCTCACTTAGCATCAAATTAAAAACATATTGTAGACTAGAGACCGCACCCATTAAGAAATTCCTGTTGTAAATGAGCCTTTCAGAAAGTTAGAGGATGGCCAAAATTCCATTATATTGGAGAGTGTCTAGCAGCCCTAGCTGTGGAATTGCTCATAACAAAGATTTGTATGGTTTGCATTACATGATGGAAAATCCTGTGTGCTACTATTGGCGGCTTGATTATCTCTCCACTTTCTTTGATACGCACCCCAAATCCTTGATGTTGCTTCTGTCATCACCCTTGTGCTCCAGTAGGGTAGTACTTCCTTAGGATCCATCAAGGCCACTCCTGAATTGGCCAAATGGATTGTCAAGATCTGACATCAAGGGTTCCCCCTGTTTTGCGGGGGGAGGGCAATGAATTACAACTTCCTGTCTTCCTAAATCTCAGGAGACCAAACCTGGTTTTTTTATGCATAGATTTACAAAAGATTACAGTTAGGCTGGCACAGTGCTGCTAACATATTGTAGGAAAAAGAATGCTTAAATATTTAATATGGGCAGCAGATTTTTGTGTGTGTTTTTTGTTTTTTCTTTTGGTGACAGCAAGATTCACTGCAATACAAACAATATTGATACATGAAAAAATATAAATCCTGTTACTACTTTTTCTTTAATTGCACCTCTCTCTTTGGAACAGTACTACTTTTACTGAGTATTTACACAAAGAAACCTTTTTGTATAGGCAAATGTTATACTTGACTAACATGATTTCTTTGAGCCATGGATCCTATAATTGCTCACTGATTAAACTGGTTAGTCTTTATGAAACTGCTCTTGAAATAACTTGTTTATTACAGAACTTGAACAGTTCAGAATTTCATTCATTTTCATTCCCATTTTTAATAACTGCCATAAGATTATTTTATCAGAATTTGAAAGTTAATTTCCTCAGATGATGTCCAAATTGTTTGATAGTCAAGCCTTATGTACGTGTGGAAACCAAACTATTGCTGAAAATGTTTCTCATTAATGACTATTGAAAGCTATCTAAGTGCTTGTGCAAATCTGACTCAATACCATCTCAGAAAACGACTGAGACTTTCAAGGGTCAGGGGAGAAATGCCCAGTCTTTAAAAAGAGATGCCTAGTGATTTCTAGTTTCATGTATTCTTTCTTACACTTTTTTTTTTTTTTTGGTAACCATATGTATTTGTATGTGAAGTCCGATAATTACCGTAGTGAAAGTCCTCTCGGCTTTTATTTTTTTTATTTTATTGTGAAACCTTGACTCGGAGCTTTCCCCTACTACTATGTATCTAGTTACTAATAATTATTTGTTACAGCAGTGCCTAAAGATCCCAACTGATTTGTTCTGTTTTGTAGAGCACAGTGGGTCATGGTCTATGACTAGGGCTCCGTGGCACTATGGTAATACAAATGATCATAATTGGGGATTGGTTGATTGTGCCAAACACCGTACAGTGCTTACTAACAGTTTTGTTTGCTGCCTAGAAGAGTTTATACTCTACATATCTAACAGACAAAGGACAGGGAGTGGAAACCAACACAGGAGGGTGAAGTGACTTCACCCAGGATCAGTGGGAGAGTGAGGGATAGAACCCCACATCTTCTGAGTCACAGTCCAGTCTACTGGGCCACTCTGCCCTTTTTATTTTAATCCTCCACCTCCAAATTTAAATCTTTCCTAAAGGAAAAAAAATCACATTTTAAAGTAATCGGATCCAGCTAACTTGCATCCAAGAGTTTTTAAAAAAACTGGCTGAGTTGCCTGCTAGACGGGTAATGTTGATTTTCAATGAGTTTTGGAACTGTGCGAAAGTTCCAGAAGACTGGAAGAAAGCTAATGTTCCACCAATATTTAAAAAGACGGTCAACACTCTGTAGTCTGTGTTCACTCCTTGTAGTTCAGCCAATCCTCACCAGCGGCTCCGAAGCTATGCCAACAAGCCCACTTCCTCAGTCTTTCTATAGTTAAGAGAGAATCCCTTGTGATTTTTAGAGAGGGTTATTGCACAAACAGTACTCTGACCTCTAACCTGTTACTATAACACAATATTTAAAAAGTGTAAAGAAGATGATCCAGGTAATTATAGTCATGTCAATCTGACATTGATTCCGGGCAGAATAATGGAGCAGTTGATATGGGACTTCATTAATAAAGAATCAAAGATAATTTAATGCTAATCAATATGGTTTGATGGAAAATAGGTCTGGTCAAACTATCTTGGTATCATGTATGTTTGTTTGTTTGTTGAGATAACAACAGATTTGATAAACTACCGACATGAGGAACAAATATTTGATGATGGGCTCTTCATTCCATCAGACAGAGGTATAACAAGATCCAATGGCTGGAAGCTGAAGCTAGACAAACTCAGACTGGAAAAAAGGTGTACATTTTTAACAGTGAAGGTAATTAACTATTAGAACATTTTACCAAAGATCATGATGTGTTCTCCATCCGCTGACAATTTGAAAATCAGGATTCAATGTATTTTTTTTTTTTAAAGATATGCTCTGTTTCAAATGGAATTATTTTGGGAGAATTGTGTGGACTGTGTTATACAGAAGTTCAGACTAGGTCATAGTGATCCCTTTTGACCTTGGAATCTTTTTTTTTTAAATCTTTCTGAAGATTTCAGTATGCCTTTCTGGAATTTACTCACATGAAGCTATGAAACAAACCATCTCACATATACAGTGAAAGGGCTTGAATCCAAAACTAAAGTTTGGTGTCCATTAAAGTAGTCAAAAAGCAGAATTAAATGTTGTGTTATAGTAACAGTTTAGAAGTCAGAGGTTTGTGCAATAACCTTCTTTAAAGATTGCAAGGGATTCTTTCCTAATCATAGGAAGGCTGAGGAAGTGGGCTTGTTGACACAACTTTGGAGCCACCAGGGAGAGTTGGCTGAGATACAAGACGTAAGCGCAGACCAGAGATGGTTGACTTTCTGTAGGTTTGGAAAATGATGTAGTAGTAGTAGTTAACTTTAAATGTTAGGTAAGATAACCAAATGGTCAGGTACAAAATGTAAGTGACCACTAATGCAGGTTGTACAGGACAGTACACTAGCCATTACTTTTTAAGGAATGTTTTTCTATATTTTTTTTCTGTTAAAACAAATTCCCATACCAATCATATTTTTATAGCTAATCTCCTACCAACCAGTGAAGACATTCGCTTGCCCCCTACCCCAAATAAAGATGGATGTTTCTCTGTTGCTTGGTTCTGTATTTGCATTTTATTTATGTTGTGCTGTCTTGCGGTTTTGCTCCAGGTAATAAGTCCAACTTTATCAGTTTTGTGTTTTTATAGGCTTCAGGCTTAGTCTTGCTCTGCAGTACCTGATGGGTACCTCGAGGTTTCTTGTCAAGTCAGCAAGTGCAGTGCCTGATTTTCCAAGATACATGACAATGTAGGCAGACTATCAGAGAAAAGAACTAAGCCCTTGAGTTTTTATCTGAATTTTACTTATAAAAACAGTATCAAGTTACATCTTAAAGTATTTATTTTACTTGCCATTGTTCATGGGTCACTCTTACACTCTCCTGACAATAACTCTTTTCTGTCAGTATTGCCTCCGTTTAAACACTGTCAGTCTGTATTTGTTTTTATAGAGCTTCAGTTGACATGGCTTTTCTGTTCATTTCCTCCTTTGTGTTCCAACATTGGGGATGACAGCACAGGTCAGAGTGGTGTTCGTTAGTAAACTTGCTTCAGAGCCAGTAAAGAGAGCACAACTTTTTCAGTAACAGGCGCCATGTAATAATGACCACTATCTTGTATTTCTGTAATATTCCAGTTAGGTTATAGGCATTTTGAGAGGTCACATTGTGGGCTTAAACCCCTGGAGTGGTGGTGGTGGTTATAGTACTAGTATGTTGGTTGGTGGTTGTTTGGAGGGAAGATGAACTTGAAAAATCTTTTTTTAATCCTGAACAGATTTTTGTGCATGTTCTTGCTGAGCAGTTGTTTACATTTTGAGGTTACTGATTAAAAACTCTGGATCCAAAATAAATAATATGTTTCAATATTATTGTAGCATTTAGAGGTTCTTGTCATGGATCAGGACTCTGTTGCACTAGGTGCTGCATAAACATGATGGCTGCCAAGTGTCAGTATAATTTAAAAGTTAGTCTAAGGGGCCTGATTCCAACAGTTGCTGAGAACCCACATCTCAGGTTTTAGACACTAACAAAAGGCCTGATGTCCATGCACGCCAGCAACCTTTCGTGCGCACACAGGAAGTTGGATGGGGAGGTCAGACAAACAGTTGAAAGATTGGGGAAAGGAATGCAACCATACCCTGACTGTAATGATTGTATTGTAATGATTGCCATCTACCTTGTTGTTTCTGTGGGTTCCCCTCCCCCCCAATACATAAACTAGCCAGCTGCCCCTTCTACAACCCTGGCCACTGTTAATTTCTTTTTTCCACAGATTCTTCAATATTAAACAAGGTATTGATAGTAAACTATTTGGCTCAAGGGGGTGGGGTGGAACCTTATTCACAACACAGAATGAAATGCAATGTTTAGGCTATTTTTGGACTTCAGGGATAAAGGATTACTTAATATACAAAATATGAAATGTTGAATCTGTATCAAGATTATAGAATACAGTTGAGGGCCATGCCTTCTGTCTAAGTTTTGATGTCTTCATTTTTGTCCAGCCAGCCAAATCTTGTTAGAACCTTCTGCCTGGTGGTTACAAAGTAGCGTTGACCATAAAGATAGAGTGTCATAAACAGATAGCTAAGGGTTAATGTTCTTTTACCTGAAAAGGGTTAACAAAGGGAACCAAACACCCGACCAGAGGACCAATCAGGAAACAAGACTTTTTCAAATCTGGGTGGAGGGAAGTTTTGGGTGTGAGTTTTTTGTTCTTTGTCTTGGTTTGGTGGCCCTCTCGGTTCTGAGAGTGATCTTTCTATCTCCAGGTTTTCTAATCTTCTGTTTCCAAGTTGTAAGTACAAGGATAGTAAGACAATAGGTTTATATTGTTTTTTTGTATTTACATGTGTGTAGTTGCTGGAATGTGTTAAATTGTATTCTTTTTGGATAAGGCTGTTTATTCATTTTTTCCTTTAAGCAATTGACCCTGTATATTGTCACCTTGATACAGAGACCATTTTATGTCCTTTTTCTTTCTTTTTATATAAAGCTTTATTTTTAAGACCTGTTTGAGTGTTTTTCACTGGTTAAGGCTAAGAAACAAAGGGAGGGGGAAAATCTCTTTGTATTAGATTTACTAAGCCTGACTTTGCATACCCTCTGGGTGAGGGGGGAGAGAGGTTAGATCTCTCGGTACTTGTGTTTCAAGGACTTGAAGCAGGGAGTATCCTAGGGTCCCCAGGGTGGGGAAATCTGGGAGGAGGTAAAGAAGGGGAAGGGAAATGGTTTGTTCCCCTTTGTTGTGAGACTCAAAGAATCTGGGTCTTGGGGTCCCCTGGGAAGGTTTGGGGGGACCAGAGAGTATCAGGCCCTAAAATTCCTGATTGGTGGCAGTGCTATCGGATCTAAGCTGGTAATTAAGCTTTGGAGGTTTCATGCTAGCTTCTCATGTTCTGAACTCTAAGGTTCAGATCTGAGTAGGACAGTTATGACAGATTGTCACAGAACAAAGTCTAACATGAGGAAAATGGAAACAATCATAGCAACAGAATAACGATAATTTAGTTCACTACCTTTAAAGATAACTTCTATCAGAACACCAAGTGTAACTTCTTTTTTGATAAAGAGGATAATGAGAAGTTCTATTACATGTTTGGTACTGCTTTTGGGTTTTGATTAGCAAACTATTCAGAATTAAATTCTGAATCAATTGGTGGGCTTTCAGTGCCAGAGAACCCTTCAATGTTTTGATGTTCTAAATGGTAGTCAGAAACTGTCATACAGTGCTATGTAATGGATACACAAAATGAATCTTTGTTTTAATATCTCAGAGGGCAATATAATTATTCTTGTAGGGAATTGGTGTACGTAATATTCTTTAAGTTCACAATGTCAAGTGTGGGAGTCCAAAAATTAGATGTGCAGCTGTGTTTTGTTTGTTGGGGTCCTTGCATGATCTAATCCATCCATTCTTACTCTCTGCTCTGTTTTATCAGAGAAGGCAGAGTACTGAAAAAAATACATCTGAATTTCAGAGTAAAGTTTTTACATATTTCAAATCCTTTTCCTCTAGGTAAGGGCTAAGGCACAGTGGTAGAAAAATGGGAAGCTGTGCTGCTGCTGCATATAGTGGAGCATTTTGTGGATATAGTCTATTCTCCAGGACTGTTAATGTATCCATTTTCATATATCCTCCTCTTATACACTTCCCTCCTCTCTTTCCATGACTCAGAAAAATGCCTGCATATAAATATATATGTATAAGCCATGGAATACATGGTGTGGTGTTGTAAAACTTTAGGATGGCCTTTTTACTTTTGCCATGAGTGATGAAGCCACGAGTGCGTTTTGTGCAGATGCACCTGAACCAGTATAAATAAAACCATAATGCCACAGTACCATGTGACAAATACAGAATATTTTGAGATGTTTTAGAGAGTTAAGTGTTTTATTTAGATAACTTAAGATTTTCCACCTGCAAAGCCCAGTTACATAGTTACCATGAGGTCAACTGTATATGCCTCGGAAGGAGAGAGATGTGAATCACTTCCAAAGATGGGTCATCACATAATGGAATGTGATGATGTAGGATACACATCCACTAATCCATTTTAAGGGATGCTTCATCGCATGAAGTTTGGGAGTCGCTGACAACAGGATATGATACCATTTACATTCTGTAATGCTACCCTTTTCTTTTGGTAGGATAGTGATTTTTCTAGTTGTGGTTGGTATGTTCTTGTGGTCCAGGTTTACGTTAGCTTCCATGGTGGTGGTAGTGGTGTATGGGAGTATGTGCATGTACATGAGACTTCTCTCTATTGTTTTGTGCATATGTTATCGGTTTCCTGTTTTAAGAAACTTCTGAATTTCAGGCAAGAATTCAAGTATATTTATGGGGCTGAGAGCATATTGGGAGAGTTATTTCCCCATTGTATATTAGGACGGGGTAGGCAACCTATGGCACGTGTGCCGAAGGCGGCACGCAAGCTGATTTTTCAGTGGCGCTTTCACTGCCTCAGTCCTGGCCACTGATGCAGGGGGGTTCTGCATTTTAATTTAATTTTAAATGAAGCTTCTTAAACATTTAAAAAACTTTATTTACTTTTACGTATAACAATAGTTTAGTTATGTAGTATAGACTTATAGAAAGAGACCTTCTAAAAACATTAAAATGAGTTACTGGCATGCGAAACCTTAAATCAGAATGAATAATGAAGACTTGGCACAGCACTTCTGAAAGGTTGCAGACCCCTGTATTAGGACAATAGGACCTGAGTGATATTGAAAAGTCACATACCAACAATCTTTTGCTGTAATTCCAGAGTGAATATTCTGGGAACAGTGCAGTATCTGAGTTTTTTGCTCTGGTTTCTGTGACAGGATTGCCTGAGGGGTAGAGGAGATCACATTATTCCTCTTGCAAAATCATCTAGCAAATGTCAATATACATAGTGACAGGAGAGAGGTCTTTTTAGTGTGATTTTTTGGTGGGGAGGGGGAATGGAACTGTACATTCAGTAACATTTAAAAAATTTTGAATTATGTAAAGTGTTTAAAGTTACAATTAAGAGAAATAGGATAACGGCTTTACTTGCTTTGTTTCACCTTCTTGTGGCACTTTCTGGCTGACAAAACTAGAGACAACTGTTAAATTGAAGTAGTAAATTATACTTTCTAGGAAAGAGCTATAATATCCTATTATTCATCACTATCTAAAATATTGGTTCCGTTTACACCATATTTTGTGTTGTATGGTAATTGCTGAACAAAATTATAGTAATAACTCCACTGTGTAAGAGAATTTATAATGAAATATTAGAAGTCAAAATTGCATTTGAAACAGCTTTTAAGGTGTTTTACTGAACTCTGTGGATTTTTTATGTAAATGTCTTTTTTGCTGAAACAGTGTTTGCGTAAAGAATTGGTTGAATAAGCATTTCTTATTTGTTTTTTTTCATGTTTGTTCTTCCTTCCCTTCAAGTCCTGTATGTAAAATATCTGGCAAAATATTTAACTGATCTGCACAAATCACTTAAATTGACCAGTCTTATGTAAATCTCTCGGACGTTACTTAAATTACATCAGTTTGCAGAACATGCTGTTTGTGAGCAAAAATTAAATAGTTATATAGATGCCATGTTTTTTTTCTTGTTTTTTTTTGTGATATTCTAAACTTTTAACCATTAATAAGGAGACTTTCCATTCAAGATTTAACTTTTTTCTTCCATTATAATGAAATAAGTACTGAATACTATATATTTTTGTAATAGATATTTCTCAGAAGAGTATAGTCCACAAGATAATGCTTGCGAGTATGCCCTCTATTTGAATAGGGCAATTTAAATAGTATATAGTGTAAGCAATTATTACTGGAATAAGCAAGTGTCTGTTAGTAGGGGCAATTGTCATTTCAGTCAGCAGCTCTTTTCAAGATGATCATTCCTGTTCATGCTGTATTATCAGAATATTAGAGGATATGACATCTTGATAAAGCCATTAACTGAAATGTCACTTCTTCTGCTTTGCTAGAATTTGCTTATTTGGATTTAAATGTGCACACACAGAACTCCTATCCTGAGCTTTCAGTGGCCTTGTGTTATACAGCTAAAAATTATTACAAAACTAAAATAGCAGCACTTTCTTCCTTTCTTTCCCTCTCTGTCCAGACACATTCATAACACCAGTCAGTCAGCAAAAATATTAAAATTCAAATAAAATGTACTGTTAAAATCTCTCCAGCCATTTTGGCCCTCCCCAGACCTGAAGGAAATGAACTTTGAAGCATGCACATAAGTCAACACACTTGGGCAATTATAGACCAACATGGGGAGTGAATTTCGAAGTCTAGGGAACCTCATGGAGAACATGCTGCCAGGAACTAGAGGTTGAAAAAAGTGAGATGAGAAAAGACTTCATCAAAAGTTATGAGTTGGGTTTTTTGTTTAACATTTTTTATATGAGCCCCAAGTTAGTCTTGGACTTGATCTGGCCAGGATTTTTGGGTAAAAGTTGTTTTGAGGTGGTAGACTTTTGATGTGCAAAATTCCAGAAAACAAAATGTCATGGAAATTAGTGGCCTAGAAATAATTGGGAGTAGGATTACTGAGCCCCTCTGGTAGAACTGTTCGCTCTGCAGTAATTCCTCTGGTTCACCAAACATTTCATTCAGCAGGGCACTTTATTAGGAAAAGGTCCTCTTGTGAGTTTCTCCCTTACCAACAGAAGGCCTGTTGCAAGGGCCAGATTCTGCACTTGTATCCTGTGAAGTTACTGATGCCTGTGCAGCGTGGGTACAAAACAGTACCAAATCAGAAGGAAGACTTTCTGCAAAAGACTATGCACTTACTTTGCTTAGGTGTAAAACTTCGTAAGGTGCAAGCAATAGAGAATCAGGTTTAGAAATTCTTATTTATTAAAAAAAAAAAAAAAAAAAAGCTCAGAGCGGATAGAGCTAGGGGTATTAAGGATTTTCCCAAACTGTGTGATTTTTTTTTTTGTCTTATCAGTTTTATTGTGTTTATAACTACTTGGGATTTCCTAAATACTGGTGTTTTTATGTCTTCAGTTAGAAGAAATATTTCACTTTAACCTTCTCTGTGAACTAATTGAAACAGTACAAAGTGTGTGTGTGTGTGTGAGAGAGAGAGAGAGAGAAATTTTGTTAATCAGCTAATATTGTGAAAACAGCTTTATTTGTACAATACGGAAAGAAAAAGAATAAATGTATTTATAATTTCAAAATGGACAGAAATCAGTCCCTAAACAAGACTTGAACTTGAAAAGCCTTTGATTGTCTTGCTGTTTGTGAGGGAGTAAGTTTGAAAGCCTTTTGTTTGTCAAGGATATGTCATATCTATTGTTCTTTTCTAAAGAAGCTAATGATTTGGTAGGACTGAGGTTCTTGATATAAAATGAATGAAAAATTTCCAATTTTGTTATCTACCTTCTAAAATAGGTGATTTTATATATTGATGTTCTAAAAATTCTCCTTCAATTTAAAATATTGTGCTTGCTAGTTTTGGAGCTGTAACAACAGCAGCTATTTTTCAGACAGATTTTGCATTATTTATCATATCTATCCACTACTTTCAGCTTTGTCGTTTGATTGTTAGAGTTAATTTATGTAGCAATAGAAGAAAGGAGAGTCATACCACGCTATTACTTGATTGTAACACGTCTTTTATATTGAACCTCAGAGAATTTGCATGCTCATAGCTGAATTGTTATGGAGGAATTCATGCTTGTCAGCATTGCTGCCTAACATTCTTTTAAATTCCTAGGTCCAAATTCAAATCTCTTCTGTAACTCTGACTTTGGTGGGTTTGCATAACAGTTGAATTTAGCCATTCTTATTATGGGGCTCGTTGCATGCTGGGTGGTCTGATAGAGAAAGGCCCTGCGGTCTCTCTTGCTTTTGGTAATCACTGTTTGTCTCAGTCTCTGCCAAGTTTTCACACATTCTTGGAAGCTAGTCATCAAGCTATTTCAATAGATTTGAACCTTGCCCCTCAAAGTGATGATTAGTTAATGACCTACACTACTGGATTTAAGAAATCTGCTTCCTTAAACTTTTGGATTTAAGGAATATTTTTTCCTTCTAATCTGTATGGTCCAAAGGTTCTTTTCGCAATCCCCGGTGTTCCTTTGTGTAATGACTTTTAAAAAGTATTGGATAGTGGTAGGAAATTCTTGTACAGCAGGAGTAGGCAACCTATGGCATGGGCGCTGAAGGCGGCGCGTGAGCTGATTTTCAGTGGCACTCGTACTGCCTGGGACCTGGCCACCAGTCTGGAGGGCTCTGCATTTTAATTTAATTTTAAATGAAGCTTCTTAAATATTTTAAAAGCCTTATTTACTTTACAAACAGTAGTAGTTTAGTTATATATTATAGACTTATAGAAAGAGAATGTCTAAAAATGTTAACATCTATTACCGGCATGCGAAAGCTTAAATTAGAGGGAATAAATGAAGATTCGGCACACCACTTTTAAAAGGTCACCCATCCCTGTTGTACAGAATAGTATACGTCTGTTCCCATTTAAAAATTATATTAAACTGGGGTTGAGTATTTCCCAAAATCAGACATTACAGACTCCAAAATTCAGAGTAAAGGTTAAACTTAAAAGAAATCGTAGCATGTTAGGGAATGGTATGTATTGTTAAGGCATCACAAAAACCTCAATTGTGCCCTGTTGTGTGACCATGCAATAATGCTACAATTACAATTTTAGCACAGTAAAAGTTACAATATAGTTAGGGTTAACACAGGCGTTCTGTCTAGAGCTCAACTGTTGTAAGCACTCTTAAGTCCATATGTTTGATCAAATTACCTTGAAATTTGTGGTTTGTCATGGGGGCATAAGGGATGGTCGGTGCTTCAGATTTAGGACTATTTGATTGAGGCGTTCCAGAGATGCATCCTGCAGGGAGAAGCGGAGATGCAGAGGGAACTCTTCCTAAAATTGACACATTCTAGTAGCTATTTTTCCCCTCACAGATAAAGATTAGGGCTGTCAAGTGATTAAAAACATCACGATTAATCGCACAATTAAAAAATAATAGAATACATTTATTTAAATATTTTTGGATGTTTTCTATATTTTCAAATATATTGATTTCAATTACAACATAGAAATCAATGTGTAAAATTCTCACTTTATAGTTATTTTTGGTTACAAGTATTTGCACTGTAAAACAACAAAAGAAATAGTATTTTTCAATTCACCCAATACAAGTATTGTAGTGCAATCTCTTTATCATGGAAGTTGAACTTACAAATGTAGAATTATGTACAAAAAAATGCATTCAAAAATAAAATGTAAAATTTTAGAGCCTGCAAGTCCACTCAGTTCTACTTCTTGTTCAGCCAAATGCTAAGACAAACAAGTTTGTTTACATTTACAGGAGATAATGCTGCCCTCTTCTTATTTACAATGTCCCCTGAAAGTGAGGAAAGGCATCTGCATGGCACTTCTGTGGCTGGCATTGCAAGGCTTTACGTGCCAGATACACTAAACATTTGTATGCCCCTTCATGCTTACATTATTTTGTGTTGAGTGCAGTTATGTAACACATAAATCTACATTTCTAAGTTGCACTTTTGTTAGGTAATAAAGCAAGTCCTCACTCACCTCTCCAACACCCAAGGTCGTGCGGAGTTGGAATTTGGGCCCACAATTCTGTCAGAGACCAGACACTAATGCGTTGATCAACGGGCTCACACTACCCCAAAAGCTTTAGAATAAGTGTGGCCCCTTTATTAGGGGTGAGCATCAATATTTATACACAGAAGTAAACAAAGTGATTAATAAAAGATAATGGTCATGCATAATCAATCAAGATTTTACAGGAAGAGCAAGTTTAACAAGTAAATGCATAGAGATAAAGGCTAATGGCTACTTGAGGAAGGGGGTGTCATGAGTAGTTTGCAGGTCAGTGCTTTGTTCAAAAAAAGGTTCAGAAAGGATTATGCAGAGACGGCCAGTCTGGGTGTTTTTTGGCTCCAAAGTTCACCAAAAGTTTAGACCCAACATTCCTCCATTTGTAGCTTTGAGATAACTATTAATCAAAAAGCTACACCCTATTTCAAGATCTCAAGGGCCGCTTGGCAATTTCAGCCTGGGCCAATTCGAAGAGAGTAAGGCTTTTAGCTGAAGTGGGAAAAGAATAAACTGACTTACATGAGTTTATGAGGGAGGGGACACACTGAATACAGCAACACAGTATTATAAGGACTACCATGGCCCCAACAACACCCACCAAGAGGTTTTTAACCCACCCAAATCCGGGCAGCCAATTCCATAAGGCTCCCCACCAATCATAAGGTGGCTGGCCAGAGGAGTAGTTTTTAGCCATTTCCCTTAGGTGTTTGGTACGTTGAAAAGTGTCAGAGTAGGTGTCATTTACAAAAACACAGCATTCTTCATTTATGAGGGCGCAAGTTCCTCCCTGGGCTGCTAACATCATATCTAAAGCCATTCTGTTTTGCAAAGCCAACTGGCGCAGCTGGGACATTTCCCCGGCCTGGTTCTCAAATAGGGTTGCAGTTTCATTGGTCAAAGATTCTAATAGTCCCTGTAGACGGATGATAGCACCCTTCAAGCTAGTGTGACCAGCCCACCGCTGCCAGGACAAACCATCACGGAGATTAATATCTCTGTCAGTTTCACGGATGTTACGAACGTGGGGAAAATGAGGGGGAGTGAGGGAGATCCGAGAAGGCGGTGCTAGCCATGCCAAATAACATGACCCTGCCCAATCAGGGGAGAGAAAATAATAAGCCTTGGGCCCGCACACCCAGTATGTTCCATATAATGCGTTTTGGGTATTCCATTTCTCAAAGTAGGAGGTAACCCACCACCCGTTGTACCACTGTTCCCCTGGTAATGCAGAGGGGTCGTTGTGTGAACTGCAGAGGCACAATTTGGTAGTGTTGTCCTCAAAGGGCAGTGTAGTACTGCTTGAGCAGTTGTAGAAGGCAATTGTGTATCCTTTAACAATTAGTTGGACACCTTCGAGATCTGAGCAGGGCTTTTTAAAAACTGACTCTGAAAACCTGCCCCTCCATGAAAAAGTTGAAAAGGTTGGATCGGGGTGAGGGATCCACATATGGGATAAGTGGGATGCGCAAGGCTTGAAGCCAAGATTTTTACTAAAGGCGGTGCCATTAAAATATATGTTGCATTTACTTGTTCCCACAAAAGTTGACCCTTTTTCTTTAACAAAACACAGTGATCCTGTTTGATTGGTTACCCTGAGATATTTGTTAATTGGCACTTCTGTTTTGTCCCATGTAAGATTGGGTTGGACTGGATCTTTTATTCTAGTCGGTGGCATCCAAGTCATATTAGCAGTGGTTAGGGGAATGGGTGTGAAGGGGAGTCCCTGTGCTGCATTTACTGGAAATTGAGTACATACCCAGCAATCACTTCTATTTCCTAAAATACGAGTTTTAACCTCGTGGGAATATCTAATAAAAGCATTATCTTCATAAGCAGAAAATAAACTGAAAAAGCATAAAAAACATACAGTTGTCAGAATAAAGGGTCCTCTCATTTTTTTCGAGTTAATTTAAGTCTAATGTCTGAGAGAGGTAAGCTGGTCCACTGGTCGAAGGCAGTGTCCTCAGTGGTGACAAGAGCTGCTGGTCCGTCACTGTGGTCCACTACGGCTGGCTTGACGTGGGAGTGGTGGATCCAAGATTTGCGTCCTTCCAGGAACACTGCAGTCTGGGTTGTCAAAAGAACCTGGTGGGGTCCAGTAAACCTTGGCTGGAGGGTGTCGTCACGAACGAACTTTTTGGCCCAGACGAAGTCCCCTGGTTGGAACGGGTGGATTTGTTCCTCCAGCGGCACGGTCTGGGAAAACTGCGAGGCTTTCCAAAGGGTACGGAGGCGAGCCTGTAGGGAGAGAAACTGACACGCAGTCATATGATCCCCTCCCAATAGTGAAACATCAGCACGTGGTAGCGCCCCGCCTTTGAAAGGGGGGTGTCCATAGAGCAGTTCAAAGGGGGATAATCCCAATGCGCGGGTTGGGCGAGTACGAAGGTGAAACAGGACCAAGGGAAGTACCTGAGGCCACTTTAATCCTGTTTCCTGACAGTATTTAGCCAATGTAAACTTAAGTTCCCTATTCATACGCTCAACTTTTCCGCTAGACTGGGGGTGGTAGGGTGTATGAAAGGAGTGTGAAATGCCCAGTCCTTGTTCTAAATGGCCAAGGACATGACCAGTAAAGTGAGGTCCGCGATCTGAGACGAGCACAAGAGGGATGCCAAAACGGGGTACAATATCTCTAAGGAGAATCTTCGCCACTGTGGCAGCAGTACAATTAGCAGTAGGAAAAGCTTCGACCCAGGAAGTCAGAGGGCAAACCAAAACAAGGAGGTGCTTTTTCCCAAAAGCCTTTGGCATATCTACAAAATCAATTTGAAGATGTTGAAATGGAGCAGCAGGCGGAGGTCTTCCACCCTTAATTTTGTTAAGAGGTGGAGCAGGTCCATTACGCTGACATGTGCTGCATGCTTTCACTATTGATAGGCAATAGGGTTGAATGCCTGGAGCATACCAAAAGCGAGCGATAGTGTCCACGAGGGCGTGCGTGCCGTAGTGACCCCCTTTATCATGGTGCCAGCGAACTGCCACAGGGTATGTGGAGCGAGGGAGGCAGGCTCGGCCATCTGGCATAAGCCAGGTCCCTTTGACCAGAGTGGCCCCGAGGCTTTCCCATGATTTTAGTTCAGCAGCGGGTACTGGTACGGGGTGCGGTGGAGTAAAGGAGGAGGTTGCAATAGCCAATGTGGGCATGGCTAAAGGTAAGGTGGCAGCCTTCTTGGCGGAGGCGTCAGCCAGGGCATTCCCACGGGTAACGGGGCTGCTATCTTTAGTATGGGCCCGGCAGTGAACTACAGCCAGGACGGAGGGTTTTTGGAGGGCGTCCAAAAGCTTGTGGATGAGGGGGAGGTGCTGAATGGGTTTACCGGCAGCTGTCTGGAAACCTCGAAACTTCCAGAGGTGGATATGACAATGCACAACTCCAAAAGCATATTTGCTATCAGTAAAAATGGTAACGGTCTTACCAGCGGCCAACTGGCAAGCTCGGGCCAGGGCATAGAGTTCAGCGGCTTGGGCTCCCCAGTTGCCTGGCAGTGAGGCGGCCTCTTGAATGTCCCATTCAGAGGTGACAGCATAACCAGTGAAACGCTTGCCATCAACATAGAAGGAGCTTCCGTCCGAGAAGAGGATGCAATCGGGGTTGTCCAGTGGCACGTCAAACAGGTTGTCTCTTATCTGTAAGATGCTGTAAACTACTTCCACACAGTCGTGCTGGTCCTGGGGGACTGGCAGGTCAGGAAGCAAGGTAGCTGGATTAAGGGGTCCACACCTTTCAAAAATTAGGTTAGTGTCTTCTAAGAGTTCGGCCTCTAGCTGTTGCTGACGATGGGCCGAAAAGACTTGGGTTGTGCCCCTACGCAGAAGGGCTGACAAGGCATGAGAGGTCCAAACCGTGGTAAAATGACCCAGGGTTAGGCTCTTTGCCTTTTTGATCAGCAGGGCAGCTGCTGCCAGAGTCCGGGTGCAGGATGGGGTTCCCTGAGCGACAGGGTCGATTTGCTGAGAGTAAAAAGCAAGCGGGAAATGGTGGGGCCCGCTCAGCTGGGTAAGGACACCACTAGCAATTCCGCCCCTCTCGTGGACAAAAAGGTGAAAGGGTTTGCTGTAATTGGGGGGGCGGAGAGACATGGAGGAGGCCACACTGTCCTTGAGTAACTGAAAGGCTTGAATAGTGTCCGGGGACCACTGCAAAGGGTCAGGAGCAAGGTTAGCAGTGAGTCGGTGGAGCGGTTTGCTTAACTCCCCGCAGGACGGCAACCAGGGGCGACAGAAGCCAATTAATCCTAAGAAACCTCGAAGTTGTTTCTTGGTGTTCGGTAGAGGGCAGTTTTGAATAGTCTTTATGCGGGCTGGGTCCATCTGTCTTCCTTCTGGGGTTAACAGGAAGCCCAGATATCGGACCTTCTGTGAGACCCACTGAATCTTTTTAGGGTCTACCTTGTGGCCTCTGGTGTGTAGGTATAATAAAAGTGCCTTACCATCGATGCGGAGGGCAGCTTCTTCGCGATTACCTAATAGGATGTCATCTACGTATAGGACCAATGTGGATCCCTGCGGACTGGTGAAACCTTCCAAGTCGTGGCGGAGGCACTGGCTGAAAATCGTGGGGCTGTCTCTGTAGCCTTGAGGAAGTCGTTGCCAGACATAACTTTGTCCCTCCCAGGTGAAACCAAAGAGATACTGAGAGTCTGGGTGCACAGGAATGCTGAAAAAAGCTGATTTTAAGTCAATAACAGTGAACCACTCAGCATCCCAAGGGATTTGGCTGATGATAGTAGCTGGGTCAGGAACTACTGCATGAAGAGGGACCACATACTGATTAACAACTCGTAGATCCTGTACAAAGCGCCAACGAACAGGGTCTCCGTCCTTTTTAGGAGGCTTTTTGACAGGCAGTATAGGGGTGTTACAGGGAGTGCGCTGAGGGCGGACTAGCTTTTGCGCAATGAATCCCTCGATAATGGGGCGGATGCCCTCCCGGGCTTCCAGCGACAGGGGGTATTGAGGGACTGACGGGGGGGTTAAGGAAGGCTTTACCTGAATCCTTACGGGCTCTGCCGAAAGGAGCAGGCCAACATCAGTGTCCGAAATTCCCCAGAGGGTTGAAGGCAAGTCAGTGAGGTCAGGGGAGAGAGAGGGGGGTGTTTCCCAATTACCCTGAGTAGGGGCCGAATCTCCTAACACTGTCATCAATAATCCTACCCCTTCAGGAGTGCAGGTTTAAGTAGCCTCAAGCTTACAGAGTAAATCCCGGCCCATCAAAGGGATCGGACAAGCTGGGGAAAAAAGAAAACGGTGAGAAAAACATTTATCAGCATAAATAACATTCAAAGGCAAAGTGAGTCCCAGAGACTGTGGGTTGCCCTCCACCCCAGTCGCAGTTTTAACCTCAGAGGATAGCCAGGGAGAGGGGGCATGATTTAAAAGAGAGAAAGTAGCCCCAGTATCAATGAGGAAAGAGACAGGCAGTCCCTGGACTGAAAGGGTTAAACGAGGCTCTTTGCTGGGAGGGCAGAAAGTGAGAAAGGAGCCGGCTAAAGACATTAAGGAAATAAGACCATCACATTGTTTGCCTTCGCCCCCGGGGTACCGTCATTGAGGAGGCTGAGTTTGCTGCGGCTGCTGCTGTTTCCCGTAGTTGATCCAGGCCTGGGGGATGGGCTGAGCTGGTGGTGCAGGGGTGTATTCCTCACTTGTGTAAGCATCTGCGGATGCAGCCAGACCCTCTGGGCGTCCCCAGGGGCATTCACGTTTAAAGTGACCAGGCTGTCCGCACTGAAAACAATTTCCTGATGGCTGGGGTCGCCAGGACCCTCTTCCCCGGGCACCCTGGAATCCCCTGCCACGGCCACGGCCTTTGCCTCGAACACCACCGTGAAAAGCTAAAGCCATCAGCTTATATTCTTCCTTTTTCTCTTTCTTTTTACTACTTTCCCTTTCTTTCTCCCAGGCAAAATCAGCTACTTCCAACACTGAAGTGACTGACTCACCTCCCCAACCAGGACGAAACTTTAAGAAGTAATCCCTTACAGGGGGCACCGACTGATTCACAAAAAATGAAATAAGAGTAGGGTGGTCTGCTTCTCTCTCAGGATCCATCTGAGTGAACATTCGGGCCCCCTCCAATAGCCTCGACCAGAACTTTCTGGGCGGCTCATCAGATTCCTGCCGAATCTGCATGAACTTAGCCTGATTAGGCGAGCGGCGAGCCATTTCCTTGAGTCTCTCTAACAATCGCTCTCTATCTGTTCGCAGCTGAGTCAGCCTTAGCTGAGTCCAGTCTAGGGGATTCCAGCCAGCGGCCAGATCCCGCCTATCCATCCAAGTAACATTAGCTGCATTGCTATCTCCCCATGTCCTTTCTGCCATCCACAATCTACTACGTTCTTCTCCAGTCAAAACTCTACTTAACAACTGATCCACATCCGTATAAGTAGGATTATAACTTAAAAACAATCTTTCTAGAAGTTCTATGATCTTTCGGGGATTTTCCCCAAAAGACCCTGACAACTGTCCCCACTCTTTCAAATCCCATTCTAGCCATCCTTTATATTCCACAATACTAGCATGTTGCAATCGTCCGTCATTGCCCATATAAGGTTGATCGTGCACCTGTAAAGGCATCTCTATAACCATACTTTTATTATTCGCAAGAGATTTGACGGAGACATCCTCTGGGCTATCCTCAGGGGGGGGGCATGCACCCTGCTGTACCTGCTTGGACCTAAGCCTAGTAACTACTCCTCCCGAGGTTTGCCCGTCCAATTCCTCCTCATCCTTCTGTACAAATTCCAATCTGGGATCCTGCAGATTCCCCTCTGCTACAAGGAGAGAGTTCCCCTGCGGAGGAATAGGGGCAGGTGCAGAGGGGACCAGCTGACGAGTCAAAACACGCCGTGGTCTACACCCTTCATCGAAATAACCTGGAGGGGGTTCACTCTCGGGAGAGTACCTGACTGCCATAATTTTTAAAGATTTCCACAGCTCTGCTGCTGTGTCCCAACAAAACCAGTAACATAACTGTCCCGGATGGTCTTTTTCGATCTGGCTCTTTACTCCTCTTAAGGCAGCCTGTTCGAAAGAGCCATACGAAGGCCACCTCATCTCCGAGTCGGCCAATACCGCGGTATACCCAGTCCAATTCCTTACACATAGTGTGTACAACTTCTTCCTAGACATTCCTGTCTGTACTGGGAGTTTCCCTTCGTTCCATAACTTATTTACAATCCCCAACGGACTCTCAAGAGGCACGCTAGTCCCTTGACCCATGGTGTCTGACAGGAGCCCTCCAACTGGCGTTTACCCTGCTGTCCAATACACGACCCCTCAATATTGAATTGGCTAGGAGAAATCTCCTGTGGCGCCTTGCCAATTCATATATGAGTGGTCTGACCACTGGACAGAGGTACCGCACCAGAAGGAATCCCGGACGAGCCCCCAAATTGTTAGGTAATAAAGCAAGTCCTCACTCACCTCTCCAACACCCAAGGTCGTGCGGAGTTGGAATTTGGGCCCACAATTCTGTCAGAGACCAGACACTAATGCGTTGATCAACGGGCTCACACTACCCCAAAAGCTTTAGAATAAGTGTGGCCCCTTTATTAGGGGTGAGCATCAATATTTATACACAGAAGTAAACAAAGTGATTAATAAAAGATAATGGTCATGCATAATCAATCAAGATTTTACAGGAAGAGCAAGTTTAACAAGTAAATGCATAGAGATAAAGGCTAATGGCTACTTGAGGAAGGGGGTGTCATGAGTAGTTTGCAGGTCAGTGCTTTGTTCAAAAAAAGGTTCAGAAAGGATTATGCAGAGACGGCCAGTCTGGGTGTTTTTTGGCTCCAAAGTTCACCAAAAGTTTAGACCCAACACTTTCATGACAGAGATTGCACTGCAGTACTTGTATGAGGTGAATTGAAAAATACTGTTTCTTTTATCATTTTTACTGTGCAAATATTTGTTATAAAATAATATACACTTCGATTTCAGTTACAACACAGAATACAATATATATGAAAATGTAGAATAGCATCCAAAATATTTAATAAATCACAACTGATAGTCTATTGTTTAACAGTAAATTAAAACTCTGATTAATTGCGATTAATGTCTTTAATCACGATTAATTTTTTTTGAGTTAATTCCATGTTAACTGCAATTAATGGACAGCCCTAATAAAGCTCAAATCAGGGTCACAAATGCTTGAGAGTTACCCCCAACAGAGTGCATGGTACCCACCAACCCTTTGGGGGAATCAAATAAATTTTATTTCAAGAGTTTGCTTCTCCAGTTAGTCATGTGCCAAACAGCTTAAGGCTCACGTGCCCATTCACACACCTAATAGATTACATTGAGCATGCACAAATGGAGGAGGTAAAAGGATTTGTTATCCTTCTGACACGCACTGACAATGAATGGTGAGATTCTCACATGTCTCAGAGCTATTATTTCAGGCTGTATTTATCTCCACTGAGTATTCTTTTTCAGCTGAGAACATCTCATTGAGATGAGTGGGCCACTTCACATCTCTCTGAGTCTGCTATGCTGATGAGGAATATGTTGTGGCCCTCCCCTTCATTTTCCCTTTAATTTTTTACAATATTACAGTGAAGTGGCATCTGTCCTTTAGCTAAAGTTGGGAAGCCCTTCTTGCTAAAAGGATGACTCTTAGTGCTCTAGTATTTGTGCGCTTACACAAATTGTCTTGACATTTGCTGTACCTCATGGGTGTATAGGGTAGGATTAATTATCCAAATGTAGGTCCATTTGAGCAAAGGGTTTCTGAGAGAGTTTCCAGGGGGAAAAATAATTCATTATATTCACAGATTCTAGCAGCTTTGTTGTTTTGAAACCTACCCTGTGCAGAAATCTGAGAATGAACTGTGAACATTTAGGAAAAACCTGCCTCTGTCACAGTTTTGGGGGTTTGGTTTGGTTTGGTTTTGTCTTTTTGCTTTCTCTGCATATTGGAGAAATGTAATCTGAGTACAGCAAAATATTCAGAAGGCCCTGCAACTATTTATATTTTGGAGAAAAAAAAGAAGTAAACTGCACAAGCAAATGCTTGCTGGGAGACTAGGGTGATTGAGAAATGCAAAAGTAGGTAGTAACTGGAAAAGGGGCTTGGGTTTGCAGCGAGGCATGGGGGTATTATGGGGAGGTAAAGGGGGAGAGGGAGGGGAGAAGATGGGTGGTAGCAGAGGAAGTTGGGAATTTGAGGGGGAGGGGTTGTCAGCCCTGAATTTTCCTCTTCTATATGTGAGCTGGCATCTGGGGGAGCCCTGTACTTCTACAGGAGTCCTAGCCCCTCTCTCTGCCTGCTGTATGTGTGTGCTGGGGTCTAGGGGACCCTGTTCCTCTTGGCATATCTGCAGGGCCGGCGCTACCATTTAGGCAGCCTAGGCAATCGCCTAGGGTGCCAGAATAATTGGTGGGCGCCGTTTTGCTGGAGGGGGCGGCAGGTGGCTCTGGTGGAGCTGCCGCAGTGGTGCCTGCGGAGGGTCCACTGGTCCACGGCTCCAATGGAGCTGCTGCGGACGGTCGGCTACTCGCGCGGCTCCAGTGGACCTCCCGCAGGCACGACTGCGGCCGCTCCATTGGAGCCACGGAGCACTGGACCCTCCGCAGGCACCACTGCGGCAGCTCCACCGAAGCTGTGGGACCAGCGCGCGGGGCGGCGAAATTGCTGTGCGCCAAGGGTGCTCAAACCCCTAGCGCCGGTCCTGCGTATCTGAGCCCCTCTCTCATGAGAGCTGGGGTCTGGAGGGAGGGAACTGAAGGTAACACAGATTTCAACATCTGAAATCCAGAAAATGAATAGTTAAAGTACTCATCACTCCTGGATGGGGTGGGGAGGCTGGCCAGACTGTGTAGAGGAGAGGCTGATTGGGTGTTTGGCTGATCTTCTACACTACAAACTTTGGTCAACGCCAGTTACGTTAGTGTACAGCTGCCACAGTTAGTATATCACTAGTGCTTGCATACGTGGCTGTTTGCGCTGGTGGTATGCATACTCACCAGAAGTACATGTCAATGTAAGTGAGAGGCACACTGGGATACCTACCCATGGTGCAGAGTGTCACTGCATGGCACAATGCCTTATGGGAAACTTTCACAATGCATTTTGGGATAAAAGTGAGTCATGTAGGAATGACTAGGGGCAAGTGGTCAAGTTCCCATCATACAACTTTCTCCATCTCATGATGTGAAACAGGTCCCAAAAATTTTTGCTGCTTTTAAAAAAACCCACAAACCTGGGTGGAACTTTTCACTGTGCACCATCACTGATAGAAATGTGGCACCTACAGAGCTCTGCAAATAAAGGACTCATAATCCTCTGGCATTTGAAGACCTGCAGGAAGAACCATAACATGAGGGGCAGGAAGATTTCATCAAAGAAAGTCTGTTGAGGGACATAATGAAAACTAATTCAAGGTTGTTGATGGTGTTCATTGAGCAGCTGCAGACAGTGGAGCTCTGCTTCTGGCCTGAGAAATGAGCATTGACTGGTGTGATTGCATTGTAGTGCAGGTTTAGGACAATCAGCAATGGCTTGCAGAACTTTTGGATGGGAAAGGCTACATTCCTGGATCTATGTGTTGAACTTTGCAACAGAACAGAGACACCAGTGGAGAATTGGTGATGTTCACATAGTGGGAACTTGCAATGCGGAATTCATACTGGTCAGTGGGAAATCCATTTTGTAGTTGGGAAATCTGCAGTAAGGGCTGTTGTCATACAAATGTGTGGGACCATTAATCATCTCTTGCTACGAAGAACTGTGACTCTAAGCAATGTGAAGAATGTAGTGAATAGATCTGCAGCAGTGGGGTTCGTGAACTGCGGTGGGGCAATAGCGCACATATCCCTATTTTGGCACTGGGCCACCTTGCCACACAGTATGTGAATAGAAAATCGATACTTTTCTATGGTTATGCAAGCATTAGTGGATCACCCAGGTTACTTTACGGACATTGATATGGGCTGCTCAGGGAAGGTGCATGACACTTACATCTTTAAGAACACAAGACTGTTCAGAAAGCTGCAATTGGACATTTTTTCCCGACCAGCTGATTACTATTGGCCATATTGAAATGGCAGCAGTGATTCTAGGGGGACCAGCCTACTTCTTGCTCTCCTGGTTCATAAAGCTGTATGCTGGCCAGTTTGACAGCACCAAGGAAAGATGCAACTATTGACTCAGCAGGTGCAGAATGACAATTGAATATACTTTCACTGCTTGAAGGGACTCTGGCGGTGTTTACTTACTAGATTGGATCTCTGTGAGAAAAATATCCCAATAGATATAGCTGCCTGTTGTCTTGCATAGTATTTGTGAGGCAAAAATGCTGCCAGGGCAGACATGGAGTAGCTGTCCATGGACCTTGAACAGCCAGGATCAAGAGCCATTACAAGAGCTCAATGGGATGCTGTACAGTTGATGAAGGCCTTGAAAGAGCACTCTAATGGCCAGCCACATTAATGTGCTGTGCTCGACTATGCTTTGACCATGAACTTTTTGGGGCAGTTGGGAATTTTGTAGTGCCAGTTGTACACATACAAATATTATATTGTGTCTGTGATGCTGGCAGACCAGATGCCAGCTCTTGCCAAGTCTTCAGGCATTAGCTAAGAACTGACGAACTTATAACTGGATACCAGACTAGTTCACTCTGTTAGTTTTGCTCAGAATAGGTGTTAGTCTTCTGAGAATGGATTTAGTGTTTAGACTATGAAATGCTTGTAGTCTGTTATAATGTGTATATTCCATGGCATAAGAAAATATGTAAGTTTTGCTTTTTAACTTTGGAAAATGTTTGCTCTGAGCTTGTGAACCCAGGCAGGGAATCATCCTCCCCATTCATCTAGGAGGACTGTCAACATTTAAGTGAGTCATTAAAAGACAAAAACTGTTAATTGTCCCATCCACCCATGGAAGAGTATGGGGAGAAGGCCTCGTCCCATTGCTTTGAGTGCTGGGTAATGGAAAATCTTTGCATCAACTATTTTTATCTCTTTGCTGCTTGAACTCTCTCAGAGCCAGAGAAACAACAGAAGCAAGAGATCCCCAGGGGTTACCTCCTGTGTCCACCCTGAAAGATACTTTGAATTGAAAGATCACTACAACTCTGTCACTTCTAGGATCTAGATGGTAACTCATTTGTGTGTATGTTTGCTTGTTTTATCCTGTAAATAACTCTTATTCCTTTTTCCTAATTAGTAAACCTTTAGATAGTTTATTATAGGATTGGTTACAGATGTTGTCTATAGTGTAAGATCTAGGGTACCAGTTGATCTGGGGTGGTCTCTTGGGACTGGAAGCAACCTGAATATGGTGTGATTTTTCGTGTAAGTGCCTTTTTTGGTATTGGTGTACTTTACTTTGCCAGTCGACTTCTCTGGTAAATGCTCCTGTGCTTGGCTGAAAGGGGCAACCTGTAGGCAGTTTCAGTTCTGCCCCTTTTCAGAGGGGCCCAGAACAGGATGGGCCAGAGTCCGCTCCAAAGTTCACTGGATCTCCAGTACAAGTTATAAGATTTGGTCCCTTTCCCCTTTTTTCAGACAGGGTCTGTGTTCCCTTCCTGTGAGGATAGAGGCTCTGCTAGCTACCAGGTATTTTCATGGGAGCTGGGAAGCTCAAGAGCCTGCTCCATTCCTAGGGCTGCACACTGAGTGGAGCTGGCATGACTTGCAGGTGCTGTGGGGCAGAGTTTCTCCAGCCTAAAGCAGCCCCTTAACCCCTCTGATTCTAGTGCAGTTTATAGACCTCATCACAGGCCCTCTACTCTAGTGTCTGAGTGCTTCCCAAGTGAAAATAAAAATCTCAATAGGTTAGTGGTGTAATTTTTCTCAATTATTTCCCTAAGGCAGTTGGGGCTATGTATGTGTTTTGTTTAATATCCTTCTCTAGCTCCTCTTCAGCTCTTTTTCCTCATCTTCATCTTTGCTGTTTTTAATTACAACTGTGCTAGCGCCAAGTTGAAGAAAGTAAGTTTTGCACTTAGTTTTGAGCGCCGTGTCACTGATTACTCTTATTCACATTTTCAGTTTTCTTAAGGGTTTGCTGTTCAGTTGACCCAGGACTGAGCTCACCAGCTCTGCTCTTTTTGGCAGAAAATGAAATGGACAGCAGTTCATTCTGGGCTTCACCTGGGCATCGGCTGCCTTCCTTTTGTATACACTCTCTAAGGTGTATTGTCTTTTAGGGTATTCAAAAACCACAGAAGAAGATGCAAGCTACCAGATGCACAGATGAGTCTGGCTGACTACCTTTTTTTTTTTTTTTATTGTGGTATCCACTGTGGCTGAACACTCTCTAGACATGCAGAGAGGATGGGGTACCTGCATGAACCGCCCTAAGCTTAATTACTAGCTTAGAAATGATAGAGCTGCCACCACCCAAAAATATAGTGTTTTGGGGCACTTTCTGGTCCCCAAACCCTTCCCTGGGGACCCCAAGACCCAGACCCCTTGGATCTCAAAACAAAGGGAAATAAACCATTCCCCTCCTTTCTTCCTCCCAGATTCTCCCCTCCCTGAATAACACTGGGAGATCCCTGTGATTCAACTCCTTGAATCTTAAAACAGAGAGGAAATTCACCTTCCCCCCCCTTCTCTCCCCCTCCCAGACTCTCCCTGAGAGAGAGACAGTAATCCTAACACAGAGAGAAATCAGGCTTTTCCTTTCTCCCACCAATTCCCTGGTGAGTGCAGACTCCCTCCCCTTGGGTCTCACACAAGAATAAAAAAAAATCAGGTTCTTAAAAAGGAAAACTTTTAGTAAAAGAAAGAAGAAAAAAGTAAAAATTGTCTCTGTAAAATCAAGATGGAAAATGTTACAGGGTCTTTCAGCTTATAGACACTAGAGAGAATCCTCCCCCCAGCACAAATACACGTTGCAGCAACAGAGATACAACCCTTCCAGCAAAATACATATTTGCAAAATAAGAAAACAATTAAAAGACTAAACCATCTTTCTAACTGGTACTTACTTAATTGAACAGAAGAGGCTGTTTCAGAAACTTGGAAATATCTGTTTACATGTCTGGTCCCTCTCAGAACCCAGAGAGAACAAAAAAAAAAACCCAGAAAGCACAAACAAAGGCTTCCCTCCACCGAGATTTGAAAGTATCTTGTCTCCTGATTGGTCATCTGGTCAGGTGTTCCAGGTTTACTGCTAGTTAACCCTTTACAAGAAAAAGAGACATTAACCCTTAACCATCTGTTTATGACAGTATTGTCTTTTGGGGTATTTCAAAAACCGCAGAAGAAAATGCAAGCTACCAGATGCACAGATGAGTCTGGCTGGCTACCTTTTATTATTATTTTTTTTATTGTGGTATCCACTGTGGCTGAACACTCTCTAGACATGCAGAGAGGATGGTCTAGCAGGGGGGTTGGACTACATGATCTCCTGAGGTCCCTTCCAACCTGAATCATTTATGATTCTATGATTCTCCTTATGCATGTGGAGGGGAAATCCCTGACAAAATCTCAACTGCTGCTACCGTATACTCCTTCAAATCCCTTCTTAAAACTCACCTCTGCCATGATGCCTACAAAATATAGCTTGTTAATGGCTAGACTGAAGACAACCTCTGACTGTTCCTCTTCCCCCTCTTTCCTTTTCTTAGTTCTAACCTCCCTATTTCTAACCCCAATTACAAACCAAAAAAACCCTGCGGTACATGTAATAAAGTTGTGCCAGTACTTTACCGTATTAACTTGCTTGTATATTATATTCACATCCAGTCTTGTTTCTGTGTTTGTACAACACCCTGCACCAATGGGGTCCCAAGTCTGATTGAAGGCTTGGTATAAAAGCCTCCAACCAAATAAAATTAAGTGAAATAAATAAAATTAGTGAAAATAACTGTCTTGTTCACTTACCAGTCCTGGATCCCACAAGTCAGCTCTGGTAGTGCAGACCTTTTGTACATTGTTGTCAAGCCACACTGAAATCAAGTGGATTTGATTGCAGAATCATGGTCTGACTTTGTGTGTTCTTTCTTTGCACGTCAGTTTGTGGTTTTTGTTTTATTTTTTCCCCCCTCCTCTTTGGATGCAACTGATTCACCATCAAAGTCACATAAATGCTTGGTAGAGAACACAGCTGAATGAAAATTCATGCTGTGAAAAACATTTATTTGAAGAGGAAAAAATATATCAAAGCAGCCACTGATATGAACTCTGTGTCTGCCAGTCTAGCCCTGGGAAACAGGTTTCATCGGCAGCCCCAGCAAGACTGAAGGGAGTGAATGGATAGAGGGACCTCCATTTTGTCTGATAAGATATGTGACCAAGGTGGGAGCAAAGGCTGCAAACATGGGGGGAGGGGGGAATAAGAGATCCTGGAGCTCAAGAAGTTTGAGAACCACTTGGTTAAGAAACATATCTCATTCAGGTTTCAGAGTAGTAGCCGTGTTAGTCTGTATCTGCAAAAAGAGTAGGAGTACTTGTGGCACCTTGGAAACTAACAAATTTATTGTAGCATGACCTTTTCACTACATGCATCCAATGAAGTGAGCTGTTGCCCACGAAAACTTATGCTACAATAAATTTGTTGGTCTCTAAGGGTATGTCTACACTAATGGGATTATTCCGATTTTACAGAAACTGATTTTTGGAAACAGATTATATAAAGTCGAGGGCATGCGGCCACACTAAGCACATTAATTTGGTGGTGTGCATCCATGTACCGAAGCTAGCGTTGACTTCCAGAGCGTTGCACTGTGGGTAGCTATCCCATAGTTCCCACAGTCTCCCCCGCCCATTGGAATTCTGGGTTGAGATCCCAATGCCTGATGGGGGCAAAAAATTGTCACAGTTGGTTCTGGGTACAGCCTCACCCCTCCCTCCGTGAAAGCAACAGCAGACAACTGTTTTGCACCTTTTTTCCTGGGTGAACTATGCAGACACCATACCACGGCAAGCCTGGAGCCTGCTCAGCTCAAGACAGCAGTCATGAACATTGTGAATATATTGTGCATTCTCGTGCAGTTTATGCTGAACCAGGACCTGCAAAACCAGGCGAGGAGGCGGCGGCTACGGCAGCGCGGCGACAAGAGTGGTGAGAACATGGACATGGGCACAGAATTCTCTCAAACAGCAGGCCCTGGCGCTTTGGAGATCATGCTGTTAATGGGGCGGGTTCTAGCTGTGGAACGCCGATTTTTGGGTCCAGAAAACAAGCACAGACTGGTGGGACTGCATAGTGTTGCAGATGTGGGACGATTCCCAGTGGCTGCGAAACTTTTGCATGCATAAGGGCACTTTCATGGAACTCTGACTTGCTTTCCCCTGCCCTGAAGTGCCAGAATACCAAGATGAGAGCAGCCCTCACAGTTCACAAGTGAGTGGCGATAGCCCTCTGGAAGCTTGCAATGCCAGACAGTTACCGGTGAGTCGGGAATCAATTTGGAGTGGGCAAATCTACTGTGCGGGTTGCTTTGATGCACGTAGCCAAAGCAATCACTGAGCTGCTGCTTCCAAAGGTAGTGGCTCTGGTAAATGTGCAGGTCATATTTGCGGACAATACCAAACTGGGAGGGATTGCAACTGCTTTGGAGGACAGGGTCAAAGTTCAAAATGATCTGGACAAATTGGAGAAATGGTCTGAGGTAAACCGGATGAAGTTCAATAAAGATAAATGCAAAGTGCTCCACTTAGGAAGGAACAATCAGTTTCACACATACAGAATGGGAAGAGACTGTCTAGGAAGGAGTATGGCAGAAAGAGATCTAGGGGTCATAGTGGACCACAAGCTTAATATGAGTCAACAGTGTGATACTGTTGCAAAAAAAGCAAATGTGATTCTGGGATGCATTAACAGGTGTGTTGTAAACAAGACATGAGAAGTCATTCTTCCGCTTTACTCTGCGCTGATTAGGCCTCAACTGGAGTATTGTGTCCAGTTCTGGGCACCGCATTTCAAGAAAGATGTGGAGAAATTGGAGAGGGTCCAGAGAAGAGCAACAAGAATGATAAAAGGTCTTGAGAACATGACCTATGAAGGAAGGCTGAAGGAATTGGGTTTGTTTAGTTTGGAAAAGAGAAGACCGAGAGGGGACATGATAGCAGTTTTCAGGTATCTAAAAGGGTGTCATCAGGAGGAGAGAAAAAACTTGTTCACCTTAGCCTCCAATGATAGAACAAGAAGCAATGGGCTTAAACTGCAGCAAGGGAGATTTAGGTTGGACATTAGGAAAAAGTTCCTAACTGTCAGGGTAGTTAATAGATTGCCTAGGGAAGTTGTGGAATCTCCATCTCTGGAGATATTTAAGAGTAGGTTAGATAAATGTCTTTTAGGGATGGTCTAGACAGTATTTGGTCCTGCCATGAGGGCAGGGGACTGGACTCGATGACCCTCAAGGTCCCTTCCAGTCCTAGAGTCTATGAGTCTATGTTGGTGCACGTTACTGACTCGCTCAGACCTCAGCCAAACCAATATACCCATTGTTATTGCTTCTTGCTGTGTGCTCCACAATCTCTGTGAGAGTAAGGGGGAGATGTTTATGGTGGGGTGGGAGGCTAAGGCAAATCACCTGGCCGCTGATTACGTGCAGCTAGACATCAGGGCGATTGGGAGAGCACACCAGGAAGCGCTGTGCATCAGAGAAGCTTTGAAAACCAGTTTCATGACTGGCCAGGCTATGGTGTAAAAGTTCTGTTTGTTTCTCCTTGATGAAAACCAGCCCCCTTGACTGACTCATTCCCTGTAAGCAAACCACCCTCCCCCTTTGATCACAGCTTGCTTTCTAAGGAAATAAAGGCACTATCATTTAAAAAGCATCTATTCTTTATTAACTGATTATAAAAAGAGCGAGAGAACTGAGAAAGTAGCTCAGATGGGGTTTGGGAGGAGGATAGGAAGGAAGGAAGGAAAAAGCCACTTCAGAAGTTCAAAATAATGACAGCCTTTTGGTTGGGCTGTCCACTTGGGTGGAGGGGGCGGGTGCATGGAGCCTCCTCCCCCGCGTTCTTACACGTCTGGGTGAGGAGGCTATGGAAATTGGGGAGGTGGGAGGGTGGTTACACAGGGGCTGCAGCGGCACTCTGTGATCCTGCTGCTGTTCCTGAAGCTCCACTAGAGGCCGGAGCATGTCAGTTTGATCACACAGCACTCCCAGCGTTGCATCCCGCCACTGCTGATCTTCCTGCTGCCACCTCTCATCTTGAGCATCCCTCCTGTCCTCACAGTCACTGGCATCTTTCCTGTACTTTGATACCACATCCTTCCACTGATTCAGATGAGCTCTTTCATTGCGTGTCGGTTCCATGCTTTCAGAGAACATTTTGTCTCATGTCCTTTTTTTCCGCTGCCTTATCTGAGATAGCCGTCGGGACAGAGGAGGGAGGCTTGAAAAATTTGCAGCTGCGGGAGGGAGGGGAGAAAAGGGAGAGAAGTATTTAAGAAGTTACATTTTACAGAACAATGCTTTATACTCTTTCATGGTGAACAACACTATTCACCTTACATAGCACATGTGATTTCGGTACAAGGTCCCATTTTGCATCTTAATATTGAGTTCCTGCGGCTTTGGTGTTAGAGATCACGACGCAGATCCGGGCAACAGAATTCGGCTTGCATGCGGCCATGGTATGCCATTGTCTTTAGGCTTCTGCAGCCTTCATAAAACCACCGCCCTCCTTTCCCACATACCAGCCAAAGCCCCTTGAGTGCTGCGGCTTTCCTGTTAACGTGCAGCAGCAGAAACCAAACTAACCCCCCGCCATCCAGTTCTCTGAGATGATCGCTTTACCCCTCCCCCCACCACGTGGCTGATATCAGGGAAGATCCCTGCTAGCCAAACGTGAAGAAGCTCAGCGCTAGTCTTCCTTCCCCTCCCAGCCCCCGGCTTGGCTAACTGCAGGGAAGGATTTCTTTTCAGCCACAGGCAAACAGCCCAGTAGGAATGGCCGCCTCGGTCCTCTTAATTAAATTCCCATATTTCAACCAGGTTACCATGGACAATATCACTCTCCTGAGGATAACACAGTGAGATAAAGAACGGATGTTGCTTGAATGCCAGCAAACACTAGGACCATACGCTGCCAGGCTTTGTCATGCACTGATACCAGATTACTTGCTACTAGCATGGTGTGGTCAAGTGTCCTACCATGGAGGACTGAATAAGGCTGCCCTGCCCAGAAACCTTCTGCAAAGGCTTTTGGAGTACCTCCAGGAGAGCTTCATGGAGATGTCCCTCGAGGATTTCCGCTCCATCCCGACATGTTAACAGACTTTTCCACTAACTGTACTGGCATGCCAAGTCCTCAGGGCAAATTAATCATTAAAAAAAGCTTGCTTTTAAACCATGTTTTATATTTACAAAGGTGCACTCACCAGAGGTCTCTTCCATGGCTTCATGGTCTGGGATACTGCCTTGGGAGGGTACTTCAGTCAGGCTGAGAAAAAGATCCTGGCTGTTGGGGATAACAGAGTGCTGTGTGCTCTCCACAAGCTCCTCGTCGTCGTTGTCCTCCTCACCTTCCCCATCCGCAGAATCCTAAGGCATGGCTGAGATTACCCCCTCCTCGGAATCCACGGTCGGGTGGGGTAGTGGTGCCCCCCACCCCCAGAATTGCATGCAGCTCAGTGTAGAAGCGGCATGTCTGCGACTCTGCCCTGGACCTTCCATTTGCTTCTTTGGTTTTCTGGTAGGCTTGACTGAGCTCCTTAACTTTCATGCGGCACTGTAGTGAGTCCCTATTGTGGTGTCTCTCCATCATGCCCTTGGAGATTTTTTCAAATGTTTTGGCATTTTGTCTTTTGGAAAGTAATTCTCCTAGCACGGAAACCTCTCCCCCATATAGCCATCAGATCCAGTATCTCCCGTACGGTCCATGCTGGTGCTCTTTTTCGATTCTCGGACTGCGTGGTTACCTGTGCTGATGAGCTCTGCGTGGTCACCTGTGCTTTCCATGCGGGGCAAACAGGAAATGAAATTCAGAAGTTCGCGGGGCTTTTCCTGTCTACCTGACCAGTGCATCGGAGTTCAGATTGCACCGTTGTGACCGCTCTGGACAGCACTGGGGGATAGCTCCCGGAGGCCAAGACCGTCAAATTGCAGCCACACTAACCCCAATTTGAAATGGCAATACCGATTTCAGCGCTACTCCCCTCATCGGGGAGGAGTACAGATATCGATATTAAGAGCCTTTTATATCGAAGTAAAGGGCTTCGTTTTGTGGATGGGTGCAAGGTTAATTCGGCTTAATGCTGCTAAATTTGAGATAAACTCGTAGTGTAGACCACAAGTACTCCTATATCTCATTCAGACAGTGAAGCAGTGACAGCTAGAAGTAAAACACAGGAGTTTGTCTCCATCCCTTACCATTAGACAACACTTCGTACTTATAGCTGTTGCAGCTATTTAACTTGTATCTATGGAACGAAAGATAAGTCTGATTTGGTAATGTAGATCAAAGAGAGCAATTCATAATTTGTATCACTGTTTAAATTTCTCCCTATTTATTAAACTATTACTGTCTTTTGTACAATATATCTTTTTTCCCCCTCATGTAACAGAAATTTAAGAATGAAAAGCGAGTAAGAAAGTATTCTACTTCAGGTGATACCATGTATGTAGGTCAGAGTATTTTTTTGAGTTTAAAAAAAAAAAAAGATTCCATATGAGGCTGCACCTCTGATTTCTATGTCATATGTCAGTTATGGGTGTATTTTTTTTTTAATTCTCCACCCTCTAATTGTCAGATGGAGATCAAAATCAGATTCCTCCAGTTGCTCAGAGGTATGAAAGCCTTGCTTTGTTGTTTTGTCTGTAGGAAGTGGCTGTATTTTTCTATTAATGTGTTTTATAGCTGCACAGCTAAGCCGGCAGAGTCAATATTGCATTTGTCATTTGCTGCATCTTCCTACCAGACCATAAAAACAACTGTCAGTGAAGTCTGTTCAGAAATACCTTGATATTTCTGCCGAAGATTTGCATCTGCTTCTTTCTTGATCCCTTTTCTAGTAAAGAGCTCAAAGTCTGTAGGGTTCTTGCTGTGCTCTCTTCACTCCTCTTCTTACATGTCCTTACTTTTCTGCAAAACTCAGTGCCCTTGTCCAAGTATGATTATACAATTAAAAGGGTTTTTGGGTGTTAAGAAGAGATGTTTTAGCGTTCCTTAGGCATACTTAGTTCAGGGGACATTGATTATTATCTCTCCAACACCAGTGTGCTCTATTTTTATCCAGCAATGACAGGCCAGTCCTCCCACACTCATGTTAACTTTCAAACACTGCTTCTAAAAACGATCTGAGAAGAGCAGGGTATTTTATGGAAAAATATAGCTGTAAAATTGCACTCTGCCCTTACTCTTTGGATTCTTTTGTTTGGGGAGATTCAGAGATTGCAACATAGTTTGGATCTGTAACTGAAGACAGCTAATGTAACTGTAAGAGTGTTGAGTGGAGTCTGTCAATGATACTTCCAAGTACGGCACATTAATCTTTGTTCTCTCTGTCACCAAGCTGTCAATTAGTGACAGTTGTTTTGTGATGTCTGAAGATGGGTTGAGGCCACCAGCTCACTTCCCATAGGTCATTGAATAGCTGTTATAGGGAAATGAATTTAATTTTTTTTTAATGCTTCTTATTTAATAGAGCTACTGTAGGATGGAGATTTGTTTGTCTCTTTCATTGGGTTCCCATGCTGTCAGTGTCATAAATGACCTTTTTTTTTTTTTTTTTAAGGAAGAACTGTCACTACCATTTTGGAGGGAATATTTTGCTTTAAAAGCTCAAAATTTGCTTTCAGGGAATAATCTCCAATATTTGCTTTAAAAATGTGTCTGTGAACACAAACTTATCCCTGTGAAGAAACATATTTACCAGTATTGGAGCTTGGTGAAATTTTTTGGTTGAAAATTTTTCACCAAAAATGTGGATTTGGGTTGTCTGAAACATTTAGTGAATTCATGTTGATTTAGATGAATTGTTTTGGTCAAAAAAAATTTTGGGGGAAATGTTGAAATGAACCATTTTGACGTTTTCAAACTAAACATAATTTTTTGGGCTACTCATAAGGGGACTTAAGCATCATTCACAAAATGGTAATGGTGGTTGGGCCAAGTGGTTAGAGCACTCACCTGGGAGGTGGGAGACCTGGGGTCAAGTAAAGAGTGGAGGATTCAAACCTTGGTCTCCCTGCAACATCCCAGGTGAATGCTCTAATCACTGGGCTATTGAGTGGGGGCGAGAAGGGGGGAAATGCATACTGCTAACATCTCCTTTCTTCCCTGTTTTGTGATCAAGCCCCTCATTTGCAAATTCCCTTTGCTTTTACTTTTAAAATTGGGTAAAATGCCCAAAATTGTAAATTTTAGGTTGAATTAAACAAATTTGACTCAAAATGAAACTTTTCTGACTTTTAAATTCACTGAACGTTCAAAAAAATCTTGGTTTCAGGTTGACTGGAAACCAATTTTTTTCCACAACTACCAAAAATATAAAAAATCACTTACTAGTACAACTCTAGCCAAATTGTCTGAGGAAAGTGAACACACCAGGGCATGCAAGTGAAGCTAAAGCAAGTGGATTCAAAAATTTGAACAACTGGCAAAATGTTTGGTAGTATTTGACCAGTTCTGAAAACAACTAAACAGTTTTTAATGTATGTTGAGCTTTACATAGCAGCACAAATGCATGTAAAGGGTCATTATCAGCTTTGAATTTTTAAAAAACAATAGATTTCAAATATATAATTCTTTTATGAAACCTCATTGAAATTGTGTCCTAGAATGGCTTTAAAAAAATTCCTTTATATAAAAAAAATACGTTTTTGTTTGTGTGGGGATTTTTTTCCTGCTCTTTTGCTGTTTAAAACTGTCACCTGGGCAGGTTGAGAATAATCATACTAGACAAACGTAGGTCTTTTATTTTCTTCCTCTCTGTGCATGTGTCTGCCTGCTGTTTCTTCAGTGTCAGCTCCGCTACTTCTGTTAGTGGAGAACACCCTCTTACAGAACCTAGGGCAGAGTATATATAAGAGCTCTTCCTCTAAAGCAGTGTGCGATCTGTGATTATCATCATGCTAATGTCACAGTTTCAAGTTAACTGCACCTGTATTTTTCCTTCCATGGTCCTACAAGGGCACCCATTTAAACATTTCTGGCTTCCAGCTATCACCTCTCTTGGGTGGAGATCAGTGTCTCACTGCCTTCTGACTGGCGATTTTGAGGCTTCACAGCTCCCTAATCTACACTGTGCTGTTCCGAGCAAGCCAGTCTGTCTAAAAGGCATTTCCTATGCTTGGCTTTTCAAGGGCTATGAATAGTATATTGCCAGCAGTTACAAAGTTACCAGAGATCTCGTTCTAAGCAAACACATTTATTCTGAAGGTGAAAAAATTTCAGAGAGAGCATATAAAACAAGAGAACCTACATGCACGCTAAAAAGCTAACCAGTCATCACACTCAAGTGACAATGTCAGTCCTTCAAACCCCACAATTGGGTTTCCTCCTGGTTACAAGTTGATATCAGTTTTTAGTCTTCAGGAATCGGAACAAAGTCCCAAAGTAAGTTTAAGATTGGGTGTTTTTCTGGTCTCTGGAGAATTCAGTTTGAACCAGAATATGTGAGCTTTCCCAGGACTTGGTCCTCTGTGGAGGTGTTGTTATCTGAATAATTTGCCTAAATCGTCCCTTACTATTTTCACTTCCTGGAGCTGCTGTGTTAATCTTGTGGCATGCACACAATCCCTGGCCTGCAATGATGTATAAACCATACATGCACTTAATACGATATGGTCTCCCAGACAGGACAACTTCCTGCAATCTATCTGGCACAGCTACAAAATGAGACAAGAAGTGCAACTGAGTGAAACTGACTCCACCAAGTTCTGTCAAATGGAGACAGTAAGCACAGTGGGGGGAAAAATACTGTTTTTCTAATTCATTTACAGTAATTTTGAGGAATTACTTGGGCTTCCTGGAAGATATGCTGTAGTCAGACTCATGTTATTGGGCTCAGTACAGGGGTAAATGAGTGAAATTCTATGACTTGTCTGATACAGGAGGTCACATTAATTGATCTAATAGGGATCAAATTCTCAGATAGAAATGATTTTTTTAAATTGATGGTATCCCTTTAATAGAACATCAGAGCAGTTGGTTCCAGGTTCCATGTTATTACTAAGTAGCATTTTTGTAGTGCTTTGGATCTTCAAAGTGTCTTTCAAGTATTAACAAATTAATTTCTTCCAAGTTTAAAAAAAAATTCTACTTTTGCAAGTTGCGCTTTCACAAAGGGATTTGCATTACAGTACTTGAATGAGGTAAAAGAAATAGTATTTTTCAATAGTTCTTTTTTACAGTGCAAATATCTTGTAAGGAGTGAAACAGTATCTTCAAATTTTGATAGGTCTGATTTTCTTCAGAGTTTGTGATTGTGTTTCAGCTAGATACTTATCAAGAGATTTTAATATTTTTGTTACACTCTTCGACAAATGAGAAAATTATTGCCGCCTTGGTCTTTTAATCTTTTGATGTGGGAGGTTGGATTTTTTTCCTCAATATCATGGAATGCTACTCTTAGCACATAACAAATGATTACATATTTTATGGTTATGGTGACCATTAGAAATGGATGCTTAAAGTATAATTCCTAGAATGAGTGGTGAGTCTAGATGAAGTCTGTATCTAAATATTGTCAGCAGTGCTACTTTGGCATTTGTCCAAAATTTTTATAGCTTTTTACTGTTCCACAGTTATATCTCAAGTTACCTTCCAGCACTTATGTGATCTACAGACTTACAGTTCCCGTTTCTTTGGAGTCTGATATGAATAATGCAACCAAAAATAATGTATGGTGCTTTATTTAATATTGATTATTGTATTAGTAAGGTCTCATGTTCCCAATAATTCACTTCAAAATGTATCCTTAGAGCCAGCTTGCCCTGTTGTTTCAGAATCCAATGCAGTGGGTTGATTTTTAATAATTCTGCATGCACAAGATATATATTGATCACTATAATAGTTTCAGATTTGTATAAAAGATACTTATAGGTCATTGGTTTTGACTGGCTTTTCTGATATATTAAAAAAGTTAAGAACTGATTTCTTAAACTTTGTGAAATACATCTGCAGTTATTTAAATTGTATTCGCTCTTTTAGGAAGATTCTTTCAACCAAGTCATTTTTTTTTGTTGGTACTTTAACTTTCCTTCCCCAACATTCTGCTATAACAATGGTGTCAAATTCTGTGTGTCAAAGGGCCATATTCCCTTGTTAATAGAATTATGTTCCATGGGCTAGAGTAAAAATTTAGGACTACATATTGTTGTCCATCCACATCTTAACTCTCACCCTGAGCTTTGCACACGGTGAAATATGGTCTTTATACAGTAACTGAACTTTTAATTGTTATTTCTACTGTTTCTCCATTCCCTCTGCTAAAGTGATCAGCCATGGAAATATTTTATGTTGTCATTGTTTAGCCTGGCAGTTAGTATCCCAGTGAGGTTAATGGGGAGAGGGGGACGGTTGCAGCACATGCAGGCATGTACAAGTTAACTTTGATCAAACTAGCTGGCAAGCCCATGACACTGTGGATACGCTACTATTTTTAGCAAGCTAGCTCAATCGAAGCTAGTTCTTGTAGGCCTACACTGCATATCCCAATTGCATTGTAGACCTACCCTTAGTCATTGTTTCTAATCATCTGCAGACTAGGGAAGGCAATGTTGGTTACACTTAGTTCAGATCTGGAAGGTTATATTGCCAGCCATAACCTGGGCTAGAAATTTGCTTTTCAGTTTATTGTTGGTTTAAACTAAAGCTTAGATTGTGAATATAAATACATCAAATGGGCTGGGATTTTGACTTTCCCTGTTCTATAACACAGACTGCTTGGATTGTTTAAATCCATTTATATACCAGGATGATCTATCAATACCTAGTGTTGTTCTGAGATTAGCCGACGTTTTATACTGTACAGTGTCTAAGTACAACTGATAATGATTGCTCTCTTTTCACTTACAACCGTGACTGTGAGTTAAATTAGGTTCCAGTGCTTCCATCTATGATGATTTTTCTGAGTGGAATAATTTAAAAGACAAAAAAAAATCAGTGTGCTTATAGCCTTGCAACCTAGTAATCATTTTTTAAGTCTGGTAACAATAAACTCTCTACTGTTCTGAAAAAGGGCTGTCATTGCCCTGGACCACCTTGGTTGTTCATTTCCATGTGTGTTGCACTGTTGTTGCACTCCTTTTATTTTTAAAGCAAATAAACAAGCTTACAGAATAAATTACAAAGAATGGGATGAGAGAGAAACAAAAGCTTGAGGCACCACATTCTATTTTCATAACGCTTATGCCTCCTAAGGGGGATAAGGGAAGCATGTGCCATTTATGTACGTTCTTTTGCATTTCCTCTAACAGTGGAGTATAATTCATTTTATAGAATTCATTGAATTTCCTACTATGTGTTACTCCTCACTTTAAAAAAATTTCCCATTGTTTTATGTGTAATAAGGGAATATTACTTAACAATGCGGTGGTTGTTATGCTCTTTGACTCCTTATTAAATTAAACCAGTACTAGGGGATAGCGATAAGTGTGGCTTTTTAAAGCCACCTTTCAGCTTTATTAAAAGTAGCATTTCACTGCAAAGCAGTGTAGACTTAATAGAACAGGGGTCAGCAACCTTTCAGAAGTGTGTGCCAAGTCTTCATTTATTCACTCTAATTTAAGGTTTCACATGCCAGTAATACATTTTAATGTTTTTAGAAGGTCTTTCTATAAGTCTATAATATGTAATTAAACTATTGTTGTATGTAAAATAAATAGGCTTGTAAAATGTTTAAGAAGCTTCATTTAAATTAAAATGCAGAGCCCCCCGGACCAGTGGCCAGGACATGGGCAGTGTGAGTGCCACTGAAAATCAGCTCGCATGCCGCCTTTGGCACACGGGCCATAGGTTGCCTACTCCTGTAATAGAATGTAAAATCTTAACCTAGGTAGATCTTTAATGGCAAATGACTTAATAGTTTCTGAGTACATGTACTGCACTATTTGACATTAGTAGTTTAACAATTATTTCTTTTTCCCCCTCCCTTGTAGTTGTCCATATTTGTCAGAGAAGATTACACCTGCTATTCCTGCAGTAGGTGGGATTCTGTTCTTTTTCGTGATGGGGACCCTGCTGCGTACTAGTTTCAGTGATCCTGGAGTCCTCCCACGTGCAACACCAGATGAAGCAGCAGACCTGGAAAGACAAATAGGTAACACAGAAGGTCTGTCGTTGTCCCTTTGCTTTCCTTCCAAGTGTGAATGTACTGTATGGAGGCAGAATGCTGCTCAGCTTGTGAAGGACAAACTCCCATCTCAGCAGTAATCACTCTGAAATAATACTATTTCAACTAACAAATATTGATTCCGCTAGAAAAAGGACTGAGGAATTCTTCAGTCAGAAGCTGCTGACCACAGTGGTGGACATAGACAATGATAGTTTACTGCTATAATTTGTTACTGGCCTTTTCTCCATAGATGATGGAAGGTTCCCTAGTGCATAGGAAAATACTTAGGTACTTTTTAAAGTGTTTATGGGAAGAAAAGTGACATTGGCATGCAATACTTCTTAAATTCTTAAAAATTCTGCACCTTCTTAAGCAACATACTTTGTGTTGGGTTACATCTGATTATGACATTGATGTTGTTTATTTATATTGTCTGCTGAAGGGCCCCAGCTAGGAACGGGGACTGATTTGTAGAGCCCCTTAAATCTGCGGATAGTTGTTTTATATCCACAGGCCATGTTTGCAGATTGGATGCGGATACAATCCACACAGGGCTGTACTGACTTGTGTTAGGCAGCATACAAGCACATAGGAAGACATAGTCCATAGAAGGTTGAACATCAATGACAACAGTTAAACTTTTATTATTTGTTATTCATGCAGAGCCAACACAACTGCAGAGCAGTGAGCTAGATTCTGATATGGCTCATACATCAAGGCAATTATTTATTAAGTTCTAATTGCAGAGTTTTTATAATTGCAAATGTCAAAACCAAAAGATATGCTACTTAGCTGTCAGAGCCCTTGCAGAGTTGCTGATTCAAAAATCTTTTTACAAAGCAAAAAAAAAAAAAAAACCAAACAAAAAACTTCCCAACAACCCTGTGTTAATTTGATTCAGAATTCCTTAGGAAACATACATGAAACCCCACAGTGCAACTTCAGCAGTCAATTTTTAGAGGAATCTACACTCTGGTAAGAACAGAAGAGACACAAACCATTACAATTAAGTATGTTAAGCTACAGTAGAACTGTGAGGCTGTGCATATATAGGAGTCTTCTATCTGATACAAATTATGACCTCTTCCTCTTTTCCTCTTTTGATGCCATAGTTGGCTTTTCTTTCTCCAATGACAGTTATGAAAGTACAAAAATAAATTGTGAAACCTACAAGTTTTCTCACATGGTGGATTTTGTGGGCCAAAAAAAGTGTGTTTATTACCTTTTACATGCATTACTTTAAAATACCTTTTCAAAGCCTTTGGCAGAGATCTAAGGTAACGAGTTCATTTTTAATATCTTATAGAACCATAGAATAGCCCTGTAAATTGCAATGGTTGCATTTTTTGCAGTGTTTGAATCTTGAGGTTGCAGTAACACAAGTTTTGATTGAAGGGCTCAGTTTCAGAACAGTTGCAGCTGGAAGAAAACTGATTGCGTTTTATAGACGCAAGTTTTTGTCATTGGCTTGTGTTTATTCTACAGATAAAATTGTATTTCTGTATTACTATAAAAATATAGTAATCAATTCACTGATCACTGTTGTGTTAGTGGTAAACCCCTGTCCCCGTTCAGCAGATTGTGTGGGCCACTGCAGAACTAGTTTGGTTCCACTGTGCTGCATTGGGGGATGGGATGCAGGGAGCCTATGTGGCAATCTGCTTTCCCTACATGCCAGAGAGCTGTACTGCACGATTTCTGTGTACCCCGCCACACAATGGCATCTGAGTATTAATATCAGGTCAGTGGGTTTGCAACTTGCTGGATCCACAAGTCCTTCTTCCTCCCACATTATGCTCCCCATTTGGGATGGGATGGGTGCAGAGGTAGTGGGGGATGCATGCACATGCAGCATTTTCTACAGTCCACTCAAAATAATTTTTTTTATTTAGAAAGCATCATACCTTTTTCCTGAGCTTCTCATAAACAGGTCTCAGACTTTACTTTTCTGCTATAAAAACAACTGTCCCAGCAACTGTCTTAAATTTCAGCACTTTTATATACTCAGTTTTTAATTATGAAAAATGTATTCCATGAAAAGGTTCAGAAAAGAGCAACAAAAATTTTTAGAGAGATGGAACAGCTGCCATATGAGCAGAGATTAATAAGATTGGGACTTTTCAGCTTGGAAAAGCGATGACTAAGGGGGGATATAATAGAAGTCTATAAAATCATGACTGCTGTGGAGGAAGTAAATAAGGAAATATTATTTACTGCTTCTTATAACACAAGAACTAGGGGTCACCAAATGAAATTAATAGGCAGCAGGTTTAAAACAAAAGGAAGTATTTCTTCACACAACACACAGCCAATCTGTGGAACTTTTTGCTACAGGATGTTGTGCAGGTCAAGACTATGACAGGGTTCAAAAAAGAATCAGATAAATTAATGGAGGATAGGTCCACACAAGGCTATTAACCAGGATGGGCTGGGATGGTGTCCCTAGCCTCTGTCTGCCAGAAGCTGAGAATGAGCAACAGGGAATGGATCACTTGATGATTACCTGTTCTGTTCATTCTCTCTGGGGCACCTGGCATTGGCCACTGTAGGAAGACAGGATACTGGGCTAGATGGACCTTTGATCTAACCTAGTATGGCTGTTCTTATGTTCTTATCCTGTGAAGTTGTCATAATTATTGTGTAAATGAATAATAAAAAATTCTGATATTCCACAAAAATTTCCAGTTGTGCTGGTTACAGAAGTAAATGATTTTTTTAAGTAATAGTGCTTCAGTTTTATTATATTATTTGGGAAAATGTGCACTTTCCTTGCCTATTTTAGTGCTGGAGCTGAAGGTAATAGGAGAAATATTTTTATTTTAATTATGATTTAAAGGAAATATATTTATTGAATCCTTAGAGTACTGAGGATGAGTGTTTTTAATCTAAGAAGCTGTCATGAGGTACTTTGGATGAATATATGACACAGAAATGTATATTCTACCCAGTGGAGTTTTTGTCTGAATCTGACCTCCCATTACCAATTGTTTAACTCTTCCAGTGGCTCCCATGACTTCCATTTCCCTTCCCACCGCCCCTAGAACCATCAAACACAGTAAATCCTCAATTGCCAACTCTTCTTTTTGTCATCTTCTCCTATGACAAATACCCAGTTACCAATATTTCACAAATGGTGTAATTAGACTTTTATTATATTCCTGAAAGAGTGCAACATATCTGTATTACTTGAATAAAGAGTAAAGAGATTTAAGAACGTTAAGCCTCTTTAACCATTAGGATTCCTATATTAAAATTACTGGGAAAACATGAATATTTCAATAAAGTTATCACCTGGCAATTGTAGGTTGTTTTTCGTTAAATGAGTTTGGTCTCAATCCTGTTCCCTATAGACAAGACTCCACATCAGAAGAATCACCATCACATTTGATGCTAATTGATCTCCTTCTTGACCACTTTAGCACAGAGACTTTGAATGGATATAGACACTGATCTGTCTGTCAAGAAAGAGGTCTCTTCAGGTAAAGGTTAAAGCATGTTAGTAGGACAGTCTGGGGAATGCTGCATCGCTACAGCTTGTTCTGTACTTACCCTGTAAACATATTGTAGATATATTGTCTCCAGAAATGTTAATCTCCCTTCTTTTCTTAGCCCTATATTTGCCCACACAAACTGAAAGTAAGTTACAGTGGGGGAGGGATAGCTCAGTGGTTTGAGCACTGGCCTGCTAAACCCAGGGTTGTGAGTTCAATCCTTGAGGGGGGCCACTTAGGGAACTGGGGTAAAAATCTATCTGGGGATTGGTCCTGCTTTGAGCAGAGAGTTGGACTAGATGACCTTTTGAGGTCCCTTCCAACCCTAGCCTTCTATGATTCTATCCCAGGAAAAGTCTCCTCTGGGATAAGATCCACCAAGTGAAATTTCAACAAGTGGATTGATTGGATTTGACTACTGTCATTTGGAGGGAGTTTGGTGAATGACTCCTTTTATTTGTATTTGATACAGTTTAGATTATTTTTGGAAAGTGAAAATGTGCCTCAGTCAGTAAAATTGGTTGAGGCAGATTGGTAACAACAGTAAATGTTGATTTCTGGAAAGAGCTGATCTAAAAAGCTAAGTGATTCCTACACTGAGTGTATTTTGGTTTCTCATAAATGAATCCCTTTGGTACTAAATTTTAAGACATAGTCTACAAATGTTGATCGTATATGCCTTAATTAGAATTCATAAGGAATTTCTCAAGGTGTCTGTGTTGCCTCAGAAATGATGATTTGAGAACTTTCTATCATGTGCGGAGCATTTAGACTTGTCTTTTGGGATTGAAATTCACTGTCTTTAGACAAATTCTTCAGGATTTGGAGTACTGCTATGGGCATCTAGGCAGGGTGATGCTCAGTATTGGATAGGTGGTTAGTATCTTTGCAAATTTTAAGGCTAATACAATGTTGTAGAGAAAATGAAACAGACAATATCAGATCTTCAGGCCCCACAATCACACCATTCAGTTCTAAAAATTGTTGTGCACATAGGAATAAATTGGAATTTAATAACATGTTGACTGAATTAGCTGCAGTGTTCTTATCTTGAGAGGCACAGCACGTACTGCTTCAAGAGTGTTGGAATACCAATGATTCTCCAAATTTCTGCTTGATAAGTTCTGATGAGATTTAACTATTTCTCAAGTCCTCTTTCTTTGGTCAAGTGGACAAAAGAAAAAAGAAAAAACAAACAACAACATCTGAAAGACTAGTCTAACAAATTACAGAATGTTTTGTAGAGAGGGTTTCTTTAAACACAGATGTTTCAATTAGGGCACTAGTACAATTAGGGAAATAGCTTGTCATTTTATTAACTTGAGGTGGGGCAGGATGTTGCAAACAAGTCCAGGGGTTGTTCTGACCCCCCATTTCCTCCTTGAGTACGTGACCCCATTCTAAAAAAAAATTGAGAATCACTGGCTAAAAGGGAAGAGAAATTTCCACTGGGAGTGAGTTATGCTTAAATAGTCCATTCTGGTTATAATTCTCTTGTTTCTTTCCTCACTGGGGGAGGTTTGCTGCAATAACCCAAGTGAGCATTTATTGGGAGGAGAAGAGCTGATGATTAGACAATATTCTAAATATGTAGATCATTAATATCTCAAATATAGAAGATTCTAGGGAATTATTCCTTGGACAGTTTTTGAAAATTCAGTGCACTCAGAAAATAAATCCTCCCCTAGCAATGAGGAGACTCTCCCATCTCTATTTGAAAGCAAATGCAAGAGAGAATAAAATGAAACAGGACAATATAATTGAGAATAATCCTAGAAGATTCTGCAGTCCACCCTTCTTACCAAAGGGCTCTTCAGTCTCTTCTGTCTGGTTCTAATTTTGCTTTAGGTAAAAATGAAATTATAATCCTGTTTATAAAAATGCTAATGAAATTTACTAGATAGTTATGCACAAGTAATAGTAATCATGAAGTTTTTGAGGCATTTATTCCAAACAGAAACCTGTATAATATGTTACTCTTTTATGTTAAACTTTTGCTTTTAGTCATTTTTTTAAACTAAAAAAGAAATCATAACTTCTTAGCAACTATACATAAAGATAATACTGTTGATTATCTGAAACATTACAAAAGTGATTCATGATGGCTATTAGAGGAACTACCTTGCTGTGATGATTCTCCCCTTCCTCCCCAAATCACTAGAATCCTGCTGTTTGGCAAGATAGATGAACAGGTGCACTAATAGCTATCTGAAGTTAGTATACAGATTTCAGAACAACAAATTAGCTCTGCAATTTTGACACCCAGCACTCCTATGTGGAACTTTTAAGTGTACCCAGGGTTTTCAGATGACTGTGATAGTTGATTGTAAGAGATGTTTATGTAATACAATTGTCTACACAGAAAGTGGCAGGAGCATAACAGCCTTTGGATGTCAATGAAAGGCGCTATTGGCCCCTGTTGAAGGATGCAGTGTTTACTTTAAAATCCTGGCTAATTGGTGAAGAGAGTAGCTTAACTTTCTCATTTTCATTTTCATCTTTGGAAACAAGATGTAAAATTCAGAAAGAATACAAGGAATAAATATGTCCTGGATGACTTAAAAAAAAAATCCTAAAAGCTGTGGAGGTGGAAGGCAGACAGAATTATAGGCAGCACTGCTATGCTGCCTATTATTACTGTTGTCTGAAACTATCCATTGAGACCCTGTTTTCAGTTGGTTAAAACTTTCCCAAATTTTCAAGTGTTCTGGCTGGAAATATGTGTGTCAGACACTTGTGTCAGGCTGAAAAAATAGTAGTTGATCATGTGGATTAATAATATATTCTAAATCCAGTAGGGCCTACTGTGATCATCTAAGATCACCACTTGTGTAGAACTGGCCATAGGATTTCCCTGAAAAAATTCCTAGAGCATATCTTTTAGGAAAACATCCATTCTTGGTTTAAAAATGGCCAGTGATGGAGAATCCACCAAAAATCTGGGTTAATTGGTCCAGTGATTTATCATCCTCACTGTTAAATAAATTTACACCTTATTTCCAGTCTGAATTTGTCTAGCTTTAACTTCTAGCAATTGGATCATGTTATAGCTTTCTCTGCTAGATTGAAGAGTCCAATATGAAAAATTTGTTCACTACCTAGGTACTTGCAGACTGTAGTCAAATCACCCCTTCTCCATGACAAACTAAAGAGATAGACTCAAAGAGCTCAATCACTATAAGGCATGTTGTCTAATCCTTTAATCATTCTTGTGGCTCTTTTGTGAACGCTTTCTAATTTATCAACATCCTTCTTGAATTGTGGACACCAGAACTGGACACAGTATTCCAGAAGCAACCATACCCGTGCCAAATACAGAGTTAAAACAATCTGTCTACTACTGATTCATAGGGGTCAAATTAAGGTTACATAAGCAACCTTAGATTTGGCATTTCCTAACTTTTCTGAGTGTTTGACTTTGCAACCTTCTGTTCTTTATGTAATTTCCTAAGTTTTTAAGTAAAAAGAAACAAATCCAACAGAAATTCCATCATGTGGTACCATGTTAACTTCCAGTGTGGGTCATGAGCAGGCTTTGAACCTTTAGATAAGACATCACAGATGTCTGACACTTGAGCTAAGGGAACTAGTAGCAGTTGTAGATGGTTGTCCTCTATATGAATCAAGCACTTAAGGGGGGATTAGACACACACTTTGCTATCATCAAATAATTGTGAAACCCACTAGGAAAGAATGCAGACACTCATGAATCCTGGATTCAGTTCCAGGGTTCTTGAGGAGAATGTGCTTTAATGGTTAGAAACCCTTCTGCCCCTATCTTCCCACCCCAAAATCTCTGTCCCACTCTTCTCCTTTCTCCTTTTCCTTCCCCCTCCCTAGACCTATCTTAACCCCACATTCCCTGCTACAGGCAAAGAGGCAACAGCTGCTGTGAGAATTTTAACTTGGAATGTCCTATCTTCTGTGCAATTAGAATATAAACCTTGATATTACTTTATCAGTCCTGCATTAAATTTAATTTGGAATACTCTTTAGTCTATTCTTGGCAATTAGAAAAAAATATAGTGCAACTGCACTTTTTTTTAATTAAAGCTGCATGGAAAAAGATAACCGAGGTAAGAGGAATGAATTTGTCAAGAGAAGATCCCCTGAGTCTGGGTTTGTCCAATATGTGTAGGAGAGATTAACAGTTCCTCATGAATGTTAATCTCTCTGCATAGCATTGGTGCTGCAGATAAATTTCGAAAGTGATGGTCATGGCATTTTCCCTCTCCAACTATAAAAGGCATATCTACAGCGAAGAAAAGAAAGGGAAATGCTTTGTATTTCTCTGATATCTTCATACTGATTTCTTCCATGTATCTCTTCAAATCTTACACACATCCTCCCAAATTCATCTTTTAGGCCATGTTGCTTCAAATCTGTTCAATGTTGCTGCTGCTTTCAGCATGTCCAAAAGCCCTAAGACCTCAATGTTAAGCCAGAGTTATAATTCATCACTAAGTCTCATTGATGTATAAGTACTACTGTACCGTTTCAGGATTCTTCACTTTTCCCCTCCCTTCTTACACACACTTGAATATAATCAGAATCACTCCAGTGTTAAGGAAATTCCTCTCTTCCCCAACAACTTTTATAGTACTGCACAATTGGCCAAGCAAATATTGTTTTGAGAGTACAACTTGGTTGTGTTTTGCTTACGTTCCAGAAGCAGGGTACCAACTTAAGGCTAATTGTCTGATACAGTATGGCTAATTTTATGAACAATTTAAGATAAAAAAGACACTGTTGATTGTCAGGCAGGTCTTCCAGAGCGCTCTCACCTACATTCTTTCCTTTTCTCCTCTCAGTGAACCAGAATCTCATGACAGAATAGGGTGTCCAGATGTCCCAATTTTATAGAGACAGTCCCGATTTCTGGGTCTTTCTTATATAGGCTCCTATTATCCCCCACCCCCCAACCCGTGTCCTGATTTTTTACACTAGCTGTCTGGTCACCCTATGACAGAAAGAGAAAATGGCAGCTTCATGTTTGAGAGTTCTAGAGTTCAAAAAGATTATGGAAAGTTACTCTTGTAATCTTTTCTTTTTTCTAAATTCGGACAGTAAGTCCTCTTCTAAATGTCAGTGTAGCCTTTAGGTCAATAACATCAAGAGTTACAGGTGGAATGCAGTAAACAGCACTAGTTTAGGTTTTTAAAATCACATTCTCAATGTTTTGTTAGAGTGAGAAGTTCTGTTGTTCTCCCTTGAGACAGTAAACAAAGGAATGCCATTCTGCTGTTTTAAGCTCTGGTTGTCTAGATACTGACTTTTCCTACATGTAGCCCATTGTTGTTTATAATTAAGCGTGCAGCATGGACTTAGATGGTTACACAAAAAGAGGATCTTCCTTATTGTGGTAAGATCTGTTTCATATTTACTTTTGTGCTCTTACAGATGTCAGAGTTCATTCATGAAGAATTTTGGTCACGCTAGGCCTTTACTGCAGCAGGAAAAAAAAAACAAATTATTGCTTTATCAATCTATTGTTTTAGGGCCAAATCCCTTTTAAATTAATAGCAAAACTCTTGTGACTTGGACCTTACAGGGATCAGGTTTTGACTCTTAATGTAAATTTTCCCCAAATACAAATTTCATTTTGGAAAAGGTAGCAAAGTTTCTCTGAAAAGAGAGCCAAGAAAATTTCACAACTGTCTTACCCAGCTTGACGTAAAATAATACTAACATAAGCCATGTATTTTCTAGGTATTACATGTTTAGTGCTTATGTTTTATGTATATGGAAGTAAGTAGGATGTGGCCAAGTACTTGGGCACATGAAGACACATACTATGAATGTATTTCGGAAAGTGAAAAAGAAAGAAAGAGTCTGGATAATTTTAAGCTGGTAATATTCAAAGCTATGTAAATGAAAGTAATGGGGATGATGAACTCCTGCTTTTGGGTGTAAGCTGATCTACTTACTGAAGGTCCTATCCATGCTATGGTTTGAATTGTGCAAGAAAAAAACTGATCAAAACTGATATCAAGCATAGTTTTACTTGACTGTTTAATATGGTGGCTGTTTGGTATAGCTGTAAGCAAATAGCTTTAAAAAAAAAAATCATGTTATGCTGACCATTACTTAGTAGTCACTGCAGAAAATCACATTCAGCTTGTCAGCCAATGTTTGGAAATGCAATCTGCCAAAATGAATTTGTAGAATAAATTAATAAGGTATTCTATAAAGGTCTATGTATTAAAGTCCCACTTAAGTGATGTATTTAATTACATGCCTAATTTTGAGCATGCATGTTATCTAGTTAAAGTCAGTAGGACTATTAACATGCTTGAGTTTAGGTACTTAAGTATCTTGCTGAACCGGAAGCTAATTAGGGCTGACAAATACAGACTGTTAGTTTTCTACCACAAACTTAGTCTGTCATTCACACCTAAGGTCAAACTAATCTCTGATTATAACTACATTAAAGTCAATGGAGTTCCACCAAGGATGAATTTGATTTTTTTATGATTAAAGGGTAGTGCTTGCATATTTGTGGTAATGTCATTGAAAGTAGGGTAAGTGTGCATAACAGTCTCAATTGTAGCAATAAAAATAAATGGTACAATATCTTTTTATAACAAAAAATATTGCACACGTGTGTGTGCCTGTGTGTGTATGTATATGTGTGTATATATATGTGTGTGTATATATATATATATAAAAACAGTAAATAATCTCTCTTGGTTTTAAGCATATTACTTTTATTGCTGTGTGATAAAGCTTTTCATTGTTATTGATGCTGCAGCCTATGATAAATGATGTATTTGCATAGCAAATTTGTAAAATACTCCCTTTTTACTTTTTAAAAAATTCATATCTAACAAAGACTTAAAAAAAAGCAAAAAAGAAACATCACCTTTTTTCATTTTAAATTTGGGGCTGGAATCACTCATGGTACCTGTAAAGTTCTAAACATAATGCTGTATGCATGAATGTTTTCTTGCTGCCTGCCACAATGTTAGCTTAGCTTAGTTCTAAATAAAAAGGAATCCGAAGATCAAAGATTGTTTCCCTCCTCGTTGATCATGCTAATCATATCATATATATTATATAAACACATGTAGCCTGGGTCTGTGCCTTGGGTTAGTGTGATTTGTGTCTAGACAGAAAGAAAGTGGAGGTAGACTTGAGACTGACTTCAAATTCTGGGTTTATGTTGCACTGTAGACATACTCTTAGTATCTCAGGTGCTGTTAAAGAGGCTTTATCTCATATTTTATGAGTAGTCTCCTATGCTTGAACTATGACACATTCAGCTCAATGAGAGCTATCAGTTTTTTTAAACAAAAAGCTTCAGGGTTGTGTGAAGGTTGTAAATATATATGATACCCATAAGATTCTAACAGGCGTTTACTGTTGTAATATTTTTTTTAAATTAAGGCAGGAGATTGGAAATTACGTTAGTTAATTTTCAGATTTAAAAACTTTTTTTAAAGATACTTGTTCAGTATATTCATAAATCTTTTACCTAAAGATGCAGATATATAGTAACTATCCTTAATGTACAATTTCTGTGTTCTTTCAGAAGTGGGTGCTGAAACATAAGTTTGTCAGGATCCTGCTTATATTATAAATATTTGTAACTGTATTTATTAGATGGATAGCATGTTTGCAACTGTAATAGTATGACTGTTTCATACTTCAGTGTAGACATGTCATAGACCTTTTTATGCTTTTTCAGGTTGTAACTGCAGGCATCATTTGAACATGGCTGCACAGGTGGCCCTGACAGTGAAACTTAATTAAAAATTCTGTTTATGATGCAAGAGTCAGAGAATAATCTGCTTCACTCTCTACCACAGCTCTTTTGGTTCTGCTTGGCTGACAGCAAAACTTACATTTTGTCACTAAAGTAATCAGATTTTTTTGTGAATGCACAATGAGAGCAGTTCGTTGAGTAAGAGAGCACCATTTTTACCACATGCGTTTTTCAGCGTATATCTGCACTTCAGAAGCATTTAAAATACAAAATTGATCCTTAAAAATTATTAACCTATCCAGTGCTTTAGCTTCTGGAGTAATAAATGCTCATGTCCCAAATAATCTCAGCTATCACTTTGCCAGATGGCAGGCAGAGACTTCTTTGTAAACAAATTTTAAGCTACAACAGCTGCCTTAAAATATCACTACGTGTTGGATTTTAAACTCTTAAAAAGCAAGATGAGTGAAATACTGTCCTGAATATACTCCATTATACCATAGTATTTAAGGGTCTCAAGATCATCGCTCATTTTCTATTTGCCATATATGCCAAATGCTCTAATGATGGGTAGAATGTTGGTGTGTACTGTATAGATGTCTAGTTTGGGCATTAAATTCAGCCTAAACACTGCATTTCTTTGTCTTATTAATTAAAGACTTCAAAAATGTTTCTAAAAGCAAAACCTCCCTTGTAAAGTGATTACTGCAATTTGCAAGAGAGAGCCATTTTTTATTTATAGATGTGAAGTAAAAAAAAAAAATCCTCAAGAGCTCTTTCCCCAGTTGAAAATTACTTTAGTCACTTCTGTTAAATGAGTTAATGGTTAGTCCAGTTCTTGGTGAGAAATGTACATATCACAAGAAACTCCATGAAGAGCAAGCATATTTCTGAGGGGCCAGCTAAATGGAGGTGCTGGCTAGGCAGAAGAGTGTGGGATTTTGGTTTTTGTGGTACAGAAGCTGAGGTTTTGTTGTTTTGTTGTTATTTATTTTAACTGTGGTTTTCTTTCATTTTTTGTGATGCATTACATTTTAAGATATTTGCCTAGATATTCAGAGGTTGGGAGAGAGAGAAACTATTTTTAGGCATGATAAATCTCCAAAAATATATAAAATATATGTAAATGTTAAAGAAACTGGATTTTAAATGACAGTAATGTGCCTATACCTGGCAAGAGAATTTACATTTATTGATTTAATGTTTAATTATTTCCCTGTTAGATATTGCAAATGGCTCCAGTTCAGGAGGATACCGTCCACCTCCCAGAACAAAAGAAGTAATCATCAATGGACAGACCGTGAAACTAAAATACTGTTTCACTTGCAAGATTTTCCGCCCACCTCGTGCCTCACATTGCAGCCTTTGTGATAACTGCGTAGGTGAGTATAACGAAAACTTACATGTTCGGTTTTTGTAATTTTTTCATTAAAGTGATTTTAGAGGGCAGGATAGTCTTCCTATGAATACATGTGGTGGTGTGCTTAAAGAGACCAAACTCACATGGTTATAAAGTCATCCAGAAGGTCACTAGCTAACAAAATTATCCTGCTTCCTACTAGCTAATGTGAGGATTTTGGAAGAGGGTAGATACAGTCTCCTGGAAGTTTCAACCATATAGCAGGTTTTTTTGGGGGGGAGGATGGGAATTAGGGCTCATCTACACTGCTATTTAACTACCATTGTAGCTGCACCAGTGCAAACCTCTAGTTTAAAGACATGGTCTCATCTGAGGTAAACTACACCAGTGCAATTGACATTGTACCAGTGTAAATTACATCTACACTTGAGGCTTGCCCTGGTAGAGCTAAACTGGAGGATAAAGTCCCATTGCAGATAAAGACTAAGGGCTTTTCTGCACTGCAGCACAGCTACAGTTCTGTAGCTATGTCACTGTAGTGTAGACACCTCAGCGATGGAAGGGGTTTTTCTGTCACTGTAGGTATCCACCTCCCTGAGTGGCAGTAGCTAGGTCAACTTGAAGCATTCTTCCATCAATGTAGCTGTGTCTACAATGGGGGTTTCGGACCTCTGAGCACTATAGCTGCATTGATATACATTTTAAGTGTAGACAAGGAATAAGTGAGATTACATTTCACACTGGTATAGTGACACTGATGTTACTTCACCAGTGCATGCCCTTAGTTCAAATGCACTGAAACAATGTAAAAATTACTTGCATTGAGTGCATCTTACTCTAGTTCAGGGGATCCTAAACTTGGTTTGCGGCTTGTTCAGGGTAAGCCCCTGGCGGGCCGCAAGACGCTTTGTTTACTTGAGCATCCGCAGGTACGGCCACTCGCAGCTCCTAATGGCTGCAATTCGCAGTTCCCGGCCAATGGCAGCTGTGGGAAGCGGTGGCCAGGAACTGCGAAGAAGTCATTGGAAGAATTATACATTCACAGTTAAAGAATATCCATATATCTGTACTGAATTCTAAGCTGAGTGTGGAAAGGTAGCCTTTTGTCTTCATATAATGAATAAATGCCTGCAGGCAGTTTCTTTGATAAATAAATCAATCCGTTAAATGTTATGGTAAAAATTGTATCCACTAATCAGGAAAAGTTTTTCTCTTTTATATTAAAATTGGAATTCTTAAACAAACATAGGTCAATTTTAAGCTAGAATCTGTTTTTATAAAACCAGCTTTTACTGACTGTAGGACAAATACGAATGTTTCTCTGATTTTCAAATTAGAATTGAAACATTTTTAGGCAGATGTTACCCATGCAGTGTTTGCAATCTATACATTGTGCTGCTATTTGAGACCCTGACAGTGAAACTGAATTGACCAGAGGGGGAGGGGGAGGAGGTTGTTAGGTTAAACAGATTATTTCCATTTTCCAAACTGAGAAACGCGGGGAAAAAATAGGCGTAAACAGGGAAAATGTTGTGGGAGGGGACCGTTTTAAAATAATCTAAAGTGATGTTTTAACACAGATTATTTTATAATCTGACAGCATCCTTTTTATGTTAAATGTGGGAAACCTGTCATTTTAAGTAGAGGAGAGATGCAAAGTCTTTGATCAGTAATGGAATAAGAAGTTGATTTAAACAAAGCTGTCTTCCTATAATGTCTGCATTCAAGCAACAGATATAAAACAGCTTTGAATATTTCCTAGAATAAAGCTGTTCAAGTGACTCATAATAAATAATGTTATCCAACAAATGTAGCCACCTCTTTTGCTCATGAAATAGGTGCAAGAGGATTTGATTTTTCTGTAATGTGGACTCCATTTACAATTATTCGGTGACTATTTTTGCAATTAAAAAAAAATATGGATTGATTGCAAACAATTTTCTGTATATATTTGCTATTCATTTTTTTGCTATGGAAACTGTCATGATTAGTTGTGATTTTAGTAACATAAGTCACATGGTATTGTTTTTGTTCCCTGTTTGGATGTTGTGATGCTTCCCGGAGGTATACAGAGTTGAGGCACCTTGCTACTACCTGCTGTTAGTGTGAGGAAGCCTTGTCTGTGCCTGCTGACTTCACAGGCAACACAAGCACTCCCCTTTAGGCCTACGCAGGCCCTGCTCTCTCGTGCTCATTCTCTCTCCAGGTTAGTAACAGGCACACTCCAACCCCCATGCATCACCCTGGAGTGTCTGGCCTCTGTTCCACAGGACATTAACAGATTCAGAAGGAGGACCATACAGGGTCAGAGCAATGGTCCATCTAGCCCATTAGCCTGTCTTCTGACAGTGTCCAGTGCTAAGAGTTTCAGAGGGAATGAACAGAACAGGGCAATTTTGAGTGATCCATTCCCTGTCATCCAGTCCCAGCTTCCGGCATTCGGAGGTTTAGGGACATCTGGGGCATTGGGTTGTGTCGCTGAGCATCATGGCTAATAGCTGTTAATGGACTTATCCTCCATAATTTTATCTAATTCTTTTTTTAACCTAGTTATGTTAGCTGTTTCCAAAGAAGCAGTACACACAAGCTTACCTGTTTCTCCTCAGATCATTGGTGTTAAATGTGTTTATAGTGAAATTAAGTAAAAGTTTATTAAAGTATAACGAGCCAAATGATAGTAAATAGAATTATTGGGGGGAAATGATCACATAAAATAAAATCATAAGACACATTCTAGGACCTAGACTTAACTAGATAACGCTCACCCAAAATCCTTCCAGCATTTTGCAGCCAAGCTTGGCTGCGATCTTCTGTTCATGAGAGAAGTCATGCTGTCAGCTTGCCTCCTCAATAAAAGATCCTGGGTGTCTGCATGCGCCCCCAGATATATCAGAACAATCCATTGTCTTTCATTAGCAGGACACCACCTTGATGTTTTTTTTCCTGAGTATATTCCAGTTAAGGAGTTTTAGAACAGTTGTTCAATTTTAGGGGAAAGTGAAGGAGGGATGGGGTAGGAGAGAGGAAACACAGGCACTGCCATGCACTCTACTTACTGTACTAAATTAGCACAACAGATTTTTTATGTGGCCTGATTCAACCACCACTGACGTTAATGGAAAAACTCCCATTGACTTTGGAAGAGCTGGATCAGGCCCTTAAAGATCATCAGTTTCACATGAAGATGACACCAAAAATACTAATAAATCTAAAAGACTGAAGGATAAATGAAGAATATAAATAAAGCAGATCTTCAGTCCTAAAATAGAAATTGCCAAAGGAAATGCACTTATTCTGCCAATCCTAATTGATTTTATTTTATGCCACTTTGATTTCCAACATCTTTATAAACTGCCACGGCCTGAAGAAGAGCTCTGTGTAAGCTGGAAAGCTTACTTCCTTCACCAACAGAAGTTGGTCCAATAAAAGATATTACTTCACCCATCTTGTCTCTCTGATATCCTGTGACCAATATGGCTACAACAACCTTGCAAACAAATATTTCTGTTACTTTCATGATTTTGGGGGACGCCAGGAAGAATAAATATTTCCTTTAGAAATACAGAATGTCATCATTTGTATACCCTTTTCTTGGTAAATTTTTTTTTTTACAAGTTGACTTTTTAGTTTAAAAAAAAAAGTAATTTTTAAAATTAGAGCTGCAAGAAGTTAGGTTATTTCTTTGTGGACACTGGAATAAAGACTTGAAATGTGATAGTCAAATCAATTTTTTTTAAAACTCAGTACAGCCACTTGGGAAAACAAAAAAAAAAATCTAATGACGCTCACAAATGGAGAAGAAATTATCACTTCTAATTAAGTTTGTGAAAGACTGAAAGTACTAGTGTCTTTTTTAACATATAAAGAGTTATTTCATAGAGAATATTAAAGTATAATGGAATGTGGTCCAGGACACACAGCTTTTCAGCTGTCTTAGTGGACCTAATTATTGAGACCTGAGATGAAAAAAGGGGAAGAAATGATTTAGGGGAGAGCAAATGATACAGTCAAAAACGGGAGTGTGCTAGAGTGAAAGTTTTGAGTGATTTTTCCTGCTAATAGAATCATAGAAGATTAGGGTTGGAAGAGACCTCAGGAGGTCATCTAGTTCAACCTCCTACACAAAGTAGGACCAGCCCCAACTAAATCATCCCAGCCAGGGTTTTGTCAAGCTGGGCCTTAAAAACCTCTAAGGATGGAGTTTCTACCACCTCCTTAGGTAACCCATTCCAGTGCTTCACCACCCTCTTAGTGAAAGTGTTTCCTAATATCCAGCCAAGTTGCAGTCCCCCACTGCAACTTGAGACCATTGCTCCTTGTTCTGTCATCTGCCGTCACTGAGAACAGCCGAGCTCCATCCTCTTTGGAATCCCCCCTTCAGGTAGTTGAAGGCTGCTATCAAATCCCCCTTCACTCTTCTCTTCTGCAGACTAAATAATCCCAGTTCCCTCAGACTCCCCTCAATAGACTCTCCCTTTCTGCTTAAATCGTTCCTGCCATAGAAAACTTATCCCAGGGAATTATAAAATTAATTTCAATAGATGAGTTGTTTCTGAGTTGGACTCGATTTCACCAAATCACTCTTTTCAAAGTACAATGTATAAACATTTCCAACAATTTGCCAGCTGGTGAGGTTCACATGAAATGTTTTGTTTAAATAGTTTCTCCTGTTATACACCACTATTTTAGGCACAGGAAAGGAAAACTTGGAGTGACTTGTTAAAATAGTCACAGCCCATAACTGATTAAAAAATAAGAGATGGGTATCAGAAATATTTTCTGTAGAAGCCTCTTACCAGGTTCTCCTTCTAGTAGTGGGTGTGTCAGGTTTGCCAGATGGCATCAACTTCCTGCACAGAAAATACAAGTTACTTAGAACAGATTGATCAGTAGTAGTAGTATAAAGCTTTTAAAATGTTTGTATGCTGTGGTTGTTTCAGAGTTAGAATAACTTATATAAAGTTTTATGAGCCATGTAGTGAGGCGGCCTGGCTCCCAGCCGCCCCAGAGGAGAAAGAGCCCAGCCGGAGGCCAGACTGGGCGGAGCTAAAGAGCTCTGAACCCGCCCCGCAAAGGGTCAGGCGCCGACCCGGAACTATAAAGGTGGGCCCTCAGAGCTCAGTTGAGCCCCAGCAGCCGGAGCGAGCCGACGTCCCTTGGGGAGGTCAGGACTGGGAGACTCCTGCAACCCAGGGCAGCCACCCAGAGTGGCCTGAGCTCCCCCCATGCCGCTACCCGGAGGAGCCGCCAGAGTTCCCCCGCGCCTGCTACCCGGAGGAGCCGCCAGAGCTACCCTAGGCCGACTTTCCGGAGGCTTTGCAGGACTTACCACCCAGCCCCAACCATGATGAACCCATGCACCTGGACCCTGTGGAGGATGACCCCAGGATCCAGGTAGGCCCGGAGGGGGAGTCTGGAAGTAGCCCGGGGGCAGCCAACCCTAGTCTGGCTGCAGCACACCCAGAGCCAATGTCAGTGTGTTGCGGCCAGGATCCTCCTGACACAGCAGCAGACTGCCTGCCGCTGTTAGGGCCCGGGGCTGGGACGCAGAGGAGTGGGTGGGCCTGCTTTCCCCCTGCCACGCCACTCACGGGTGCTCAGGCCCAGGAGCCTGGGCTTACCCTACTGAACTGTTTGCTCAGCCCCTGCCTGAGGGTCTGAGCCCTGCACTATTGTTTGTAGCCCTGCCCTGACCTAGGGCCTGGGCTTAACAGACTGAACTGATTGCTCAGCCCCTGTCTGAGGGTCTGAGCCCGAAACTGTCGTTTGCTGTGGCGTGTAGCTAGGCGGCCTGGCTCCCCGCTGCCCCAGAGAGGGGCGAACCCCAACAGTGGACGTCTACAGTCCAGTATAGCTGACACTTGTGTACATTACTTGGTATTGTTTCACTATGCATTAATATTGTAACATCACCTTTAATGGACCATTATTTGAAAAATGTTTTTTTGCGTCATTAACAGAAAAGACAAATGGGACTTGTAAATTAAAATAAAAGTAGGTCCTTCTGCAGTGCTATATATAGTCAGCTATAAATCAATGGTCCCACTTTTTGATTGTATTTGGACTATGCAGAAGAGGTTTTTTTTAAAAAGGGGAGATTTTGGTTAGATAATGTATATAATAATTGAGAACTCTCCTCTTCAGGAGCCAAAAAATTTAGAATATGACTAGCAATGTCCTTATAAAGGGCCTTTCAGGGATCTGTCCCCATCAGCTGATACATGGAAAGAACACACACAAGTCTGCTCCTTTCAACAGGATTGTTCAGTGTCAGTCTAGCAATGGCTGTCTTTCAGCCCTCCAGCCAAGGCTTTCTGCCCTTTTTGGAGTTCTAAGTGAAACAATCAATCCAAGATCAGCAAAACAGATTAAAACAAAAGGGTGTAGGGGGCAACCTGTAGGCAGTTTCAGTTCAGCCTCTTTTCTGAGGGGCCCAGCACAGGATAGGCCAGAGTCCACTTCAAAGTTCACTGGATCTCCAGCACAAGTTATAGGATTTGGTCCCTTTCCCCCTTTTTTTGGACAAGGTCTGTGTTCCCTTCCTGTGAGGATAGAGGCTCTGCTAGCTACCAGGTATTTTCATGGGAGCTGGGAAGCTCAAGAGCCTGCTCCTTTCCTAGTGCTGCCCACTGAGTGGAGCTTCCTCCTCCATTTCTAGCATGACTTGCAGGTGCTTTGGGGCAGAGCTTCTCCAGCGCAAAGCAACCCCTTAACCCCTCTGATTCTAGTGCAGTTTATAGACCTCATCACAGGCCCTCTACTCTAGTGTCTGAGTGCCTCCCAAGTGAAAATAAAAATCTCAGTAGGTTAGTGGTGTAATTTTCCTCAATTATTTCCCTAAGGCAGTTGGGGCTATGTATGTGTTTTGTTTAATATCCTTCTCTAGCTCCTCTTCAGCTCTTTTTCCTCATCTTCCTTTCTCTCTCTTTATCTTTGCTGTTTTTAGTTACAACTGTGCTAGCGCCAAGTTGAAGAAAGTAAGTTTTGCACTTAGTTTTGAGCGCCGTGTCACTGATTACTCTTATTCACATTTTCGGTTTTCTTAAGGGTTTGCTGTTCAGTCGACCCAGGACTGAGCTCACTAGCGCTGCTCTTTTTGGCAGAAAATGAAATGGACAGCTGTTCATTCTGGGCTTCACCTGGGCATCGGCTGCCTTCCTTTTGTATACACTCTAAGGTGTATTGTCTTTTGGGGTATTTTGAAAACCCCAGAAGAAAATGCAAGCTACCAGATGCACAGATGAGTCTGGCTGACTACCTTTTATTATCGTGGTGTCCACTGTGGCTAAACACTCTCTAGACATGCAGGGAGGATGGTCCTTGCCTCAAAGAACTTGCAATCTAGGGAAAGACAGACAAAAACAAGGAGTTGGTTAGGGAAGAGGAGCCACAAAAAGGGATTTTTATACAAATTAATAAGATTTACTCTAAGGAACTTCAGAAGACTATCTTTGAGAGATTTAAAAATAAAGAGAATAGTGTTCTTATAGATTATCTAAGGGAGGCCATACTACGTACAGTGGAGGCCATGTAGAAGAAAGTACAAAGGTGACTGTGGGAAAGGTTCACAAATATGTGGACACGGTTAAGAAAGTCAGTGGAGTGAATGGTGTGTGTGAAAGGTAACAGAAAACTTGACACAAGAAGATAATTAGGAAGGGATAGAGTATTTTATTGAGCTTTGTGAGTGGCGACCAATGCTTACATTTGATATGGTTGTTATTGTTGGGGAGGCAGTGGAGGGATTAAAAGACAGTGAGGTGATCATATCGATAGGCAATGAGGACTTGAGAAATTACATTTTGTAAGGAATGAAGGGAAACAAAACCCTTAATTGTTGGGAACGGCTTCCAGGTGTTTTGCAGGAATACCCTGTTTCTCTAAACTTCCATTTTCTCCCTCCCAACCACAGCTTCTCCACTACCTCATTTGGATTTTGGCTACAGTGCATGTTGTAGTTGGAAGCTGTATTTGGAGATGCATAAATGCATATTTGGACTTGCAATGGGGAGATTTTGAAAGGCACAGGCCTTAGGCACCTAGGTGCTTTTGAACTCCTGCTGACTGCCAATGTGGGCTAGGCTCCTAATTGCCATTTGTGCCTTTGAAAACTTTACCCTTAATGTACCGGCAGATAAAGGGATTTTGATTATTAATCGGCAGATATTTGTTAGTAGCAGTAGTGTGTGAAGTGTGCAATGTAATTATTATGTTGTATTTTATATATGTTGACATTTAGTTACTATGAAACGACCCAGAGCAATGGCTGGATGTTTCCCCAATAAATTAATAAATATTTTTATTGATAACATTAAAAATCTCTATCTAGGTTTGTTTTTTAAAATATCATTTGTGCAAAAAGGCATTTTTCTGTAAGGTAACTTTCTGCTATTCTCTATTAAAGATGGACCGTTTACTTTGTGGACCGTTTACTCCACAAGTGATCTTATTACATTATTTGTGTATGTGGCTTATATCTGTGGGATGGCACACCAACTGGCGTCTAAGTTGCTCCTAGTTTTAAAATGTCTAACGAGCATCCCAGTTGTTGCTGTTTCTGAATTACTTCTTACTGCAGTCATGCAAAACACACTAATACATTCTCATTAATAGAATCTCATTTTTCACAAAATTACTTTGCTATTTCAGGTCACATCACTTTTTAAGGCTTTGCATAGAGTTGTTTAGTCATTCAGAGGATATCACAGATATTTATCTTTGTCATCTACAAGAAAAATTTTTAATGACTGTTCAGCACCCTGAATGCTTTTGCTGGAGGTGGTTTATAAATGAAATTACTTTATGTATTCACTCAATCTACTGTAGAAGCCAAAAGGCTGAATTATTTTCTTTTCGTCCGTAGTGAACATACTGAGATGCACAAACTCGGTGGCTTTAAAGATCCGTTGTCTGTTGTCCCCCACAGATGTTGCAAATCCAGAGAAATTTAATTATCAGTCACTCTTTGTTTAATTTGTTATTGATTTCTACACTAATTTCATTATAAAAGAATAATAAAGATTTTATCAAGACAATGACTTTCATACTGGTGTATATTATGTATTTAAGTTGTATATAGTTCAGTATTTCGTAGCTGAACATTACCAGTAAAGGATCCAGTCTAGTCAGTCTTACTCATGTGAGTAAATATTCTTCATATGGATAGTCACCCTGAAGTCAATGGGACTAATCACATGAGATAAGAATAGCTCACAGGAGTAAGGTTTGAAGGATCAGGTACAAAGATTATGATTAAAATAGTCTAAATTACAAAGATTTGTGAAAGTATTAGACAGGATTTAATCCAGCACTATTGTATTTATTTTCCTTTGTGTACTTCAACCTCATTAGGATCTTGGAGAAAATAGACAAATTCTGTATTTAAAAGAGCTTACAAAGAGTATTTATTTAGGGTTTTTTTTATTTTCCTACTTTTATTGATGTTTCAGGGGGAAACAAAAGCAACAAGTAAAAATTTCCATGCAAAGTACAAAGTCTGTCATCCTGAATAGATGCGGTCATACATTGTGACAACATAGTCCTACAAAGAGCCATAGTTGTAAATATTACAAAGCATGCACAAAGTCTTAGATCTCAAGATAACTAGCCAGTTTGACATCCAAGACAATGGATCCTGTGTCCTCTGTCATACTGCAACTATCAATAGTAACTTTGATCAGTGCAAGGGGACCTGTTGGTTATAACTAAGTGCTTCTCTACACTGCCCTGCAGTTCGGACTACAGGGGTATGAACATGAACTCACCAAAGCGGTGCAGTGTAGTGATCCCATATGGATACTATGAATATGAACTAAAAAGTTCCTAGTTCTAAAGTGGATTGGTTTAAATCAGGACTGTTTAATTCATGATTTAAATCACAAAGGGGAAAGCACAATTTAAATCAATTTAAATCAGCTTTTCCATTTGTATTTCAGTTATTTGCTAAGGAAGGGTGCATTCTCACTTGTTGATATAACCATTAAAACAAGTTGATTTACAACTAAATGGAATGATTTTACACTAGATTTGGTACATCTTTTAGCAACCTAGAAGAGTACACTATATATTTATTTAAGAAAATATAAAGCTTAATATTTTCAGATTCTTAGTATACATTTTTATTATGTTAGAAAATGGTGAATGATATATTGCTTATTTAGTAGATAATTAACTTTTTGCTTTTGTATCAAGCTGCATTAGGATGGGAACTGGAATTTAATTAAGCATACAAAACAGCATATAAAATTTATTTTTATTAAACAAAACAACCTTAAATGTTTTGGATACATAAACTTCTCCTATCAAAACATGTTTCACATTTACAACTAAATGATTTGTTAAAGGAACAGAGGGATTAACTGTAGTCAGTTAATTGAATTTAATTATTTCAGGTCAGCCTGGGAAAACTTTCAAATATGTCTAAGTGAAAGGGACTGAAACTAAATTTCCTACTTGCCTAAGTCTCTTAAAAATGAGAACAGTCCCTTCCCTCCTCCTTTTTATTTATAAAGTGGAAGAGAGAGACAAGTTTTCCTGCCTTTTCAACTCCGTCAGTTTCTCAATTTTGAACTAAATAGTCCAAATGAAGAAAATATTCTTCCTGTGCCTGCGAAAAAGACCATTCCTCTCAAAAGCTGCTTTAGGACTTCAGTAAACTCTGGTTCTAGGTGCTTAGCTAGTGACTTCCACCAGTTCAATGGTGTGACTTTCTTTAAAATATCATCTGCAAACATGTACTGCTTGGATGGTTTTCCTCCAGCCCTGAAATGTATTATGTCTGGAAAGATCAATGGGTGATTATTAGATGTTCCTTTACTGTCTGCAGTTTAACTTTGTTGTTGAGTATGTCTTTCTTCAATGTCTCTTGAATTTCTGTGCAGATTTCAACAGCATCAGCAATACAGCAACAATCTTTCTGCAGTTTGTCCAAGGCTATGGAAATATGCTGAACTTATCTTCTATACTTCTCTTTAGTCCCATGTTGACTACTTTGGCTGTGATAGTTCCGTCTTCTTTGTCATGGTTTTCTTCACACATTGTCATCAAAATAGGCTAGTTCTTAATAAGTAGTTCAAAACAGTCAACCACTGAATTCCATTATACAACTTGGAGGAGAATTAGTTTGGGTCTTCCTCCTCTCTTCAGGGACTCTGAAGCGAAGTGATTGTTACAGAAGTATTCTGTAATTTCAACAAGTTTCCTTTGTTCCTGGAGTTTTACTCAAGTCTTTGGCTAAAAGATGCATCAAATGAGCACTGCACCCATATGTTGTAAGTTTCAGAATCCCTTCATTGTCTTCTTCTAGATTTCTTCACATCTTTGCTACATTTGCAGCATTGTCTGTGACAAAATTTCTCATCTGAATTTTTGTTCACAATTTGTTGTAGCTTTTACTGCTGCTGCTTTTAAGTATTCTGCTGCATGGGCATTTCCTGATGAAGCAATTGTTTCTGTAAGATAGGTGACCCAATCTTCTGTTGTGTCATAAGCACATATTACTGAATAATTATATACCCATCAAGACTCAGATTAACGAATTTCCCGTCAATGTATTTTGCATACTGTTCAGTTTCCTTCTTATATACTGTATCTAGCAACCTTTCAGTCTTGTCTGCTCTACAGGGTAGAGTGTGGTATGGTCATAATGATGGTGAACCATGTCAATGAAATGTTGGTTCTGAACAAGACAAAAGGGATAATGGAGTCTTGCTGGAATTTGGTCCTGTTTACAAACTCGTCCATTACTGCTGTCCATTTCATTTTTTGGGGGTAAGGTGGGGTTTATATGGGTAATTACTGTGTGACATATGTTTAGTTGCAGCACTGCTGGTGCTACCAGCAGATAACTCTGAAGCTGTAGTCATTGCAGAGGATGGACGTTCATAACCCCTTATGTCTAAGCCAGGTCTTTAAACAAAATGGTAAAAATAGTCACACTCTCACTGAATATTACTTAGTGCACTGCTTTTAAAAAAAATGCAATTGTAAATGAAAAATTTCTCCTACTGCAGCTATTTGTTTCGCTTTTGAAATGATAGAATTTATTCTCAACCCAGTTTTATAGGAAAAATAATAAATCATAAGGGTTTAAATAGATTTAAATAATCCTTATCTCTAGCAACATACCAAACAGTTTGGGAAAACAATTAAATGTTTAAAATTCAGAAATATCTAATACATTTTTTCTTTTAAACAGGAAATCTTCAGCTAGGATTTTTGATTATACTGAGCAATAAAAAAATCATTTCAGAAGTCCAGCAGTAACAGTAAAAATGAATTGATAAATACTCCCACACAAGCTAACATACCAATTATATTTTGAACACAAACATCATACGTAAATTAATCCACCAAAACCACAAATTTATGACAGTCAAAGTTATCATTCACTAGCATAGTAAGACATGGTAGGTGGTCCATAAGAATGGTGCAGGAACAAGTTTACTAACCAGCTGATCCAGATTGTTCAGACATGTCCACATCATCATCTTCAAAGTCATTGCCTTCTGAGGAGTATTTTTCATAGCGTTGTTTAATTCTGACAACCAGACCTTCCATCTTTTTGTTGCACTGTTTTACATTTGGCATGTGTTCCTTTTTTATTCATTGGTACAGGAATTTCTTGAAAATATTCCCTGATAAGGTCTCTTTATGACCTGCAGACATGGTGGGTTTTTTTCCCCTTCGGTTCCAAGGTGTTAACGTCAGCACTAGAGGCTGCACTCTGAAGAATTTTGTCCCTTGTTCCCACAGTGTCCTGCTTTGACACCAGCATTGCTCCTTTCTGGTTGCAGACTCTGCTCCATAACTCCCTGGTGCCAACCCACCTCCGCCACTACCCCCAGAAAAATGAAAACTAACAATCCAAGACTACTACTTGTGTAACCGACTTTTGCACTGCAGTATTTTGTTTGTTTGGAGGGAAGCAGTTGACAAATAAATGGGTTTCTGTTTGTGCCTCTGTGTATGCATGCAAGGAGATAAAACAGGGCCATTTATTAAGGTTTCCAGAACCATCTAGAAGCAAGAAGTGGTAGTTACTGGGCAGATCAGTGTTTTCTATTAGCTGGAGAGTAAGTTTCCATGGTGGGTAGAGTCATAAATATTCATAATTTGAGAACCAAGCCAGTCAGAGCTCAGGTACAAAGAAGCTATAAAAATAGGCGTATGAGACCACTTAGGTGGGCTCAGTGGATGATTGTGATGAGACACATCATGGTGTCTCCTCGAGTCAGAGACTGGGTCCCAGTGTCCATGATGACTTTGCCAGTCTCTTGCACATATTTTGGGTCCCCTATAGGATCAAGTTCTTAATACAGTACATGACCGACATCAGAAGTTAGAATCAGGTCGAAAACATCTTTCATAATATAAAAAAGCAGCCTTTAACTCAATTTTTTTTTTACAGAGGTTCATGGATGTAGCATATTTTTTTAATGTGTTTTAAGTGGTAATAAGTTTAGACCTTAACATATTTTGTATAAAATGAAATCTGAATTTAAAACAGGTTTATTTTTAAAAAGAGAAACTTCTTATAATAACAAAATAAAATCTGATTTACATTTAAAACAATTCCTTTTCCCCCCAAAAAACATTATTTTTTATCCCCCTTGCCTTGTTTTCATTCATGTAGTCCTGTGTGATGAGAACTACATTAATGCAAAGGACTTCAGCCCCGGGTGTAGGGGGGAGGGTAAAGCTGAAGCCCGGGAGGGATGACCTGTAATCTGAGCCCCGCTACCCAGGGCTGAAGCCGAAGCCTGAGCCCCACCACTCTAACGCCAGCCCTGACGACCCCATTAAAACAGGGTCATGACCCACTTTGGCATCCCAGTCCACAGTTTGAGAACCCCGTCCTCCTCCTTTACCTGCCACCCTATATGGAAAAGATGACTAGGACACACCGAGCCAAAATTTTCAGCCAGCACTTAGCTGGCTGTGTTTTGATCAGTGGTTGGAAGGGAGATTAAATTGGGTCATACGTTAGTAAACACTCAGCTAAATAGACCTTCAACCAGCACTCCGTTGAAGCCTACAAACTTGTGATGGTGAGGAGAGTGAAATCAAAAAGCGAGGAAATATGTAAAATACAACAAAGATGGGGGATGAAAGGAGACAAATCTCAAAAGGAAAACAAATGTTACTCTGTTCAATAAAATGTTGCTGTTTCAATTATTTGTAACTATATGGTGTTTGCTCAAGTGCCAGGAAAATTGAATCTTCTGTTATATCGCTGGGGGATAAAGGTAACCATACAGCTAAACAAATACACATTCATAACTGAAAGATGTACGGAACAATCCCTAGATTTCTAGCCTCTATAGCCTGTTGTGATGTCACATATCATTATGTCGCTAACTAATTTCAATGAAAAGAGATGAGGCCCAATTTATTCCCTTCTTATAGTTTTACCAATATGTAAACGAGCTCTCATCTGCCTGTTACTGAATACTCGGATCTGAGGTACAAAATGTAGTGTTCTGCCTGAACCAATGACAGGTTTAAGGTTTGATATCTTATGACATCAAGGCTAGAAACTGGAACTTTATACTCTTCGGAGGTGTTGATTCCCCAGCATATCAATATATGAGAGAATGAGGGTGTTTAAAAAAGGCATTCTCCAGAGATGCTCCATTAAATTTCCCTTTTTTGCAGAAAGCCACTTTTTGTACTCTAATGCTTAGGATCATGCCCCTAAAATGTTTTGTGTGTGTGAGACCAAATGCACCCCTGTGTTAACACCCTACACACTATTTTAATAATCCTTTATACAAAATACCCCTGTGAGAGAGAATTTGAAAACTAATAACTCGCTGGTCATTCCCCCATATGGTATTGATAGCACGGGTTCAAACCCATGCAGCCCCGATTAAGCAGGAGTGGCTAAGCAGCTCTAAAACAAAGGAATGTGTGCTATCCCATTTTACATAAAAGTAGTAAACAAGGTTTTGAGACAGCAAGAGAGAGACAAGGCAAGTCTGCATTTCAGCATACATAGGGGAGAAGAGAGAGCATGAGGGCACCTTCACCCCCAGACTCCATGGTGCCACTTTTACTGTTTGAATAAACTTTAAGGAGCAGTGCTCAGAAGAATCACTTCAAAAAGGAAATGGACTGTAAAAGTGAAGGGCAAAAACACTCCAGGGATCTCGCTCTTTCTGTCTCACTCACTTGCTTTTTCATCTAGGATGGACAAAGAAACCAGCCCTTTGGACTTTGAGGGCAGATGCTGACTTGAGAATTTGGATAAGGATTTTACCTTGAACCAAATCTAATTTAAGTTTGAGCACTAAACAGTGTATTATCTTTATTTCTCTTGTAACAATTTCTGACTTTAATGTCTTCTACTCACTTCAAATCTGTGTCCAAGTAGTTAATTGTGTCTTATTCTGTAATCAAACCTAATCCAGTGTTGTGTTTAAACTGAATTTTTTGGTAACTCTGTCCAGGAGAGGGCTGGACAGTTCAGAATACATGTTTTGGGGGGAAAATCCAGGACTGGGAGCATATCAGAGTCACCATGCAAATGATAATCAAGGCTGGTGAAAGCCAGACTGTTGACTGGAGTGTTGCTGGCAGGTTGCAGCTATACACAGACATTCAGTGTGTGACCTGCATGCTGTTTAGCTGTTTGTTAGGGGCCCAGGTTGTGAACTACAGCAGCAAAACATGGTGAAGCACCCAAGGTTGCAGGGCAGTTGCCACAACCACTCTCTAGTCTGGATTGCACCATAGGAGGTGATAGTAGCATAGTCAAAACAGGATTTATACATAGCATGCTGTTTACTCTCTAAGCACTGGTGTAACAGTTTTAAGTGAGTCAAGTATGGTGGCCAGGAATAATCAAAAGAAAGGTTACCATTTGTTGTTTTCTGTTTGTTTATTTCAAGTAAGGGAAATAGAAGTATCAAGGCCTAAATATGAGCACCATGAAAGCCACGATAAAGCCAGAGCAGCCAAGTTTGGGAGCTACAGCAGCAAAGCATTGTGAGGCACCCAGGGTTGCAGGCAGATGGTGACACAACCCCTTACTGGTCTGGATTGCACCCTGAATTGTTATAATTTCCATACCATATTTTACAATTATATTTTTCTCTGTTAACTGCTCAGGCATTGCATTATGTACCGGTTATGTGAGGCAAAGTGCACTATAAAGTGCTTACCCATGCACAATGCCCATCACTTTGAAGCACCAGTATTCTAATGGAATTTCTAATCACTTCAGGAACCAACTGTGTGTTCTACTTAAGCAAAGAAGTTAGGAGCACCCAATGTTTTAAGCTCCTGAAATATTTATCAGGAGCTTGATAAGACTGAAGATGCTAATTCTGAATTTTTCTCATTCCCAAGAAGGTTCAGTAACTTTACCCTCAATAGCCACTCAGGAATTTGAAATAGATTTATAGCAGAAATGTGGTCCAAACAACTGTCACACACAACCTTGAAAAAGCTAATAAATATAGTAAACTCAGAAGTCTGTGGTGCATGCTGTTTAATTTTTTTAATCAAGATAATCCTGAATACATTCTTCAAGAAAATGCTCTCATGTAGGTCTTAAACACAGAGGCACAATAAAAACAAACTGGTATGTTTGGACAGATGTTTTTTTTTTTTTGCCTTTTTTTTCCCATAGAATTTGAGGACTTTCAGATTTATAGCATGCCTTTCCTGTCTGATTACAAATAGTCAGTTAGCATATGTCAATGGAGACAGAAGTTGGGGAAAACAAAATAGGCTTTGGATAGGACTTAGTCTGAGAAAGGGAGAAGGCATAAAAGCATCTGTGTTGTTTTCTGAATCTTGCACTCCATTACAATTTAAAATTTTAGAGAGACAAGGTGGGTGAGGTAATATCTTTTATTGGACCAACTTCTGTTGGAGACCGAGCCAAGCTTACACAGAGCTGTTCTTCAGGTCTGGGAAACATACTCAGAATGTCACAGCTAAATATAAGGTGGAACACTGTTTAGCATAAGTAATTAACGCATATTCAAGGTACCATTCAAAGTGAAGTGGCCCATTTGCGAAAAGAAGAGGAGAGGCAGGAAAACCTACCCTGATAGATTTCTACCACCACCACAACTACACCTGTCCATTAAACTCTCTCTGGAACACTCCCACACTAGCATCAAATTCCTAGACACATCAGTTAGCTTCAGTAATGGAACCCTACAGACAACTGTGTCCAGGAAACCCACAGCTAACCACACCTACCTTCATAGATCCAGTAATCACCCCAAACACAACAAGAAATCTGTTAGCCATAGCCAGGCACTCAGATATCACAGAATATACTCCAAGGAGAAATTACAGGATATATACATTAACACGTTCAAAACCATCTTCACCAGACAAGGACCCTCCACCAGAGAAGTAGATCATATCATGGAACGAGCCACCTAAATACAAGGAGAGAACCTGCTTCAATGCAGAAAGCCCCCTCTGATGTACACCCTTAGTTGTCTCCTACCACCCCATACAGAATCCATACAGGGTATCAAACAACTACAATCTATACTTGATAAATCTTTCCTGAACCTCTCACTTCTGGTATTCAAACAGACCCCCCAGCCTCTCTAAGCTCATCATCAGAAACAGGCTCTCCACAGACTTGGATACACTAACTCAAAGTGGCACCAGCCTCTGCCAGAACAACCGATGCAAAACCTGCAGACATATCTCTGCTGCTGCAATGATCAGCACCCCCCACAACACACCTTTTAAGATCCATGAGGTCCTACACATACCTATCGCAACATGTGGTGTACCTAGGGTTGTATAGGGACGGTCCTGATTTTTGGGGCTTTTCCTTATATAAGCTCCTATTACACCCCACCCTGTGTCCCGATTTTTCATACTTGCAGTCTGGTCACCCTAGGTTTACCTCATCCAGTGGCCCAGGTGGCTCATGAACTTCTAGCTGGAGAAGGCTAGTCTCCAGCCCCTCCCTTCTCTATGCCCCAGAACCAGAGTCACTCCACCATTCTCTGCCCCAAGCTGGCTAGTGCCCAAAGTCAGCCCCTCTGCCCCAGCCCTGGAGCACTGGGAGGGAGAGCATATGGCAGCCCCAGAGCCCCAAGAGGGAGAGCACACGGTGGCAACACTGCAGCCTCCCCCAGCTCCGGAGAGCCTAGAGGGAGAGTGTGTGGTGGCGCTGCTGCAGCCGCCTCAGCCCTGGGAAGGCAGGCAGCATAGCCCCAAGCCTCTGGAGCCCAGCGGCTCTGCCGAAGCAGGGCCCTCGGGGCGGAGTGTGGACAGAGCCATGCCTGGCTGTTTGGGGAGGCCCAGCCTCCCCTACCCACCGCCCATGTCCAGTGCACTAAATGCCCCAATAACAACCATGTGGGTGAAACCAGAAAATCACTGTAATGCCCTGGAATGAACTCTCACAGGAAAACGATAAAAGATAAAAGCACTGTATCACCTGTGTTATTATAACACAAAGTGATCACATTGTATCTAACATATCAGTCCTCATCCTCAAAGGAACCTGCACAACATTTTAAAAAAATGAGCCTGGGAGCTTAAATGTATAGCTTTGCTAGACACTAAAAATCATGGACTAAATAAAAACATTGGATTTATGGCTTATTATTACAATCTATAATTCTCAGCTTCCTTTTGCCCCCTCTCCCCACACACTGCCTTTCACCCTATGACTGGAGGGAGGTTAATGGGCCACTTCATCTCAAATGGTCCCTTGAAATGTGTGTTATCTACTTATTCCAAACAGTCTAGGCTTGGGGTGTGTCCAGACTGCCCGACATATCGGCGGGTAGCGATCAATTTTTCGGGGATCGGTATATTGCTTCTCATCTAGATGCAATATATTGATCCCCGAACGCGCTCTCCATCTACTCTGGAACTCCACCAGAGTGAGCAGTGGTAGTGGAGTCAACGTGGGAGCCGCAGACGTCGATCCTGTGCTGTGAGGAAGGGAGGTAAGTCAGAATAAGATACGTCGACTTCAGCTACGGTATTCCCGTAGCTGAAATTGCATATCTTACATCGACACACATCCCCAGTGTAGACCAGGTCTTGGTCTACACTACATACTTACTTCAGTATAACTGCAATGCTAAGGGGTGTGAAAAATCCACACTCTTGAGCAATGTAGTTATACTGACCTCAACCCCCCGAGTAGACAGCACTATGTCGGTGGGAGAGCTTCTCCTGCCAACATAGCTACCACCTCTCATGGCGATGGAGTTATTAAAGCAACAGGAGAGCTCTCGTCGGCTTACAGTGTCTTCACCAGGCGCGCTACAGTGGCACAGATGCGCCAATGAAAATTTGTAGTGTAGGCCAGCCCTCAGTAAGTTTCCCAGACCTGAAGAAGAGTTCTGTATAAGCTCAAAAGCTTGTCTCTTTCACCAACACATGTTGGTCCAATAAAAGATATTACCTCATCCACCTTGTCTTTCTAATGTCCTGTGACTGACACAGCTACAACAACACTGCATACAATAAAAGTATTGTTGTCTCTCCAAAGCGAAGCTACAAAATGATTTTTCCTAGCAATATGCTTTTTATCATCACTAAATAACATATTAAAACTCTGAAATTCCACCGTACTCAAGGAAAATCTAATTCTACATGTATGGCTTTCAGAGTTACAAAGTTTTAACCTGTTGGCCTTGACAAACAGCAGCAGCTCATCTCCCTAACGTTCTTCAGAACTGTCACGGACTCTTACCACTATCCTTGCAAGTTAGTCTTTCCAGGCAACAGAAGAGAAGGACTTGATTAAGTAAGGAAAGGAAAAGAGTGGACTTTGAGCTGATAGTCCAAGTGAGCATTCAGATAATTACCACTTTATATCATGCCTTCACACAAAATGTCCCCGGATTATTTCTCAGAAAATAAAATACAGGATTTAAAACACGGTAGCTAAAAAAAATTGAGAAAAGTGAACCCTAACTCTTTTCCATCAACCTGTATTTCAGTTGTTTTGCCATGGAAGTTGTTTGGTGTAGAAGTGTTGGTTCTAACAGAAAAATAGCAGATCTGAGATGGAAGATAATCATGAACTGAGTAACAGAAGAAGGGAAAATGTTTTCTGCACTGTAATTAATGGATGGGGTGGTAATGGACACAGGGCAATCTCAAATGTATAATCTAGAAATGTGGCACAAAATTATAGTGATAGGAGGACTACAGTTCTGAGTAAAAAAGAATACATTGGAGACCAAATCCAGATAATTAAACTGGTACTCTATATGTGATAGTAGAAATGTGTATGCTTATTTCTCCAGTTGTTAAAGCATAAATTTATGTAATTTAACAGAAGACCTTCTCTGCCGTGCATTAATTTCTTAAATAATTGTAACATTGCATTAAAATACTGGGGAGGGCGTGTTCTATGAAGTTCTCTGACTAGTTTGCAAATACCAATTAAATCATGATTTGTTCTACACTATTTAGAGGGCTTTTCTCAAGTAAAGTAGCACTTTATTAATTATATTCCATTTTTTTCTACCTCTCATTTCAGAACGGTTTGATCATCATTGTCCCTGGGTAGGCAACTGTGTGGGGAAAAGAAACTACAGATTTTTTTATATGTTTATTTTATCTCTGTCCTTTCTGACAGTCTTTATATTTGCATTCGTTATCACCCACGTCATCCTTCGTAAGTATGCTGGTGAAATCAGATTATGTATATAGCCATTTGCTTGAGTTTTTATTTTTAATTTAATCTTTTGATCATGTAGAGTTTTGGGTTTGTTTTTCTACCCTTTCTCTGAAGCTTCAGAGCCCCCAGTGATGTGCTGTGATATGGCAATCTGAATTCCTATGCCAGGCTTCCTACAGTAGAACTTAGCCTTAATGCAATTTTTAATTTTCTTTCGGTCATCTAATGGGCAGTTTCTTTGAGGAATTGCTCATATGCTTTGCTCCCAAGATAATGTATAACAGGTAGTTTGCTTAAACATAGACATTTGTAGACATGAATAGACATTCTTGAATGCATAGACGTTCTTGAAACTTCCCTATGTATGATAGAGTGTATGTGATAAGATAGTGTAAGATATATAACCCTGGGTTTGATACTGGTTTTTTATTTGTATGCTGGATTGTGTTTGGAGTTATTTCTGTGGGTTTTTTTCCATAGGTGATAAATCCTACTAATCCCAATATATATCTCAACTTCTCATGATTGAAAAATGTCTTTCAAACTCCAGTACATTTTAATAAGGAATTTTAAAAACTATTGGTATCTCTCGTCTGTGGTAAATAAGAATAGCCACCCTTGAACTGCTGGGGATTTTTTTAGGCCACTTTCAAAATTGTGCCTTTCCTATTAGTTTTCTTTATAATAGTTAATTCCAGCTTTTGGTCTACCATGTTATGTAGCTAGTTTGTTAATCACAGTGCCCACAGAAATGGTTCTACAGAAAAATCTGCCGTGTGATTTTTTTTAAGTTATTTGAACCCTACAAAACTGAAGCTGTTTTCCTTTTTAAAAACAAAACCTGAGGTAGCACGTGCGTTTTAGAGGAAGAATGGAATGATTTTCACAAGATTCCTAAAAATGTACAATATTTAAGATCCCTTCAAATGTACAACATAGACTAGAACCAAGAGCAGTTTGAAATGTGGGGAATCTGTGGCTAAGTCTGTCCTTTCCACCAGGTCCATCAGTTCTAAATTAATATTACTTGGAATACTGTCATTAGAAAAATGGCATTCATGCTCCTAAAGAAGGAAAAATTCATTATTGGAACTATTTTTACTGTTACTGTTTAAATCTGTGAGACTTTTATTATGCATGTGTGCACACACATATTTAGGAAAAGTATATCTATGAGGGTTTTTTTAATTCATGCTCTTATTTTGGTTTGCCATTTTTAATATATTTAATCTATTTTAAAACCTGACTTACTCAAGAGTATAAATCCTCTGCAGTTATGAGTTGATTCCCCTTTACTTCCTGCAGACTGGGGAGCTTTTTTTTGCAGAGCACACTGAGATTGCTCCAGTATTTGATCTCCAACATGGCAGGTAACATCTTAAAGAGTAAAGGGTTTATTTGGGCATAAGCTTTCGTGGGTTAAAAAAACTCATTTCTTCAGATGCATCAGTATCTTCAGATGCATCTGAAGAAGTGAGGTTTTTTTTACCTACAAAAGCTTGTGCCCAAATAAATCGATTAACCTTTAAGGTGCCACCGGACTCCTTGTTGGTTTTGTGGATATAGACTAACACAGCTACCTCCTGATCCTTGACAACATGGCAGGTGAATTTACCATCACTTTACAGTGGTCGCTATTGAAAAAAATCAGTATTTACCACAGTGGTGGTAATTAGATTAAGACTGGGGCAGAGAGTTTCACACTATATGCTTGAACAACACATAACACACTGTGGATGTTGCAAATATTATACAGTAAACATTAAATGCTGACTTCTGTAAAGATACCATCCGATACTCCACAGCAAGGATTCTTGCTGTGGAGTATCATCACCCTAGCATGAGACAGCAAAATCTCCCAAAAGCTTGTTTGGTCCCGAAGAGCAGTGGTAACAGGTAGGAGTTTGAGCAACCTCCACGCTGCTGATTGATTGCTACCCAGGTGCTTTAACCTCAGCTTTTGGATGTATCCAGTCCTTTCTTGACTGCAGTCTTCGAAGGAGCTCTCTGCAAAAGTTGTATCTAACTGCAGCCACAACTCTTGAGCTCCCTTAGTGCCTGTCCTGCTTCAGGTATTCTTTCTGTGTTTCTTTCCTTTGACAGCCAGTCTATTTTGGTAATCCTGCAATTGTTTAACTGCTGCTTGCCAAGAAGTGCTGATAGAGGAGCAGTCTCCAGGAACCTCAGTTCCCTAATCCCTGTCTTTGTATATGGCATTGAGTGCTTCAGTGCTTCGCTTAAGCACCTCTGTGCTTTGGTGTTTTCAAAGTTTCAGTTCATTTCCTTGAGACTTTGGTCTTTGTGCAGTGATTTGGAATTCATTCAGCTTCAAAGATACTTCCCTCTGTTTCTCTTTCAGGCTGTTTATCCACTGCCTCATCCCTTTGGCAGCAAGGGACCACTCAACAGCTTGGCAAAAAAATGCCAGTTTGGCTGAAAGGATATGCTAGGAATAGCCAGTGACAGTTTGGCCATGCTACAATTTCATGGCCACAACTGTAGCTGTAAACTCTCTCTCACTCACTCATGCCCGTCACCCAAATCGGGGTATGGGCCGCCAACCACAGATCTCCAGAGTCCTCTATCCTGGGCCATTTGCTCTGGCTGGTTCCAGGTATAGCCCATTTTTTTGCTATCAGCCTGAAGGTCGCGTCGCCAGGTGTTTCTTGGACAGCCTCTTTTCTGCTTGCCTTGGGGGTTCCAGCGCAGTGCCTGTCTGGTGATGTTAGTTGGCTGCTTACGTAGTGTATGTCCTATCCAACCCCACCTTCTCCTTCTGATTTCTTCCTCTGCTGGGAGTTGACAGGTCCTCTCCAAGAGATGGCTGTTACTGATGGTGTCTGGCCAGCGGATCTGGAGAATCCTTCTGAGGCAGCTATTAATGAAGGTCTGGATCTTCCTGATGGTTGTTTTGGTTGTCCTCCAGGTTTCAGCTCCATACAGTAGGACTGATTTCACATTGGAGTTGAACAGTCGAATTTTTATTGCCAAAGACAGCTCTCTGGAGCTCCAGATGTTCTTGAGCTGTAAAAAGGCTGCTCTTGCCTTACCAATCCTTACTTTGATGTCTGCGTCTGTGCCATCCTGCTGGTCGATGATGCTACCTAGGTAGGTGAAGGACTGCACTTCTTCCAGGGGGCTTCCATTCAGTGTGACTGGGTCATTGCTGGTGGAGTTAATCCTAAGGATCTTGGTCTTGTCCTTGTGAATGTTGAGGCCAACCTGTGATGACGTGGCTGCCACTACGTTGGTCTTCTCTTGCATCGGCTGTTTACTGTGCGAAAGGAGTGCAAGGTCGTCAGCAAAGTCCAGGTCATCAAGCTGGGTCCACAACATCCACTGCATTCCGTTCCTACGCTCGTAGGTGGATGTCTTCATAATCCAATCGATGACGAGGAGAAAGAGAAGTGGTGACAACAAGCATCCTTGCCTGACTCCAGTTTGCACCTGGAAGCTGCTAGTAAGCTGCCCTCCATGGATCACTCTACAGAGTATACCGTCATATGAGTTCTTGATCAGGTTGACCACCTTTGCTGGGATGCCGTAGTGCCGAAGGAGCTTCCAGAGGGTCTCTCGATCCACGCTATCGAACGCTTTCTCATAATCAACAAAGTTGATGTACAACGAGGAGTTCCACTCCATAGACTGCTCAACTATGATGCGAAGCATTGCTATCTGGTCCGTGCATGATCTGTTCTGCTGGAAACCTGCCTGTTCATCTCGTAGCTGTGGATCGACGGCATCCTTCATTCTCTCTAAGAGGACTTGGTTGAAGACCTTCCCTGGCACCGACAGGAGTGTGATTCCTCTATAATTGGCACAGTTGCTAAGATCTCCTTTCTTGGGGATTTTGATGAGATATCCCTCTTTCCAGTCTACCAGAATCACTACTTCTTCCCATATCTTCTCAAAGAGGGGATACAGCATTTCCACTGAAGCATCCAGGTCTGCTTTCAGGGCCTCTGCTGGGATGTCATCAGGTCCAGCCGCCTTCCTATTCTTCATCATGGTGATGGCTTTTCTGATCTCATCTCTGGTTGGTTTATCGCAATTAATTGGGAGGTCCTTGCTGGCTAGGTTGCTATCTGGTGGATTTGGTGGTGCTGTTCAGGAGTTCCTCAGATTGCTCCGCCCATCTGTTCATCTGTTCTATTCCTGTTATAGACTTTCCCTGCTTGTCTTTAACGGGACGTTCTGGCTTGCTGAACTTTCCAGACAGTCTCTTGGTAGTATCATACAGCTGTTTCTTATTACCGCTGTATGCTGCCTGCTCCGCTTCTGCTCCCAGTTCATTCACATACTCTCTCTTGTCCTTCCTGATATTCCTCTTCACTGCTCTATGGGCTTCAGTATACTCTTTTTGAGCTTTGGCCTTTGCTGCTCTAGTCCTGCTGTTATTGACTGCTGCCGCCTTCTTCTTTCTGTCTTCTATCTTGATCAAGGTCTGTGCTGTGATCCACTCTTTCTGCTGGTGTTTCTTAATTCCAAGCACTTCCTGGCATACTGACCTAAGTATCTCTCTCACTTTCTGCCATCTGTTTAGTACACTGTCTTCCTCTTCCTCAGACCAATCCTGCAATACTGAGAACTTATTCTTCAGCATCAGTCCAAAATCTTCCTTGGTCTTATGGTCCTTCAGAAGGCTGACATTGTACTTCACTCTTCTGTCTGACGCGTCTATCCAGTTCTTTTTCAGCTTCAGCTTCAATCTGGCCACCACTAAGTGATGGTCAAACGCCGCGTCTGCTCCTCTTCTAACTCTAACGTCCTGCAAGGATCTTCTGAACTTCTTGCTAATGCAGACATGATCGATCTGATTTTCTGTCATGCCTGCTGGTGATACCCAGGTACTCTTGTGGATCCGCTTGTGAGGAAAGATGCTGCCTCCTGTGACCAGGTTGTTAAGTGCACACAGATCCACAAATCTCTCTCCATTCTCACTTATCTCTCCCAAAGCGTGGGTCCCCATGACTTGTTCATATCCTGTGTTGTCAGGTCCAGTTTTGGCATTAAAGTCTCCCATAAGGATGATGATGTCTTTGTCTGGGAGAATCTCTAATATTCTCTGGAGTCTGTTGTAAAAATAATCTTTGTCCTCCTCTTCGCTGTCATTAGTTGGAGCGTAGCACTGAACAACATTCATCTTAATCCTCTTCATTTTAGTTCTGAAGGATGCTGTGATGATCCTGGGACCATGTGCCTCCCAGCCAATCAGTGCTCTCTGTGCCTGCTTCGACAACATGAAGCCTACTCCCTGTGTGTGGGGTGCATCACTCTCTTCATGTCCTGAATACAGCAACAGCTCTCCTGTCAACAGTCGTCTCTGTCCCGCTTGCGTCCATCTTGTCTCGCTAATGCCTAATAGGGTCAGGTTGTTGCTCCTCATCTCAGCTGCAACCTGCGCAATCTTTCCTGACTCATACATGGTCCTCACGTTCCATGTGCCTATGGTAATCCTCTTGGTCGCAAGAAGGGTAATCGGCTTAGTGGCTTCCTCACGGCTTTTACCACCCAGCGTCATGCATCTTTGAGTTGAAGACCGTTCTTTTTCCAGGGTAAAAGTCTCTGTTGTCTCTAATGTTGGCGTTTCTGTAGCAGGTTGATTTTTTACGAGGTGGAGTTGCTAGCCCCATGCCCAACCCTCCTCCTTTATCTGACTTGGGACAGGCAGATGGCCCCAAAGGATCTCTCTAGTGGAGTTTGTAGCTGTAAAATCTATGGTATATTTGCACAAAAGACTATCTCTAGTGTACCGTGAGAGTCCAGTGAAAGCAAGCATCATGATTTTACATTAGATCCAGAGGACTACAGACATCCAGACTACCTGATACTCCAGAAACAGTCTTCAGCTGGAAAATAGAATCTGAATCCAAAATCATCCTATCCAAATATCAGTGACCTCTGATGTTTTCACCCAGGGATGGGGGACCCTATACAGGAACTTGAACGCTCTAGGAGCAACAACTGCACATCAGTATTCAACCAGCAAGAGAGATTCTGAATTCGATGAAGATCTTCAGAGATTTGATCTCTCTCATGATGATCCTGATTCAAATGGCAAATTAGGCTATGTTTTATATAAACCAACAAGTCAGCATAAGGTTGTCTCTCCAGAAGCCCTTCCAATGAAGGAGGGAGCTCTGTGACCCAGGAAATTCCTTAGTAGATATGTTACAGCCTCACAAGTGGTCCCCTGGATCAGGAAGTAGTGAATCAGATTTTTCATCACAGTGGGACACTAGATGTCGTTCCCTTCACCATTCACCCCAATGAGAAACCACTCATCTTTTACTCAAGACACAGAGAAGGCACTGCATTAACAAAAGATACTTATTTTTCCATACACCGAGGAAGGAGGTTCCTGTATGCCTTTCCACAAGTCTGGCCAAATCCAGATCAGATAAATACTTGATCCTAATAGCTTCATACTAGCACAGTAAGGTTCTCTGATCTTTTGCAGATGTCCAAGGCCGGTTCCACCAGGATCAGAGTCCTAGCCGTGGCTGATCACTCAGAATCATAACACTTTACTCCATCCCAGTCTGGGAGCTGTGTGTGTGACAGCTTTGATTACTGGCAAGAGCACAGTAGGATTAGTGTTTTTGAACTGATGGTTTGAGTTCTCTTACCCTTGTGGAAACTATCTAAGAGAAGGACTTAATATTGAAAGTTATAAAGGTTTTCAAAAACTGCTTGACTACCTTCTTTTCCTGTATGATTCTAACTTAAAGATTAACTCCATTTGAGTTCATTTATCAGCAACCCATCGTGAGCTGGTCAAAAGTGTCTCTTCAGTCATTTGTTGCATGGTTCTTGGTGGACTGATTCTTTTGAAACCTTTATTTAAAAAACTGCTGGTGTCATGGAATATTGATGTGTTCCTGGGAAGCTCTTTTTGAGCCACTCAGTACCTGTGAGTTCAAGTTTCTGATGTGGAAGGTTATTTTCCTAGTGTTAGTGACTATCTCAGAGTGAGATAACTTCAGGCTCTTGTGAGTGATCATTCTTTACCAAATCTTAAAAGAATAAAGAGCTGTGGACTCATCTGAGATGCCTTTGCAAGGTAAATGGAGTTCCACCTTAATGAGCTAACTTATCTTGACAATATTTTCCCCAGCCTTCCCTGCCTAACTCATGAAAGATTTCATTATGGTCATATGCAGAGTAGTCAAATGGTCCTTATTCCATACATTTACAAAGCACAGAAGCAATCTTATCTCAGTCTCTCAATCCTGCCGAACCTCTCTTAAAGTCCAAATTTCTAGCATCTAGAGTTTTATAACTTTGGGGGCATGTCCCTTGAATTGGCCAGATTTGTGAAGCTTGTTTTGTATTTTTTATTCATCCTACAGACAGTCATTGTTGCACCTTTTTTGGAGGGAAGCTGTCTTACCCTTAAGTATACTTTAAAAAAGAAAACATACATTATAAGCTTTGGCTTTGTTCTTTCTGCCTGCTATAATTATCTAATGATGCTCTTTTTCTTTTTGACATCCACTTGCGCTGTTTTATTTCCAAGAGTGAGAATTCTATGCAGATAGTATCTTTAGAGAAGAGAAAATTACTTACTTAGTAATTCTGCTTCTCTGAAGTCATCATCTTGCAGGATTCTCACTTGACCACCCACATCCACTCAGTTTCAGAGAGGAAAACCTTTTCAATGTAGACTTTATCTTTTGTATTCATTCAACTTTTTTAGGCATTAATTTTTCAGCCATTTTGTTTTTGTGATTGATTTATTTGGTTTGAGGAACCTTCACTTTGTGGTAAATCAGGAAGTGTCTAGAGATATATGACCACCAACAGGGAGTGTCGTTCACATACCTACCTGTTGCTGGTGTACTTAAGGGCCTGATACCTGAGAGAAGTTGTGGCGTGAAACTAAGCCCCAAATGTGAGAATCCTGGGGAAAAAAATCAAGAATGAAAAATATAAGGCAAGTCATTTTTTCCTTTTTTTAATAGCGACCACTCTAAGCCACTAGTCTGGCCCATGGAAATGGCGTCTCTTAAAAAAGATCGTCATCATCAAGATTTTTTTCCCCCCGTTAGATCCTCTTTGGCTAAGGAGGGAGAATTTTCTTCATAGGGAAATATTTAAGATGTATTAAATGAATAATAGTTAAATGATACAGTAGAATGCAAAGTTGTTTATAATGTGTGTAGCATTAAGGGCCAGTCTCTTCAGCCCCTTGATATCAGTTCAGTGCATAGGGACTGGAAAGTGGGCAAATCTCCCCAATGTGGGGACTCCCCAGTGAGCGTGGAGCTGGCATAGCTATCTCCTACACCACCTTTCCTCTCTGGTGTAAGGAATGTGCCCAGAACATGCTGTTCTCTGGCTCTTCCCAGCTAGTGGATGTTGCCCTGGTGGCCATAGCCAGCCAGCATACATTGGAGCAGTCTCAAGATGTCCTAATGTAGACAGGGGGCAGGAGGTGGTGTAGAACTGGCCCAAGGAACAGAGAACTGTATTTGGCTTATTTGCCCATACTTGCCTGGCTGCACCCAGAGTAAGCTAGAGACTGCTGAAAATCTGGGTCATAGCAGCGTGTATATCTTACAGGATTTCCAAGTCCAAAAGTAGCTAACAGTCTCTTTTCTGTATTAGGGTGGAAAAGAACAGAGGGATAATTAGAAATCTTATTAATGCAAAATGGTGCAGACATCAATCTGGTATGACTGAGAAATACCCTGCAGATGTTAGATCTGATTATAACTGCCACTTTTTTGTAGAATAACTTCAGCTGTAATACTTTCAAAATATAATTATGCAACTGATCTTCAGGCTCTTATTGTTTTTTATCTGTGGATGTGATTTATGATGAAAGCAGCCTATACTGAAAATTCTTACTCATTCGTAAAATTTGGTTTTTGTTTCCACAGGATCACAGCAAGCAGGATTCCTAAATGCCCTTAAGGACAGTCCAGCAAGATATCCTTTCATTAAAATGTGCTGTAGATTTTGTTATATTAATATTAAGGAAGAAATTATATGCTTAATGTATCCGGGTTTTGGGTTTTTTGCAGTTGTTGGATGCATGGAATTGAGACTTTCTCAAGAAAGGTTTCACCATTTGGTCTAGCATTTCTGCATCGTTTCTCATTTAGTGTTGCATGTAGGGAAGAAAAGAGCTCTTTTTTTCATTATTATTTGCATCTTTTGGGCAGTCTATTGTATTCTAGGTAAATTAATATACTGTCCATTTAACATTTATTGAAGTCAGACACATATTTCAAGAGATAATTATACACATTTGCTGAGTAATACATCCACTCTCGTGAGAGGAAAATATTTATTTGGAATTTGTTGACTTTTGGTGGGATAGAAAAAGTCAATTATAAAATAGAAAACCAAAATATTAAGTGGCACCAAACAGTCCAATATTTCCAAAGTATACTTATGCTGATAACTTTGTCAGTCATTTAGGACAGATTTTACTGTGTCCGAGGTAACATTAATTCAAGTAACTAGTTGTTTGTTAGATTCCATCAACTGCACCCCCATCCCCCACTACCTTTATACATGTAGCTCAAGGCATGTCTACACAGCCCTTCGGTTCGAACTAAGGAGGTGCAAATAGAATGTGTACTGAAGTGCTGTGCTGTAATTCCCCTGTGTGGACACTATGTACACAGCACTTTTATGTGGACTGCTGTTCCCACTCCTTTTGTCTGAACTGCAAGGTCGTGTAGACATACCCTCAATGTCACTGTGCTATTGTAATATGTTCCAGCGGCTTCTTGCCTTTTTCACAAGTTCTCACCTGTGAGTGGAATAGGACTCCAGTATGAAACTGGAGAAAAGCCTGGTGAGAGTCTTTGGGTTAAGTTTAGAAGCGAGAGCAACAAGGGTGATGTGGTGGATGAGGCTTTCTTTGGACAATTAACTGAAGTTACCAGAACACAGGCCCTGGTTCTAGTGGGGGACGTCAATCACCCTGACATCTGCTGGGAGAACAATACAGCAGTGCATAGAAAATCCAGGAAGTTTTTGGAGAGTGTTGGGGACAACTTCCTGGTGCAACTACTGGAGGAACAAACCAGGGGCCATTCTCTTCTCCACCTGCTGCTTACCAACAGGGAAGAATTGGTAGGGGAAGTAGAAGTGAGTGACAACTTGGGCAGCAGTGACCATGAGATGATTGAGTTCAGGATCCTCACAAAAGGAAGAAAGGAGAGTAGCAAAATACAGCAGAAAAGCAAACTTTGACTCCCTTAGGGAACTGATGGGCAGGATCCTGTGGGAAGCTAATACTAGGGGGGAAGGAGTCCAGGAAAGCTGGCTGTATTTTAAAGAAGCCTTATTGAGGGCAGAGAAACAAACCATCCCGGGGTGCAGAAAGAATAGCAAATATGGCAAGCGACCAGTTTGGCTTAACAGTGAAATCTTCGGTGAGCTTAAACCCAAAAAGGAAGCTTACAAGAAGTGGAAACTTGGACAGATGACTAGGGAGGAGTATAAAAATAGTGCTTGATCATGCAGGGGTTTGATCGGGAAGGCCAAAACACAACTGGAGTTGCAGCTAGCAAAGGTTGTGAAGGATAAAAAGAAGGGTTTCTACAGGTATGTTAGCAACAAGAAAAAGGTCAGGGGAAATGTGGGACCCTTAATGAATGGGAGAGGCAACCTAGTGACAAATGATGTGGAAAAAAATGAAGTACTTAGTGCTTTTTTTTGCCTCGGTCTTCACAGACAAGGTCAGCTCCCAGACTGCTGTCCTGGGCCACACAGTATGGGGAGGAGGTAAGCAGCCCTCAGTGGTAAAAGAACAGGTTAAGGACTATTTAGAAAAGCTGGACATGCACAAGTCCATGGGGCCAGATGCAGTGCATCTGAGGATACTGAGGGAATTGGCTGATGTGATTGCAGAGCCATTGGCCATTATCTTTGAAAACTCATGGTGATCGGGGGAGGTTCCAGATGATTGGAAAAAGGCAAATATAGTGCCCATTTTTAAAAAAGAGAAGAAGGCGAACCTGGGAAGGAGAAGCCTCACCTCAGTCCCTAGATAAATCATGGAGCAGGTCCTCAAGAAAACCAATCTGAAGCACTAGAAGGAGAGAGAGGTCAAGTCATGCCTGATCAACTTGATTGTCTTTTATGATAAGATAATTGGCTCATGTTCCAATACGTCTGTTAGTCTATAAGGTGCCACAGGACTCTTTGCTGCTTTTACAGATCCAAACTAACACGGCTACCCTCTGACATTAAATTAAAGTATCCCCACCATTGTTAATTTATAAGGGGGGGGGGCTGATGCTCAGAGGCTTGCTGTGTGAAAGGGGTCATCGATACAAAAAGTTTGAAAACCACTGAGCTAACAGACAGAAAAGGCTGGAGAGCTGCCATAACTTCTACTTGACTTCCTGCTTAAATTTCTGTGGGCCTGTAGCCCTTCCAACTGCCCACTATTATGTGTGGATGGCTGATATATATGTGAAAATATTTGCATCACTCACAAAGCCAGTGCAAAAATCATTCTTTACGCTGGCTCTGCAAAAGCAGAGCCTTTTTGTTGTTTTGCCTTAGAACGCTTGCTCTTGTGCACAAAACTAGATTTTTGTCCAGAAATACACAAAAATGGCAGTTTTGCGTATTAAAAACAAAAAACCAACCACGGCACACACACACCACCTGGGACGGATTTGTGGAAAAACTTCAGTTTTATTAATTGGCAGAATCTTACAATTTTTGGTAAAGAAATATGTAAAAGGCAGAAATGACAAGATTTCACCCCGGAGTGTTGTCACCTGTATATTTCTAAAATGTCAAATTTGCTAAATTCTGCAGACCTAACTTTTATCATGTTCATTGACTTGTGTGTTCATGATGCAAGGCCACAGTTTTTAGGAAACACAAACAAGCAATCAATCCTAAATAGCACAACAATAACTTCCACATAAAAGAATTACAAATTACTTCTAACAGTGGATTAGTCTTTCATTTCTCTCAAAATGGGAAAAGCTTTCAGTTGTTCTTAAATCAAAAGGTAATTGATCCAACACTTGTGGATCCTTGTACAGGAACAATAGGCTTTTCATAATTTGCATTCAAAGTCATGCCAGTTTGAGAGGCTCAATAGAGCATTTTGTAGAAGCAGCTCTTTTAGAATGTGACATGTTGGACAGCTTGATAAGTTGGTTGCAATTCCTAACAATACAAAATAAAATTGAATCAACAGTACTGGGAATTTTGTTTTGGGGTAAGACAGTTTGTGAAGAGAGAACCTTGCTTTTCAACGGATATTTCACTAACAGTGCTATGTGACAAACCGAGTTGTACAGGTCTCTAGCTGTAGTAGACAATATGACTGTACACAATAGCTGAGTCTAGCTACTCTATATTCAACAAGTATGTGTAAATCAATTAATTTTTTAATAACTAGTAAGTTTCCATTTTATTTGCTCATCTGGATGAACAGGGAGTTAAATAAATAGCTCCCTACGTATTAAACTGAGGATACATCTTTTATACTGTACCTTTGTTTGCCTTGCAATTCCTACATCTTCATCTAAGCACCTCTTATTTAAGTGAATTAGCTTTATTCCTTTTACTATAAATGTAAAGGGACTAATTCCAAAACACTAATCTTGAATCAAAAAACCTTACTATGGAAGCTCACACTCAGTGAGTCCTCAAGTACAAGGCTCAGCAGTTCACTCCTGCACTTAGAGTATGTCCACACTACCCACCGGATCAGTCTATTGGGGATCGATTTATCGCATCTCGATAAATTGATCCCTGAACGTGCTCCCCGTCAACTCCGGAACTCCACCAGGGCGAGAGGCAGAAGCGGAGTCGACAGGGAAGCCGTGGCCGTTGATCCCGCACCATGAGGACTGGAGGTAAGTCGATTTAAGATGTGTTGACTTCAGCTATGCCCCCCTAGAGTAGACCAGGCCTTATTAGAAAATGTAAAGTGAGGAGCTAACTGAATGTGTCCAAAACAGTAGGTGGGTCTCCCTCCATCAGGAGTCCTGGCAGGTGCAGATAGTGTAGCCTGTCAGAATGACCTAATGCTTCCCTTCCTCACTCAGGTGCTGTGAGCATAAATTCATCCATGTATTTAAGTTCCTCAAACTGCATGGTGATGACCTTAGAAAATCTTGTACAAGAATACACACAATATGAGATCTTGTAAAGCAGTTTGCTTAATTAAGCATCACTAACAGTGCCCAATTAATAAGGGAATGTTCTGTAATTGGTGCCACACCAATAGGTTGCCCTGGGGGATGCAGTGCTCCAAAACTTTCCATATACTTGATAAATCACCAGGTATAAAATAGTCTCAGAAGGGAGTGCTTATAAGCATTTAGCCGCTGACCCTATAGACTCTAGCACCTGTGGCTTCCTGAAAAGTGCTTGCATACATGTTAAAAGGAAAGGATTATTCACTAGGGCTGGAAGAAAGAAAGGGTTGAAAATATCTTAGGTACAAAAACAAGGAGGAGTCCAGTGGCACCTTAAAGACTAACAGATTTATTTAGGCATAAGCTTTCATGAGTAAAAAACTGCACTTCTTCAGATGCATGAAGTGAAAATTACAGATACAGGCATAAATATATTGGCACATGAAGAGAAGGGAGTTACCTTACAAGTGGAGAACCAGTGTTGACAAGGCCAGTTCAGTCAGGGTGGATGTAGTCCATGCCCAATAATTGATGAGGAAGTGTCAATACCAAGAGAGGAAAAATTGCTTTTGTAGTGAGCTAGCCACTCCCAGTCCCTATTCAAGCCCAAATTAATGGTGTTAAATTTGCAAATTAATTGTAGCTCTGCAGTTGCTCTTTGAAGTTTGTTTTTGAAGTTTTTTTGGTGAAACATGGCTACTTTTAAATCTGTTATTGAGTGTCCAGGGAGATTGAAGCATTCTCCTACTGGCTTTTGTATGTTACCATTCCTGATGTCTGATTTGTGTCCATTTATTCTTTTAGGTAGAGACTGTCCAGTTTGGCCAATGTACATGGCAGAGGGGCACTGTTGACACACAACGGCATATATTACATTAGTAGATGTGCAGATGAATGAACCCCCAATGGTGTGGCTGATGTGGTTGGGTCCTCTGATGGTGTCGCTAGAGTAGATATGGGGACAGAGGAGGCAACAGGGTTTGTTACCGGATTGGTTCCTGGATTAGTGTTCTGTGATGTGTAGTTGCTGGCGAGTATTTGCTTCAGACTGGGGGGCTGTCTAAGCGAGGACTGGCATGCCTCCCTGAGAGTGAGGGATCGTTTTCCAGGATAGATTGTGTTTCTGTGGATACAGACTAACATGGCTTCCCCTCTGCTATCTTAGGTACAATGGCTTAGTCCTTAGTTGAAATAAAAGATAAACAGTTTTTCTTAGCTCTGTCCCAAGGGAGCAGTCAACTGTAAGGATAGGAGGGTAACTGGTGTTCCTCAGACCTGATATCTGGGTAGTCTTTTCTAGTCCAGCCCTGTCTTGGAGGACTATTTAAATATTGATGACAGTGTTCAGTTATGTCGTTGGCAGTTTCACTTAAGAGCTCTACCACACTGTCCTGCAGCAGTCAATTTTAGGGGGAGGAGGGTGCCTTCTGCCTCCTGTTTGCAGGTTCTTCTGCTTGTATCCTGCTGCTGCCAAACTCCTGCCAGGCTCTCTGTTCACAGGCTGTCTGCTGCTGTGTCTATGGCTTGGTCCCCAGTGCAAGCACCTTTCCTGCTCATCTGTGACCTTTCAAATCACTCCTGAGGGAGAGGAAGAAAAGTAGCAAACCTGCTGCTCAGACATTCATCATGGTTCTTCTATCCATCCTGTTTCTGCAAGATATAGTTCTAAAGAGCTGCATATAAATGTTTTATACCCTAAGCAAAACTAATGAATTGTTGGCTCATTTCCATTTCTGCTTGGCTTTGAAAGTTTATGCCATTTAAACTAAGTTGTGTTAGAACAAAGTTGTTGCCAGTGGCTAACGGGCATTATAATGACTTTGCAAATTCAGCAATATTTTAAGAGGTTTTTATGCAATTGTATAATATATAGTTCCTATGTTTATTGGATCACAGTAGTGTTATGGTCCTTGACTGTTAAATAATGCCTGAAATATGTTTGTTGTAATTTTTAAATAAGAGACCAGGGCATTCCTGGTATTGCTTTCTCTGGCTTCTTTATTTTCATAGTGCTAAGGAGTCATACATATTTCTCTTTCTCTTATGTAAACAGGTATTGATGAGGATATGAGTAGTGCATTTTGTGGCCTACAATGTCCCTGCTTGTGAATATTTTGAGAAACAGTTGTTTTGGAAAATGACTTGTATAGATTAATTGTCGTCATGTTCTTTTCCAGTTGCCATGTTCCTTATTAATTTATTGTATATTTTTGTAGAAGACAACACTTTTTCTCTTCTTTGGTGTATATATAGACTATCAACCATAAATATATTAATATAGAGTGAGACGAGTTCCAATGTCCTAGCTATTGTACATAAACTGAAATAAATAGCAATTGAAAGGATAGATGTGGTCTTTTGGTTGTAGTGGCTTGCTGAGATAAACAAGGTTGAAGAGCAAAACATGATACCTTGTCATTGAGATTGTATTTTAGTCAAAGTTAAAGGCATGTTGTAAGTTGTACTGCACAGCACCTAATGTTGACCAATTTAATAGTAACATAGATGTTGGTCCTGGAAAGGGCTAGTTACTGATTTTTGAGGGGTTGTAGTTAAGGTAAAAAGGCCTCTGCAGAAGGAAGAGAAGAAAGGTAGATTGGAAAGAAAAAAAGGAAAAATTAATAAGATCATAGCTTAAAAGTAATATTGAGGTACAGTTGACTGAATGATGAAATATCTTACTTATGTTCATTCTGTAGTAATGAATAAAAGGTTTTTAGTGGTTTTCAGTGCATTGTTTCCAGTAGGAAAAATCACAAAGGTAAAAGTTGTAAACAGGCCTTGCAAATTCCTCAGTCACATGCCTACAGCAGGTGTGTGTTTGTTTATAACAGAGCAGTGAATGTAATCATGATGGTAATGGAGAACAAGTGGCATTTGTACCATAGCTGGGCTAATACGTTGTCATTATGATTTTGTAGGACATGTATAATTGGTATCTGCTTCAGTTACAGAGGACAGAAAGCATGGTCTACTACAGTGATACTCAGACCTCAGTGGTTCAGGAGCCAAATTAGCAATCCACATTACCCAAAAAAGCTAAAGTAGTGTGAATTCATTGTTTAATTTACTATAATACTATATATTCATATTGAAACAGTATGATGGGGAATATTTAGTTTATATATATTATTCTCACAAGAAAGTGACTGACTAAATATTATTTATCAACTACAATTGGTTAATAACATGGTAAAAGCATCCTGATTGGTTAATAATTAAATCACAGTGTTTTAATATCATGTGCTGCAAAGAGCCGCAGGAGATGTATTAAAGAGCTGCTTGCAAGCCTCAGTCTGAATCTCACTGGTCTAATAGATTTCACGTGAGACTGAAAGCCAGAAACTCATGAACTGTTATTTATTTGAATTATTGTAGCTCCTAGAAGCCCTAATCATGGGCCACCACCGCTTGTGCTAGACGCTATGTAAACACAGTTCTAATCTTATCTTTGTCACTGACTCATCCTGTGGCCTTGAGTAAGTCATGGAATGAAACTCTCTGTCTATCTATAAGTGAAACTATGTACTACCATTTACTTACATACTTTCCAAATACGGGTGTTTTGAGGATTACTCAGCAAATGTTTGTGCAGAATTCAAAGTGAAGTACTCTAAAGACATAAATCACTATGTGAGTGCTATTATTAATTATTAGATTTCATACAAATTTGTACTTCCTTGACTTTTAATCACTGTGCTAGAAGCTGTCGTGTGTTTTTTTTCCGTTTGGTCTATTGTTGGTCTCTCAGGTTTTCATACATATTTGATCAGCTCCAATCAAACAACAAATGAAGATGTAAGTTCTTGACTTCATAGTGTAATTGCATACCTGTTTTCATTTAGTAAATATTAAAGGATTGTTAACTTTCATTGTCTGTATTTTCAGTTTCTTTCCTGTAGATTCTGCCGAGTATCCCCCCTTCCCCGCAAAAAAAAAACCTATCTGCATATTTGTATGCGTATCTTGGTGAGGAAGGAGGTGATAGCGCACCATGACCTGGTAACACTTGATGCAGTGACCAATGTTTTAGAGATTCATTAGGTGTTTAGTACATTCTACCCCAGTTCTAAAGACTTCATCATTCTTTCTCATAGTCTGAAGCTTAGCTTCATAATAACTATACATGATGTTAAACATCCACCTTAAACTTGCAGGAAAAATGCAAGTTACAAAAGTAGTTTTAATCCTTTTTGACATTAGATGAGAAAATATTGATTGGGTTATAACTAGGACTGTCAATTGCAGTCGACTCACACAATTAACTAAAAAAAATTAATTGCGATTAAAAAATTAAGTGTTATTATCGCACATAATAACAATAGAATATTATGCAGAATGTTCACTTTATATTATTTATTACAAATATATGCACTGTAAAAATGATAAAAGAAATAGTATTTTTCAATTTACCTCATACAAGTACTGAATTGCAATTTCTTTATCTTGAAATTGTAACTTACAAATGCAGAATTTTTTTTGGTTACATAACTGCACTCAAAAACAAAACTGTGTAAAACTTTAGAGCCTACAAGTCCACTCAGTCCTACTTCTTATTCTGCCAATCACTAAGACAAACAAGTTTATTTACATTGATGGGAGATACTGCTGCCTGCTTCTAATCTACAATGTCTCTTAAAAGTGAGAACAGGTGTTCGCATGGCACTTTTGTAGCTGGCATTGCAAGGTATTTACGTGCCATATATGGTAAACATTCATATGCCCATTCATGTTTCGGCCACCATTCCAGAGGCATGCTTCTATGCTGATAATGCTCATTAAAAAAATAATGCGTCAATTAAATTTGTGACTGTACTCCTTGGGGGGAGAATTGTATGTCTCCTGTTCTGTTTTACCTGCATATATTTCATGTTGTAGCAGTCTCGGATGATGACCCAGCACATGTTCGTTTTCAGAACACCTACACAGCAGATTTTACAAAACGTAAAGAAGGTACCTATGTGAGATTTCTAAAAATAGCTACACCACGTGACCCAACGTTAAAGAATCTGAAGTGCCGTCCAAAATTTGAGAGGGACAAGGTGTGGAGCATGCTTTTAGAAGTCTTAAAGAGCAACACTCTGATGCAGGAACTACAGAACCCAAACCACCAAGAAAGAAAATCAACCTTCTGCTGGTCACGTCTGACTCAGATGATGAAAATGAACATGCGGCAGTCCGCACTGCTTTGGATCGTTATCAAGGGGAACCCGTCATCAGCATGGAAGCATGTCCTCTGGAATGATGGTTGAAGCGTGAAGGGACAGAGGAGTCTGTAGCGCATCTGGCACGTAAATATCTTGCAACACCACCTACAACAGTGCCATGCGAACACCTGTTCTCACTTTCAGGTGACATTATAAACAAGAAGCAGGCAGTATTATCTCCTGCAAATTGTAACCAACCTTGTTTGTCTGAGTGATTTGGCTAACCAAGAAGTAGGTCTGAGTGGACTAGTGGGCTCTAAAGTTTTACATTGTTTTATTTTTGAATGCAATTTTTTTTTGTACATAATTCTACATTTGTAAGTTCAACTTTCATGATTAGGAGTTTGCACTACAATACTTATATGAGATGAACTGAAAAATACATTTTTTTTGTTTTTTACAGTGCAAATATTGGTAATAAAAAATAAATATAAAGTGAGCACTGTACACTTCGTATTCTGTGTTGTAACTGAAATTAATATATTTGAAAATGTAGTAAACATCCAAAAGTATTTAAAATAAATGGTATTCTGTTGTTGTTTAACAGTGCACTTAATTGCAATTAATTTTTTTTAATTGCTTGAGAGCCCTGGTTATAACCAAGGTTCAATAAGACCCATTAGACCAGTTTCTGGGAACAGAAAATGACAGACACAGAAGAAGAAACAAACAAACAAAACCAACAAAATGCAAGTGGAAGCCAGTTCTTCAAAAAGTCTCTATTTTATACACTTCAGTTCAGTGGGAAAGTATCCAGCTGTCTACAGCACCCCTTTTCCATTGTTTTCCACAAGAATCCTACATAATCTGTAAATCAAAAAACTCAGACTTGAACAAAGCTTCAGAAAATATCAACCAGTCTGGTTTTGAAAACAAGTTCCGTCATGTGTCTTGTCTGTCTTTGACTTTCTGCCATTTAAACTAAATTTTGTTTGAGGGCTCTGGCAAGTGAGGGCTGGTTCTCCCAACAGAGAATAAATCATTTAGTTCAGAGATCAGCCTTATCCGCTTTTACAGTCTCCATTCTACATGGAGGATGGGTCCGTTGGTTCCAATGTCACAGCAGTTCATTTAACTAACTGTGGAGACAGATATTTCATCTTGCCTAACCAGATTAAGAATTATTGAGAGTAAAGGAAGACTAAAGCTAACTGACAGATGGTATAAGAGAGCATTTTTTAGTTTTTCCATTTAATCCAAATATATTGACATAAGCTTCTTGAAGAAATTACTCCAAATTTACTTTTTATTTTTATCTAATTTATTGTAGCTTTTTTCATTGTGTGATAACCCCAAACCTAGCATTTTTGTGTATCAAATATATTTTGGTTATTGCATAAGGGTTAAATTTATAATTGTGTATTTTACAAAATACAAAGAATAAAGATGCAGAGCATTCTTCAGTAATAAATATCTTGGCAAGGAGCCAGAGACTGAAGAATATCCACCATATTTGTTAAAAAGACAGATGAAATGAGTCCTATGAGATGAAATAGCAGTCCTCATCTGTTTCTGAATTAGGGTCAACCTTGGCTGTATAGACAGAGCTAATTGTCTTCTGTGTTGTTAAATAAAACACTTTCCAGATAACAGGGAATTATGACAGTGCAGCATGCCTGTTCTTTATTTTTCAAGGCAGAATAGCAAGGACTCTTCCTCAGTCTTAGTAAGGAACTTACTAACTCACCTCCTTCCTGTGAAAAGCCTGAATTATTCAGTCTGTGTTCAGGGAACTCCATAGACAACAGAGGACATGGAATTTATTCTCCCATCCATGTGTGGGCTACAGGTTTGCTTAGTAGCCATTACTCCAATCTGCATATTCTGAAATTGAAATAGTGGATGTAGCATCTTTGTGGTTGTCATGGAGATTCCCCCAAAGCTCTTTCAGGACTGTGGGGTTAGTACAGACATGCTTTAAAACATTCTTTTCCTCTTTTTTCTTCCACAAATCATAAATGATGATTATCCTATTTGTTGTTACTGTGAAAGCAGCAAAGAGTCCTGTGGCACCTTATAGACTAACAAACATTTTGGAGCATGAGCTTTCGTGGGTGAATACCCACTTCATCAGATGCATGACGAAGTGGGTATTCACCCACGAAAGCTCATGCTCCAAAATGTCTGTTAGTCTATAAGGTGCCACAGGACTCTTTGCTGCTTTTACAGATCCAGACTAACACGGCTACCCCTCTGATAGTTGTTACTGTGATTACCCCTAATTTGCCCCAGCAATTGTATGTGATATTTTATGTTCATGTCTCTTCAGATTAAAGGATCTTGGTCAAATAAAAGAGGTAAAGAGAATTACAATCCATACAGTTATGGCAACATCTTTACTAATTGTTGTGCAGCGTTGTGCGGACCCATCTCTCCAAGGTAAGAGTTACTAAAAGTAATGTTTTTGTATAGGATGAGACCACAGACTTGCTGATCTAAGTTTTTGACTTTTGTTATCTTACTTCAATTTGCTCAACTAAATCAGGGCTTCATTGTACTATTTAGTGAAACTGATCTTTTTAGATGACGGATACAAGTAAGTTGCTAACTCTGTTTTATGGCTGAATCAGCAATTAGATCTAGTAAAACAGTTAAAGTTCATACTTTAAAGTTCAGGTTCATACACCTGAAACATAAATAAACTTGTTTGGTGGTTCTTTGATCTTTCATTGCAGCATTTACAGCTATTGGAAGTGAGGAACTCCAAGCAGTTAATTGTTTTCAGAAAACAGAATGATGTAATTACTCTTTTGCTTGTACATTGTATTCCTTTTACTTTGCTCCCACACCATCCGCACAGCGGAGTTGCAGCACAGCACTTTGGTGCCTGCTGCTGTTCACACTCCTGTAGTCCAAACTGTGGGGCAGTGTAGACAAGCTATAAGTCTAGTTCATTTAGAAGTGTATATAGTCTTGTACATAGATATTAGCTGCCAAAACCAACGTGCAGCCTATAATACACAGTGTGATCACACTACTTTCAGAATTCCAGCAAACAGCTTCATTCAGGTTCTTCACCAGACTGTTCATTTTGTGTTTCACTCACACTGTTCCCTCTGTTTTTATCTTTGTGTGAAAATTCTACACAAACGTATCTGAATTTAGGCCTTGTCTACACTAGACTTTTGTTTTTAAAATTTCCTCTTTACTCCTCTGGGTTCAACACTGTCTGTGATTGCTATAGTGGAGCTTCTGGTGTGAGCAGAGATGCATAAGATTAGTAAAACTACTGGTAAATATTCTACACTAGTGCTCCCCTCTGTTTCTTTCATGATAATTACTTGTTAAGTAAATTATAATAGATACATCATTTTGGGTTTCAGCCTTTGGCAACAAATTCAGAAGCTGAATTGCAAGAGAAGATAATGTAGACACTTCAGAAGAGGCACAGATGCAGAGTGCACTGTGGGGTCTTTCAATCTGTCTCTCCCTCAAGGGTTCCAATTCTTTTTTATTTGCTAGTCAGCATCCAAATTTTACACCTGAGGCAGAAACCCAGAAATGTGCCTCTTCTCATAATCACTTTCCATGTAGGAAAGTAGCTGCAGGTAAATAATTTTCTTTTGCTGTTGATGAGTTGAGGTGAAGTCACATTTCTCAGATCTGAATTATATTTGAAGGTAGTGGTGATGCATTAAGATTTGATGATGTAATATTGAAACCTATTTTTACTGGGGGGTGGAGAATTATTAATCAGAACAATGTTTCTAACAATCTTGTGGTTTTTTTTATTATTATACTGTAGTTTAATTGACAGAAGAGGATTTATACAGCCAGATACACCACAGCCAGCAGTACCATCAAATGGCATTACAATGTATGGGGCAACACAGTCTCAGAGCAACATGGTAGGAACCATCCCATAGTGTTGTCCATCAAGATCCCTGTGAATGTTTCCCTTCTCCGCTTTCATATGAACTAATCAAGTAATAAACTAACTGGATACAGCTGCCACTCTGATAGGTGGAATTATTCATTGTTAACTATACTGAAATAGCTTATGCAGTAAGAAATCAAGGTTTTTGTCTATATCTATACAATAATGATAGTTTTTCCTCATGGACAATAGAAAAATAAGTGGTTTTTTCCATACACTTTGAAATCTATTGGCTACTGAATATACAGTGTCACTTTGACATATCCTGTTGATACCTGCCTTGTTTTGAATTGGACTATTCAATTGTCATGGATGTACCTCGATTCATCAGTTCTGCAGAACAGAGTATCATTTGGTATCGTATTCTTCACACATACTCTTTCTTCCTTTGCCTGGGCAGTGCAGATTTGTCTAGACTGGAACATATTTATACAGGACAGGTTAACAAGAGGAGATATTTAAGATGGGAAGTGCATTTTGAGAAAAAGGAGGGGGACTTTGAACTTCTAATGAACAACAGGCAACCTTAATACCATATTCAAAACTTTAATAAATCTTCCAAAAATGTGCCATTGGTTCCTGTTGTTCCCCTTGATGGCAAAGGACCTCACATTAGAAAAGCATGACTTCCAGTGCCAAGAAGAGAATAAGTAGCAAAGATGCCCACTTCTGACCTTTTGTTCTTCCAGTATGTAGATTGTAAGGCTATGTTAAAGATTCATTAAATGTATGGACTCTATGCACTTTTTCTTTCCTCAAAAGGAGGGAAGGAAATAAATTCTCACCACAGCCTTATAGCATAATTCCAGTCTTGGTTTTTGACTGAAGAAAGAATACACTTCTCATGACTCTGTGAGCTTTACTATTACTTAAACTTTTATAAAGATTCTGCTATAAGATTTTAGAATTGTTTGCATTTACTGCTGCAAGGATTTAGTGGAATGGTTGTCTGTTTTCTTTATAATGTTATTTTTTTAACAAGTTTTATTTTTTATAATTTTTAACAAGAAGTACCTTGATGACTTAAAGTACAATCACGGCATTTATCTTAAGCTTTTTGTCAGCTGCCTACAGGGCAGGCCATGCTAGATTTCAGTGCAAGTTCTACTCAAGAAGATTACCTCAAACTGTAAAATCTTGGAAATATATTGAAATGTTTCAGGACACCCTCAGCCAAACTTCCTTGGACTCTGTCAGGGTTTCTTATTACAGAGACAAATTAGCCTCAGTAGGTCTTTGTCATATTCTTCTGTCACTTTGCAACAATTATACAGACATAATATGGAGTCTCTTCCAGCAGATGTCTTTGATCATCCCAGTCCATCTATGAATTTAGCCTTTGCTTTCAGCATCAAGTTCTGTTAGAACTCTCTACAACAGCGGTTCTCAATGTGTGTGTTGGATCCCCATTTTAATGAGGTCACTAGGGCTGGCTTAGACTTTCTGGGACCCAGGGCCAAACCTGAAGCCCGATCTCCACTGCCCAGTGCCAAAGCTGAAGCCCGAGCCCTACTGCCCAGGCCGAAGCCCACTTCTGGGGTCATGTAGTAATTTTTGTTGTTAGAAGGGGGTCTTGGTGCAGTGAATTTTGAGAACCCCTGCTCTACAACATAGATATGCCCATACTATAGTTTATATGCTTCAATGCATGTGCCTAATTCAATTCACTAATACAGTCATATTTGTGCACCTGGGACCTCTGAAGCTGGTAAAGTCACTATGACACATACGTTTTATAAGAACAGCATACTCATCACCTACCAGATATTCATGATCAAATAGGTGTCCAACAGACTGACTTTGCAGCTTTTGTATCTCTGGAAAAGTGGAAAGATCTTGGGAACATTGATCATGGAATGTACTGAGATGATCAAATGTAAAGGGGGAATTGAGTCAAACCAGTGCATGCTGCTGAATAAAGAGTGATGTTACGTAGGCACACAGTA